>NC_138862.1:15170329-15803567 GCF_965194805.1 Balaenoptera borealis | reverse complement strand
GGATATAATGACAAACAAAGGAGACCAATTGTCTACCCTCAAGGAGCTTACCTTCTAGAACTCCCTGAAGTTTGTCTGAACCCTAACTCTTCCTTCAGTAGCTTTATAAATTTGTGGCAAGTTATTTAACTGAGCTATACCTCATTTTCTTCATCATACAATGAAGATAATATTAGCTCTTATCTTAGTTGGCCTTTACAAGGATAAAATGAAATAATATATGTAAAGCATTTAGGAACAGAGTGTGCAGTTATGAGCTAGTACAGTTGCAAGATTAGCATAGAATTGTTGCAGGGAAATGCAATATCCAAGCACACCTTAATGTGGTCACTCTAGGGTCCTGCCAGGAAATGTGGGAACCAGCACCCTTTATATTCAAAGGTATGTGAACAGAGACAAATCAAAATGAGATTAAAGGATACTTTGTGAATACACTGATTGTTTGCACAGTGGCGAAGTCAGACCTATGGCTTTTTCAAAGGGTAGCCTCTCCCTCTTTTATATTTATAATGTGCATCTTAGTAGTAGTAGAATCTTCTCTGCCTCTACTCGCCCATTTCCCAATACTTTAAAGCTTTTTGATACTGGTGAAAGAGGTAAATCATTTTAGATATTTTTTCAGACATACTCAGTTCTACTTTGGCAGTGTCTCTCTGTCCTATATGCCTTGCAGGTAATTTTCCTGGTTTCTGACAAGTGTTGTGATGAATTACTAGCTGGGGGTAACGTGTTTCTTTACAGTACTGATTTTAGGAAAATTCAAGCTTTCAGAAAGTTGGAAAGCCATACATTTAATGTCATTTGTCCCGAAAACAACACTTGTCCAAAGAAGAAACAATCACCACACTTTATACCTTCATTAAATCAATGTCATATTTCTTAAAATAAAAAAAAGTTTAAAAATCATCTTTTTTTTAACATAGAGGAAAAGAAAAATCCTAACTTTTTACATTACTCTTTTTTATAAACCTCTGGGTATAGTTTACTCCTAAAACAAGTAAGTTTTTATTTGTTTATTTATTATTATTGTTAATGTTAAACCGCATTTACTGCATAAGTAATACATATTTTGGTGAACTAATACTGTTATACAAAGTTTTCCCTTTTTTTTACCCTTAGTTTTTTGCCTCTAAATTAATACTCTTCACAAGTCAAAGTAGTCCTCTCAAACCTTGGGTGACAACTTCACTTTCAGTAATCCGGATGTGAAACGTTGACAAAGGTGTTTTTAGAGTTTATTTTGGTTACAGTTGCTGTTTTCCTTTTTTTCACATGCACAAGTACCTCTTACAAGAAGGTTCTAGCCTGGCTGTGTCATAAACCAAGTGTGTGATTTTGAGCAAATAATTTAGCTTCTGAAGGTTTTGTTCTCTTCATGAGTAAGGGGAAGGGCTGAACTTCCTGATCTCTAAGGTTTTTTGTCATCTCTAAAGGTCCCTGGATCTATTAAAATCCATTTTTCCCCCATGGGAGATATAGTATCTGAGATTTGATAATAAAAGTACTACAGCTTATTCCGTAAGCAAGGTGGAAATCAGTTTCATTACTCTGGGTAAGTAATTAAAAAGACTTGAACAACAAAATGCACTTGACACTAAAACCATATTGATTCTAACTTAACTCTCCTTTGGTGCCTCGGGAGACACTCCAGGCTATTGGAAGGCTTCAGGCTGCGCTGGGAGCACTGTCCCCATTGGTGCAAATGCAATATTAGACTTGAGTCCCCTGGGATATTTTTGGTTTTAATTTTCCAAATAAATGCCAGTATCAACACATTTACTTGTCATCTGCTCCTGTCTCATCCAGTACAGAGCAGGAAGAACAAAACAAAGATATTCAAGCATTCTGATTGTCATAATTTCAGGTTAAGTAATCTTTACTTTTGTGGCTTCTATACACGAGTGATTAATTAATGGGTATAAAGACAAGAGAAGATATTGAAGATACTGACCTGTGGATCTGAGTGTACTCAATTGGGGATAGAGGGAATGATACCTAGATGGGCACTGAAGAAATTGTTTTATGTGACAGCTGAGGGTACCTAGGTCCCTTGTAATCAGATTTTGTCATTAGACATTTTATTTTATAAAAAAGTTGCCTAACATTTTTTTGTTTTTTTTTGGACAGACTCTTATTCCACAACCTCCTCCCCTCAGTATGAGATAACCGTTGAGAATATATTGTCAGTTCCTTACCTTGAAGAAGGTCATTGTTGATCCATCTCTGACTGCCCCATATTCTATCTTGGTTTGTTTTGCCAGGTCATCTGCTGAATCAATGGGGGATTCCATTCTCTCTACTGTCAAGAAGGCAGCCAGATTGGCAGTGTAGGATGAAATGATGATTAGCGTGAAAAACCACCATATCCCTCCAACTATTCTGGTTGATAGAGCTTTGGGCATCAACTCTGATCCTGTGATGGTATTGTCAGAGTAAGAGAGTTAAACAGTTAGGAGAAAAGGGAAGACCCATGATTTGACACTAGTCTAGAGAGATAATGCATTTTTGTGACACAAAACTATAAATCTATCAAGGTTTTACTCTCTTGTGTGTAGGTGAATAGATGCATTTTTTTAGAAAATGAAGCAAAATCTAAATGATCTTTTGTCATTTATCAATGCTGCTGTTTAAAATGTGATTTATTGACATTTGAAGGTATTAAATGGTTTTAACCCTAAGATAGTCTATGTTTAAAATTTATAGATAGTTTAGTTGCTTAGATTTGAGTTTGTTTGCTTGTTTCTGCTGAAAAGTCAATCCCAGACTTCTGGCCTTTTCTTACTGTCTGATATGCATCTTATTGTATGAAATAAAATGTTCTAGGTTGTACAACTGTGAAAGCTTTGAAATGCTAACTTATTCTTATTTAATCTTAAAGAATGGGAGAGACTTTCAAAAGATTAACATATCATGTCATTTATCACATGTACTTTAATAAAACACTGGAGTTTTACAAATCAGATGAAATTGGATGCAGCCATATTTGACAGTAGATGAATGATTTTTTATTGTTTTATGTTACTTTTGAAGTTAAAATTATTTTTTAAAGTAGATTCTTATTTAACTGAAAATAATATTTTCACTGAAAAGGCACAATTTTGTCCTCAAATAAAGTACTATTTTTAAATTATACTTCAAAGACTGGCTGTTTTGCAGGTGGAAAGGGGCCTTTTCTGGTAAGAACATACATTTTAGATGTTATCAGATGATTCCTGATTATTTGTAAAAAGGTAATATAGAGGCATTTAATGTATTTACCAAAAAAACCTTTCTCTCTTTAAGAAAGGGTACATGTGTGAAGTTTACCTACACAAAAGACAAACATCTGTGAAAACTCTCTAGCTCAAAACTTTTGATCAAACTTATGGAAGGCCATAAATCCAACAGTAGAATCAAAAGGGACAGAAGGGTATTTGCAGCACTTACCCCAATTTTATCAATTCATGGATGGATTTTTGGTTAATCTGCTTGCTTGAAATTCACCATTGGTTCTGTACTTAGCATTTCCTCCATGAAGTCAGAGGAATGATAGAGTTTATGGGACCAGTTAAAAAGTGAAAGGGAAAAACCCTAAGTTAAAAAATCCAAAGTGTGAAGTTCAGCAGGTGAATTACCTGGCTTAAAGGAGTCTTTCACTATTCTGATTGGGTGTTTTGAAGTTTTGTAGTTAATGGCTTAAGATAGAAAGGGAAATTGGAGTTTATGAATCTACAAATACATTAGTTTATGCTCAAGTTTAATCTATAAACAGATACAAATATTGCTCATGAAATCAAAGCCAGCTCATGGTAAGCAGATAAAGGTTGGCAGAGTTTCTTGACTTTGAATTAGATGTGTTCTTCTAAAGCTATTAGGTATCTTTGTGTTTATTTTCTTTTAATGAGGTTAAAAGATTCACTGTGGTTTTTATTTCCTTCTTTTGTTTGTTTGTTTGACTTTGGGTGTGTAATAATACTCATATTTATAACAGTTTTCATTAAATTGCCTCTAAGAATTTAGTAGAATAGTTTGTTGCTCTTGTTTTAATCTTTCAGTTTAATGGGATTTATATGCCTGTGGGTGTGTGTGTGTGTTTAATGCCTAAGTTTGTTTCATATCTTTGTACTTCATTGATCTAGCAGCCTTGTGGCAGTGTGATATTATTTTAGATTTTTCGTTGGCTATCATTAAAATACCATTTATTTCATAAAATAGCCATGGGAAATAGGTAATATAGTTAGTAGATATATTTTCTTAGCTTATAGGTATAGATTTTCTGCTGTAAATTTATCCTTATTTTATTTGGTTGCATTTGTGAAAAGATCATATTTTAATTTATTATTTGTATAATTATGTATTATATGGCAGTAAAACTGGACAGACGGATAACCAACTGTTGACATGTAATGATAAATTCACATCTATCACACTTTAAACTAATACATATTTATACTTTTGGATGAAGTGGTCTTGGAAATTAAAAATAATTTGTAGAAACCTACTCAGGTTACATTTCAAACCCTTGGTAGATGGTGTGAATTATATTTCTCAACATTTCATCTTTTTAAAAAATTTCACACAATTTTGTGACTTTCATGACTCTCAACATTAATTTACATACTTAGAAATGACTTCGCTCAAGTAGAGATGATTTTTCTAAGTTCAGAACTCTAGAGTATGAAGTTATGAAAGTAATAAAAGTAGAATAAAACATCATTAGAAAATATTTGGGATGAGAGACAATACTTGCTGAAGTCTCTTTACTGCCTTTTATGGCAGACATGACAGCCAATCCTGATCCAGACTTTGCTCACGCTCTGTAGAAAAGAGAAAGCCTGATCATCACATTAAAAAAGAAATTAAACAAAATGATTTCCAATTTAGTACAGTGATAAGCTTCTGCTAACAAGAGCACAACAGTCAATACATAAGTTAGCTACCTGGTCCAATGCCACATGCTAAGGACAAATGCACTAACAGTCACCAGTACCGCACATTTTTACATTGCAATATTTGTTTCACCTGACAAATATTTTAAACTTCTTGAAAAACAAGCAGAGTCTGGTTGGGGTTGACTGTCACGTACCCAAGGTAGTGGTAACTAGCAGACACTGCATCCCACGGTTTGCTGTGGATGATGGGAAACTCCAAACAGGTAGAATATAAAAGAGAAATTTTAGGAGTGGGTACATTCATATGACAGAAGGCAGTCACGGTCATATGTACATGCACAGAATTGCTGTGTGCTCTATGAAACCCAAGTCTATATTTTTCTATTCTAATGGCACAGGAAGGCAAGCTATAGGGAAGGAGGGGAGTCTCTTTCACTCTTTGAAAGTAATTGTTCACAAGATAAATTCCTTAAAAACTAAATGCAGTGGTAAAGCAGTATATGTCATCTAATGAGTTTTCCTGCAGGATTTATAGTTCTGTGCTATGCTCTAAACTCATGCAAGTGATTTCTAATAAATCAGGTGCTGTGTCTACACCTATTTGGCAGTGCCTGAATAAACTACACTTAATCGCATGATGAGAGGTTTTACTCACTTTCCTCAATTATTTTGTATTTCCACATTAGAAACCCTTGCTCTCTCTCCCTGGAATTTTTAGAGACAGACTATATACATTTCGAGTAGATGATAACAACTCCCTCATGAAAAGCCTTAGGGTTCACACCTAAGTAACAAAAATCTTTAATATATATCCTAGTTGAAATTTCCTTTGCCAATTTATTTTGCAACTTGTTGTCAAATGAGCAGATATTCCAAACACAACAGCATCTGTGACTTATGATTTTCTTAAATTAACGCATTTATCTTGAGAAGGGTTTTCTAGACCATAAGTCTGGAATCAAAGCTGAGGAAAATCCACAAAAGAGTTGGATTTCTTCCAAAGGTTAAAACAACTCACTCCTCCCTCCCCACCAAAATCAAAATCTTCCAAATCATAGAAAATGTATAAAATATATTACATTTCTATGGTTTGAATTTCATTTCCCCCAACTTCTCCAGTTTACTGTTGCTATGGTTACCAACTGACGGAGATCGTAAAAAGTTACTGGGAAGCTAAGATGAATCCCAGTAGGGTCTGTCAGAGTGGTAATTAGGTGACAGTTTTAGGTACTGTGAGCTATTGGAAGAATGTAAGTCAACCTAATTTTCAAAGGATTCAAACTTTAATCCTTTTCAACCTCTAACTTGTGAAGTTAGGAAAAGACTGATATCTCCACCTATGCCAATTTGTAAACAGTTTCTAAGGTAATTTATCCCTTCCTTCTCTCTAGGAAAATTTGCGTTCATTGCTTGATAGTAAGTCTTATTTTAGATATATAGCAAAGGAGTTTCATTTCTGTCATATTTTTGTCTTTTTTATTTTTAGAACTGTCTAGGAAGTCGGGTTCTATCTTTCTGATTCCTGAGATAGTTTTTGGCCTACCCTCTATCTTCTTGGTGGAATTTACCAGCATGAAAGCCTGTCAGCAGACTGTGGGATGTGTGTGACAAAGATGTGCAACCTTGTACCTTGTTGCATGAGAGCTCCAACTCCAAACCAGAAGCTATTTAGTAAAGTAAAATTGTTTTCCACCACGTCTGAGTCAGGATTGCATGGGTGAGGGTTATACCACTCGTAGGGTGTAAACCTGTGGTAGTTAACAGAAACAGTCTGTAAACATGAGATAAATATATGTGGCACCAGTGAAAACCCGCTGAACAATGCAGAACACCCAACAGCTAATGATGGACGCATCAAACCAAACAGTAGGCCATATTCATAAACTTACAGCTTTGGTGGGCAAAGTGCAAAGGAGACTTTAGGCACTATATTTACCAGACTTCTGAGTTCTAGGCAAAGCCCATTGGTTGTCTGGAACTGTACTCCTCAGATCTATGTCTACTAAACTGTTCTGAGTTTTCACTCATTTCCATTTTACTGAACAACTAGATGGACTGTTAAAGAGAGGGTCACTCATCCTGAGTATTTACCCTACAAAGTAGCAATGACAGTGACACACACACTGTTGCATACCAGCTACAGTATCAAGATTCTGTGTTGCTAGGTGCTGTGGAAGGCACAAAAAAGAGGGGTGACTGGACTTCAAGGGGTATCTATGGATAGAAGTTTAAAGGAGTCTATGTAGTCTAGTGATTTCATAACGCATCAAAGGAGCTGCAAGCTTGAAACAATTAATAAACAAAAAGAAGGTCTGGATTGGGATGTATTAATGTTTTTATGATTGTATATGGAAATAAAAATCACAATCCTTAAATGAAGTGATAAAGTTCAAACTTAGAAGTATCCTGGCCCAGGCACAGGGGTTCATTAGTGTTAAGGACACAGCATGTCTCGATGGAGTGTTTTAGGTTCAGACACTCCTCTAGATTCATTTTGAATTGTTTCTAGAACTATGAATTGTGGTCATCTGATCACCAACCCTCGTTAGTTAGGAAGTCAACCTTGAATAAGTAACTTAAGCTCACTGGCTTCAGTTCCTTATTGTTAAAGAAGAGGGAATCCAGATATCTCTAGGGTGTGTTAAAATAAAAATTTGAGAAACTGAAGAGTTTTGGTTCTTCCTCTGTTTTCTAAACATCTGTCTGACCTCTACAGCCCAAGGAGCTCCCTGCTCTGTGGTTATTTTTTAGGACTATCTTTCCAAGGGGCACTTATTTTTCCAAAAAGACATTAGCAGGTGCTCTGCAAAGTGATCTGGAAATGATTAAATGCAGTAGTCCTTAGCATTGGAAGCTTTGCCATTTGCCATTGGGTCTTTTAATGCAAGCAGGAGTAATGGTAAAACACCATAAAGCCAATGAGAACATATGGAATGCTCTCCAGCCATAAGGTTTCAGCAGTAAACAATAGCAGGTTGCTGACACTTGGGGAGAGTTGGTATTAAAGTGAATACATTATCTAAAGTGAAAAGCAGGGCACACTGTGAATCATGCACAAGGAACTGGGCAGACAGTTCCTCTTAATGAAAAACCATTCTCTAAACCCCCAGACACCTTCTGAAAAGTATACAGCATCTCCTCATCAAGTCTTAGGGAGACTGGGATAACAGCCTCGTAGTTTATCCCCCAGTAATGGCATCTGAATCATTACTTCTCCACAGCTGCAGGGCACATAGTGCAGGTTCCTGTGAAGCTTATGAATATAGCTTTAATTGACAATGTCATGCCAATACATTTTAATTACTGTTTCAACAATATAATTAAGTTTTGAATTTATACTCTCTTATAACCATAGGAGTTTGCTGAGCTGAAGAACTGAATACCAATATTAATGAACCTACTAATTGAAGCAGTACACAGAGTAAAGACGCCGTTACTTAAACAATATCATTGTCACTTGTACAATAATTTAAAAATATTAAGTGTAATAAATTAGGCAGATTATGCATTCAAAAGAAGGAGTTTTTCTAAACAGATCATAAAACCTGGCAACCACCAGCCCCCTGATATTCTGGCATTTCTCCCCTGTATATGTTCTGATGAATGAGATCACCACTTTTCTCTTTGGAATATCGCATCTAACTTGGTCTTTTTTCAGTATTTCATACTTTGCAGTTCTAAGTGAACAATTAATCTAATTTTCTATGGCAAAAAAGAAAACTGTCTAAACAGCAATGTGATTCTGCCTGCTCTGCAGAGATATTTTAGATTCTTTCTCTCTGGGATTCTGAGTGACTTGGGGAGTGCGTGGACTGAGGAATATTAAATAGTGATTTGATGCTGTGTTGTAAGACACTGACTTTTCATAATGCAATAGACCTACCTGTTGCCTACTGGATGTAGATAGTTCAGCTTGAAATTCCTAACGCCTGCTTAAAGATAGCTAGTGTGACAGTAATGTCAGCACCAGGAAGTCTGGGAGAAAGATTAATACATGACCCACACCAATGATATTCTGAAGCTGCTATCTTCAACTGATACTGATTTTTAGTGAAATGACAGAGAAAGGGACAAATGTGCTTAGAATTTATGTTCAAATTTGCACATAGAAGAGTAGCATTATATTGAAATACAGAGGTTCATTTTGGTTTTATGTTTATATATGCCAGGCTTTTACTTGAATGGAAGATATAAAATGCTGGTCATACTGAAGATTTCTAATTAAGAGATTCTTTTTATGGCTGAGAATAGATATTGGGCTGTATCAAGAAGAGGAAGATCTATTCATCTTTTAATGGAGGAAGCTCTATTCGATCTTGTAGCATAACTGTTGGGTTTGTATTATAACTGTAGAGTTACAGTCAAAGGTTTTCTTGATTTTTCTTTGCCAGAAGCCAACTTAAAAAAATGTTCATTTTAATAAGATGAGCATAAATTATAAGATGTAATCAGACATTATATCTGGATATTTGGTCTATCTAAATTGTGTGTTCATGATGGTTGTAATTCCTTGGGATTAAATACTTTATAAAAAGTAATTTAAAAAATGTCAACCACAAAGCAAAAACACTGACATGCACATTTGTAACAAGTCATAGTAGCTAAAAAAATTATATGGCTTTCCTTAGTTTGTCTAACTTTATAAATTCAATTCACTTCAGCAAATGGTTTGTAAGTCTCTGTCTAGTGAGAGCATTAGCCTAAATGCAGTGATGGGCTTTATTTTTCCCCTTTAAAAAGACAAGAAAGGGTATATTTCGAAAAGCAAATTCAAAAGCCTCTCTAGAACTAAAGATGATTAGGTTAGCTGTTTTTCATTTCTATTTCACTAACTTTGAATGCAAACCACTAAGGCGGTAACAGAAAGTCATTTTACATATTAGCTTATTGATGCAGAGTGACCAAGTTCAAGCTATGATGGTGGGAAGTAAAAGTGAATTGGCACATTTATTCAATCAGGATTTTGTCTTTGGGAATCACCTCCAAAATATATTTAGTGGCTTTATGACGTAGAGGCAGGAATGGATTCAAAGGTGTGGAGAAGCTGAATGTAGCCGAGAGTACAATCCCCATGATAGTGCACTTGTGCACTGCAGGGAGTTATTTTTTATATTTTTATATTTTCTATGTTTTACCACCATGCTGTTTGCAAGTTTGCATTTGATGCATGACACCTCCACTTCCCCAAGACCCAGAGTGAGAGGAAAGACAGTGAGAAGGGAGTGACGAGGAGAATAAGCTAAATAAAGAAGAGCTGGTTTATAAATGATACTTGGTGAGTAGGAATGTTGAGTGGAGAGTATTGACTAAGGGAGAAAGGAGGCTGCTTTCTTAACTGAAACAAAATGAAGTTCGAAAATGTAGGGCTCTGGTTCATCAGGAGCTTATAGAGGAACAGACAAAATGAGGAGGGGAAAACTACTGAATGCTACATTATTTTGGCATATTCTAGTGGTAAAAATAAGGTCATTTAAAGGCACACTTGGTGTCAAATGTAAAAGAGTACTTTCAGCCTGTATGCTTGTGAGAATTTCTGGTTGCTGTTGACATGTTTTTTTTCTTTCACTGATTTTGGTCAAGTCAGTGTGATAAATAATGTAATTACTTGCTCATCAACATTGTCTTGCCTATTCTACTCATTAGCATCACTGCTTAGACAAAGCAGTGAGCTGGGGAATATGGAAACTCACTTCTCTGTTGTCCTCTGCTGCTTGGATTGCTCTACTAGCCCTAGAATCACCCAGCAGGTGTGGGCCCCGAATAGAGGAATGGAACAACAAGCCAACACAAGATTTCTAATTTATTGTTAGAGAGTACATCCCTTTGGGTGGTCATTTATTCAATGACCATTCTAGGGCAGTATTCATTTCACTTACGAGACAGTAATGAAAAATGCCCCTCCAAAGGTGAATGATTCATCTTTGAAAATTTCATACTCAAAGCACTATCATCTTTAATTATTTAAAGCATGGCTCTTCAAACTTGATGCTATTGACATTTTGGAGTAATTCTTTGTTGTAGGGGGAGGACTGTCCTGCACACTGTAGGATGTTTAGCTACATCCCTGGACTCTACCTACTATATACCAGTAGCATCCTCCACCCCCAGTTGTAACAATCAAAAACTATTTCCAGACATTGCCAAATGTTCCCTGGAGGATAAAATCTCTCCTAGTTGAGAACCACTGATTGAGTATTAATGTATCAAAGGATAGTATCACTCTACATACTGACAATATACTATTTTCTGAGGTAAGACACATGGAAAGAAAGCTTTGGTCATTATTTAAAAGTAATTTAATATCTGGACAAAATTTGGAAAACAGTCTAGGATTTGGTAATGGTACACTTTATGAAGTGTAGAGAACTTCGAAACATTCATTTCATATTGAACATATGTGACTCACCCACACATGAGAGCACACATTTATTCGCTTTTACTATGTCTGCTTTATGGATCTGTAAGACCTTTCCAAACTAGGTTATTTTTCCCAGCTTTCTTTATAATTATGCCAGGGAAAGAGTTACCTGGCATTAATCAAAACCATACAGTGAACAATGACAAAGAACTAGCATGAAGAAAGATTTCTCTTAGAAATTCCTGGAGGGAAAACAAAAATTGATTAGAGAAAAAGTTCACTGAGTTTTGTTGAAAGATGAAAAAGATTGAAAATGAGTAGAGGACATAACAAAGCAATTTTTTTTTTACAGGGTTTGTCTAGGGATATCAACTCTCTATGCCAACAGAAAGATAATGCAGCTGTGTTTCCAATTCAGTATCAAAGATATTTAGAAAACATGATCTACTGAATGGTATAACAATCCTTTGAAAAACTGTGTAGAGCAGAATGGTTAAATGTAGGGTTATCTCAGAAAATAAAATCTAAACTGAATCATCAGGGTAGCATAAAGATTTCATGCCTCCAGACTGGATATATAACTACTCTTTCTTTTTATTGTTATTTCCATAATTCTCTTGTTAACTGTCTAATGTTTTTAAAAATAAATTTTATAAAATTTTCAAAGTATTTATTTTTATTCCTGAGGATTTCAAAATCTTGTTTAATCCAGTGCTTCTTATTTGCTACAACAATTCCTAGCTAACTTTTTTCTATTTTGCTTAATATTTGCGAATATTCCAGGGATCAAGAATCTGGACACAATTTTTCTCTTTCCTGTTGAAACATTTTAGATTTATTAGCTGAGCTATTGCTTTTGTGGCAATATAATTCAGGGAAAAATGGGTAAATAACCATTTTACATTGCTTTAAATACTGATAAAATTAAATTAATATAATATATAAAATTGTCTTCCTATTATCTTTTAAAATTACCTTTATGAATAATTAGAAGATATTCATTTATAGAGTGGCTTTTATGAAGGAGAACTTGACAGAATAGAACACCAGGCAAAACTAAAAGAATACTTTGAAGTTCTTGATCTTTGTCTACCTCTAGAGCATACAGGTCAACCTGAGACTGACATAGATCTGTTGTAAGTTTAGTAGTTCTCTAACTTACCTTGCGATCACAAAGAGTACACAACTGACTCCTAAACAGGCTAAGAGCACATACATCCAAATGTCAGGAGATAGAGGGTTGAGGAAGGAGAAGACCCCTGGATTGGTGCCATTGGGCTTGCGGTAGAGAATGCTGATGCCCAGGGTCATGAAGGGTTTGGAGAAGTCTATGACTTTTTCCCGCACGTAAGTGATGGTAAGAGGAGCCACCGCCAGATCAGCCCTCTGCAAAAGCAAGTTTGAACTTGTCACCTTAGTTGTCTACCTTCCTGGTGAATGTCTAGACTTTTCCTGGTTCTCCTGATTCCTATTCTCAACTCCAAATGCTTCTCACACAAAAGCTTCTGTGCTGATTGACTCTAATATAAAAACAGTTGATTTACACAGTTATGTTTACAAAATAGTATTCATTAGCAAAGAGAAACCAGACAGTGTGAAACACACACACACACACGACATATATATATATATATATATATGTGTATATATATATATATTTATATATATATATATTTATATACGCATACATATTCTGGAACTAAATGGGGGAAAAAAACTGCAGAAGAATGTCTTTAAAAAAGGGCATGTGAGAAAAGTAAGAAATGAACAACTAGATCATAAAAGTAGTTGATGAGATTTTGCTCTGAGCTGCAAACTTCAGAACTCTTTATCTAATCTAAGAATCATTCAAGTTTATTCTTCGGTATGAAGGATGGGCCCATAAATTTTTATCCTCAATTTTTCCTTACTTGCCCTTCTAAGTGGGGAAACTACATTGGTAGGTTGTTTTCTCCCATTTTTCAAGCTATTTTTATGATTCAAAAAATAAATAAATAAAACGTCTTCTGACTCGACTCAACCATTTTTTCTCTTTTCTTTTACTTCTTCTCATTATGCATTTTTTTTTTTTTTACATTTAAGACCCCTATGTAGGAGATATAGTTTTGCTTACATGATCTATAAGTTCTTTGACCATTCCATTCCACTCTCCTTTGTCATTCTGAGCTCCATATTTGCCATCAGGGACAAGTTTAACATCATAAATGAAACCCAGGATGTTTGACAATTCCTTCAATAGATCCAGGCAATATCCTTCAAATCTGTCATTTCCATACAGCGGCTTATCAGATTTCCTGTACATCACATAGGGTTCTTCCTATATGAAACAAATCACATATGAAACCCTGTTATAATGAAAGGCAGAATTTACTTACCCAAGCTCTATCAACAGCCAGAAGATATAAAATATTTGAAGATTATTTTTAAGATTTGAGAATACTAAAGAAAGTCACTTCCCCTTCTGCCTTTGCTAAACTCATCTTTTGTACATCCTCTACAAATATAGAACACTCCATATATTATTTCTCTCCCTCCTCTCTCTTTGATTGAGAGTTTTTCCCCTCCACTGCTGAGGGCAGAGCTGTGAGTGAATGGTGTCATAGAGACAATCATTTGTGAACTTTAGGTCTGGCAGAGAAGGCAGGGGACGATCTGATGTCTGGATATCTGGCATCCAGCTGTGCCCACACCCAAGCTTCTAGTGCTAGACCCACCCTCTCTCCTGGCTTTTATCTATGAGCTTCACCTACTTACAAAAGGGAAATCTAAATCAGCAAATATATTCTCTTGTTCTTCAAACTTCCTGTCTACTAAATACTCTGAATATTTTAATTTTCTCATTTCTCAGCTAAATTGCATCTCAATTTCACTATTCCCTTATTACTTACATATTTTTTCTTGGTTTCATTCAGGATATCTTATTCAAAGGCCATTTCAATGTCTTCTTTTATCATCGGTTCCACTTTCTTATTTGAATGCATCTTAGAGCTCACATCTGGTAAATTCTTTGTTTATATGCTTACGTGATAAATCCCCTATCCTATGAATAATGGACATTTCCTTAAGACTACGTATCTATAATCTTATTAATTCTCATTTGACTAAATAAAAATGTATTTTATTTTATAAAATCATAATAGTTACTACATTACTGATCTGTCCTTTATGCTTAGGCTTATCCTCAAACAAACTGTTAGAAGTAGAATACTCTGTATTTCCATGAGAAGGTTGCAGAGAAAGTAGACACCAGAAAAACAAAACGGTTTTCATTTTGGATGAATAATTCTCCGAAGCTAACTGTTTCAGAAGTAAATTGGCCTGACATTATGGACTAAATCAAAACAGGAAGGTCCAAAAGTGAAGATTTTAGAGGTGGCCACTCCCTTTATTCCTTGGATTATGATAGAGCAAAGAGGGAGAACGAACAACTTGTGAGTGCACAGTTGCTAGATGGGGGCATGACAGGGGTTCCAACACAGAGTAGGAGGTACTTTTACCTGGGCTTTTGAAGAGCAGTTAATAAAGGGGCTATTTACAAAGGAATGAGCAAGACAAAGGGAAGCAACAGGGATGGTGGTGAGAATTGCAGTGGGATATAGACACCCAGGGACCAGCATAATTAGGAAGCTAGGGCTGAGGCAGAGAGGGAGGAAAGAGTGTTCCAGGAGTCCAGTGCAGTTAGTGTATGGAAGCAGGATCATTGACAGGATAGAAGCTATGGCTGTGAAAGACAGAGGTTCTGACAATACTGTTGGGAAACAGTGGAAGAAATCTCCTTGGGTCTCTTCCTCCACTTCCCTGGTCTTAGTCTCCCCTTGGTTTAAACCAACCAGCAGCCAGAGAGCAAGGGAGACCAGCTGGGTGGGGCTAGAGGGTGGAGCAAAAGAGAGCTGAGAATGGATTGGAGGTAGGAGATCTTCAGAACAATGTTGGAAGCTGATAATTCAATCTATTATAGGTACACACAAACATATGCTTCTAGTGTCCCAATTAAACATAGACATTTACAGAGAGAGTTGTTGGCATGAAAAGGATAGTTGAGGAATCCTTCAAGGTCTAGAGTAAGAGTCTGGATAAGATGCCCTGAATTCCACATGGTCAACTTACCAGAATTGTGGTGACGATGAGCGTTCGGTTGGCGAGTGAATCGGTGATATTATTGGACCTGTCTTTGTTGCCGTCTGTCATGTTAAGCCCACTGTTGGAATTCCAAATCCCAATCTACACAGAACACATTACATCAGAGGCTGCTGGCAGTCAGTGATGACATTTATGCTAAAGAGAGGTCCCTGGTACACCAGGAATAGGCACAAAAGCTCATAGTCTGGGAAGAGGACAACAGGGCATCACTGTGGAAGCTACTAAATGTGGGAAAACAAAACAATGGAAGGATGAGTGTGTAGATGGAACAGAAAATTTGTGCTATGTGGAGTGAAGTAGGGGGAGGTCCTTTTGTTTTTAATTTATTAAGTTCAATGTTCTGTTTTAAATTAAGAATTTTTAAATGAGTATTGGATTTTCTTCCAATATGTATTTGTTGAACAACTACTTATATGCCAGGGATTCTTCTAGGCATTGGAGGGCATAGCAGTGAACAAAAGAGATAAAAATTTCTGGTCTTGTGGAGCTTACATTTTATTGATACAAACCTTGTGTTACCAAAGTATTACCATCGATGCCTTTAAAATTTATAAGAAATGGGATGGAGGAGGCAAGATGGCTAGTGGAGAGATCGGGCATCTAAAAGGGAAATGTAAATGGAAGAAAAAGTGTGGATGAGCAGCAAACTAAGTTCTAGGCCTATTTTACTGGAGGACCCAGTGCTGGGTCAGGGTGCCTCTTGTGGACACTAGTAGTACTCTGTTCGTACCTTCCTTGTACCTCTGTTCTGGACCTTATTCTGTTATTATCATCTGTTTACCTGTCTTGTTTGTTCACTTGACCATGAATGCCTTCAGTGAAGGTGTTCACTTTTATTGCTTATTGATCTTTCTATCTACCACAGAACCAATCATTGTGATTGGCAGTCAGTGAAGCCCATTGCTCTTTTAAGAAATAATAACCCAAATTTCCTCCAGTGGCCAAGTCATTCCTGGGTTATCAGACCCTGTAGAAGTATATTGATTTGTTTTGCCTCTGGGGGCAACCTATGAAAAGAGCCTCAGAGAATCGAGCTCTTTTTCTGAAGCCTTTTGTAGGCATTTACTGCCAGCCTAGTGAGATGGCATGCAAACCTGGTTGTGGTGTGATCTTGGACAAGATACTAAACTTTCTGAGCTTTTGTTCTCTAACTATAAAATACTTTATAAGGATGCTGAGAAGATCAAATGAGTAGATGCATGTGAAAGTGTTGGTATAAGAGCTGCACAAACATTAATGAAGGACATCTGAATGACTGCCCCAGTAATTTCTTTAAGCTTGTCCTGTTATGAAAGAACTTGGAATTGTTAGTGAATTTTTTTTGAAATTTATAAGCTGATAAAGTAAAGGAGCTATGAAAAACTGGGTCAGTTTAGGAACACCAACACTTGGACATACTCTGGGATGGACAGGGTAGACCTATGCTTGATCTCTAAATATACTCTTCCAATGGGAGGACATTGGCTAGTTGGACAGAGTATGAGCTTTCCAGATAGACTCTTGTCCAGATTCTAATTTTGCAATTTACCAGCAATGTGACCATGGGCAAGTTAATTAACCCTGCTGTGGCTCAATTTCCTCACCAGCAAAATGGAGACATTAGAGCTTTCCTGATATTTAAATAAAATTTTACCTGTGGGAATGTTAGGCTTCTTTCCTTTTCTATTTATTTACTTTGATTTACTGCCTAAATGCAGCAGCTGGAAATTCATTTAGCTTGACAAGTATTCTTTTTAGAAATATAAATTCTTTGAGGAAGTTGCAAGTACTGTATCACACATTCACACATCGGTGTGAACTATTTCAGTTTCACTGTCTTCTTTCTATACTTAATTAGACCTAGTTGGTTGGTGACATAAGAGACAAGTCTAGATAAATGGGGGTTTGGGGTAGTTTTTGCATTTGAAAGCATTTCATTCTGTCTATAGAGAGGGTACTAGAGGTAGGATTAAGCTGTAGGATAACACCTTTAATAACCATTCAGTCTTTCCAGGATCAAGTGCGATGTTCATCACTTAGAATGCACGCTACACATGTCTGCGGATTAAAGAATCTTTTCTTTGTCTGGCTTTAAACCCAAGAAAAGGGGACAATTTTTTCTTTCCTCTCTTCTAACCTACTCTCACTTTTTGGGGGGCAGGGGTCCTCGCTTCCAGGAAATGTATCTCAGGCTAACCACAACTGGGAATCTATTGGTTTTCATCCAAAGCCATGCTTTAGGTTGTGAACAGTTGACTTCTAACTCTATGAAGACTGTTTAAATTGGGCCTTGGCTGTGCTTTTAATTAAAGCTTGACTTAGGCACTGGGGAGAATGGAACCTAATTTTTAATTAAGTATTGAAAGGTGGAGAAAATAACTCTGTTTTTAGCCAATTTGTTAAGTAATGAAATGTGTTCTCTGTAACTCTTATTTCTATTAATGTCAAGTGTTTAAAGGACCTATACTAATATTTGCAAATGGCAGTGTTGAATGGCCTTGCAACATCACTCCTTTTTAAAATACAAACTCGAAATCGTAGACAAATACACCCCACAGCTTAACATCTGGGTTTTTTTCTTTTATTAACCTCACTAAAAGTGTGGAAGGTCAGATATCATTGCTGATGTAGTTCTAATCAAATGAGTCCCAAAGTCCCATTCAGTGTAAACTTTCCTCCATAAAATAAGAAAAAGGAGATTATTTTTTCCCACTATCTGTGTAACAGAAGTTTCCTCAAACCTAGACTAAAAGAGTTTCAAAATATAGTAACGATCAGGCTATTCCTGGGAAGTGGACAGTTTGGAGTTTGGAGTACATATGGAATTTGAATGACCTCAGCCTTCTATTTTCAAACCTTTTAATCAGCAAAGCAGTAGAGTGCGTGTGTGTGTGAGAGTGCGTGTGTGTGTGTTTGTGTGTGTGTGCATGCGTGTGTGTGTCTTTTAAACCTAAGTTGTCCACTGACTTTACCTGTTAATTGAAGTAAATGAACACGTGAATGAACGTCTCTTTCTGAAAAAGCAAGATCCCATGATTCATGTGTATTGCGGGGAGGGACACAGTTACCCAGATGCCAGGGTGTTTAGCATTTCAGTCCTGTTCTCTGACCTTGGAGGAGGGCTTCCAGGAAGCAGAACCTCAGTTTTCAAACTGTAGCAAAAGCAGTCAGCAGCAATTCACCAGTGAGAAGTAGTGGACGGTGGACCAATTATTTGTGGGGAGGAACACTCAAAATCTAAATTGTCTGGCTCTGCCTTCTTTCACTTTGTAAACTGGCATGAGGGAGCAGCCATTTATTATCTCAGACAACAGAGGGAAGCATTTGAAAATGAGTGCCCAAATGCCATTAAGCAAACTTTTTAAAAAGAGGTAATGCAACAAAAAGATGCTCAGAGAGTGACTAACATCTATCTCCCAAACCTGGTATGTGATTCACATAAACTCAAAATCCAAAATTGCGGAATGAAATAATCGAGCATCTAGGGGAAGAAAAAAGTATATCTGTTTCTTATATCATGAGCTTTATGAACACATATTTTTAGTGATGGGTTTTGTAAAGACTGCCGTATCCATCTTTTGGAAAGAATTTCAGGCAGACTATTCTCTACTGAAAAACGTCAGAGTGCAGAGAAGAGCTTTTGGAATTTGAAGGCAATGGGGGTGAATCTTCCTCTTGAAAGATGGAGTCTTGTAGGGAAAGGCCAATGTGTTTTTTGGGTCTCAATAGGTCTCATGTGCTAGCACTCAGGTTACTGTAAATTGTTGACGAGCAGGCATAACACAAAACAACACACCACAGTGTATACAACTTGCAAAGTGGGCAACGATAGGTCAGCAGGAAGGAAGAGGCACAGCGGCATGGAGGAAGGAGGAAAGCCAAGAAGTGCAACCCTGGGAAGTGGGGGTGATTATTGCAGTTTAGTGACCAATAAAGGACATTCCCCTCCTCTGAGTAAAATTTCAGGGCTTGGATTTCATTCCCTAGGATATTTGGTTTGAATTAATTCAACATTGCATAAAGTGCCTGGAGTCTCAAACTGGATTAGTGTAATAAGCTTCTTTCTGGGTGTCAGTTAGGTTCATCTACTTATTAGCAGAGAAGAGATGGGATTGCCTTCCCTGTGCCTTTGGTAGCCTGATTCACTGAAGATTAAAACAAGGTTATTAAACCTGTGCTTTTTTAAACTTAAAAGCAGGACATTTTGGAGCTCATCTGAGTACTACCAAAAGGGAGACAAGGTTTTTGACTGCAGGGAGAAATTGTTTACACTTTCTGTGACTTAACTAATAATTCCAAAGATGAAAGTGAACCTGACAAAACTGTTCAAGTTGAACAGTAATTTAAGGTCCATTTGTCAATCAACAAATAGTTTAGCAAGTGGTTTTAGAGAGAGAGAGAATGAAAGACAATGTTTGCATATCACTGGGACACTTTCCTGATCCGAATGTTTGTAATGTCTAACATTTGCTTCTATAATAAATCTGTGCACATTCTTTGACAACATGATACTAGGTGTTATGATTTGCAAGATAATCTCATTTCCCTTTCAAAACCTCTAATGTTTTTGTCCTCTGGAAACTGGGGTTCTAAAACAAATTGCAAAACAATATGCATTGACAAATTTTGCTTTACTGCATAAAAAAAGATAGTATGTAAGAAAAGGGAATTTCTAAAAATGGCTCATATTTTGTGGTGGTGACACTGAAGGAGATGTCCCAGCCCTTCTGAGCCTTAGCCTATCTGACTAGTCTGATGGATCAAATCTATTGTTTTTATGCCCCTTAGGGAAAAATATTTAGTGATTCAAGAAAGAATATCAACGGCCCAGTGTCTGCTTCTGTTTCAGTTACCTGCTTTCAGTCCTAACACGGACTGAGTCTACCCAGGAGAAACAAAAATAATCTAGGGGGAAATATTTAATCCATCATTATTTAATCCATCTCAAGCCTGTTTCCATTCACAGGCAATGTTGTTGAGAGACAACATATTCAATCATCCCCATTCTCCCTTTATATGTAATATCGCCTCTAAACTGCAATTGGAGAGCTACTCGTCTAGGAAAGCTGGAAGGATGCAGGTTTTTCCTTTGGTATTCCCCCCCCACCCAGATTTCCTGCAGTTTTTGTCCGTGTACAAACCTTCTTCCACACTTTATATAAGTGTTTAGACACTTCGCCAGCAACCTTGGTTTTCGGAGGGAAAGATAAAAATAGCACTTAATTAAAATGGATCATGGAAGCCAAAAGGTATCATGGTGTGTAAGTGTTCACAGCATTACATTTCCCACCCATTATTGGGAATCTTGCATCTTAATTCAATATAAAGCCTGAGAATAGGTACAGTAAAGAGATGAACCAAGTACTGGGTCCCACAGAAGTTACTTCTACTAGGTGGTGCAACCTGATTTTCACTTTTCCTTTTGCACACCAAAAAAATGTCTTAAAGTTCTTTTGAATATGCACATCTATGCTGCAGAGTTAAAAGGTCTTCATCATTCCTTAAGAAGACATGTTAAAGACATTTATAACCAGATTAGTCAATCGACCAACACACACACACACACACACACACACACACACACATTATTCCTTAGTGAGAAGAAGGTGTACGTAATGACTTATTCTTTGATTAGGGGCTTCTGCGTATTAGAAACTTGAGTGAAACTGAGAAAATAGGCTTTTTCTAACAACTTTCCCTATGGACCCTGCAAAAGGCTGACATGAAAAGATTGGCCATTTCCTCCATTGACGCCTGAGGAGGATAGGTTGGCTTCCCCCATTGCTTTAAGGTTCAATCAGCCTTCTCAGGAATTGAGCCCAAGTCACCTGAAGAAAGAAATGTTATTGCAAACAATGAAGAGATAAAGAAACAAATTGAGAAAACACTTTCATCTAATTCGATTTTGCCTTTGTTGGAAAAACACCAATAGAATGTGCATAATATTGACGTGTATAAATAGCTGCAAAAACATAACAATAGCTTCATCTATTTCATCACACATCTGAGCCAAAAAGATGTTTCTTTAACAGCTTTTCTTCCCTCTTCAGTTCTGTACATTAAATGGAGTGGAGAAGGAGAGAGAAGCATGTATAGAGAAGCAGACGTTTTCTTTAAAAAAAAACATTATAGGCTTTTAGTCCATAACAATATTATTTTCTTTCCTTGTGTTCCCTGTAGCCCAAATTCCACATCCAGTATGGAGGCTAGGTTGATGGCTTGTGCTCTGTCAGAGCATGTTAACCTAACAGACGAGGAAATCAGAGTGAAGAAACCTGAGAGAGAGAGAGAGACAGAGAGACAGAGAGACAGAGAGACAGAGAGAGGAAGAGAGAGGCAGAGAGACAGAGACAGAGAGAGAGAGAGGAAGAGAGGAGATGAAGAGAGAGGGCATTTTTAAAAGGGGAAACCTGCGTGACTAGTGTGAACTCTCAAAGCTGTGAACTAATTATTTTCCGCAGACATTTCAGCACTGGTGGTCACCTTTTACATTCAGCCTAATTAATCTTTGTTTATTTTAATTAAGCTATTTGGGGGTGAGGCATATTTAGGACCTTAAAAAAAATGTGTCTCAGTTAACAAAAGCAACAAAACAGAAATAGAAACCTTATCTCATTTTAAAAATCAACCGAAATATTTCAACTAAGTAAAACTGATTGTTCCCAAATCCATTCTTTTACATTAAGCTTTTTGTCCCCTACAGTGAAAAAAATGTTGGCTTATAGAGTTTTGGTGTTCAGGCAGTTGTTTTGGGGGCTTCAAAATCTTTTTTTTTAAGGTTCTAAAGGGCAAAGTCTTCACACTATAAGTGTTAATTATCCCAATGCATAGTTGTGAATACTAAAATTGGTGTAATAAAGAGGAGGCAAATTATTTTTTTATTATTATTATTAATTAAATAGCTTACATTTGCATTGCTCTAAATAGTAACAAGAATGGAACTCAAATCATTGAGAGGTTGAGAATTACAACTAAATAAGACTAAAATCAGAACTCAACATTAAAATACATTTTTTTGGCATATTTCCTCCTAAAATTAGGGATGCAAAGTTAGTTTGCTTCAGTAAGCTTTTTCTATCCTACTTTATTTTGTCCCTCTGTCACCAGTCTCAAAATGGAGTAAAATTAAAATTCATTTCTAAGTAACCCTTGGATGCCATTCCAAATATAAATCATTGACAGCTTCTGATTTCCCAAGTCTAAACTCAAATTCTTAAAACCTTTGAGAAATGAGGCTAATGACATCCACCCCTAAGGTTATATATATGTAATAATATAATGATGCTTGTATATAAACCAAGCACTATATAACCATTAGCATTGCTATTAATAGCACACACAATTTAACAATCTAGCACATCAACATCGATCTGCATATCAGGGAGAGAGATCTAGAAAACTGGACGTAAATGAACTTGCTGAATCACTTTATCATTCCCCTACTTGTTTGTGCAAGTAAAAATGCATGAGCAATGCTTTTTTTTAATTTTCAAATTTATTATTGAGGAGGTTACCTTTTCAGTTCCTTCCTCTTTGAGACTAATAATGTCCAGATCAAAATCCTTCCTCAAGCCATCGGTTTTATTGAAGGTGATACGCCCAGTCAAGCCATCCCACTGAGCCTATGAACAAAAGGAATGTGGCATTACTGTTTAACACTTATCATAAGCCTAACACCATTAAAACTGTAATACCTCAAATTCATCACAGTATCCAATTATTCGGTTTCATCATGGTGTTATAAACCATTGTGTTGGTTCAGTAACTTGATACCAGAACACTTCACTGTTTTATTAACACTCATTTATTTCGTCAATTCTAACGTTTTAACATCAGTCAAATCTGTAATGGTGGCACTTTAAATGGGGAGTTTGGAAAGAATGACTGTAAAATGGTCTGCACATGGAGTAAACAAAATCTGGGAAGTCATAATATTCAGCTTTCCAAGGTCAGTCCAAGTACTTTTCAAGGTACTTCTCAAAGGAAGTAACTCCCTTTTTTTCTATGTGAAAAGGATATAATCCAGTGATGTATTATCAAATTTTTAGTGTGTTTGTGATTTAGTCTTTCCAGTGTCATTTGGGTATTATATTACTTTCCTGTGGCTGATGTAGCAAATTATTACAAGCTGGTGGCTTAAAACAACAGAAAGTTATTCTCTCACAATTCTGGAGGCCAGAAGCAGAAGTCCAAAACCATTATCACTGAGTGAAACCAAAGTGCCAGCGGGGCCATGTTCCCTCTGGGGGCCCAAGGGAGACTCGGTTCCTTGCCTCTTCCTGCTTCTGGTAGCCGCCAGCAATCCTTGTCTTGTGGTTGCATCACTCCAATCTCTGCCTCTGTGGTCACTTTGCCTTCTCCTCTTCTTCTTCTGTGTAATCTCCTCTACTTCTCTCTTATAAAGACAGTTGTGATTGCATTTAGGGCCTATGCAAATAATCCAGGATAATCTCCCCATCTCAAAAATCCTTCATTTGGAGTGACATCAGCAAGACGGTGAAATAGAATTTTCCTGGCTTCCCTCCTCCTCACAAGGAGAAAATTAACTATTATTCAAGGACAAGACACTACTGAGAGAATCCTAGAACATGGGGGTGAGGTTGAAGCACCACCCCCTGCCCCCGCCCCCGCACCACAGAGACCAAGAGAAACTGCATTAGAAGGTAAGAGAAGTGGCTACAGGTTGACTGCATTGCTCCTTTCCCAGGCCAGCACAGCAACACACAGAGAGGTCTCCCCTGAGCCTCTGGTTCCTCCAGGGGGAAAAGAGAACCCAGAGGAAAACCAGCTCTCCCAGCATTGTGGGTAACATTGCAGGAGCCCCTACTCTGATCTCGCACCTCAGGGATTGCTGGGGAATCTGTGGGGCTGGACCACTGGAAATCTGACTGTGATGGAGATGCGGGGAGGTGTTCGCAGTGACCACCCCACAGATCTTGGCAGACTAAGTTCATTCCTGCAGTGCCCAAGTAGTAATCCCAACCAGAGGCTTTACTTATCTGAAGAATCTAGTTGGAGGTACATTCTGACCAGAGAACTAGGTAAGGTATAGATCTACTTGATTCAGATCCTCAAATGAGGAGTTTTGCCAGCTTTGGAGCCTGGTTTGCCCACATCCAGGCAAGGAGCTGAATCACAGCCTCACCTGCTGTGAAGATTGTCTTGTGGCCCCATCTGACCAGAAGGGCTGGAGACAATTCCAGGAAGCTATGTGATCCAGTAGCACACGAACCAAGAGGTGAGCAGAGCCAAGAGTTTGCAGAACAAAGCCAGTGACCCTGTTCAGTTAGGGGACTTGTAATGTAGGTCAGCTTCAGTTAAGACAACAAACAGCTTTACTGGATTTAGAGTTGCTTGTCCTGCTGTGCCTGGACAAGGAATCTAATTCATAGCTCTTCTCATTGCTGAATACAGCCTTCATCTTGTCTGGCCAGGGAACCGAACTGGAGCACACAGAAATAGCCCATCCAACAGCCTTATGTACAGTGGTACTGGAACAGAAAGCAGAGCTTATGGCTTTCCCAGTCTGCAGAGCAAAACTGGTGGCCTCACCTGACCAAGGAATCAGTGCATACTCTTTGAATCCCCAAATAATGAGGGGGAACCCAGGCCCTGGGTCTTATCGTGCTGTCCTGCCAGGGCAAGGAAGCTAATTTGTAGCCCCATCTACTACTGTATGTAGTACCTAGTCCCAACGTTCTAGTAAGCCTTACCAGAGAATCCAGGCAACCATGGAGCCCATCCTGTAGCCTTACTTGGGTAGGAAACCAAGCCAGCAGTCCCATCCAACTGTTCCCAGACAGTGCCACAATCCTCATCCTTGTCCTTAGAGCGTGAACTGTTGCTTTGCCTCAGAATAGACCATAATAGTAGGCCCCACCTGCCCAAGGACCTTACCAGCAGACACACCCAGAAATTTAAACTAAGCTGACTGGTCAAAAACTGTCTTTGCCAAAGCAAACTTGTAAAGTCTGGAAGAAGAACCCAAATACCCAAATGTGCAGATGCCAATGTAAGGAATCAAGGATCACAAAAAATCAGGTCAATATGACACCACCAAAGAAAACAAATAAAGCTCCAATAACTAAAAAATGGGGATCTGTGAACTGTCAGACAAAGAATTCAGAATAATCCTCTTAAGCAAGTTTAGTAAACTACAAGAAAACACGAACAGACACTAAATGAAATTAGGAGAACAATGCATGAACAAAATGAGAAATATGATAAGGAAATAGCAACTATCAAAAAAAAAAAGAACAAACCCAAACAAAACAAAAAACCAAACAGAAATCCTAGAGTTGAAAAATGCAATAACTGAACTGAAGACTTCAGTAGTTTCATAAGTAGACTTGACCATGCAGAAGAAGGAAGGTCTGCAAGATAGGACAGTCAAAATTACCCAGTCAGAGGAGCAAAAAGAATTTTTAAAAAGTGAAGAAATCCTATGGGCATTATGGGACACAGTGAAAAGAAACAATATTTGCATTATGGGAATCCCAGAAGGAAAGGAGAAAGAGAAAGGGACAGAAAGTATATTTAAAGCAATAATGGCTGAAAACTTCCTGAACCTGGGGAGAAAAATGGACATCCAGATCCATGAGGCCCAAAAGACCCCAAATAGGTTGAATCCAAATAGGACTCATTATAATTAAACTGTCAAAAGTCAGAAAAAAAGGATTTTTTTTTTTTATGAGAGAGAATGTTTTATTTTATAGATACATAACTATGGAATATATATAGTTTTTTATATATATATATGTCTGTATATATATTATAGTATATATATAAAATATGGTTATACACACACATACATTCAAGACAATAAATTTAGTGGTTCTGATAACATAAAGCACAAAGATTTAAAATAATATTTGAATAATTACAAAAGTTTTCATACCAAACACAGTGCAGATCACTTATGGAAACACTTTCTAAGAACACTCATTTTTACTGATTCAATCTTTTCAAACATGATCTCAACCAATACAAAGAACTTAATAATGATGTATATAAATCACTATAAATGTACTCTAATTTGATCAATAAGGCTGTCAATTCAAAAAAATAACAATATTCATTTTCTTCCTCCTGGAAATAGGATTCTCTTCAGAATGGTTTATTATTTGTTGGTAACTTTCATTATCTTATGTTAAAGTTATACTTAAGAATTAAATAACTATATTGAATTTGTAGTTTTCATTTTTTAATTGAAGTATAGCTGATTTACAATATTATACTAGTTTCTGGTTTACAACGATTCAGTATTTTTATAGATTACACTCCATTTAAAGTAATATCAAAACAATGGCTATATTTCCCTGTGCTGTACAATATATCTTTGCTGCTTATCTATTTTATACATAGTAGTTTATATCTCTTAATCCCATACACCTATTGTACCCCTTCTCCCTTCCCTTTCCCCACTGGTAACCACTAGTTTGTTCTTTATATCTGTGAGTCTCTTTCTGTTTTGTTATATACATTATTTGTTTTATTTTTTAGATTCCACGTATAAGTGATAATGTAGAGTATTTTTATTTCTCTGCCTGACTTATTTCACTAAGCATAACACCCTCTAGATCCATTCATGTTATTGCAAATGGCAGGATTTCATTCTTTCTTATGTCTGAGTAATATTCTTTATCCATCCATCTGTTGATGGACAGTTATGTTGTTTCTATATCTTGGCTACTGTAAATAATGCTGCTATGAATATTGGCATGCATGTATCTTTTCAAATTGGTGTTTTTCTTTTCAAAGAATTTTAAGAACAACAAGAGAAAGAGAGAAGTTACACACAAGGGAAACCCTGTAAGACTATTGGTGGATTTCTCAGGAGAAACTTTTCAGGCCAAGAGAAAATGAGACGAAATATTCAAAATATTAAAAGAAAATAACTGTCAACCAAGAATTCTATTCCTGGTGAAGCTGTCCCTCAGAAACAAGGGAGGAATAAAGACTTTCCTGAGCAAACAAAATCTGAGGAAGTTCATTACCACTAGAACTGCCTTACAAGAAATGCTAAAGGGAGGTCTTTGAGTCGAGAAAAAAGAATGCTAAATATCATAAAAACATAAAAAGGTGGATGTTAGCTGAATCTACTGTGGTAATCAGTTCATAATATCTGTAAATTGAACCATCATGCTCTTCTCCTTAAACTTATACAGTGATGTATGACAATTATTTCTCAAAAAATGGGGGGAAAAAGATATATGAGAGAGGTGATCTCTCTCAGCCATGTGAGGACACAGCAAGAAGGCAGCCATCTGCAAACCAGAAAGAGAGCCCTCACCAAGAACCCAACATTTCTGGCACCCTGATCTTAGACTTCCAGCATCCAAAACTGTGAGAAATAAATGTATGTTGTTTAAAGAAAATGTCCATCGACAGATGAATGGATAAAAAGATGTGGTACATATATACAATGGAATATTACTCAACCATAAAAAGGAACAAAATTGGGTCATCTTTAGAGATGTGGATGGACCTAGAGACTGTCACACAGAGTGAAGTAAGAAAGAGAAAACCAAATATTGTATATTAATGCATATATGTGGAATCTAGAAAAATGGTACAGATGAATCTATTTGCAGGGCAGGAATAGAGACACAGACATAGAGAATGGATGTGTGGACAGAGGGAGGGAGTGGGATGAATTGGGAGATTGGGACTGATGTATGTGCACTGCCATGTGTAAAACAGCTAGCTAGTGGGAACCTGCTGTGTAGTGCAGGGAGCTCACCTGGTGCTCTGTGGTGACCTAGATGGGTGGGATTGGTGGGGGTGGTGGTGGTGGGAAGGAGGTCCAAGAGGGAAGGGATATATGTATACATATAGCTGATTCACTTTGTTGTACAGTAGAAACTAACACAACATTGTAAAGCAACTATACTCCTATTTAAAAAAAAAAGAAAAAAGAAAAATCCTTCATTTAATCATATATGCAATCTTTTTGCTTGTTGTTATATAAGGTAACAATTGCAAATTCCAGAGATTGGGGCATGTATATCTTTGGGGGGGGACCACTGTTCAGCCTACCACATGTATCAACATCATTTGAGGAACTAAAAATCACAGTAGTCTGCCCTTCACAGAACTGACATTGGAGATCTTTGGTAGTTTCATTAAATAAAAAATAGTGGCCCCAGAGGGTCTTGAGCTTCAATCATTAGGCGATTCTTGGTAAGCTTGCCTATTTGAGTTGACTTACAAATGAGGATAAAAGACAACTCAGTCCTTTGTTTACACTTAGCTATTTTCCCTCTCCTGACTTTACCAAATTCATCAGATATGTGTAAGATGTGAAAAAGATCCTGAGAGTTACACTATATCCACAGTGTTCACACCATGTGTGTATGTTGAATATATTTACCCATTTGCCCAAGAGGCAGAAGCAATGCAGTGGAAAGAGTATGAGTTTATCACAGAGCTGCTTTTAAATCTCTGAAGTATGACTTCAGGAAGATTATTTAACCTGAATCTGGTTTATCTCAGATTTCAGTGTTTATCCATGCAGGGTTTTTGAGAGATTTAAATGGCACTTAACACAATTCTTAACACATTGAATACATTTAAAAGGTTAACAGTGATTATTTTTATAAATATCTCTTATTTTCCTTCCCCATATTCATAACTCTAGAATTTGACTTTTATTACCTCCAATGTCAGTACTCATATGTGTAGTTTTTTCTGGTCTCTTCTGTATTTCATTTTACAAAGCAATATCAGATTCATTGTCCTGAAGTGTAATTTCATATTCATGCAATTCCCATCAACACATAAAGTACATACTGAATTTATGTCACCTATAAATGAGTCTAAATCTTGACTTTACATTTGCAGTTGTGATGGTTAATTTTATGTGTCAACTTGACTGGGTCATGGGATGCTCAGTTTTCTGGTTAAGCATTATCTCCAGGTGTGTCTGTGAGGGTGTTTCCATTTGAATCAATAAAGCAATTGCCCTCTCCAATGTGAGTGGGCATTATCTAATGCAGTGAGGGCCTGACTAAAACAAGGAACAAAGAGGCAGAGGAAGGGAAATTTTGCTTTCTCTGCCTGACTGCTAAGACTGGGACTTATACCATTGGTGCTCCTGGATCTCATCTTCCTGGTGCCAGGAAGTATCTGAGAACACCTAGTGGTTTATAGTTTAGTAGGAATAAGCACATTAATGTATTTCAATGAAGCACCCAAGTGTGAGGATAAAAATTCGCACATAGTAACTAAAGAAAGAAATATGGATCATACTTATCCCAACCGCAAGGAAAAAAAGAGAGCCAGTGACATGTTCCTGGAGGAAAGAATGCCTGAACTCTCAAAGGATGAGAAGTTAGTTGACCAAGCAAAGACTCACAGACTGAGTAAAAGCATGAAACACAAAATAAATTATGTTTGCCATGGATCCATCATGTGAGGTAAGGAATGATGAGAAATGAGCCTGGGAAGGAGAGTAGGTTTCTGTTCCAAATGGTGCTGTGAATCATACTAATGTGCTTGGACTTTGCTCTATAGACATTTGGGGATCATTGGAGTGTTTCAAGCCTAAGAGTGTCATGGGCAGGTGTGTATTACAGGGAGATCATTTTGTCAGAATTGAGGAGGATGACTCAGAGAAAGTCAAGATTGTAAGCAGAAGGTTGGTTAGCAGGTAGTTCTCATAGAACAACATTTATGGAAATGTATTCTCATGTCTATGTATGAACAGAGGGACAGCATAGTTCCTTCATTTTCCTGTCCCAACAACTTGTACACCATTAAGTATTCATAGAATGAGTTCCACAGCAGGATGGACAGAGTTTCTTGATGAAAGCATTGCTATTAAAGTTCCCACATAAAGAATATGTTATGGAACTTGTCAGGAACCAACACAATTAGCACAAAACTATTGTCTAACTACCATTCAGATGGAAGGGATATCATGAAAGAAGTACACTTTATCACTTGATAATACTGGAAGTTAAATCAAATTAATGTCAGGAAATGACATTACAACTCTCATCTAAGCAGCTTATATGGTCAAACTAGATGTGAGTTAAAGTGTTGTGACACATGAAGAGAAAGGCTTTTTATAGATCCTAGAACTTTGCCTTCAGAGTTTATTGCCAATGGAAGCCATAATGCTAAACATTAGTACCAGCTTTAAAAAAGAGATGGCATATTTTTATGGTCAGTAGTAACACCTGTTGTTACACTTTCTGAGATGTAGGTAATTGCATTCTCTGCATTGGGACAAAAAAAAAAAAAAAAATCAATATCAAAAGCAAGTAGGGAGCATCCTCTTGTGTATATTTAAGTACATCTCCTGATATTGCAATTTCCTTTTCCTCCTCATCATACCCCAGTCATACTTTTTGTACGCAGGTCACTCCTCTTTATTTTGCAAGTCAAAGGCTGGCTTCATAGGTTGATGGGTTAACTGAGAGTTGCTAAATAAGCTACTGCATTCAGGTTATAGCATTTGCCTGAGAGTGGAGAACAATTTGTCTATGACTTTGGTTCAGTGGAAATCTCTACTGGGTTAAGGGTTTGGACTAAGCCAGATTTCAAATCCCTTCTTCATGCTTCTAAAAATGTGCAGTTCTAACCCTCTTCCTGATATGTTTGGAAAGAAGTAGTTATCTCCATTAAGTTCTATAGGATTTTCAGAAAGCTTTTTCCTAAAGGCAACTTTTCCTTCCTGGGGGTCATGCTGTGAGTCAATTTGATACATTGTCCAGAGCTTATAGAGCTCTCTGAAAATGTACAGAAATTGGTAGCATTTATCTCTTGATGTAGCATATACCTCATAGCAAGGTCTTAAAACCCAGGTCAGAAATCCAATTTTATTTCCGCTAAATGTGTCTATTGTGTCCCTTTGTTTGGATCCTGTTGTGCTGGTTTTATTCTTGAATTTAGTGTTCCAATCACTGGTGCAGAGTAACTCCCACTTCCCGTTTCTCTTCCCTGCTCATCCAAGTGGTAAAAAGTCCCCTTTTCATGCTCTAACAATGCTTCTTTTCCTGCCTCAATATTTACAAAGACACCCTGCCTGGTCCTTTACTGAACTGAAATATGTTTTGACCTTAGAAATCGGGTTTCCCTAACTGACACAATTACCTGTGTCTTTCTTCCTCCTAACCGTAGATGAACATTTTGTATATGCTCTTTTTTCAAAAACTAATTGTTGATAAGCTTTTATGAAATCACCAATGCATTATTGATCAGGGTGAATAGACAATGACTAATTCCTGGATATGATGTATAAGATCCATAAGGAATCCATTTTCTGGGCGAAGGCTGAAGCATACACAATTTAGATAATGATATATAATTATATTAGTCATAATTACAATTTGCTTGCCTTATGTAGAAGCATTTGCACAGAGGACAATTATAGTATACTTAACTGAAAACAATACTTAAACTATTGTCCCTATTTTAGGAAATAGCTTTAATTTCTACTCTGTATTAGACCTCTTGACAACAACTGCTTAATAGCAAGTGAGTCAAATGGTGTGACTTTCTTCTCTCTTATCAGACACATAATTTGATTGCCAAGAGACAAAAATTAAGAGATAAAAGAAGAAAAATAAAAGTTTTCATTAATGTTTCATTTGTATGCTCTTTCCCAAGATGATATTTATGGTCCAAATAAAATATATATATTTTAGTACTGAGGAAGTAAGTGGCTAGCATTTAACTCTAGGCTCTTGTAATATTCAGGTTGTTTTTTTTTTTTTTGAATTTTAGAATTTTATTTTATTTCTTTGTTATACAGCAGGTTCTTATTAGTTATCTATTTTATACATATTAGTGTATACATGTCAATCTCAAACTCGCAATTCATCCCCCTCCCCACACTTTCCCCTCTTGGTGTCCATACATTTGTTCTCTACATCTGTGTCTCTATTTCTGCCCTGCAAACCAGTTCATCTGTACCATTTTAGGAGCCTACTTTTTTTTTTTATTTTTTTAACATCTTTATTAGAGTATAATTGCTTTACAATGGTGTGTTAGTTTCTGCTTTATAAAAAAGTGAATCAGTTATACATATACATATGTGCCCATATCTCTTCCCTCTTGCATCTCTCTCCCTCCCACCCACACTATCCCACCCCTCTAGGTGTTCACAAAGCACCGAACTGATCTCCCTGTGCTATGCGGCTGCTTCCCACCAGCTATCTATTTTACGTTTCGTAGTGTATATATGTCCATGCCACTCTCTCACTTTATCACAGCTTACCCTTCCCCCTCCCCATATCCTCAAGTCCATTCTCTAGTAGGTCTGTGTCTTTATTCCCGTCTTGCGTCTAGGTTCTTCATGACCATTTTTTTTTTCTTAGATTCCGTATATATGTGTTAGCATACGGTATTTGTTTTTCTCTTTCTGACTTACTACACTCTGTATGACAGACTCTAGGTCCATCCACCTCACTACAAATAACTCAATTTCATTTCTTTTTATGGCTGAGTAATATTCCATTGTATATATGGGCCACATCTTGTTTATCTATTCATCTGTTGATGGACGCTTAGGTTGCTTCCATGTCCTGGCTATTGTAAATAGAGCTTCAATGAACATTTTGGTACATGACTCTTTTTGAATTATGGTTTTCGCTTGGTATATGCCCAGTAGTGGGATTGCTGGGTCGTATGGTAGTTCTCTTTTTAGTTTTTTAAGGAACCTCCATACTGTTCTCCATAGTGGCTGTATCAATTTACATTCCCACTAAGAGTGCAAGAGGGTTCCCTTTTCCCCACACCCTCTCCAGCATTTATTGTTTCTAGATTTTTTGATGATGGCCATTCTGACCAGGGTAAGATGATATCTCATTGTAGTTTTGATTTGCATTTCTCTAATGATTAATGATGTTGAGCATTCTTTCATGTGTCTGCTGGCAACCTGTATATCTTCTTTGGAGAAATGTCTTTTTAGGTCTTCTGCCCATTTTTGGATTGGGTTTTTTGTTTTTTTGATATTGAGTGACATGAGCTGCTTGTAAATTTTGGAGATTATTCCTCTGTCACTTGCTTCATTTGCAAATATTTTCTCCCATTCTAAGGGTTGTCTTTTCGTCTTGTTTATGGTTTCCTTTGCTGTACTAAAGCTTTTAAGTTTCATTAGGTCCCATTTGTTTATTTTTGTTTTTATTTCCATTTCTCTAGGAGGTGGGTCAAAAAGAATCTTGCTGTGATTTATGTCATAGAGTGTTCTGCCTATGTTTTCCTCTAAGAGTTTTCTAGTGTCTGGCCTTACCTTTAGGTCTTTAATCCATGTTGAGTTTATTTTTGTGTATGATGTTAGGGAGTGTTCTAATTTCATACTTTTACATGTACCTGTCCAGTTTTCCCAGCTCCACTTATTGAAGAAGCTGTCTTTTCTCCATTGTATATTCTTGCCTCCTTTATCAAAGATAAGGTGATCATATGTTCGTGGGTTTATCTCTGGACTTTCTATCCTGTTCCATTGATCTATATTTCTGTTTTTGTGCCAGTACCACACTTTCTTGATTACTGTAGATTTGTAATATAGTCTGAAGTCAGGGAGCCTGATTCCTCCAGCTCCATTTTTCGTTCTCAAGATTGCTTTGGCTATTTGGGGTCTTTTGTGTTTCCATACAAATTGTGAAATTTTTTGTTCTAGTTCTGTGAAAAATGACAGTGGTAGTTTGATAGGGATTGAATTGAATCTGTAGATTGCTTTGGGTAGTAGAGTTATTTTCACAATGTTGATTTTTCCAATCCAAGAACTCCATCTATTTGTATCATCTTTAATTTATTTCATCAGTGTCTTATAATTTTCTGCATACAGGTCTTTTGTCTCCTTAGGTAGGTTTATTCCTAGATATTTTATTCTTTTTGTTGCAATGGTAAATAGGAGTGTTTTCTTAATTTCACTTTCAGATTTTTCATCATTAGTGTATAGGAATGCTAGAGATTTCTGTGCATTAATTTTGTATCCTGCTACCTTACTAAATTCATTGATTAGCTCTAGTAGTTTTCTGGTTACATCTTTAGGATTCTTTATGTATAGTATCATGTCATCTGCAAACAGTGACAGTTTTACTTCTTTTCTGATTTGAATTCCCTTTATTTCTTTTTCTTCTCTGACTGCTGTGGCTAAGACTTCCAAAACTATGTTGAATAATAGTGGTGAGAGTGGACAACCTTGTCTTTTTCCTGATCTTAGTGGAAATGGTTTCAGTTTTTCACCAGTGAGGATGATGTTGCCTGTGGGTTTGTCATATATGGCCTTTATTATGTTGAGGAAAGTTCCCTCAATGCCCACTTTCTGGAGGGTTTTCATCATAAATGGGTGTTGAATTTTGTCAAAAGCTTTCTCTGCATCTATTGAGATGATCATATAATTTTTCTCCTTCAATTTGTTAATATGGTGTATCACATTGATTGATTTGCGTATACTGAAGAATCCTTGCATTCCTGGGATAAATCCCACTTGATCATGGTGTATGATCCTTTTAATGTGCTGTTGGATTCTGTTTGCTAGTATTTTGTTGAGGATTCTTGCATCTATGTTCATCAGTGATATTGGCCTGTCGTTTTCTATTTTTGTGACATTTTTGTCTGGTTTTGGAATCAGGGTGATGGTGGCCTCGTAGAATGAGTTTGGGAGTGTTCCTTCCTCTGCTATATTTTGGAAGAGTTTGAGAAGGATAGGTGCTAGCTCTTCTCTAAATGCTTGATAGAATTGACCTGTGAAGCCATCTGGTCCTGGGTTTTTTTTTGTTGGAAGGTTTTTAATCACAGTTTCAATTTCAGTGCTTGTGATTTGTCTGTTCATATTTTCTATTTCTCCCTGGTTCAGTCTCGGAATGTTGTGCATTTCTAAGAATTTGTCCATTTCTTCCAGGTTGTCCATTTTATTGGCATAGTTGCTTGTGGTAATCTCTCATGTTCCTTTGTATTTCTTCAGTGTCAGTTGTTACTTCTCCTTTTTTCATTTCTAATTCTATTGATTTGAGTCTTCTCCCTTTTTTTCTTGATGAGTCTGGTTAATGGTTTATCAATTTTGTTTATTTTCTTAAAGAATCAGCTTTTAGTTTTATTGATCTTTGCTATCATTTCCTTCATTTCTTTTTCATTTATTTCTGACCTTATCTTTATGATTTCTTTCCTTCTGCTAACTTTAGGGTTTCTTTGTTCTTCTTTCTCTAATTGCTTTAGGTGTAAGGTTAGGTTGTTTATTTGAGATGTTTCTTGTTTCTTAAGGTAGGATTGTATTGTTATTAACTTCCCTCTTAGAACTGCTTTTGCTGCATCCCATATGTTTTGGTTTGTTGTGTTTTCATTGTCATTTGTTTCTAGGTATTTTTTGATTTCCTCTTTGATTTCTTCAGTTATTTCTTGGTTATTAAGTAGTGTATTGTGTAGCCTCCACGTGTTTGTATTTTTTACAGATTTTTTTTCCTGTAATTGATATCTAGTCTCATAGCATTTTGGTCAGAAAGATACTTGATATGATTTCAATTTTCTTAAATTTACCAAGGCTTGATTTTTGACCCAAGATATGATCTATCCTGGAGAATGTTCCATGAGCACATGAGAAGAATGTGTATTCTGGTTTTTTTGGATGGAATGTCCTATAAATATCAATTAAGTCCATCTTGTTTAATGTATCATTTAAAGCTTGTGTTTCCTTATTTACTTTCATTTTGGATGATCTGTCCATTGGTGAAAGTGGGGTGTTAAAGTCCCCTACTAAGATTGTGTTACTGTCAATTTCACCTTTTATGGCTGTTAGTATTTGCCTTATGTATTGAGGTGCTCCTATGTTGGAGCATAAATGTTTACAATTGTTATATTTTCTTCTTGGATCGATTCCTTGATCATTATGTAGTGTCCTTCTTTGACTCTTGTAATAGTTTTTATTTTAAAGTCTATTTTGTCTGACATGAGAATTTAGACTCCAGCTTTCTTTTGATTGCCATTTGCATGGAATATCTTTTTCCATCCCCTCACTTTCAGTATGTATGTGTCCCTAGGTCTGAAGTGGGTCTCTTGAGACAGCATATATACGGGTCTTGTTTTTGTATCCATTCAGCCAGTCTATGTCTTTTGGTTGGAGCATTTAATTCATTTACATTTAAGGTAATTATTGATACGTATGTTCCTATTACCATTTTCTTATTGTTTTGGGTTTATTATTGTAGGTCTTTTCCTTCTCTTATGTTTCCTGCCTAGAGAAGTTCCTTTAGCATTTGTTGTAAAGCTGGTTTGGTGGTGCTGAATTCTCTTAGCTTTTGCTTGTCTGTAAAGATTTTAATTTCTCCATCAAATCTGAATGAGATCCTTGCTGCATAGAGTAATCTTGGTTGTAGGTTTTTCTCTTTCATCACTTTAAATATGTCCTTCCACTCCCTTCTGGCTTGCAGAGTTTCTGCTGAAAGATCAGCTGTTAACCTTATGGGGATTCCCTTATGTGTTATTTGTTGTTTTTCTCTTGCTGCTTTTAATATTTTTTCATTGTATTTAATTTTTGATAGTTTGCTTAATTTGTGTCTTGGTGTGTTTCTCCCAGGAGTTATTCTGTATGGGACTCTCTGTGCTTCCTGGACTTGATTAACTATTTCCTTTCCCCTATTAGGGAAGTTTTCAACTATAATATCTTCAAATATTTTCTCAGTTCCTTTCTTTTTCTTTTCTTTTTCTGGGACCCCTATAATTCGATTGTTGGTGCATTTAATGTTGTCCCAGAGGTCTCTGAGACTGTCCTCAATTCTTTTCATTTGTTTTTCTTTTCTGTTCTGTGGTAGTTATTTCCACTATTTTATCTTCCAGGTCACTTATCCATTGTTCTGCCTCAGTTTTTCTGCTATTGATCCCTTCTAGAGGATTTCTAATTTCATTTATTGTGTTGTTCATGACTGTTTGTTTGCTCTTTAGTTCTTCTAGGTCCTTGCTAAACGTTTCTTGTATTTTCTCCATTCTATTTCCAAGATTTTGGATCATCTTTACTAACATTTTTCTGAATTATGTTTGTGGTAGACTGCCTATTTCCTCTTCATTTGTTAGGTCTGGTGGGTTTTTGTCTTGCTCTTTCATCTGCTGTGTGTTTTTCTGTCTTCTCATTTTGCTTAACTTACTATGTTTGGGGTTTCCTTTTTGCAGACTGCAGGTCCGTAGTTCCCATTGTTTTTGGTGTCTGTCCCCAGTGGCTAAGGTTGGTTCAGTGGGTTGTGTAGGCTTCCTGGTGGAGGGGACTAGTGCCTGTGTTCTGGTGGATGAGGCTGGATCTGGTCTTTCTGGTGGCCGGGTCCATGTCTGGTGGTGTGTTTTGGTGTGTCTGTGGCCTTATTATGATTTTAGGCCACCTCTCTGCTAATGGATGGTGTTGTGGTCCTGTCTTGCTAGTTCTTTGGCATAGGGTGTTCAGCACTGTAGCTTGCTGGTCGTTGAGTGAAGCTGGGTCTTGGCAGTGAGATGGAGACCTTTGGGAGATTTTTGCCATTTGATGTTATGTGGAGCTGGGAGGTCTCTTGTGGACCAGTGTCCTGAACTTGGCTCTCCCACTTCAGAGGCACAGCCCTGACTCCTGGCTAGAGCACCAAGAGCCTTTCATCCCCACAGCTCAGAATAAAAGGGTGAAAAAATAGAAAGAAAGAAAGAAAGAAAGAAGATAAAATAAAGTAAAATAAAATAGTTATTAAAATAAAAAATAAAGAATAATAATTAAGAAGAAATTTTTAAAAAGTAATAATAATATAAAAAAGGGCAGATATAACCCTAGGACAAATGGTAAAAGCAAAGCTATACAGACAAAATCACACACAGAAGCATACACATACACACTCACAAAAAGCGAAAAAGGGAAGCAAATATATATATCTTTGCTCCCAAAGTTCACCTCCTCAGTTTGGGATGATTCATTGTCTATTCAGGTATTCCACAGATGCAGGGTACATCAAGTTGATTGTGGAGATTTAATCCTTTGCTCCTGAAGCTGCTGGGAGAAATTTCCCTTTCTCTTCTTTGTTCACACAGCTCCTAGGGTTCAGCTTTGTATTTGGACCTGCCTCTGCATGTAGGTCGCCTGAGGGCATCTGTTCTTTGCTCAGACAGGATGGGGTTAAAGGAGCAGCTGATTCGGGAGCTCTGGCTCACTCAGGCCGTGAGGATGGAGGGGTACGGATGCCTGGCGAGCCTGCGGCAGCAGAGGCCAACATGACATTGCAACCGCCTGAGGCGCACCGTGTGTTCTCCCAGGGAAGTTGTCCCTGGATCACGGGGTCCTGGCAGTGGCTGGCTGCACAGGCTCCCTGGAGGGCAGGTGTGGAGAGTGACCTGTGCTTGCACACAGGCTTCTTGGTGGCAGCAGCAGCCTTAGCATCCTATTCCTGTCTTTGGGGTCTGCGCTGATGGCCACAGCTCACGCCCATCTCTGGACCTCCTTCAAGCATCGCTGTTAATCTCATCTCCTCACGCACCAGGAAAGAGAGAGGCAATAAAAAATCTCTTGCCTCTTCGGCAGCTCCAGACTTTTTCCCCGACTCCCTCCTGGCTAGCTGTGGCGCACTTGCCCCTTCAGGCTGTGTTCATGCCGCCAACCCCAGTCCTCTCCCTGGGATCCGACTGAAGCCCAAGCCTCAGCTCTCAGCCCCCACCCGCCCCAGCGGGTGAGCAGACAAGCCACTTGGGCTGGTGCGTCCTGGTCGGCACTGATCCTCTGTGCGGGAATCTCTCCACTTTGTCTTCTGCACTCCTGTGGCTGTGCTCTCCTCCGTGGCTCCGAAGCTTCCCCCCTCTGCCACCCGCAGTATCCGCCCGTGAAGGGGTTTCCTAGTGTGTGGAAACCTTTCCTCCTTCACAGCTCCCTCCCACTGGTGCGGGTCCCATACCTATTCTTTTGTCTCTGTTTTTTCTTTTTTCTTTTGCCCTACCCAGGTACATGGGGAGTTTGTTGCCTTTTGGGAAGGCTGAGCTCTTCTGCCAGTTTTCAGTAGGTGTTCTGTAGGAGCTGTTCCACATGTTGATGTACTTGTGGATAGGAAGGTGATCTCCGCATCTTACTCTTCCGCCATCTTGAAGCTCCTCTCCAGAGACTTCTTTTTTGAGAATTGGAAAGACTGTGCTTTTCTCTGTTTCTGTTTTGTTTTTGTTTTTTTTCCTGTTTCTTTTCTTCTTATTCTATGTTTTGAGTCTGATTTTTCCTTAAGTATGTCAGACTGAAAATATCTTGCCTAACTCGTAGTTTGAGCTATTTCTCTTCCTAAACTGTCTGCAACAACCAGTAGATCCACATCTAGTCCCACACCACTGGGCCATCTCCCCAGTGCCATCTCCAGTGCATAGCCAGAGGAGACTTTTGTGTCTCAGAACCTCCCAGTTTGGGCCATGACCAGGTCTAGGGACTAGTGGGGATTAAGAACATAGGCAAAGGCCCTATGTGTATATGAATCTGATTTGCACAAGTTTTTCTCCTTTGGTGGTGACAACAATTGTGAATCTGACTTTGTGTTCTGATTATGTGGTGACCAGTCAGGTAGATGAAGGTCATCTAATTCTTCATCTCTAGGGTGAGAGATAACCAATAATCTGGTTTCTTAGCCTTTTTCTTTTGTTTGAGCAGGATTATGTATCAGAACTACCCTTTAACTTCTGTCCCCATGAGTTTTTATGTTCTATGTTTACTTTCAACCCATGGCTAAGGTTGTTGAACTGAAGCCACAGCCCTCAGTGACTGTGTGCTATGTCCAGAGATGAGAAAAGGCTCTTCACCTCATTCTGTAAATGTGAAATTTAATCTTAGCTCCAGAAATTATTAACAATTTAAATTATAAAACCTTACAAAGTAAAGGATCATTTTATTTTTGTTTACATATTTGATTGTTTATATTATTATTCCCAGGATTACCGTAATATAGAGAAACTGAAGTTTTAGTATACTTGATGTGGTACCCTTAAAAAAATTACAGAAATTCCTAGCTCAGAAGCATTTTTATGTAAAAACCCAAGTTCCTATAACAAAAATGCACCTTTGATCATATTTGATTTTAAAAAGAAGAATTAAAAATAGGCTAAAAGGCCAATTCATGTTTTTCTGCTAATTTTATCACTGAAAATTATAGTTCAAGTGAACTTTTGTTTCTACAGATTGTTTTGTTTTCTGATGAAGAAGCTAGTTAAACTGAGCATTCTTAACTTTGTACACAGGTTTACTGATTAGAAAAGCTAACGTTGCTGGGCAGGCTTGTGTGCCCCAATCACTGCTCTGGTCCCTTCCTGCCTGGGCAGGCTTGTGTTCTCTGGCAGCCTCAGGAGCAAATTCCAGTAGGTGGCCCACACACAGAGGTGGGGCTGAAACCACGGCTGAGTCCAGGGGCCATGTGGCTAAGGAAGAAGAGATGAAATCTCTCCTCACGGCTGCATGAACCATGGATTTACATCTCCAGTAACAGCTTCATAAACTCAGAGCCTGTGGAACAACCAAACAGACAACAAGTTCTCCCGCAGCTGAGACAGGTGTGGCTTTAGCAGCTGTGGGCTTTGTGGGCACATACACTTGGGGGTTGGGCCAAGCCAGAGTCTGAGCTGCTTCCATAGTTCCCACAGCGGGTCCAGGTTCACAACTACTGCAGTCCTAGGACCTGACTTCAGTGGATCTGTGCTGGGCTGATGAAAACAATGAGTGAGAGTCACCAGGGCCAATAGCTGGCCTACCCAGGGTTAAGGTGGAACCAAGAGCAGTGCCAACAACAGTGTACTTTGTGGGCCTGCACAACAGGTGAAAGGTGACACAACAGAGCACACTCACAGGTGAACACCTCCAGAGGGGGACTACGCATTGGCTTCTCTCACAGTGGGAGTGCTCCAATCCCACCTACCTCATACCACAGATCAGAAACACAGCTGAAAACAGATCTGGGGACCTCTACTCCAACAACTAGGGAGCAGACCCTGTCCCTGACAGAACAAAGGGGAGGCCTTGCTCAATATCTAGGGCTCTGGTCACCACAACAATAATCAAACCCCCTATCAAGGGGATAATGACCAGCATACACTGAGGAAAGAGGTGGCAGTCATCCATACTAAAAACAGCATCACACCAAAAAAAAAAAAAAAAAAAAAAAAAAGAAACCCACTCAGGCTACACAGAAATGTTCCCACATAAAAAGTAGCTCTCCAAGACAGTCTGAGGGTCTGGCATTGAGTGGAAGAACCCCCAGAGCATTTAGCCTTGAAGGCCATCAGGGCTTGAGTGCAGGAGCTCCACAGGGCTGGGGGAAACAGAAACTCCACTCTTGGAAGGGGCACACAAGGTCTCATGCACACTAGGACCCAGCTCAAAGCACTACCTCCATAGGTACCTGAGCTAGACTTACTTAGGGATATTGGAGGTTCTCCTGGGGAGGCAAGGGTTGGCTGTAGTTCACTGTGGGGGCAAGGACACTGGTAGTGGAAGTCCCAGGGAATATTAATATGCATGAGCTCTCCCAGAGGTCCACATATTGGTACTAATTCCTGGCCCCACCCAACAGCCTGTAGCTCCAGTGTTGAAATGCCTCAGGCCAAACAACCAGCAAGAAAGGAACACAGACCCACCCATGAGCCGACAGGCTGCCTACAGTTGTACTAAGCTCATAGACACCCCAAAACACACCCCTTGACACAGCCCTACCCACTAGAGAGACAAGACCCAGCTCCACCCACCAGAGGCCATGCACCAGTCCCTCCCATCAGGAAACCTGCACAAGCCCATGGACCATCCTCACCCACCAGGGGGCAGACACCAGAAGCAAGAGGAAGTACGATCCTGCAGCCTTCAGAAAGGAAACCACAAACACAGTAAATTAGAGAAAATGAGATAACAGAGAAATATATTGCAGATGAAGAAGCAAAATAAAAACATACAAGAACAACTAAATGAAGAAGAGACAGGCAATCTACCTAAAAAGAATTCACAGTAATGATAGTAAAGATAATTCAAAATCTCAGAAAAAGAATAGAGGCATAGACCAAGAAGATACAAGAAATGTTTAACATAGAGATAGAAGACTTAAAGAACAAACAAACAGAGATGAAGAGCACAATAATTGAAATTAAAAAAAAAAAACAAACCCAACACACTAGAAGGAATCAATAGCAGAATAACTGAGGCAGAATAACGAGTAAGTGAGCAGGAAGACAGAGTGGTAGAAATCACTGCTGCAGAACAGAATAAAGAAAAAGAATGAAAAGAAATGAGGACAGTATCAGAGACTTCTTGGACAGCATGAAATGCACCAACATTCACATTACAGGGGTTCCAGAAGAAGAAGAGAAGAGAAAGGGTCTGAGAAAATATTTGAAGAGATTATAATTGAAAACTTTCCTAACATGGGAAAGAATATAGTCACCCAAGTCCAGGAAGCTCAGAGAGTCCCATACAGAATAAACCCAAGGAGAAACACACTGAGACACATATTAATCAAACTAACAAAAGTAAATACAAAGAAAAAATATTAAAAGCAACAAGGGAAAAGCAACAAGTAACATACAAGGGAATCCCCATAAGGTTATCAACTGATTTTTCAGCAGAAACTCTGCAAGCCAGAAGGGAGTGGCATGATATATTTAAAGTGATGAAAGGGAAAAATCTACAACCAAGAATACTCTACCCAGCAAGGTTCTTATTCAGATTCAATGGAGAAATTAATATCTTTACAGGGAAACAAAAGCTAAGAGAATTCAAAACCAAACCAGCTTTGAATCTAATGCTAAAGGAATTTCTCTAGGCAGGTGGTGTCGGGGGGTGGGGATGGGAAAGCTTACCCGTAAAGGGAAACATACAGTAAAAGTAGGAAGTCATCCACACACAAATATGATATCAAAACCAGCAACCATGAGGAGAGTACAAACGCAGGAAATGGGAATTGCATTTGAAATTAAGAGATCAGCAACTTAAAACAACCTTGTATATATAAAGACTGCTAGAGGGAACTTCAAGATGGTGGAGGAGTAAGACTTGGAGATCACCTTCCACAAATACATCAGAAATACATCTACATGTGGAATGTTCTGTAGGAGAACTCCTACAGAACACCTACTGAATGCTGGCAGAAGACCTCAGACTGAACACCTACTGAATGCTGGCAGAAGACCTCAGACTTCCCAAAAGGCAAGAAACTTTGCACGTACCTGGGTAGGGCAAAAGAAAAAAGAAAAAAACAGAGACAAAAGAATAGGGATGAGACCTGCACCTCTGGGAGTGAGCTGTGAAGGAGGAAAAGTTTCCACACACTAGGAAGACCCTTCACTGGTGGAGACGGGGGTTAGGTGGGTAGGGGGGTGGATGGAGGGGAAGCTTAGGAGCCACAGAGGAGAGTGCAACAACAGGGGTACAGAGCAAAGCAGAGAAATTCCTGCACAGAGGATCAGTACCGACTAGCACTAACCAGCCTGAGAGGCTTGTCTGCTCACCTGCTAGGGTGGGTGAGGGCTGGGAGCTGAGGCTTGGGCTTTGGAGGTCAGATCCCAGGGAGAGGACTGGGGTGGGCTGCATGAACACAGCCTGAAGGGGGCTAGTGCACCACAGCTAGCCAGGAGAGAGTCCGAGAAAATGTCTGGACCTGCCTAAGAGGCAAGAGACAATTGATTCTGGGTGTGCAAGGAGAGGGGATTCAGAGCCCTGCCTAAATGAGCTCCAGAGACGGGTGCAAGCCATGGCTATCAGGGCAGACAGCAGGGACGGGCATGAAATGCTAAGGCTGCTGCAGCCACCAAGAAGCCTGTGTGCAAGCACAGGTCACTATCCACATTTCCCTTCCTGGGAGCCTGTGCAGCCCGCCACTGCCAGGGTGCCATGATCCAGGGACAACTTCCCCAGGAGAACATATGGTGCACCTCAGTCTGTTACAAAGTCATGCTGGCCTCTGCCGTCGCAGGCTCATCCGGCATTCCATACCCCTTCTTTCCCACAGCCTGAGTGAGCCAGAGCCCCCTAATCAGCTCCTACTTTAACCCTGTCCTGACTGGGAGGAGAAAAGATGCCCGAAGGTGACCTACATGCAGAGGCAGGGCCAAATCCAAAGCTGAACCCCAGGAGCTGTGCAAACAAAGAAGAGAAAGGGAAATTTCTCCCAGCAGCATCAGGAGCAACGGATTAAATCTCCACAATCAACTTGATATACCCTGCATCTGTAGAACACCTGAATAGACAAAGAATCATCCAAAAATTGAGGCGGTGTACTTTGGGAGCAACTGTACCCTTGGGGTTTGCTTTCTGTATCTAATTGGTTTTTGGTTTTATGTTTATCTTAGTTTACTAGTTAGAGCTTGTTATCATTGGTAGATTTGTTTATTGATTCAGTTGCTCTCTTCCTCTTTTTTAAAATATATATATATATATATATTTCCCCCTTTTTCTCTTTTTGTGAGTGTGTATGTGTATGCTTCTTTGTGTAATTTTGTCTGTATAGCTTTACTTTTACCATTTGTCCAAGGGTTCTGTCTGTCTTTTTTTTTTTTTTTTAGTATAGTTTTTAAGTGCTTGTTATGACTGGTGGATATTTTTTTGGTTTGGTTGCTCTCTTCTTTCTTTCTTTTTATTAGTTTTTAATTTTTTTATTTTTAACAATTTTAAAAAAAAATTTATTTTAATAACTTTATTTTATTTTATTTTTTCTTTCTTTTTTTCTTGTCTCATCTTCTGAGCCGTGTGGCTGACAGTGTCTTGGAGCTCTGGCCAGGTGTCAGGCCTGAGCCTCTGAGATGGGAAAGCTGAGATCAGGACATTGGTCCACCAGAGACTCCCGGCTCCACATAATATCAAATGGTGAAAACTCTCCCAGAGATTGCTATCTCAATGTTAAGACCCAGATTTCTAATGCATAGAAATCTCCTGCACACCTATACACTAACAACAAAAGATCAGAAAAAGAAATTAAGGGAACAATCCCATTTACCATCACGTCAAAAAGAATAAAATACCTAGGAATAAACCTATGTAAGTAGGCAAAAGACCTGTAGTTAGAAAACTATAAGGTACTGATGAAAGAAATCAAAGAGGATACTGATGGAGAGTTATACCATGTTCTTGGATTGGAAGGATCAATATTGTCAAAATGACTATACTACTCAAAGCAATCTACAGATTCACTACAATCCCTATCAAATTACCAATGGCATTTTTCACAGAACTAGAACAAAAAAAATCTTAAAATTTGTATGGAGATACAAAAGACTAAATAGCCAAAGCCATCTTGAGAAAGAAAAACGAAGCTGGAGGAATTAGGCTCCCTGACTTCAGACTCCACTACAAAGCAACAGTTACCAAAACAGTATGGTACTGGTACAAAAACATAAATATAGATCAATGGAACAGGATAGAAGGTTCAGAGATAAACCCATGCACCTATGGTCACCTAATCTATGGCAAAGGAAACCAGAATATGTGGTGGAGCAAAGACAGGCTCTTCAATAAGTGGTGCTGGGAAAACTGGACAGCTACATGTAAAAGAATGAAATTAGAACACTGCCTAACACCATACACAAAAATAAATTCAAAATGGATTAAAGACCTAAATGTAAGACCGGATACTATAAAACTCTTAGAGGAAAACATAGGCAGAACACTCTATGACATAAATTGCAGCAAGATCTGTTTTGATCCATCTCTTAGAGTAATGAAAATAACAGCAAAAATACACAAATGGGACCTAATTAAACTTAAAAGCTTTTGTACAACAAAGGAAACCATAAACAAGAAGAAAAGACAACCATCAGAATGGGAGGAAATATTTGCAAATGAAGCAACTGACAAGGGACTAATTTCCAAAATATACAAACAGCTCATGTAGCTCAATATCAAAAAAACAAACAACCCAATCAAAAAATGGGTGGAAGACCTAAATAGACATTTCTCCAGAGAAGACATACAGATGGCCAACAAAGACATAAAAATATGTTCAAGATCACTAATTATTAGAGAAATGCAAGTCAAAACTACAATGTGGTATCACTTCATGCCAGTCAAAATGGTCATCATCAAAAAATCTACAAACAACAATTGCTAGAGAGGGTGTGGAGAAAAGGGAACCCTCTTACTCTATTGATGGGAATGTAAATTGGTACAGCCATTATGGAGAACCATATGGAGATTCCTTAAAAAATGAAAAATAGAGCTACCATATAATCTAGCAATCCCTTCCTGGGCATATATTTGTAGAAAACCATAATTTGAAAAGATACACGCACCCCAATGTTCACTGCAGCACTATTTAAAACAGCCAGGACATGGAAGCAACTTGAATGTCCATCAACAGAGGAGTGGATAAAGAAGATGTGATACATATATACAATGGAATATTACTCAGCCATAAAAAAGAATGAAATAATGCCATTTGCAGGACCATGGATGGACTTTGAGATTGTCATACTGAGTTAAGTAAGTCAGACAAAGACCAATATCATATGATATCACTTATATGTGGAATCTAAAAAAAAAATGATACAAATGAACTTATTTACAAAAAAGAAATAGAGTCATAGAAGTAGAAAACAAACTTATGGTTACCAGGGGGGAAAGCAGGGGGAGGGATAAATTGGGAGATTGGGATTGACATATACACACTACTATATATAAAATAGATGAATAATAAGGACCTACTGTATAACCCAGGGAACTGTATTTAACACTCTGTGGTGATGATCTACATGGGGAAAGAATCTAAAAAAGAGTGTATATATGTATATGCATAATTGATTCACTTTGCTGTACACCTGATACTAACACGACATTGTAAATCAACTATACTCCAATATTTAAATTTTTAAATAAAAATTTAAAAAGAAACCAAAAAAGAAAAAAATAAAAACAAAATGTTTTTGTAAAAAAAAAAAAGTTAGCATTGCTATATAATGTTTAAAATGAAGGAGACGTAAAATTATGTATGAAATTTCATTGAATTAAGATTCTGACAAAATTTTTATATCAATAGTAATTGTGCTTTGTGATGTATCACTTTAAACATAATTTCCAATTTCCTTGTTAAATTTAAGATGTTGAGCTTATGTTAAATCAAGTTAACTGATGGATAATTCTAGAAATCTGGATAGTTTCTAATAAGAGGTAATACTGACATCTAGTCACCAGGTATGTGTGTGTGCACATATATATACATGTGTCTCTTTATATATCATTATTTTATATGTTATAAAAAAGTTGTAACTTTGGGGCATGCTAATGAACATGTTTATGTTTACCACTTTGAAAAAGGTGTTTAAAAGATGTATGTGGCCCTGTGGTGTTGCATTATGCATGCTCATGTATGTAAGGTAATGGAGTATACTTTTGTTTACAAGGTAAAGAGAAAATATGTACCAAATTATGAAAAAGTATAGTGAACAGAAAAACATCATTGTGTATAATATAGGAGGTTTGAGGGAACTGAATTTTGTTTGCATTGAAGTATATAGTATCTGCACATAATGAGTCTGGATAAAAGCAAAGAAATGTGTCAAAAATTTGGCAAAGTTTGCTCAGTTTTGATGGGTTTATTAATGATAGATATTTTATTTTATTTTATTATTTTTTTTTGGCCATGTGTGCAGCTTGCAGGATCTCAGTTCTCTGACCAGAGATTGAACCCAGGCCCTGTCAGTGAAAATGCTGTGTCCTAACCACTGGACTGCCAGGGAATTCCCAATATACATATTTTAATTTTGTGAATACTTTTATGTCAAATGCTATATGAATATTAAACTAGAGTTTTGTTTTCTTTATTTTAAAATGACAATTGGTCTTGGAGTACTTAGTCTGCTCTTAAAAAGAAAAGATAAAAGTTTATAATTTACCTTCTGTGTTATCTGCTCAGATAGTCTTTTGTTCCCATCATCAACAAGTGGTTTCTGCTTTATCCTCATGTTTGTCTGAAGACTTTGCTATATAAGCTATAGGCTGATAACTGGGCCTTTTTCAAAGTTATCTGTCTCAGAACCTCATGGAAAAATGGTACTGAGGCAGGAGATAGATGGGCCCTCAGGTCAAATGGTTTGTGTTCATTCCCTGTGGACCGATACTCTGAGATGGGCATAACAGGACAATTGAGAGAGGAGGCTGGGTCCTGCCCATATAGAAGATAAGAGATCACATATTCCTCATTCTCGAAGTCAGGAGACCTCCCCGACTACACATGTGCAGAAAGGCTCCCTGGAGGTCAAAAGAGGAGTGATGCTAAGTGGCTAAACCTACCCATAGGTCTCTTCGCTAGAATCCATCTTGGCTGAGAGACGCGTGCGCACACATGGGAAAATCCTGAGATACACCAAATATGGACTCTGAACCAAGCAAATCAAAATGATTGGTTAAAGGAAACACGGAAGAAACGCCCCATAAATGTGATTCAAACTGCCACGAGGGCACGACTCTCTCTCTCAGCCCGCCCGTGTGTCTATCCACACGTCCTGTACTCTTTTTTTCCCTTAATAAATAATTTGTTTTGCTACTTTCTGTCTTTGTGGAATTCTTTTTCTGCAAAGCCGTAGGGCCAGGGCCCTGGCACTGACCGCTCGTCTAGTGGCTAGGGTTTGGTGCTCTCACCGCTGAGACCCAACCTCAATGACTGGCCGGGAGCTGAAACCCTGCTTCAAGCCGCTGCAGGCCAAGGCCACCTTAGATCAGTACCTGATACTCTTACTGTTGGTACTTTAAGAAATCGAGTCACTGGTATAGACTTTGGAGCTTACAGTGATATCACTTAGACATCTGTGACTGTAGCACAGCACTGAATCAGGACTTCCAGGACGCTTTTTAGTAGGTCTGGAGTAGAAGACCTTAGGAATGCAGAATGGTGACCCAACATCCAGATGTACACGACTTAAGTAGGATTAAATGAATAGTGGGGGGAAATCTAATCGAGGTTATTGGGTTTTGAGTATTGCTGATATGTAAATGTTCTATTAAGGAAGTGAAGGTATCCTTTATCTTTAACCCTCAGTGTAGTCTCCTGTAAATGACACATTCTTTATATGGTAATTTATTTTCCCTTACTCCTCAAAATTCAGTAACAACACACTAGTTTTTATGGCAATGTGGTTATTTGCATAAGATCAACAAACACTTGTCTTCTGTTTTCACCAGGACACAGTTGGACAAATTGGTTGTGTAAATAAGGTCATACCAAGATTGCCACATCTGAGAATAAATCTCATTTAATCAGGTATAGCAAACCCACCACTAAAACACAAGTGTTGTTCCTCATATTTAGAACCAAGATCTAGAAAGCCCTCTTAGGAAACTCGTCTGTTATTTGTTCTATGGTTTCTATAAATCTCATGAGGAAGGTCATTTACTGGCAGGACAGGAAATCTACCAGAGGTTGGACCCCTCAAAGAGAGAGAAATTCACCAAAATGTGTAGGTAGTATAAGAATACTGTGCCGATGAGTTTCTTGTGTTTAGTTCCTCACCCTTCTTTGGTAGGGTGAATAATGGTTCCCTAACTGCAAGTGTGCACGTCCTAATCCCCAGAACCTAGAATGTAGCAAAACAGACTTGTTGATGTGATCAAGTTAAGTATCTTAAAATGGGGAGATCATATTGCTTTATCTGGGTGGGCCCAATATAATCAAAGGGTCTTTATAAGAGAGATCCAAGAGAAGTCAGACAGACAGAAGGAGAGGGACAGAGCAAAAGAGACTGAAAGATGCTTCATTGCCAGCTTTGAAGATGGAGGAAAGGGTCCACAAACCAAGGATTACAGGAGGCCTCCCAAAGCTGGAAAAGGCAAGGGTACTGATTTTCCCCAAGAGCTTCCAGCAGGAACGCACCCTGCCAACTCTTTGACATTTGCCCAGTGAGACCCTTGTCAGACTTCTGACCTCAGAGTTGTAAGAGAATAAATTTGTGTTGTTCTAAACCACCATGTTTATGGTGATTTGTTTAAGCAGCAATAGGAAATTAATACATCCATAAGAGCCACAAAAGCACTTCTGGAACAAGAGAGGCTTATGAAAATGCAATCAGAGATTCCTTTTGAAATTTCCATATGGAAGTTAATTTTCTGACCTTAGTAGCTGCTAAACAGAAGCTCTGAATTTGCTGGCCATACTCAAAGAAACTTATGCAGTTAATCAAAGCTTATTGCACCCATATACATTAATTAGGTCCAACACAATGACACCAGACCTTCTGTAACATGAATAATCTTCAGAGATTACTTATGATACTAGAGGGACTGTTGAGAAAATTATCTAACACTTGGAAATAAAACAAGAGGATGAATGCATGTGCTTTTAAGGTCATTTGGGATCATTGTCTAACTGGCCCACCCAAGGATGATTTAACTTTCTAGGAGATTGTACTTTTGTTTGTTTTACTATTTCTTATTGTTCAGGGTCAAGACTATGAAATTATATGCTAACTTGTAGACTTTTTGTCCAATAGAGATACAAATAATTTACGTCTGGTACAAAAGATAACCTCAAAAGTTATGGTTTTATTGTTCTGTAGGACAAAAATCAGTTTTGTCTCTAATTCAGAATTCTTATTTCAGTTAGCCTCTCTGGGTGGACTATATAATCACTGTTCCTTTAACTCTTCTTTGAACCAGCTTTACTGTCCTGTTGGTTCCATCATTAAGGAGTTTATTTCCATCATTATTATTCCATCAGTGTATCTATGGCACATGCTTACTTTACATTTGCATGAGAGTCATTTAATAACTTTACAAAGTTATATATCGACGATTGCTAAGTGGTATATTTGTATTATCTTATTTGATCCTCACAGGAGCCAGATAAGGTAAGTAGGATTGTTCCTACTTTAATGAAGAGGAAAGAGATCCTATAGTCAGTAAGATGCACTGGAGGGATTCAGAACCAGGTGTGTGTCGTATTCTTTCTCCTGCGCCACTCTGTGTTCCCCAAGGTAAGGCCATGAGAAAGAAAATGAAGATGAGTCGCTTAATCTCTCCCATTTAAAATCCTCTCACTGGACTTTGCATGTGTCAATAGGAGAAGATATTCTCAAACCAAGAAAATTAAAAAATAAAAAAAAGAAATATAAATGCAAACTAAATCAGCCCCAAAATCCTGACTTCCCACAAACTCAGTGACATGTTAGAAGCCTGAGTTGCTCAGCTGACCCAACTTGAATCTGCTGGGTTTAATTAGAAAGACAAAAGCCTCTGCCCTAGCTTCCAGGATCCTATTTCTCAGTTTCTGAGCTTCATCTATGCACAACAGCCTCTCATGAAAGTCAGTATAGCATAGCTGGAGAGTGCTGTCAGCCTGAGTCAAAATAAAAGAAGTCGTCAGCCTCTTTTTTGCAGTTCCCTCCATAGGAGTCCTGGGGCAACTGGAATTTACACACAGAATTCTGATGGCCATCAGGATTCAAGGCAAGAGGAATGTCTAGAAAGTATCTAACTCTTCAGTTTATGCTAGTTTGGTTGAAATGCCCCTAATTTTCCCTCTATCACTGCCCTTTATTGCTCTTCTGAACCTCATTCTACTTGTCTATGGTGGATTAAATTGGTCCCAGGATGGTCCTACTTCCTAGGATTTCCATTTTGGATTTACTTGTGTGTGGCTGTTCACTGACTCTTTACTGTAAGTGTTGGTGACTTTTGCTGACTTAAAATTGAAAGACTGGGGAACGTGTTTTAAAGTCCTTTATCTCCAGTCACAATGAATCTCCTCCTTTGGAACCTTCTTCCTGGACATCCCTCTGATTCCCTTCTTTTCAGTACCTTGTCTTCCTTATTTTTAATCAAGCTAAAAATACCTCTTTCTCTGTTATTCTGAGATATCAATAATGCCTTGACTTTTATAAAGCACATCACATGGCAACAAGTGACAGAACCAATTTGTGGTTCAGAAAGCTATATGGAAAATGAGAAGTTTTTAAGTAAAGCAGGAAGACTTAATAAAATCATAAATTAATATGCTTTTAGCAGCCTAAACAACAACAACAACAACAAATCACATATTGCATTTAAAAATTTAAAAAATACTGCTAAAAGGCACTTCGTTGGTTTTCAAGTATTGTTCACAAACAAATTTTAGTCATAAACCCGGCATTGTAAACAAGATGCCTTTCAACACAGTGATAGTTAATTTTAATTGCTAGCATGTTTTGATGTCTGAGCATGGTGTATTAGGAAGGGCTTGACTTTGGGATCAAATGATGTGGGATTAACTGGGTGACTATGAGCAAGTTGCTTAACTTCTTCAAGGTCCTTTTGCAAAAATTAATACTGTCTTTGACTAGTTGTTGTAAAGATTAAGAGAGAGAATTCTTCAAAGCCTCTAACAGTACCATCAGTGGGAAGCTCAATAAAAATCCAGTTCCTTTATTATCTTGACCTAGGTAGAAACTCCTCAGCTCTCCTCACAGATGCAAGATCACTCATAGACCATTTTGCAATGATCCTTGCTCTTTGTCAGAGCCTTCCTTTATGCTGCTTGTCAGTAAAAAACTAACTGCCTTCCTACATCATCAATTACATTAATGCAGTGGCTGTCAAATTCTAATGAGCACAAAATCATTGGGATACTTGTTTGGGATCTGCATTTTTTTATAAGCACTCTACTTGGTTTTGATGAAGAAGGTCCTCATACTATACTCTGAGAATCACTGAAACAGGGTTCAAAGCCTGTCAACTCCATAGACCCAATGTTACCTGTATTTGCTGAACAATCTCGCCAATTACCAGTCAGTCATCAAACAATTACAGAGTCTGATTTCAGCGACAGACTTCACACTCTGATGATTAAGGTATCTATTTATGATCTATCTGTCTATCTATCTATCTATCTATCTATGTATCTATGTATCCTGTATTTATCTATCATCTGTCTACGTAGAGGGAGTATATAGTATATAATTGAAAAGTAAATGAGTGGCACTGATAAAAGTTTTACAGAATTGGAAAAAATAAGCTGTGGCTAGTATGGCCAGTGCAGTTTTTAGAAGAAGAAGATTGAACTAGTCATTGAAGATAAGCAGCATTTGAAAAACTGCATATTCTTAAGTCTCTCAGTACAGTATTGATCTAGCAAAATACTGTCATCGTGCAGTTCGGCATGTATTGATTGCATCCTATACCCTTATATTCCAAGATATTTTTAGAAATTATACAGACCTCTCTGGGACAAGACTCTTTGGTGTATTGTAGGCAAGAGAGATCCATTGAGTCTTTTCAAAGTCTGTGCTTGCTGAGAAAATAGATTTGTCCAGAAAGATCTTGATTGTTATAATTTTTCTTGGGGTAACACTGACCTCATAAGTCCTCTTTCAGAATCTAGCATCAATTCTTAGCATGGCGCCAAACCAGTTTACTTTTTGCCAGTGTTCCCTCAGTGGAGTACTATCCTAGTGATAGATTAGATTCCTGGCATGGCCACACAGTCCAAAGCTCATACATTAATGTGGAGCTGAACTAAACCTGGAAATTTCAGCCATTTGCCCCTGGTCCAGGGACTCCTGCATGCTGCCAGTCCTGGAAGCATTTACACTGATCTCCAGGCATTTCCCAATGCTACTGAAAAACAGCAATCATAGCAGTTGTGTATATGTGCCCAGGTGTTTCAGAACCCTCATTAGAGCACTTCCTTGAAACAATATTTTCAATTGCCTAGAGAACAAAACCCCGCCTCTCTAACATACTCTTTACTGCTATTCCCTACTGTATCCTTTTCACCCCCCATCTATGGACATGTTTTACCCCAATGGTTACCGTGAAACTTATGTTTCAATTGTGGGGATGCCTCCCCAGACTCTGTGCATATTCATAATTCATGAATTTGTTCCTGTTACTTTCTTTACTTGGAATTTTCTCCCTTGACATATTCTTAGACATACTGCTCATTGTTAGAGTGTAAGCCTCCCAAGGGTAGGGATGGGCATCTGTTTTGTTCACTGATATAACCCAATCACCAAAGATAGTGCTTGACACCTAGTAAGTAGTACTCACTCTATGCTTGTTGAATGAGCAAAAGAATCTATCAAGATCAGTTCAAATATCACCTCCTCTCTGAAGCCATTCCCAATCCCTTCAGTCAGAACACATAACTTTTCCTCTGGGATTTTATGGTATTATACTTATCCTATCACAGCCCACATCACAACAGTCTTGTATTACAATCAGGTGTATGTATTTCCCTCCAGACTATGTCTTTTTTAGAGACAGGGGCAGTGTTGTATTCATCATTTACTTTCATTGCTCACCACGCTTCTTACACCTAGCAGTGCTGCATGAATAGTACATATTTATTACTTATGAATTAAATTGAATTTCTGACTAAGATCTTCCATAAAAACTTATCTTTAATACTACAACTTTAGAAGATGCAAAAATGCATACTTTAATTAGAAATTATTTGGAAGCAACTTAAGCCCCTCTCTGTTAAATCTTCCAGTGTCAGAGACTTCTTGTGGTCCTACTTGGATCACAATATGATAGCCCTATTTTGCTCAACCTCAGTCCCCTGTAACTTTGGATTCCTTGCAAGTAGCAAGATTTCTGTTGCTCTGGAAAAATCATTTCACCTCACAGGACTTCTGTGTCTTCTATAAAAGAAAATGTTGAATGGAACAATCTCTGAGATTCAACCATTCTGTTACTTCCTCTGTCTGGCTTGGAAATTCACCCAAATTCTCAGCACGTGCTTACACAAGTCTGAGTGCAACAAGTCTTAGGAATCCATCCCAGACCTCTTTGAAAACTAACACTGCACTTTTGAGAGTCAAACAAGAAAGAGGGCCAATCTGTGGAGGAATATCCAGGTCTCTAATTAATCAATCCGAATGTAATGCTTAGAAATCCTTCTAACATGAGACAAAATCCAGTTCTGTCTTTTGTCTCTCTACTTACCCTACTCCTTTCAGCTCCAGGAGACTTGCTGAATTTACTCCTTACTTGCCAGACATATCACTTTCTTATCCATTGAGGAAATAAACTTATCTTCTTTAAAGATTATTTTTTATTTTATCACCTCACACCAGTTAGAATGGGCATCATCAGAAAATCGACAAACAACAAATGCTGGAGAGGGTGTGGAGAAAAGGGAACCCTGTTGCACTGTTGGTGAGAATGTAAATTGATACAGCCACTATGGAGAACAGTATGGAGGTTCCTTAAAAAACTAAAAATAGAATTGCCATATGACCCAGCAATCCAACTACTGGGCATATACCCAGAGAAAACCATAATTCAAAGACACACATGCACCCCAATGTTCATTGCAGCACTATTTACAATAGCCAGGTCATGGAAGCAACCTAAATGCCCATCGACAGATGAATGGATAAAGAAGATGTGGTACATATATACAATGGAATATTACTCAGCCATAAAAAGGAATGAAATTGGGTCATTTGTAGAGACATGGATGGATCTAGAGACTGTCATACAGAGTGAAGTAAGTCAGAAAGAGAAAAATAAATATCGTATATTAATGCATATATGTGGAACCTAGAAAAATGGTACAGATTAACTGGTTTGCAGGGCAGAAATAGAGACACAGATGTAGAGAACAAGCGTATGGACACCAAGGGGGGAAAGAGGCTGGTGGGGGAGGGGGTGGTGGTGGGATGAATTGGGAGATTGGGATTGACATGTATACACTAATAAAAAAAAAAGAAAAAAATACTATTTTTTATTTTAGCTCTAGGGGTCTTTTTATTATTCTTTGACAGGGTCTTATACTTTAAATCCCAAGTGCTCACCTACCTACAACTTCTTAACTAACCCTTTTGCGGCTGTGCCCTTCAGAGCACAAAGAAGTAAATGGGACTTGCCTAAAGCAACATCATGATATTTTGGCAGAACTGCTGAGTAAGTCCTTCAGCTTTGTTTTTCTAACATCACATTAAGCAATACTATTTCAACCCAAATGCTTTGCAGCATTTATTTCCTCAGGATGAGGATTCTGGGGTTTAGATTCACTCAGCGTCAAGAACTTTCAGTCAAGTGAAGAAATAAGTCAAATAAATCCCATGGCATTTCATGAAACTGCCTCAAAACTACAAAAGACTTAATTAGACTATGGTTATTTGACTTAACGATGTTTTGAAACAATATTCACAAATCGTGGGTGAGAAGAAAGTTGCTTGGTGCCATACTTCAAAGATGTCATTTCCGAAAGTGCTTTAAGCAGGAAGCAACACACATTACTCAGCCTATTGTAGAATACTTAAGTTTGAATGGTAGAAGTCAGTTGTTTTGATACCATTACAGTTCAACTGAATCACGTTAAGTAGAACAGGTTGGACATGGCCTCATTTAGATCAGCTTAGTTTCCTTCTCTCTTCTTGTATGGAGCAAAATTTACTATCGGCCATCACTGAATGAAATCTTTTAAAATAAGAAAAACCAATTATAAAAGATGGGCTTTCCAGATCTCTAATTAGCAAACTACTTTGAAAGTATAGTAATGAAAGTAAACCTGTGGTTTAATTTTTAATAATGTTATTACCACCGCATTAAAAATACATAAAACACCTTTCTGAGAAGGGGAACACAGCAACACAGTAGCAATGGAAGTGTCGCTGCTGCTTAGCACTGACAATGCAGCAAGTGAATTTGGTTTTTTTACAGCGTGAAACCTCATCCTTCAACAATACAGTTGCCAAAAGTCAGTTTCTTTGTTTTGTCCAACATTTGTGACATTAACATCAGTACACTTTAAGTTTTTGTCAGATTGTACCACCAGGCAAGTTTGAGCAACTGATTCTAAACATGACTGATTTTGGAAGAGACATGAAAAAAATTACACAATCAAATAGTTCATAAAAAGATGCTCTTAAAAGATGCATACCAGGTACTGATGGTCTCATCTCTGCACGGCTTCCACCCAAACGCCACCCAGTGCACAGTTACCCTGGGGCAATGGCCTTAGAAACACTCCTGGACAGACATGTTGTCAAAAGCTGCTTGCAAAGGGGTCACACTCCAATTACTAAGACAGGCTGCTGATTTCCATTTAATGTAAATTCACTGAGCATAGGGAATAAATGATCATCACACATCTGCCATCAGTATTTTGCTTAGCATGAAAAAAATTACGTACTGGCAAAGGCTTGAAGTGTGGCGTCAGATTCACATATTCATGGATTCTGCATCCACAGATTCAACCAACTGCAGATTAAAAATATTAAGAAAAATTCCAGAAAGGTCCAAAAAGCAAAACTTGAATATGCCGTGTAATGGAAACTATTCACATAGCATCTACATTGTATTTACAATGATCTGCATACTATTTAATTTGTATTAGGTACTTTAAGTAATCTAGAGATGATTTAAAGTATAGATGAGGCTGTGTATTGGTTATATGCAAATATTACACCTTTTTATGTAATGGACTTGAGTATCCACGAATTTTGGTATCCACGAGGGTCCTGGAACTCATGCCTCATGGATACTGAGGGGTGGCTGTATTTCCTCCCATATCCTTTGTGTAATTCAAACCAAAGTGCCTTCAGAGGACCCTTTGGGGCTGGTATTGCATAGTCTAGTGTTTGAGAATTTGCAGTGGCTTATTTGTTTTAGAATATGTTTATTCCAAATCTGTTTCTTCTTTATTGCTTCATGATCATTTGCATTTTCATTCCTTTTCATTGTACTATGGCATTTGGCTTAATTCTGCATATATTCATTTACCTCTCAGTTACAGTTTATCATTTACCCTGTCTGGAATGCTTGGGGTAACCTAATACCCTAGTGTCATCTTGATAATCTCTAATTGCCCTTTAGATTTTCTATTTGATGTTCCTTCCCCCAAGAAACTCGAAACCTCAAAATTGGGTTAGGAATTCTTCCAAAGTTTCCCCATAGTGTTCTGTAATTTTCACTATGAAACTATGCATTGGATTGGATTGATTGCTTACTTGTCTTTCTCTCCTATTTTACTATTAATTCATTGAGGGCAGGGTATCAGTGCTTCATAAGACTTACATGTTCTTACCGTGCCATTTGTGAATCTGTCAGTTAAACATGCTGAATGGAAATTTCTCTAATGGAGGCAGTTTTGGTATAACAGAAGCAGCATGGATTTTGGCATCATAGAACCCCAGGGTCAAATCCTTTCTACATTTTACCAGTTGGACAAGTTGATCAAACCAACTAAGTTCCACTTTCCTCATTTGTCAAATGGGAATACAAAAATCTATCTTGCAGGAATCTTGAGAGGATAATAACCTAACCTTACACCTAAAATGTTTTCATATCCAAGCACCAAAGGATGACCAGAGATGGTCCGGCTCTTTTTATCCCTCAGAGATTTCCATTAAGTGCAGGGATTGAATTCAATCTCTGTCTCTAGAGATGCTGTGTTTCTGTAAAGTAAATCTCCTTAGAAAGACAAGCATTTATGAAATATGTAGAAAGCATGTGATGTTATGAAGTTATTTGTCAATTAATTTAGTATGTGTCCACCTGCAAACAGCAAGCTTGGATGTGGATAGGGGCCCCAATAATATTGAGTAGGTCACCAGGTAAAAGCAAGCATCAGTTCTGTAGTTTTCAAGTGTCGGATATTAACTGAGATGTAGCAGGTACTTCTGCTCTGAGTGGAATTTTTCTTGCAGGCAATCACTAGGTGATCTCATGCAAGGGTTACAGCAGTTTTAATGGGACAAGGGTATCACATGTGAAAGTGCTACAAGGTAAGAATAAAATTGGAATTGGAACCCAATCAAGCAATTTGTTGAAAGAGATGACTTGCTTCTATCATGGCCCTTCTTTAAACTCCCTTGAAATAGAGGACATGCCCTAGCCTTTGAGGACAAGCACTTTGTCAGACTTGCTCCAGAAATATCACCACCTATTTCCATTCTTTTGTGGATAGTCTAGTCTTTTCTGAACTTAAATCTTACTTGTGCTTTACACTCTAGCTAGAGCATTGTCAGCAGTTTTTCTTGGATCAGAAAAAGCAGTAAAACGGGAACCTCACAACATGATCCAGGCCCTAGGCTGTGACCAGAAATTGGCAATGTTCTTGGGAAAGACACTGAAGTTGAGATAAAACCAGGTGTTTACCTCCTTCTTTAGGCTAAGCATAAGTTACTTAAATGTTATGAAAGTTAGCAAATCACTTACAATCCTATATTCTCTCTTGACTTCACATGACTACAAGCTTTGGGTGTACTGACAAATCCAATAATAAATTGATTTAGCCAACAGCATACTTTCCTAAATTATGAAAAGTAGAAAAACAGCTTTCAAATTGGGAGAGGACTAAATCCTAATCTCACAACAGCCACAAAGAGAAAGAAGCAGGAATGAATAAAAAATTACTTCTGAATCAAGATAAAGCTTTGCTTAGATACTACTAAGAGAAATCAGGGATGACCTATAGAAACTGGTAAGAAATTTTACTTTCTGCCTAAGAACAAACAAGTGAGACACCTGACAGAAATCCTGTCATTTAATTAGGAGCTTCATCTAAAAACAACTTTTCAGGGATTAGGTATGGGGTGGGGAGGCAGTGAAGAAGATCTAAAATCTGCTACTGTTTGTTTCGTTCCAAATTTTAAATGTAGAGGGGGCACAGGATGCGACACTGTCCATCAGAGGGTCCAGGACCCAGTCCAGCACACACAAAAAATTAACAAATGGCAATAAATACATACATATCAATAATTACTTTAAATGTAAATGGATTAAATGCTCTAATCAAAAGACATAGAGGGGCTGAATAAATACAAAATATATTAATTACTTTACATTTTACATTTAAGGTCAATGGACCAATTATCCAGACAAAAGATCAATAAGGAAACACTGACCTTAAACAACATACTAGACCAAATGCACTTAATAGGTGTATATAGAACATTCCATCCTTTTTCTGTTGTACATGGAACATTCTGCAGGATGGATCACGCACTAGGCCACAAAACATGTCTCAGTAAATTTAAGAAGACTGAATCATATCAAGCATCTTTTCTGACCACAACACTGTGGGCAAGAAATCAACTACAAGAAAAAAATTATGACACAAAACACAAACACTGGAGGCTAAACAATATATGACTAAACAACCAATGGATCACTTAAAAAAATCAAAGAAGAAATAAAAAAACAAAACCTAGAAACCAATGAAAACAAAACCACAATGATCTAAAATCTATGGCATGCAGCAAAAGCAGTTCAAAGAGGGAAGCTTATAGAGATAAAAGCCTACATCAGAAAATAAGAAAAATTTCAAATAAATAACCTAACTTTACACCTAAAGGAACTAGAAAAAGAATAAACAAAACCCAAAGTTAGTAGAAGGAAAGAAATCATAAAGAGCAGAGCAGAAATAAATAAAATAGACACTAAAAAACAATAGAAGAGATCAACAAAACAATAGTCTGTTTCTTTGAAAAGATTAAGAAAATTGATAAAACTTCAGCCATACTCATCAAGAAAAAAAGAGAAGGCTAAACCTATAAAATCAGAAATAAAAAAAGATATTACAACTGACACCACAGAAATACAAAGAATCATAAGCGATTACTACAAAAAATTATACACCAATAAAATGGACAACCTAGAAGAAATAGACAAATTCCTAGAAATGTACAATGTCCCAAGACTGAACCATGAAAAAAATAGAAAATATGAACAGACCAATTACCAGTAATGAAATTGAATCAGTAATTAAAAACCTCCCAACAAACAAAAGTACAGGACCTGATGGCTTCACAAATGAATTCTACCAAACATTTAGGGAAGAGTTAACACCTGTTCTTCTTAAACTATTCCAAAAAATTGCAGAGAAAGCCAGCATTACTCTGATACAAAACCAGACAGAGATATCACAACAACAACAAAAATGAAATTACAGGCCAATTTCACTGATGAACATAGATGCAAAAATCCTCAATGAAATATTAGCAAATAGAATTCAACAATGCATTAAAAGGAGAATACACCATGATCAAGTGGGATTAATTGCAGGGACGTAAGAATGGTTCAGTATCTGCAAATCAATCAATATGATACACCATATTAACAAATTAAAGAATAAAAATCATATGATCATCTCAATAGATGCACAGAAAGCTTATGACAAAGTTCAACATTCATTTATGATAAAAACTCTCCACAAAGTGGGTATAGAGGGAACATATCTCAACATAATAAAGGCCATATATGGTGAACCTCCAGGTAACATCATACTCAATGGTGAAAAGCTGAAAGCATTTTCTCTAAGATCAGGAACAAGAGAAGGATGTACACTCTTGCCAATTTTATTCAACATAGTATTGGAAGTTGCTAGCCATAGCAATCAGACAAGAAAAATAAATAAAATGAATCCAAATTGGAAAGGAAGAAGTAAAAATGTCACTGTTTGCAGACGACATGATAATGTACATAGAAAATCCTAAAGATGCCAACAAAAAACTACTAGAGCTCATCAATGAATTCTGTAAAGTTGCAGGATATAAAGTTAGTATACAGAAATCTATATTTCTATACACTAACAACAAACTATCAGAAAGAAAAAATTAAGAAAACAATCCCATTTACAATTGCATCAAAAAGAATAAAATACCTAGGAGTAGATCCACCTAGGGAGGTGAAAGGCCTGTTTTCAGAAAACTATAAGAAAACTATAAGACACTGATGAAAGAAATTAAAGACAATACAAACAGATAGAAATATAGTGTGTTCATGGATTGGAAGAATTAATATTGTTAAAATGACCATACTACCCAAAGCAATCTACAGATTCAATGCAATCCCTATCAAAACACCAATGACATTTTTCACAGAACTAGAGCAAATAATTCTAAAATCTGTATGGAAACACAAAATACCCTGAATAGCCAAAATAATCTTGAGAAAGAAGAACAGAGCTGGAGGTATCAAGCTCCTTGATTTCAAACTATACTACAAAGCTACGGTTATCAAAACACTATGGTACTGACACAAAACCAGACATGTAGGTCAATGAAACAGAATAGAAAGCCCAGAAAAGAGCCCACACTTTTATGGGCAATTAATCTCTATGACAAAGGAGGCAAGAATATACAACGGGGATAAGATAACCTACCTCTTCAATAAACGGTGTTGGGAAAACTGTATGGCCACATGCAAAAGAATCAAACTGGACTCTCACATCATGCACACAAAAAAATTCAAAATGGATGAAAGCTTTAAATGTAAGCTCTGAAACCATAAAACAAGAAGAAAACATAGAGAGTAAGCTCTTTGACATTGATCTCCTAATATTTTTTTGGATGTCTCTTCAGGCAGGAAAAACAAAAGCAAAAATAAACAAATGGGACTATATCAAACTAAAAAGCTTTTGCAGAATGAAGGAAACTATCAACAAAACAAAAAGGCCACCTACTGAATGGGAGAAGATACTTGCAAGTGATATATCTGATAAGGGATTAATATCCAAAATATACAAAGAACTCATACAACTCAACATCAAAAAAAAATCTGATTTAAAAAATGGGCAGAGGATCTGTATAGACATTTTTCTGAAGAAAATACACATGAAAAGATGTTCAACATCATTAATCATCAGGGAAATGCAAATCAAAACCATGATGAGATATTACCTCACACCTGTCAGGATGACTATTATAAAAAAAGACAACAAATAACAAGTGTTGACAAGGATGTGGGAAACAGGGAATCGTTGTGCACTATTGGTGGGAATGTAAATTGGTGTAGACACTATGGAAAGCAGTATGGAGATTCCTCAAAAAATTAAAATTAGAACTATCATATGATCCAGCAATTTCACTCTTGGGTTGTTATCCAAAGGAAACAAAAACACTAATTAGAAAAGACATATGCACTCCTATGTTCACTGCAGCATTATTTACAATAGCCAAGATATGGAAGCAACCTAGGTGTCCATGGAGTGAAGAATGGATAAAGAAGATGTGGTATATCTATATCTATATCTATATCTAATCTACAATGGAATATTACACAGCCAAAGAAGAATGAAATCTTGCCATTTGCAACAACATGGATGGACCTAGAGGATATTATGCTTAGTGAAATATACCAGAGAAAGACAAATATTCTCTGGTTTCTCTTACATGTGGAGTCTGAAAAAACAAATGAACAAACATAACAAAACAGAAACAGAGTTATAGATACAGAGACCAAACAGGCGGTTGCCAGAGGGGAGGGGGGTGGGGGGAGTAAAACATAGTTGAGGGAGATGAAGAGGTACAAAATTCCAGTTGCAAAATAAGTGAGTCACAGGTATGAAATGTACAGTGTGGGCAACATAGTCAATAACTATGTAACATCTTTGCATGGTGACAGACTACAACTAGATTTATCATGGTGATCATTTTGAAATGTACAGAAATACCAAATCACTATGCTGTAGAGCAGAAACCAACATAGTGTTGTAGGTCAATTATACTTCAAAAACAAACAAAAAACTCATAGGAAAAGAAATCAGATTTGTGGTCAGCAGAGGTGGGAGTGGGGGGAGGCAGAATTGGATGAAGGCAGTTAAAAGGCACAAACTTCCAGTTACAAGATAAATAGTGCTAGGGATGTAAAACACAGCATGATAAGTATAATGAACACTGTCATATGTTACATATGAGTGTTGTTAAGAGAGTAATTCCTCAGCGTTCTCATCAGAAGAAAAAACAATTTTTTTAATTTCTTTAATTTTGTATTTCTATTAGATGATGACAGTTCATTAAATTTACTGTGATAATCATTTCATGATGTATGTAAGTCAAATCATTATGCTGCACACCTTAAACTTATATGGTGCTGTATGTCAATTATGTCTCCATAAAACTGGAAGAATAAAAAAGACATATCTATGGCAAAAAAAGAAAAAAATGGAGAGAGGGCAAATTATGTATCTATTGATGAATAAGCCAAAACTAAACAACCAAATACTCTAATATCTTAATTCATAGGTATAAGGAAACTTCTTGCTATAAATTTCAGGTAGGGTGGCCAATCAGTCTCAGTTTGCTCAAGATTGTCTGGCTTTTAAAACTGAAAGTCTCATATCCAGGGGAAACCTTCAGTTTTAGGCAAACCAGGATGGCTGTTCAGCCTAATTACAGGACAAGTCCAATACTGAATTTTTTTCCCAGTAAGTAGCTTCATGGTATCAGTCAAGGCATCATACTCTCTTTTTTTTTTTTTGAAAGTTGCAAAATGTTCTTTATTTATATAACTCAACTAAGAAAGTTCTTTCTGAGTCATGAGTTTCAATGTATTTTATTTTTTTAAGTTATATTGGGGTAATATGACAATGGAAAATTGTATATATTTAAGGTGTACACCTTGATGATTTGATAGATATATACATAAGGTGTCCTAATTCCTGAATCAATAAAATTTAGCATCTACAATATAGCTGCAATACAATGCACTTTATGGATTCATAAGATCATAGAGCTGGAGATCTGAGGGATGATAAAATTCCTAAAATGTGTGGGGAAATCAAATATATATAAATCAAATTCAATGTGAGATGTTCTAAGAATATTTTCTGTTCAAAGAATCCTATAGTTAACTTTTCTTAAACGTGAGTACATAATTGTTCTCGCATTTGGTTTTGAAAAACTGAATTGTCATATAGTTCTTGTTTAAGTTGTCTATGTTGGAGTGCATGATTTAGAATAAAATCTATGTGATTGAATTCAGTCTTTTTCCTCCTTCCTATGGTGGTTGTGATTGGTGTCCCACCCAATTCCCCTGGTGCCTTGGTACAGGGAGTGTTGTTTGCCCTAGGCCTATAGGAGCTTACTAGCTGGGAAATGCTTGGGAGGATATGCCCCAAACTCTCAGGAGGGTGGTGGCCTATAGCCAATGAATGAGTAATATTGGGGTGTGTTAGACGCCTAGAGGACCCATACATGCTGGTGAAATGCATGTTCCAAAAGTCCCCTGGTGAGATAAGGATGAAGGTAGATTTCTCCTAGTTTCTTTCTCTGTCTTACTCACCTTCCCTCACTCCATTACCTGCCTCTCCTGAGAATGCTCTCTCAATAAATCATACAAGTGTCCCCATCTTAGGCTGTGCTTCCAGGGCAACAGAACTTTACTATAACTTATATCAATCTGTAATTTACTATAATTTTATCTAAAACTGGAAAGATTGTTACCATTTAGTTGGCCATTCATATCTTCAAGATAACATAGAAATTTTCCATTAGGTCATAGAGGGGTAGGAAGATGGGAATTAGCATATTGACTGTCTATTAATTTATATCATCTCCTTTAATCATGATCAAGACTCTGCAAGGTAGGAATTTTTATCTCCTTTGTTATCCACAGGAAACTGAGTCTCAGCTAGGTCAAGATAGAATCATTAGTTAATGGGGAATCCAAGCTTAATTCAGGTTGTCTCATTTCAAAGACTCTTCTTGTTTCTTTTTTTTTTTTTATTCTTCTGTCTTCCTTTGCTTCTCTTTCCTTTTTCTTCAGTTCCTCAATTTATAATGTCAGTTTAAAAATGATTAAAGTACATTTATTTCCCTAATAGCCAGTAATCTCATCAATAGTCAAAGTAAAAATGGTTGGACTTGAGTTTTTCATAAGCTATGATTAATTAAAAAATTCATATCTGAAATAATAAAAATAGAATGAATAAAAAGCACTTGTATAATTTAGTTGGTAAGTTTGACCTATGTAATCATCAACATATTATGCACAAAAGTCTGAAATATGAATTCTATCAAGCTAAACATATGCAGAATAATTGTCTAATGCTCAGATAACCTTTCATAGGGAGATTTTCATTTATTGTCTTTATTTTCAAAATGTTTTGTTGGCAGATATTGTTGATAAAATGTAAGAGCTGTGAGGGTAATTGCAATTCTTGGCTAGATGTGTTGCTTTGTGTAAAGATGCTCTATTTCCATTTCTAATAATAGCAAGATGAAAAGAAAATGTGTAATGGTTGAATGGAGCAAACTTAGTTGAGGTTCAAAATTGCATCAACAGTTTGCCACATTTACAAATCTTCATTATTTCTTTAAAAGTAAATCTCTTGCAATTGTTGGAATTGTCTTTTAAAATATTTGACAGTGACCACACTCATCACATATATTGATTAAGAAAAAAATGTTTATTTTTCAGTTCCTTGCCTCAGAAGAATTTTAATCACAAATACTGCCACTCCCTGATTAGATTCTTTTATTTTTTTTGGTCATAAATCATGACTAGATTATTTGAGTAAGTCTAGATTATTTGGGTAATTAGATGATGTTGTTATCAGCCTGTCTGACTTTGGTTCAGAATATTTACTTTAAAAGGGTATAGGATATTTAAAATGAATTTTTTAAAAAAGTGTTTCCCTTAAAAGACACTGCCTTTACTCTTACTTATCATGCCACATAAACTTTAAAGCTGTATTTACCATGGAATCAATGAAAGGAATGAATGAGTGAAAAAACCTCTAACATTTATACCCAAAAGGTCAGTTCCAGTTATTAGTGTCAAAACCTGACTTGCCCAGGCAAACCTTAGGATCATCAACTAACACAAAAGCCAACAATGAACGTTTGCATCCTTTTTTTCCGAGTGTTCTTTCGTAGGCTGCATCCAAAGGGAGTCAGCATTCCCATATTATTTTCCAGTGATAATTAGCTTGACCTTGAAATCACTGGTTTGTAATATCAATAATGTCTACAACTATAGCCTGGCCCTGGGTTGAACTTGCTGTTTGGCCCTGATAGGACCAGGAAGGAAAGGTGGAAGGATGTTGAACAGGGCCTGCCCTGCCCCTCTGCAGTACCCATGCCTTTCCTCATATCCCCACCTCTCCTGCTGTTATGAAAATTAGAGAAAAAGAAAGGTTGGACCCAGGCCTTTCTTCTTTCCTTCCTCCTACTTCCTCTTCCTCAGCATAAGTTCATGGCTGCTCTGTGTTGCTTTGTTAGATCTTCACTTAGATCTGACAACTGGAGGGCAAGAGGCCATGCTTATTTTGGCTTTGGTCTACTAATGTCTCTTTCAGTCTCTTCTTTATTGTGAACACTGATGAAAGTTTACTTCTGAATAATGGGACAATATAAAAAGCATGACTATACCTCACATCATTGGTTAGGGATGAATTATACAAGACACAGGGGACAGAGGATGGGCAACATAGTTCAACTTCATCTTAATACCTCAAATGCCATCTTTCTCAAGCTGGCCTAAGAATTATCTAAGTCTCTGGAGGTTGAATGAGGGAAATAATTGTTTTCTTGGCAATTTCTTCAGGTGATCTTTGTGTGCACTACATTTTGAGAATCTCTAGCCTACAGAATTGCTCGGAATCATTAGCACAGCTTAGAAGGTACTTCGTGAACTGGCCTCTACTCATCATCTACTGTTTGTCCTCCTACCGTAATTCATTCTCAGCCACCAACCAGTCTCCAAGAACGGAATGCCCTTCCCCACCATGCTGCCTGCCACTGTCCTCCAAATGAGGTCAACCTCCATTTCCTCTGAGAAAGCTTTTAAAGCAACTCAGATGAAAGAACACTATTGCCCTGTGACCCGCTCTGTACCTTAAAGATGCCTCTAACCTATAACTCAGTCCAGACTAAGGCATATATTTGTTTTCATGTCTATCTTTATATTGGAATCTGCTTTTCTTGAAGTCAGGGACCGGGTCTCACCTGTTTATGGATACAGTTCTTGTCACAATTCCTAGTCCTTAGTATTGATACATCTTTCTCAGTACTGATTATAAAATAAACATTTCAGAGCAATCTTCATAAATGGTACGTATTAGTATTTGTTATTTTATTAAATGGTTCTACTCTGGAAGAATTCTCAAATATAGGTAATGTGGCTGACATCCACTTCTTTCATTGCTGTAAGAAATCCTAACTGTTCATTCTCACTCTCAGTGATGATCTTGCTCTCTGTCTTACTGAGGAAGCAGAAGCACTAAGCTTCACCGCTATGTCCCAGCATCTGTGCTTGTATTCTCTGCTCTCTCTCCTGTTACTAGAAATGAACTGTCCATGTTCATATGCATGTGTGCACCAGACTCTCTCCCTTCTCACCTACACAATGACATTGTTCCAGCAGTTTCTCTCTCTCTTTCATTAGCAACTTGTCCCTCTCTGACTGGGTCATTCCAATCAGCATACAGACAATGCTATAAAATATCTCCTCTTTGGGAAACACTCTCTCCATCTCTTGTCAAATGTACTAGACACTTTCACAAATGCTATGTCCTTTCATTCTTGCAACTGTGTAAGAATCATTAGCTTTGTCTTATGAGATGAGGGTGTGAGGATTCAGATCCATACTTTCTGGCTCTAAAGACAGCACTCAGCTGAGAAGATGACCCAGTGTATTAGAATAGTATCCAAGAAAGAACACATAACCAGTGTATGAGCACCCAAAATGTTCTTGCTGATCTGTTTTTGGTGCTCCGAGACTGCTGTGCCTACCCCTCTAGCTCAATCTCCCCAACTTCAGTATGAGGGAATTGAACATCCTACCCTTCTATACTGCCATTTTGGGAGTATAAAGTAATTCTGCCAGAGAGGTGAAGTTGCTGAATCACTGAACTTTCAGAGAAGTTATGGGTTACTATATTTTCAGTCTAAGACTTTCAAATTTTTTTTATTTTTTTTAGTATTCTGTAAGTGTAAATGAGAGTAATAGGAATTGTACTGGACACGGTCATATTTTGCATCGAAGAAGTCTGAATCCTCACTGATCAAAGAGAGCCAGATGCAGTAAAACCCCTGATCGTTTTATTATTCAGGGCAGAGCAAAACTCTGGGCCATTGGCATCTGTGCCTTTTCAGGCGCTCATGGGGTAGAAGCACAGCTGTGCCACAGAGGATTCTGAGGAACTTTGCTGAATGCTTTGAATTTCACAGGATTATCAGATATATTTTAAAATAAACAAAAGCACAGATATGAACAAAGTATAGTCAAGGCTTTGAGGGAATGCTAGTTGGATACCACTGGGTAGAGATTAAGGCTCTATCTAGCCATGTCAAAATTCTGAAATCTTAGATTTACAGAGGCAGTGTAGTACAGAGATTGAGACCATTGGCCTGCTCATGTTCTACCTGGATGGATCATGATCTAGCTTGTAACCTTTGGACAATTATCCAACCTTGCTAAGTCTCTTGTTTCCTTATGTAAAATGAAAATAACACTCATAGGGCTGTTGTGAGGATCAAGTGAGCAAATAGATATAAACTATTTAAACCATCTATGTTCCTATTCATTCTTGTCCAATAATTATTATTTCCCTGTTAAGCTTCTGAACACTCTCTAACACTTGACTTGAGAGTAACTGAAAAAGGTCTGCACCTTGACCCAACAGTAGGCTTTGGCATTAGTTTCCTTTTTCTGAGCAGTGTGTGAGATTTCTTAGAACAGTCAGCCTTTGGTACCTGGAAGGATTAACCCTACATCCCTCCTGCACTTTGGGTGGGCAGTTAAGTGAGGAGGATTCTCTACCAGTGGGCACCAAAAAGACCCCTGGTTCATCTGGATCCACCTACCAGTCACCACTGATGCAGGATCTCTTTTTCTTTCCTCATATTTCCTTCCTATTGCATGTCTGTGATTTTATTTTATTTTATTTTTGCTCCTGATAACTTCAATTTAATCCAATCTGGGTGGACAAAGGGCTCTCAGTGCAATTGGCTTTCAATCCTCAAAGATATCCTCACCTTGCCACTGTCTTAGGCCCTTGTGAAACATTCAAGGCTGTCCTCCTCCACCTCGCTGGCAGGGACCACAGTGATCTTTGTATTCCCCACAAGACAAGCACTTGAAATCACTTAGTTAATAGAGAAGAGAAACTTTATATTCTAGTACTCTAAACTGTGAGCTGAGTTAATAGGTCAATTATTATAACTGAACAGGTAAATACTCCAGGGTAAATCTGACCACCAAGTTTATGTAGACTTTATTCCAGTGGGCTGCCCATAGGTTGTGAGTTTTTCTCTCTGTACAATGTTCCTGAGTTGTCTGACATGAGGCACAGACGAAGGTACTCAGGGAGTTGGTGAAACTATTCGGGTGGAAAAGTAGTTGATCAATCTCCCACTTTTTAGGACATTTAAAAGACATATTAATAGAATTTTGAACTCATGGAGACAAAGTGTTGATGTGATTTACTCAAAGTCACATAGATCATCAATGATAGGACTAAGTTGACACTGGCCTTTTTCTTGAATTCCAAGACTCACGTGTACTGGTGTGTGTGTGTGTGTGTGTGTGTGTGTGTGTGTGTGTACATATATTAGAAACACAGCACCTTAACACATTATGATAAACAGTAAATGGAGAGTTGTTATACATATATAACAATGCACATTATTAATCTTTCTTTCTTTAAATGGGTTATTCTGCTTCAAAGTCATGAAAAGCAATTGACTTGCTGAGTCAAACACACAAATCTAATAAAGGAATATAGTGCTGCTGACTTCTGATTATCTGTGTTAAAAAAAAATCTGAATTTAAATTTTATTGTTGGAAACTTAGCTTTAAATTATGGCTGCTTTAGACTGATTACTGAGTTGTAGGTGTCAGTACTCGGCAGACCTGAACACAACTGGAAAGCATTACCTCTCTTTTTATTTGTAAGTCCAATAGGATTTTTATTAGTAAGATAGTGTTTGACAATCCTCTCTCTAGTTTTCGTTAATTGATTCATATACCCTGTTCATAATTTTATTGATTGATATCAATGTTTAACACCATCAATTTTTTTTTTTTTTTTAATATTTCAGCTTACTTTTTTTTTTTTAAACTTTGGGTTTCTTTTATTTATTTATTTATTTATTTTTGGCTGTGTTGGGTCTTCGTTTCTGTGCGAGGGCTTTCTCTAGTTGTGGCAAGTGGGGGTCACTCTTCATCGCGGTGCGCGGGCCTCTCACTCTCGCCGCCTCTCTTGTTGCGGAGCACAGGCTCCAGACGCGCAGGCTCAGTAGTTGTGTCTCCCAGGCCCAGTTGCTCCCCGGCATGTGGGATCTTCCCAGACCAGGGCTCGAACCCGTGTCCCCTGCATTGGCAGGCAGATTCTCAACCACTGCGCCACCAGGGAAGCCCGACACCATCAATTTTTTTATGCATTGTTGAGCACACTATTTCTAGTCTGGGAATTCTGAAAAACAATCAATAAATTATACTAAGTGAAACACTCAGAACATTTTCAATGTTAACCTTTGGCAAGGAGTCTCCCTTTTTGCCTTGAGTACCTGAAGATTGGGTTCCATTAGCAATGCAGTATTTGAAAATAAACGCTGCATATTGCAATGGTTACCCAGTCACATTTCAGAAGTGTTGCAGTCATTAGGGGGGTTATTCTAAAATATGCTGCTGTTCAAATTGAAATCGTGAAAAATTTGGAGTTAGGGGATGCAAATCTTTTAAGAGAGAAAAATATGGTTATGGTCTCTGTTCTTGTAGGATACTTCTCTGGTATACTTTATTAGGTCTTGTATTATGTTAACTGTTAACTATTTGTATTTTGTCAACTGTGTATTTCTTAGGTATTTATACATAATAATTGTATATTATGTTAACTATTTGTGTTAACTATCTCTTCTCCAATTGATTGTTAATTCCTTGATGGCAGGAAATGGTTTACTCATCTTTGAAGTCCAACACCTGCATTTGATAGATATCCAAAATATATGTAGACAGTATGGTTGAATAAAGTAGCACTTCCAAAAGTTACACAATTTCAAGTAGTAGGAGAAATGCAGTGGGAATGTAGCAAGACTGGGAATTAGGATTCTCTTCCTACTGGCTGTGAGACCTAGGAGGAGCTACAGGATTACAATGAGGAGAAACATATCTTCATGCCCCACCCCATCCTCCTGTCCCCTTTCTTCTTCTAGAAAGATCTGGACAAGCAGACTGTACAACCTGCAGGTCAAAGAAGCAAAATCATGTGACCTTCTCAAGGCCATGGTGCCTATGGTGGTGAGACTGGAGGGGCAGTCAGATTTAGTTTACTTGCACCCCCAAAATCAGCTCTTACACAGCAATCCAATCCTAAGGAGATTTTTCTTTGAGTTTTGGAGGCTTTCCAAGTTTAGGAATTGGCCTGAAGGGAATGACATGAAGGGAATGACACTTTTAAGCATTTACTGACTCCATAATTATTACAGTCATTCATTCATTTAGCAAACCTTCATTTTGCTAACACTTTATCATGAAATTACTAAGAGTAAGATCAAGAGATAAAGTTATCTTGCGGGAGATGGTGCAGAGAAAAGAGAACAGAGAAAAGATTTTATGTGTTTCAAAAATTTGTCTGCACCTGACTCTGTTTCCTGAATAGAAAAGTTAACAAATGTGATTCATTGTGGTGTTATTTCATTTGTTTTTAATTAAAGGAGGCCCACTCTATATCCATTGTATAAACATAGCCCTGATGGACTAACTGTACAATTATTGTTTTACTCAGGTCCCTGGAGTATAATACAATGACAAATATCTGAAATTCACCCTCCACCTAAGCAATGTGATCTCTGTCCTGTCACCCACAATTTTAAGCCAGTTCTCAGAAAAGCTATTTAAAACAAAATCTGAAGTATACATAATCATGGTAATGAAAATAAACATTAAGCAAAGGAAGAAATGATAAACATAATCTTTAGATCACATAACTTCTTTGGATGTCAGCTATTTCAGGAACTGAAATGATGTATTTATCATATTCTCATCTGTTCAATACATAATAATTTTAACTATTATGTGTATTGTTTATAACCCATTATCTTGCAATAACAGCTTGCATGGATCACTGCATAATTTAAAAATATAGTGGCTTTTCTTGCCAATATTTGATTTCCAACTTTAAATCTGCTGACTTTATATCTTTGCCATGAACTCTGGGTAAACTTTTTTTATTTCCTAAGGATTTATCTTAGAATGTGCACCTGCCTTTTCTTTTTTCATAAATTAGTTTCCTTTGGCACTGGCTCATGTGATGGCATGTTTTCCAAAATAGAATGACTTGGCTTCTGTACTTGCAAATCAGCTAAATGGGCAGGAATACAAATCTGAGACCCAGGGAAGGTGAAGTGGGTGGGAATAAGGCGCTTGTCTAATTATCTAGATTATGTGATCAATTTAATCTGGAAATCAAATCATTCTGTCTTGAATTACTTATATTACTTTGGGCACATTAATCAAATTTTGTCTTTGTTGGGTATATACTTATTATAGCTAATCAATATGTTCTTTGTCTATGAAGACAAAAATGTGGATTCCACATGGGTTGAATTCACATCTTTTCCTAGTTAGCTTGATTGGGTGGGTTATTGTATTATGTAAACATTTATTTATTTAGTCACCAAGTTTATTGAGGACTTGAAATGTGGCTTGTATAAATTGAGGACTATAAGTTTAAAATGCAAACTGAATTTAAAAGACTTATGAAAAAAAGTAAAATAGTAATTTTTATATTGATTACATGTTGAAGTAATAATATTTTGAATATATTGGGTTATATAAAATGCATTATTAAAATTAATTGTACCTGTTTATTTTAAGTTTTTAATGTAGTTACTAGAAAATCTATGTGACTCACATAATATTTCTACTGGACAGTGCTGCTCTAGAGCAAATCTTCCATTTGTGCATAGAGGCTATTACTTAGAAGTTCATCACAGCATTGTTTGGATGTGTAAAAGAAAAGCAGGCAGCCAAAATATCCATTCATGGGGAAATGGATAAGTACCCTGAAGTATATTTAATGCATGAGTTGTTCCTCTGCTTGGATACTTTACTCTCTTAATATTTACATGTCCTGCTATCTCTTTTCTTTTAGGACTTTACTCAAGTTTCACATTTTTTTTGAAGTATTTTCTAACTACCCTATGTAATACAGTAATGTCCATTTCTGTCTTCAAGGACTCCTCCTGAACAGCTTACCTCTCCTGAGCTTTGCTTTTCTGATAATCCTTGTCATCATCTGAAGTACAATATTCCCTTTTATATATGTCTGATTCCCCCACTAGAGTATCAGTTTCATGAGAGCAAGGGCTTTGTTTTGCTTACCATTGCATTCTTGGTGTCTAGAATAGTGGCTGCAACATATTGAGTATTTAGGAGATATTTGCTGAATGAATGAATGATGGAATACTAGATTTCAACAAAAATGAATGAACTGGATAAATAATAAATATACATCAACTTAGATATGTTCCAAAACTTAAGTAAGATTGACTGGAAAAGAAAATTGCTGAATGAAATATATATGCACACAAATATATGTAGGCACACACACAAAAAATTTATATATATCCATACAAACATGTACACACCCACACATCCCCATATGTATATATATGTGTGTGTGTATATGTATACATGCATATATATGTATATGCATATACACACATATGTATACGAATGTGTGTATACTTGCATATATATGTATGTGCATATACACACATGCATATACATATATGTATACATATGTGCGTATGTATCTATAAAATGGCATTCGTTTAAATAAATTAAACACATGTGTGCATGTGCACATATTCACATGTACACACCTACATAACAGACTGTAGTATAGAAAGCAAATTCTTCAATCAACCTTGCAGAGCCAGGACATTAGTAGCTGAATGGAAGGAAGATGATAACTGACATGAGTCTTTGAATGCTATCTCATAAATAAAAATGTTATTTAGAATCATATAAACTAAGGAGAACTTGGCAGACCTCCCATTTTATGCTGACATCCCCTTTCAACATTTCTGACAGGTGATTTTTCACCTAGCCACTGACTGAATATTTCAGGGGCAGGTATTTTAGCACCTTAGTTATAAATGAGACAATGCATATAATTGGTTAAAATTGTAAACTTTGAATGGATGTCATTTCTTTGTCCAGAGTTGTAAAGGGAACTGAAGCAAGGACCTAAAGAATTCTCTCTTCCTTTAGGTCTAAATGTCCTAAATATGAGAGAATGCTGGGATGAATGGGTTTCACCGTATACAGTGCAAGCTAGGAGTCAGAATGCAGGTAATTTTCAATAGGTGCGGAATGAAAAATACAAATGGAAATTTTTCTGAAGAGTGGAAATTTGACTGAGTTTGCTGCCAGATCCAATGTCATCTAATTAATCCAAGGGACAGCTTGTCCTGGCAATCAAAATCAGATGGTAGGCGTAACGGGAAGTGTTACTTACTGGAGCCACAGTAGGATAAAATCATGTCAAAGCTTATGTTTCTCTAGGGACTTTTTTTTCAATTCTGTAATTTTCACCTGGATCCCATTAAAAAAAACAAAACAAAACCCACTCAATACTGACATACTAAGTAAAAGTCCAAATAAATATCAAAGCAAATATAGGTGCCTCAGTGGAGAATTTTAACTTTTACTCTTTGATTTTTAAAAGCTTGAATTTGAATATTTTGTTTATGTATTCAAATTTCTAATCTTCATTCCATCAAAATAAATCAATAAATTACATTTTCATAACCAAACAGTGGCAGAAAGCTGCCCATATTTTATATAGTTCTCAGTGATATACCATATACTTTGGCATTTGGAAATAATGTTTCACTCTTATGTAGGAAATTTATTTTGGACCAAATCAATTAGGAACTATTTACATGGTATAAAATAAAGTATCAGTTCAGTGAAATTTATTAAGAGTTTGCTAGATTTTAGCTTCCTGGGTTCAGTTCAACAAGCATCTTTTAAATGCCTGCCATGTACTGCACAGCGACGTGAGGACACAAAGATAAATTGACTTTGTCCTTGTCCAAGGGAAAGATCTTACAGTGTCTGAATGAAGCATGTGAAATGCTAACATAGAGATGTACCGGAGCTATGAAGTCCAGTGGAGAATCCATCCCCAAATAAAGGTTAGGGAGAGGCTTACTGGACTAGGAGAATTAACTCTGAGAGAGAGTTAGCCACATGAAAAATGGGAGGCAGTGCTTTTCAGACTGAAAGGAGTATGACAAAAGTGGTGTTGTGAGGTCAGTTTTGCCAGGAAAAGAGAAACTCTTCTGTCTTTACTGTATGAGAAAAGCATGGTGAATGCAGGAAACTATAAGCAAGTTTGCATTTCTAGAGGTTAGAATACCTACTATGCACTCTTGTACATCACTTTGCTTACATGGTGACGACAGTTGTAAAAGGGCTGACAGTCAAGATATGGGGCATAGTTAGAGGCTATTTTAATGGTCCAGGGAAGAAATGATGAGGGCAGTGGGCAAGGAAGTTTGTTAAAGAATATTTAGGATAGAAAGTCTGATGGGACTTAAGGCGATGAGTGTGCTGAGTAGGATGAAGAAATTTAGACAAACTTGTAGAGGTCTGGTTTGAGTGATATGTCCTATCTTACTGTGATGTGTCAAGTCAGGTGCCCAGATGATGGATATCAGGATACTAGAGTGGGTAGTTAGAAACTCCCAAGTTTCCTATACATACGTACAGAGGAAGTCCCCTAAGAGATTGTTCTAGATCAAGGATTTATACAAAGGGTCACATGTGTGGTAGAGGTGGTTGCTGAAGAGATTTCTCTGGACAGAGCTGTTGCCTCTCTGTGAGTTCACACCCCTCTGCCTTTAGGATACTGTTTTCTAATTCCATTCCTGGTGAATGGAGCTTCCAGGGGGCCACTTGGGGAAATCTGAAATAGGTTGGCTACAGTTGGAGATGCAGAAGACCAATGGCTGACTCAGACATGAGAAAGTGGCGGTGGACTATGGTGTGACTCCCAAGTGACAAAAGAAGTCTACATAGAGTTGACCAGTTGAGATGATGGGCCAAGCAGAAGTCTGCCGCATTGCAATTAGAGGTATTCCCTGAATTACCAAGGAAGGAATGAGTAGGTGTTTCTTGTGGACCAGATTTGTATCCATGGTACCTGGGTGGGATAGTCTTGGGTTATAGTCAATAGGACAGTCTAGAAGGGTGAGGAGACTTCAGCAGAAAGAGCAAGAGGTGTACTACTGGATTTCAAGGGGCTGAGAACTCTCCATACCCTTCCATCTGAAACAGGGGTCCACTGGTCTGAGTCAAAGAAACATCAGGAAAGCCTGCCCAATAGGAACTCTAAGCTTTAAAAATCTACCAGGCTTACGGGGGCACCAACTTAATGTAGGAATTTCCTGCTAAGCTTAGAGAGTGCTGAGCAGCCCAGCCAACTAGGAAGTGTCCTAACACAGGGGTCCTTAACCCCCAAGCTGCAGACAGGTCCATGGCCTGTTAGGAACCGGGCCGCACAGCAGGAGGTGAGCGGAGGGTGAGTGATCGAAGCTTCTTCATCTGCCACTCCCCATCACTGGCACTACTGCCTGAACCATCCCTCCCACCCCCACCCTACCCCCCGCCACCGTCAGTGGAAAAATTATCTTCCAAACAGGTCCCTGGTGCCAAAAAGGTTGGAGACCGTTGTCCTAACACTTTTTGAGCCTGGTAGGAGGTCCAGCAGCTAAGGGTGTGGTGAGGAAGTCAGCAGGGAAAGGAGAAAGAGGAGAGCCCACCATCCCTCCATTTCCCTAGAGTCTTCCAGCAGAGCTCAGGGAGAGGAGAAATTTGATGTTACATCAAGTTACAATTTTGATTAACGTCTTGGACTAGATAGTCTAATTCATAAGTTGAAGTTCAACTTAAAGAACCTCTAGGACTGCCATTACCTTAGTAAACAAAAAATCATAGTCTATGCAATTTTCACTAAATAATTTTAAATGGGCAGTAGGAAGAAAATAAACTGATTTTGTTGTCCCACTAGTTGTGTTTGTTTGATATACTGGTTACATCATCATTCATTGACATTGGGCCTACAGTAGTGATAATAATTTTAATAGATAAAACTGATGGGTTCTATCTGGGAATTTGTTGATATGTGGGTGGCAGCAGGACATCCAGATTTTTCCAAAAATCCAGATGGATTTTTCCAACAGGGAAGTCACTGAATGAATTTAGACCTAAATTCATTTTGGTCTAAATTTTGGAAAGAAATTAGGGCTAATTCAAGAAACTTTTGTTTATCTCTCTTGAACATTGTTTTTCCTTTTAGCTCTTTATGAGTGATGATTACTTCTGAACCAAGATGTCCACAATTCCGCAATAATCATTGTGGGTTTTTCTGTTTCAATCAAACTTACACATAGCTACCAATATAAACTGTCTAAAATATCATTTTGTTGCTGCCTGAAGAACAGTGACTTCTTTATCAATCATCAATAAAATTAGAAATTCTCAGCAGAATTTCTCAGGTAGAAACCAATTGTCTCTCCATATTTATGTAAACTCATTTCTCGCCACTTCCACATGGAACCACTCCATCTGAGCCCATCAGAACTCCTTATGTTTCATTTATATTTTTGCTGGTCACCATACTGGAACATGCTTTCAACCAAATTCTGCCTTAAATACTCAGTTCAGACACTTTTTTTTCATTTCACTGACGTATAGTTGACTTCTAATGTGTTAATTTCTGTTGTACAGCAAAGTGATTCAGTTATATATATATTCTTTTTCATATTCTTTTCCATTATGGTTTATCACAGGATATTGAATATAGTTCCCTGTTGTTATACAGTAGGACCTTGTTGCTTATCCATCCCATATGTAATAGTTTGCATCTGCTAATCCCAAACTTCCGATCCTTCACTCTCCCGCTCTTCTCCCCCTTGGCAACCACAAGTCTGTTCTTTATATTTGTCAGTCTGTTTCTGTTTAATAGATATATTTATTTGTGTCATATTTTAGATTCCACGTATAAGTGATATCATACAGTATTTTTCATTCTCTTTCTGACTTACTTAGTATGATAACTTCTAGATCCATCCAAGTTGCTGCAAATGGCATTATTTCATTCTTTTATATGGCTGAGTAATATTCCATTGTGTGTGTATAACATGAGTTTCAAGGCGACCAGCATGTTTGTAAGGCCCCTGAGGTTGTAAACAAATCTTTTTGTGGGAATAACAGATACATGGTTTAAATCAGTTTTAATATAGGGTCTGTAACCCAGAAAATAGTTAAGAACAACTGATTTAACCTAAAATCTGATTCATTTTACTGTACCCACAGTTTACTGCTCTTCTCAGCACCTGTGATTTCAGACTCTTTTCTTCCCAGATGCTTTGATGTGCTTGCTCCTTCTCCAGCTATTCCCATTGATTTCTGCACAGCCAGCTGGAACTTACTCTGGGTCCAGAGTAACTCTGGCCACAAACAGGAAGTGTTTCAGCTTCTTCACCCCACATTCAGCTATCATTTCCCAGACTGACCTGAGATGTGGTTTGCCAGGGTTTTCTATTATCTCAGCATGGCTGATTGTTACCTAATGTCTTTGGGTCCCTCCTGAACAATCGTGTGTGCTTGATGATTGAAAGCTCTCTCCATCCCTGGCATCATTGCATTTGGCCGCTTGTGTGCTGCATGACTGTCTCCATTGAACTACTGATTTTCCACTGCCAGGTCCTGTCCTTCTTTTTATAAGCACTACTACTTCATCTTAGGCTCAATATTAACAGTGATGCTGCCGAATAACAACAGCAAGAATGCGGTGCTTACATATGCTAGGCAATACACTTAAAGTTTTATACGTGTTGCCTCATTTCTTCCTGACCACCACCTTATATGATATACATTTTAACAATGACCTTCCATTTAATGGTAGCTACCCTTTCTTGAGAAATCACTGTAATCCAGACATTTTGCTAGGCTGTACATATATTAAATGTAATCCTTACAGACATGTGAAGTAAGTATTTTATCCCCAATTTATAGAAGAGGGAACTGAGAAAAAAAAAAGAGGCTAAATGACTAGGTTTACACAGAGAGCAAACTGATTAAATCTCAGGGTCTACACACTCAGTTCACAGTTAAATAGGCTGGACTATTCCTAAGACCCCTGCCTTACTCTCCCACTAGAACCTAGGACCCCAGTAAATGAGTCTAACCCAGGCCCTGGTTTCTGCCTTATTGTATTTTGTCTGAATATGATATTCATGTACGGGGAGTTTGAGCTATAATACTTGCTCATAGATTGTATGTGTTTTTCAGTTCCTTTGCTGTTCACTCATTCACTTATCCATTCGTCTACTTGTTTGGCATCTATTTATTGGGTGCTTATTCTACATTCAGCATTGTGTAAGGACTAGGGAATCGAGACTAGAAAAGCACAGCTTGGAGACAGACATGCAATCAAATATCATGGTCTAACAACAGACGTAATAAAGGAGAGGAGCCTGAATTTGTGAGTCAGGGCCAGCAGACAGGGGCTAGTGCTTGAATTGGGTCATAAAGGATGACCCAGAGGAGGCACTTCAATCAGAGGCAAGAGAATTTGGAAGGAGCATATGGCAAGTTCAGGGAGCCACAATAGGTTCAGCAAGTGCTGGGATTGAGGCAGGAGATGAGAGAGATGGCACAGGAGGTCAGAACCAGATCACTAGGGACCTTGCATATCCTGCTGAAGAGTGTGGGTTCAAATGAAAGCTTCAGATGAAGCCTGCTATTCCTCCACTATGTAGAATTTATATTAGTAGACAGTAGAAACCACATCTTATAATTTTAGGAAAATATCTCCTATAGCGCCAAGTTAATATTACTTATATAATGGAGTCCCAGTAATGCTGTTGAATGGAAATTTATCATTTCTTAATATGTATTTGCTTAGCAAATGCCCAGAGAGATAACACTATAACATACCCTATCATGTTTGAAATATTCTTTAATTCTTTCTCTCTTTCTGGTCAGCCTAAAAACACTGAAAAGTAGATAGCCTGAGAGATCTGTCTGAAAGACTTACTGATTCTAAATGATGTGTGGAATTATCAGGGGTTAGTGCACATGCAAATACCTCTCTGCTCGGAAAGTTTACCTCCTGTGACGAATTTGATCTTCACCCCGTAAATTCAATCTGCTGACTTGCTTCCTTACATTATTTCTGATTATAGTTTTGGAAATCATTTAGAAAATGATAGTTACTTAAAGAAAGGACCAGGGGAAGTTTTAGGACCAAGTGCTTTATTTCATGTTTCTTAATAAAACCCGATAGCTGCAAAGTTTTGTTGTATTAGGTACTCACTGAAAGAAATATCTGCATTTTCTCACTTCTGCATGTTTTAGTTTGTCTCAGAATTCCCTCAGTGCCAGTCTTTCAACAAGCTGGGGCATTACTCCCGGTTAACCCGCTTTCCCATTTTCTCTGCAGATGTCTACACCCTGCCAAAGGCAGTATAAGGCATCGTGACTCAGGAGACAAAAGAAAAGATGAACACAAGGTTTCTAATGCATCTCCCCTTCTACCTCCAGCTGTGGAGCCTGAGAATGGGGAATTTGTTCTTTGGAGTAACTGAATGTAAAATGCTTTCTTGCTTTCAATGTGGTCCCTCATCTTAGAGCTCATTATTTCTTTAAACATATCTAAAGATCACTTGGTAATTTCATCTTCCTATGCAACTTAAGTACAAGAAAAAAGGTGTTTAGGGTGTTCCAGAGTGTTTGATCCCAAGCTTTCATGTTGTCTCATGCCTCTTCTTGCACTGGTATGAGATAAAAGGAAACCAGTTGTTTTCTTGTTAAAGATCAAGGTGATCAGGATGGCGGTTCAGGACATAACCATGATCGCTGCAGGGAGAGGAGGGGCTGTGTGATGTTTTCCTATTAGGCACAGTATGTCAGATGTATGTAGCTGTCAGAACAGGTCATTTTATGCCTATTTGTGATTTCTCTGTTGTTGTTTCTGTTGCCAGTTTTAAATTCCTGGCATCATCCTCAGTAGGACTGAACAAGGGCTGTTATGAGTGGTCCATTCCGACGGTAAGAGAATAGCTAATGTTTCAGATTTTTACTATGTTGCTGTACTGTTCTTCACAAGTATTAACTTTACTCTTTATCCTCACAATAATGCTGTGAGTTAGAAGATGTTATTCCCATTTTACAGGTGAGAAAACTGAGACACAAGGAGTTTAAGTAACTTACCCAGGTTACATTGCTCATAAGTGTTGGCGGAGCTGGAATTTAAACCCAAATAACAATGACACGAATAGGATGAGGTAAGAGAGGGACCCAGGGCACAAAATTTAAGGAAGCACTCTCTCTCAGTCTCTTGTAAGTGCAGGGTTCAAGCTTGAGAGTAAGTGCCTCCTTAAATCGTGTGCCCAAGGCACTTCTTTGCTGTTAGCCATACTTCAGTCCCAGCCTTGTAAATAACCTTGGTTTGGAGCCTGGGTAGTATTAACCTTCATACCTCCTGTCTCTCTGGTCCTGACCCTTACGGATCAGAGTCAGCCTTCAATGAGGAAGTAGATTGAAGATCCTGAAGAGGGGTCTGTAGGTGCTGAAGAGACTAGCAGAGATAAAGACCTAAGTAGGTATCTTTCTTTAGATTTCTCCCTTGCTCTTGGCTGGGCATTCTTCTCTTGCACTATGTTCCCTGCCACTCTTCTCTTTTATGGCTTTGTCTCACCCCATCCTTCTCCAGTACAGAAAGGAATAAAGATACTCTTCACTTGAGAGGTAAATCTCTGCATCCCATAGAGAAAACATTAGAACAGCATCACAGTGTATGGTGTATCCTCAGTCAGGCCCGGCTGCCCCCAAGTACCTTATTTCATCTCGTCAAGTCCAGACACACTCTGAAATGTGTGTTGGGGTCAAAGATAATCCAAGAATACACATCTATAAGGCATCTCAGGATCTTAGAACAGGGTCTGGTGAAGGGAAGTCAACTTGCCTTAGAGAAAAGGAATGGGTGCCCAAGATTTCAGGGCTATTGCCCTGAAATAGCAGTGAGAACTCTTTTCTTTCCCAAAAACTGTACTCTTGAAAATCCTTTAGTACATGTGGTAGGTTTTGAAAGGTACCAGACTTTTCCAGTTAGCTGACAAATGACAAAATAATCAGTATATCGTTAGAACAAAGAGGTCCTTCTGTTCAGTCCTGTAGAACCCAAGACTTAGGAAACCACTGGGACTAGAGGCGCTAGAGGCTGACAACACAGGAATTATCTCTGGTACTCTTCAGAGATGGACCAACCTACCCCTTGACTCAACAGACCATAGAATAAGCACCTGTGAGCTATTTTGAACACGTGTGGAGGTTATAGTTGAAATGAAGGATGGTGAATGTTATGATCTGGTAGCTTTGTAAAGCTTCTCAGCATCACACTGGAAAGTTCCTGACAGTTCTTCTAGACAAACTTTTAACAGTGAATTGCCAGCAGACTGGTTAATGATGGCTTCTCCTCTCTTATAGACATCATGCCAACAGATCCAAATGGGAAGGACCTCACCACATGGACAAATCCAGCAGCGCTAAGCCAAAGGAAGAACTGAACTGTGAACAAGCATCACTTGCCTCTTTGATCAGGTTCATAAATCTGGGTCCAAGGCGCCATGGCTTGTGTCGATGGCATTGTAGGGAGCTGACAGTCAACTGGGAAGCCCGGTGGGAGGCAATGGCCACCACGTACACAGCATCATACATCAGAGCCGCTTCAGTCTGTGGAGGAAAACACACACCACATCTTCAATTCCACCTTTGCTTAGCTTCCTTTACCTGCGAAATCACTCTGCCTGCTTCCTTATCTTCTATTTTTCTGATCTCAACAGCCATTTATTCTCTAGCTGAACACCTTTCATTCTCCAATAGCTATTTTTCCCTAAAATAATACCTCATATGCCAGAGAAAATTGTAGTCATGGCTCTGCTTTGTTTTAAGTTCTTAAAAAGAAAAAAGAAACGGAACTTGGATCAGCCACAAAAGACTTGACTCAGGGAACAAATATTTTTGGACTGTCTTATGTTAAGCCCAGTGTTAAGATCAACTACATTGAGTTAGAGGCTCAATATTTCAATATTGGATTCTGTTTCTCAGTATTTACCTATCTATCAGTCTATTTACTTGTTTATATTTGGTAGAAAGAAAGTGCTGTGAGTAAAATTAACATGTGATTTTCAGATAAGGATACACATGTTAGGACACTTCCATTTACCAGAGTCAAGAAGGTTGTAGTCATAGAGTGAAATTCAATGGCAGATTTGAAGAGACCTTCTGAAGAACAGACATGTGTAACTTCCTCAGAAAGTATGTACTCTTGTTAGCACTTACTTTCCTGATAGAAATTATAAGTAGTCATTCCTTTGGGGAGATGGACATATTTTTCAACTCCTCATGAAATTTCTCTCATTTGCAAAATTTCACATAATACTCTCAGCATTTTATAAAATATACTGCCCTGTGGTTTTCTTTAAGGATAAAATCTTATAATACTTTCATATTTTACTTGAGGATTTTCATAGCAACTTCAAATATATTAGCTCATTTGAAATTCTCAACAACCCCGCAAAATAAGCAGAATAGATGGATTAAACTATTTATTATGTAGGAAATTGACCTCTAGACAGTATATTGATTTGTGTAGGGTCATACATATAGCCGGTAATTGGATAGTTAAACCAAGAATCTAGGTCTTATAATGAAGACTATCATGCCGTTTTCCAAAATCAGTTGATTTATTCAACATATATTTATTCAACATTTATTGAACATGTCTTGATGGAGGTAGAAAGAGAAAATAAGGGGAACTACATCTTGCATTCTATTAATCTTTGAGTCCAGAGAATATCTCTACTTTGAATACTTATTATCCTGTGCAATCTCTATCACTGCATTTTCTATATAGTATATTTATAGTTATTGTTTTTACATTTCTTTCTTGATAAAAGTGCTCAACTTCATTTTTTAGTGGCTAGCACAGTTCTTGGCACATAAAAGTTGTTTAATAAATGTTTGCTGAAGGAATTAATGTTATTTCATGCTTAAAATAAAATACACTTTTGTGAGAACCGTATAATCCCAAGGTTTTATGATGTATTTCTAAGATTAATTGCTTCACTCATACTTAATATGAGTGATATATAGAAGTTGTGATGGTAATAGTTGTTAAAGCTTAAAAATATTCTGATCATTTCAGTTCAAGACTGATATAATCCATTTTATAGATCAGAAAACTGAAGTTCAGGGAAATTAAGTGACTAGTCTAAGGCTAATCTATTGACAGAATGAGACTGTTAAAAATGTAATCTATCATAATAGCTGACATTTATTGAGCACTCATATGTCAGGTGCTATTTCAAATATTTTGCAAACATTTAATCTTCACCATAACTTCTACTCCTTTATGGATGAAGAATTCACAAGGTTAAATGTTGTCCCCAAACTAGTGGTGGGAAAGCCAAGATTCAAATGCAGGAAGTTGGTGTTAGAGTTTATACTCTCAACCACAAAGCTGAACTGCTTCTAAACCAACTATTTGTCTGGTGATTTAATGACTATAATAATAAGTCAACAGTGGTCAATATCCATTGATGATTAACTACATGCCAGGCACTATAAGCATTTTACACGTTATCTCCTTTAATTACTGAAGTTAAACCTTTGACGTAGGTATTGTCCCCATTTTACAGACAGAGAATTTGAGGCTTGGAGATATAGGAAACAACTTTAATAACTTTCCTAAAGTTATGTAGCCAGTAAAACAAGGAATGAAGATTCCATCTCAGGATGAAAGTTTAGATTTCAGAGCTCATGCCCTTAACCACTATGCTATGGGGACCTGGACCTTTTGAGCAGTGCAATATGACTTTTTTAAACACTTTTGTATATATATTCACTAACTGGCTGATTGATTTGATAGAGAAGTGTGAGGAGAGGAATTCCAATGATCTAACTTTATCATAAACTTAACGTAGAGACTAGGATTTTAATTTTCTTTGTCAAGGTCGTCTCTACACTGGGCCGGGTAATAACAAGGTTCAAAACTATAGGTCTGATCAGTGCTTTCCAAATTCAAGGAAGAAAACCATTTATTCTTAAACTATGCTTCCTTTTGCCATAAAATGTTTTCTTAAATTGAGGAGATATTTAAGTATTTTATAGCACAAATGAACTACCACTGAATTTCCTCCCCTTTTCAGTTTTATGCTGGAGGCCTGCTTACCAAACAGCAACTCTCAAGTCATTTTAGGTAAATGTAAAAAAAACTGGCTTGTGTTCCAAATGTTATCCTTCCAAATATGTTTGTGTTCACATTTTATTTGCATCTAAAGCCTGGAAGAGACCACAGTGCTCAACGCCTGTAAGAGAATCTTTTTGCAACAACATGTATCATGAAACAGGCATATTGAAAGTGGGCTTCTTGACAATGCACAATGTTTTGGTTATTACAATGATGTGCAATAAAGGATTAACTCAGAGGGCTCAGAATGCTCAATCTCTGCACATTCTGAAGAAAGGACTAGCCTTTGACTGGCTTCTGGGAGATTACCTCCTTAGAATATCCTGCCTGATCAGAGTATCTTTGTATCCCTGGGGTCTTGGGTAATGCAAATAATTTATATTAACAGTGTGATTTATGGTGAATGCCTGTTTTTGTTCACTTGGGGTTCTGGACCGTGCCATATCAGTTTGACCTCTGGAGTGGCTGGAGACCAACTAAGGTCAGCTATGTAGATGCTCTATGCCTATGTGACTGACCCTCCCCATAAAATCCCTGGACACCAAGGCTCAGATGAGCTTCCCTCGTGGCAACACTTCATAATGTTGTCACACATCTTTGCTTTGAGAATAAAGCACTGTCAATGCAACTGTCGTGGGAGAGGACCACTAGAAGCTCATGCATGGCTTCTTTTGGACTTGGTCCTTTGTGACTTTTTCCTTTGCTGATTTTAATTTGTATCCTTTTACTGTAATAAACTGTAACTGTGAGTATAACAGCTTTTCTGATTTCTGTGAGTCCTCCTAGCAAATCATCAAATCTGAATGTGGCCTTGGAGACCCCAGTACAAAACAATGAGATGCTATGTCACCTTAGGGATGAGGACTAAAAACATGATATGGCTCTATGGAGTCTCCACATTTTGCTGCCTGCCTGGTATGTAACTGTTGTTGGAGAAAGCTAGAGGAGATAGGGAGACCTAGTCTTTGGAAAGCAAATGAGCAAAAAGTATAGATTTCCCATTTTCTCTCCAAATTTAGAAACATTCTCACTAACCTGATATGGATAGACAAGTCAGTTCTCCAGGAGGGAAGTACTTTCAAATAACACCTCATCCCCCTCATTTCCTGAATTTCCTTTCTTACATGGTGTTAACAGTTTCCTCTATTACAATGCAAATATCTCACCCACAGCATAGAGCTAGCAGAAATTTGCCTCTTAGTATGAATTAGCTGCTTTCCCTCTTTTCTGAGACATGCCTCTTGAAGTGATGAGGATTCTGATAAGGGTGGGAGGACTAGTGTTTTGCCTACACAAGCCCTGCTAGGGAGCAAAAGCTGGTGGGAGTGGATGCTTCTGAGGGAACCAAAGTGCTAAGAGAGGTGGTGAGCACTCAGGAAGTAGGGGAGAGCAACTCAAGAGAGAGCTGGGGTTTAGAAACAGGTGGTGGAAGGTAGCAAAGATATCACCATGTACTCACAATCTAGAAATTCAGTAATTAGGACTGCAGCTCCAGCGTGTCCAGTGAGGACTGGCCCAGAAGTTGGCATATTGTGAGCCTCAATGAGTATTTGCCAGCTTTTGAGAAAGACAGGAATAGGGGAAAGAGGACTATATGTGGAGTTGGAAAGCAGACCTGGGTGATGCCACTGGTCATACAAGGTCATACATGTCCCAGGGAATAAGCCACCTTGGGCTATACGTGCAAACTGAGGAATGTGTCTCTTGTAAATAAATGGATTCTGGCTTCAATAAGACAGAATAAGAATTCTCCCTCTGTATTTCAGAATGTCTTTTGTTCTTCTTTGATTGACTACAAATTGGCAAAACCGCAGATATCGTCAAGTAAATTCAATTCTATGTCCTAAAGGCTTTATATATGTTACCTAATTTAATTTGTAAAGTAACACTCTAAAGTATTATTATAGAGATTTACAGATGAGCTAGGAGGCTCAGAAAGGCTAAATAATTTAGGTTATTTAGTTATTCAGGGATATAGCAAAGACTAAAAACTAGGTTTTCCTTATCTGGAAAGATCTTGCTTTTTCTACTGAATCTCAATGCCTATTGTCTTTCAAAAAAGGGTAACAGTGGACACTCAGAGTGGACACTGAAGTTGGACACTCAAAGTGGTCTTCTCTGTGGATCATTATAGGAAAGACTTAGATGTAAGATAAGGGTACTGACTTAACTACTCATTGTGAATGCATTTGAAGGACTGGGAAGGCAGATGACATCGATGTTTTGTTGTTTCCATGACACAATTTTAGGTTCAAAATCAGAGAAGAATCCATCTGAGAATGGGCCACTCCATTACTCTAGTCTATCCTCAAAAGCCAATAGATCAAATTAGCCCAAGTGCTGAGAGAAATTTAAACATAGAGAAAAGGAATGAAGTAGATTTTACAAAATCACTCTAAACTTCAAGTAAGTTAATTAACATTTTGGTTGATAAAACATTTTTTTAATATCTCAAGATGTTTTCAAGCAATGAGTTTCACTATTTTTGAACTCTATTGACTCAGTAACAGTTTTCTTAATTAACTCAATTTTAACCCTGTTTTTTAAAGTCAATATTTTTTCTCTAATTAAATTTATGTTTCTTAAATCTGAAGTCAAAATTTTTGGACTTAGACATGGTCTGCTTCTTCTTATTTTCAGGTTTGGATGTGTTTTGACATAGTAATATTCTTTGTGGATATTTTTAGTGTATGACGTTCTAAGAAATTCTTAATAGTTAAAACTTGAAGAGGAAAATAGATAAGCAGGTGGAAAGTAAAAATACATAGGTTAGAAAAATTCCTATATTATATATTCGTATGCGCATCTGTGTATGTATGCATCACACAGAAAAATATGACTATAAAGGGCTACAGGGGAATTCACTTTGGAGAATGGTGGGATAATGCGTGTGATTTAGGAGAAAGAAATTCTATTATAGTAGGGTATTACTCAAATATTAATAGTGGTTGGTCTATGGTTAATTTTTGAAATAATAGTATTACTTTAGAATGATCTCTCTCTTTACTAATCATGTCCATTTCTCGTTTATAGAAGCTCTCTTTGGACTTTTGCAGTATTATTTCAGGCCTACATGAATATTTTTCATTAAATATCTTGAGTCTTAGTAGACCTCAATTCATATTTATTTAGTACATTAATTCCTTTATTAAATACATATTTATTGAAGATCTGCTTTGTGCCAGCTAGTGCTGGGAATAGAGCAGAACACGAAAAGACAAAATCTCCAGCTTCATGGAGTTTATGTTGTTGTAGGGGATGACAACGAACAAATATAAATATGACATATTGTCATAAGGGCTACAGAGAAAAGTAAAGCAGGTTAGGGGAGGGGGAATAACAGGAAGGGGACTACTATATTAGGTAGCAGGTTCATAGAAGGCCTCTCCGGTGAGGTAGCATTTGAGCAAACCTGAATAGGGGAAGGTTCTAGCCACTGGAAGCAGCAAATCCTGGAGACGCAAGAATGAATGGAATGCTGGACCTGAGATATATAGGCCCAGTGGAATTGAAACCAAAGGACTTTTTAACTTTAAGGTAGAGAAGAAAGAGTTTGAGTACAGAGGCAATTTGAGAACAAAGACCTGTTAGCAATGGGCCTGGGCCTGGGGACATGGGGTGTGCTATCTTGACTCAATGATCAGTCCATTGGATGCCCTTATACTTGTCCTTTAACCTTTCTGTGACTCTGTTTCTATATCCCCAAATTAGCCGCCTCTACTAGAAGCCAAAAGGAAACAGTGAACTGCAAAATGGACTCTTTGGATAAATAAAGGTCAACACTATGCTTCACAGGATCAATTTCAAGGCTCTATCTGCATGACGATGGGATCCGACTACTAGTGGGCAACTGAGTGCTACCACTTTTTTTGACTAATAATGTCATGCTCTAACATAGCTACTGTACCCAATTTTAGAGCAATCTGGTGAGCCACCCTCTTCTGTCCTAATAAATCCCCATTTCCTTTTTATAGTTTAATAACAATAACAGCAATAATAACAGAGACCCCTCCGATTAGATGAAAAGACAATGATAAACTCTAGACCGAATGGGATCTCTCATCCACTGGGACTTGGCTCTGCCATGTTTCCTGTCCGCAGGACCCCTGGACCTGATTGGGTGAGAATGGAATGGCTCTATCTCTCTCATTCAGTGGTTTGCCTCGTCTCAGTCAATATGTACAAACTGTTGTATCAGCTCAGTATAATTGAAGGGAACAGACACTTCTTTGCTACATTAAGCCATACTTGTGATGAATATTTAATGTTTGTCTCGAATCCACAATCTGTGTTAATATAGCTCCAAACTATAACTCTTTTAGTCATACATGCCAAGCACAGGTAAAAATCTCATCCTGTGATAGAGATCTTGTTTGGGAGGTGGGGTTGGGGTGTGGGCAGAAGATTTTGAACCATATTTGAACACACTGGAATTATAAATCCAGCAGGAAAAAACCCCACAAAAATTAGCACCTCTCTCTCTCTTTCTCTCTCTCTTTCTCTCTCTCTCTCTCTCTCTCACTCTCTCCCTCTCCCTCCTTTTCTCTCTCTTTCTTTAGCTTTTCTTCTTCCTTTTCAGAAGTCTAGTATTTCCCTGGATATTCTCTACTTATTCTTATTCAAAGCAATGTTTCAAATCATCCTAAGACTCATTTGTACCAAAATGCTTTCTATCATTGTCTTTCAGATCTCTTTGTGTATTTTGAGTTATTTCAGGTTTAAAAAACAGAAACCTTGAACATGGGATCCTCCAGAACCACTTCATTCATTCATTTATTCTTTTTTGTCATTTGCACCTCATTTAGAAAAGGTAGAAAAAGAAGAGTAATCCGAAGTTTATTTCTCTGTGTGATGATACCTTTCAGTTATCGGTAAATTGCATCATAAAAGCAATAGTGTTTCTCCCGATGACGGGAACAGAGAATGAAATACTATGCCAATTTAAAATGCTATTACCTGCCCACATTCCCAATATCTTTTCCTTTGGATGACACTGTTCCGGCACAGAAATATTTTTTTTTTTTTCCTTCAGTTTTCTTCCATCACACGGGGAGCTTCATTAGAGAATAAAGCAAGAGTAGGTGCATTTGACAACAAGAGACAAATGATGTTAGTGAGAAGCTCTCTGATGAGGCAGTTTGCAATTTATCTGTTCAGCAGTGTACCTGTCTCTCCTTAGGAGGCAGGCTTGGCATCTGCTTCAAGAGCGACATATGGCTGGTATAAAGCACTGTCAGTGTCTGCAGAGGTGTACCTCCATGTACCCAGGACGGTTAGAATGTGAACACACCAACTCTATGGACATCCAGATTTTCCCACATGTGCTTCTGCTTGCTGAGATGTAGCAGAAGCGAGGAAGGCAAGCTAGTTCTGCAGAACCTTTATATGCAGCTTGCTCCTCCTCTTTCCCTCCCTCCTTCCCAAGGTCACATTCCCAGGGACAACCCTCTCCCCACTTACCCTTGCTTTTGTTTATGCTTTGTCTCCATTTGGCTGACAGTGATGGCTACTCCTGTTAACTTTTTTACCTGAGGCTATTACTCTCAGGAAGCTGAAAACAGCAGTTTTTGATAGTAGCCATGCACAGGCTTTCAAAATAGTAAGTCCCCTACATATGAACCTTCAAGTTGCGAACTTTCAAAGATGCAAATGTGTGTTTCATCAACGTCAGGCATGAGTGAAATTGCAGTTTGCCCTCCGTCTCCTATTGCTGATGATCTTTCAGCTCTACCATCTCCCACCTCCTCTCCTATCTCCCACCTCCTCTCCCATCTCCAGTCAATAACTCTTCTTGCCTGTTCACTCGATGCCAGCTCCTGTATGCCAGCTGTTGTACTGTACTACTGTACTTTTCAAGGTACTGGACTGTAAGGTTAAAAATGTTTCCTTTATTTTTTGTTTGTTTGTTTTCTAGGTATTATTTCTGTGAAAAGTATTATAAATCTATTATAGTACAGTATTATATAGCCGATTGTGTTAGCTGGGTAGGAAGGCGAACTTTGTTGGACTTATGAACGAATTGGACTTACGAACGTGCTCTTGGAATGGAACTCGTTCATATGTAGGGGACTTACTGTACATAAAATGTTTTCTCCTCTTCTCATACAAGTCAAAGCACAGGTTATAACACTTTTTCCTCTCACTATGAAAAGCATATGAGATTCTTAACCTAACCCATAAGGAAGTCAAACATTATCTCAAATGATTTTATTTTAAAACTACTTACTGTCATCGTGCCATCCAAAAGGCCAGTCTCGGGCCTGGGTGGGGCCTGAAGTCTCTCCATGGACCACTTCTCAATGATGGATGACACGTGAGGATTGTCAATATTAAGCAGCCGAAACCCGGTCATATTTACACCACTGTACCTATAGAGTTCCAGATCTAAAGCAAATAAGTCCTGCGCAGTATTAAAAATGATAAAAGTAGAAAGAGTTAACATTTTCTGTGCTCTTTAGGCAAAAGAGAACTAATGATTGCAGAAGCAACAAATGATTAAAACAAGAATGGCAGCCATCATCACACTGGTTCTATAAAAGAACATTTCCTCTTGTTTTTCACTTGCATGCTGCCTGACAAACTCTAAGGCAGTAATCAGTTTTCATTTTCATCCTTTTTTTTTTTTTTTTTTTTTTACAATAGTGTTAAAGTTGGTATAAACCAAGAACAAGAATTTAGCTGCCAATAATTAGTATGCCCTTGGGCACAGGATGTGACATTCTGAGAAGCTAGAGAAGTCTGTTCCTAGGATATAGTCTTTGGGGAGTTGAAAGGGATCTTTGTGTCCATTTGATTCATTGCTTTTATTTTCTAGATGAGGAAACTGCGGTTCTGAGTCGTGATGTGACTGGCCTGAGAATGATCCACTTGTCAGTGGCAGTACCACCCTTCTCCCTCATAACTTGCTGCCCCAGGCTGCCTTGAATATTGCAAAGGAGATGAAGTTTGGAACTTGCATATACATTTGACAGAAAGATAACTCTCAGCAAAAAAAAATACCATTCCCTTGCTCACTGAAAATAACCCATGTCCCATATAATGAGAGAATAAAGAATGCCTGGGGCAAATAAGTCCTGAGCAATATTAAAAATGATAAAAGTAGAAAGAGTTAACATTTTCACAAGCTCAGAATAAGAACCAAAGTGTTCTCTTCAGAGAATAAACTGGAGCCTATGGTTGTGTTGATGTGAGTATCTTAACAGTAGTATTTGTTCCCTTTTAGATAATGTTGCAGGGAAAAAACTTGAACCCACCCTAGTATTTTCCATTACAGGTGAAGCTGAGTGTAAACCAGAAGTTTATGTTGACTCATATTTAAAATAAACAAGTGATAATTTCAACTTTTTCCTGTAAAGAAATGTTAGACACTAAAACATGTCATTAAAATATCTCACATTTAAGAATAAACCAAACTTTCAAAATAGCATTTAACAGTTAATAAAAGAAAAAAACTTCCATGAAAATTTCTTACCAATGTAACTGCTTTATGAAAGAACAATACAAAACAGTACATTATTTGTGATGATAGTGGTTACTAAAGAGAAGTAGCTTCAGAAACACTCCATGATGTTTATGTGCAGAAGATGCATATAGATTTATTCTTTTGAATAACTCTTTTCTACATCACTAATTCTTCCCAAGATAACTTTGGATTAGACTGTAGAACCATAAGAATGCATCTCTGAACTCGCTCATGTAAGAAAAAGTATACTGCCTTTTAAATGATTATATTTATTTCCCTTGCACTAACTAATTTTTTCTTTAAGTTTCATTAATACTCATGAGCAAGAGTGGTAGGAATATAAAAGCAAAGCATGGCAGAATGCAGATAAAACCAAAGAGAATTGTTTAAAGAAACAAATTTAAAGAGTAAGACCCAAGGAAGAATGATTCCTTTAGCATACTCAATGAATAGAAGGAAAGTTACTCAAGATACAGGGGGTTCATACAGAAACTTCCAGGATGCATATTGAATCCCTTATTAATTCAACAGTACAAAAATACAATGTGCTAAAATGGATACATTAAGCATGTGCAAAATTAGCTTGGTTTCCAAATTGTTTCTATGCAATATACAATATGGAAAGTTTGAGGTCCAATTTTCAACATCCCCTTGTTAGCGGAGGATGAGGAAAGCAAGAGTGTGAGGGCAACTGGTTTGTCCTTCCATTGAAGACCAACCTTCTTAGGTTTCTTTGTTTATATTTTTCTCATATTTCAACGAAACCAACTCAATTGGTGTGTACACCTGGGAATGATGTGAAGTTCTAAGGCAGATGGCAATCTCACCTTGAGTAAGACCTACGTGTTCATGGTGATGAGGAAAGGACCATATTTGTGATCAGAGTAAGATACTTCCCAGTTCTCAGGGTCTCCCTCAACTGTTCTGACAGAAGACCTGATCAGGATGTCAATGAAGGAGGGAAGACCACGGAAACTTTAGTTCAGAAATTTCTGCCCTGCATCCCACTACCTAGCTCCCAGCTCAGGAGCAGTGATAATTTTGACAACTGCTCCAAAGCATTTGTCTCACGGCATCCTCTGCAGCCCTTCATGCTCTTAGAGATACTTGAGTTAGGGATGGAATTTACTACTTCTAGAAGTATGTGTATGGTAGCTGCCTGATCCTTGTTCCAAACTTTGATTTCCCTAACGTACTAGCCTGCCTTGCCAGTTTTATTTGGTAAAATGATACTCTTACTGAATCTCCCAAAATCTGGGTAGATTTTAGTCGACACACTTTTATAGGTTAGAAATGGAGGTTGGCCCTGTGTTTTCTTCTCACGTAAAAGAGTGGAGTATGTGTGTTGGGAGGGGTGTATTGCGTGTGTGTGTGTGTGTGTATGGCGAGAGCTATCACATCATTTTGATTTGTTAACTGCCTAAATCATTCTCCCTTGATCTGATAATCTGTCAAAATTTAAAGTTGTATAGTTTCTTTTGAATTTCTCCAGCTTACAGCCATGATTTTTCTTATGATGAAAAATGTTCAATGTGGAAAGCATCTCCCAAGCTCTTTATCTTGATGGTCTTCAAAACACCTGACAGGTGAACCTTGGCCAACCCAGCTATCCACTGGACACAGGTGGTGAAATCACATCAGATCAAAGAATGCCAAGATACTCTTCGGTGTGCCCTCTAATGTATATAGAAAATGTAGATGATTCTTCTTTATTACTAGTTTGTACTTTGTCAGTTTCTATTTAATGAAAGCTTCATTTTAATTCCTTTCTGGGTGCACTTGCATTGATGCTAGTTAAGAAAAGAAAAAGAAAGAAAGAAAGAAAGAAAGAAAGAAAGAAAGAAAGAAAGAAAGAAAGGAAGGAAGGAAGGAAGGAAGAAAAAAGAAAGAAAGAAAGAAAGAAAGGAAGGAAGGAAGAGGAAAGGAAGGAAGGAAAGAAGGAAGGAAGGAAAGAAGGAAGGAAGGAAGGAAGGAAGGAAAGAAAGAAGAAAGAAAGAAAGAAAGAAAGAAAGAAAGAAAGAAAGAAAGAAAGAAAGGAAGGAAGGAAGGAAGGGAGGAAGACACCTGCTGTTCAGCATTTCTGGATTTAGAGGGTTCTTAGGAAAGTAAAACAAATCTCCATGACAATAACCTGCCTTGACACTGGTGGGGCTGATTTAAAAATAACTGAAGATTTTTTTTTATAGTGTGGAATACATTTCCACCAGATACGCTTACCAGGGTTGTGAAAAAGTAATGATAGTACTCAGTCATCATGCCCATGAACAGGATCTGCAAAAGAGAAATAAGGGAAGAATCAGAAACAGAATTATAATAAGAAATAGATAATTAGTAGGTTGACTGCAATAGCTTGGAGACATAGAATAGGAAGGGACTTTAGAAATCCATAGACTCAGTAGATCAGAAACCTGAGACAAACCAATGATGGATGTGGAGCTAGGATCCAGGCCACTGACCTCCATCCAATGCACTTTCAGTATGCTATGTTTGACCTTCATGGAAGTAATTGGTCTGATGATCAAATTTAAAAATAGTTTATGCTCAACAAATTTTATATCTGGAGTTGCCCGTAATGACACAGAGTTTTGCCTTTCCTTCTCCCTGGGTTTCTGAGTAATCCCATGCTTAGATATATATTTTATTGATCTCCTTAGCTTTAGTACTTATAATAATGCCTCAGAATAAAACTCATTAAACTCAATAAAACTCATTAAATGTTGAATTGGCAATACTGAAATGTAGATATATTTAAATGAGGATTTATAAATATGTGTATCTCTGAAACTCTTCTTTCTACCCCTTTCCCATCTTATCCCATAGAGTGAGTAGGGGAAAAGAGGATTGTTTATAGATAGAAGGATGGGGACTATTTTTATACCTATTCTCACTGCCTCTTAATTCTGAGTCTGTTACCTAATTGGGATCCTGACAGTTCCAAACATCCTGTGTCTACCTGGAGGTAGACAGAAAGGACAGGGGTTCTAGGTAGAGGTAGTTTCTTAAAACTGTGATCTTATTTTTGGATTCCTGAAAATGGTGTCCACTGAGAAGAAACAGTTGCAAATGCTTTGGAGATAAGATATTGTCATCAATCTTCTAAATCAAGAGTATCACCTTCCTTGGCGCAGGTCACAAAGGACTGTTTGAGTGTTGTCTTTTTGGTATTTGCATAGAAATGGATGGAGAAGACTTAGAAATGAAACTTTCAAGACAGTTTTCCCCACAACACTGATATATTCTGGACGCAAATGAGAATCCCCTCTGGAAGTTTTAAAATCAGATATTCTTAGGCTCCATCCCAGAGACATCCAGAATTAGAATTTCTGAGAGTGGAGCTTCTATATTTCACAGCAGTGGCGGAAAATCACTGGTCTATAGAAAACATGTCCGTTTGCATTAAGGAACAAAGACTTTCATAACTTCAGTTGAAGAGATGGATTGAAAAGTTCTTCAGAAAAGCAACACAAGTTATTGGAGCTTTTATAAGGTGTCTAAGATATGTAAACTAGAATGATTTTACATGAAAGGGGATAAAAAATGGAGAGGGTATTTGGAGATGGCATGTAACATACACGAGCACAGATCTGACACGTCTTATGCCCTCTCTGCTAACATGGAAACCAGAGGAATATTTGGTGAAATTGTAATGTCATGAAGGTAAGACAAATGACAGGAAACTCTCTCTGTGAATCATAAGCCCACAGTATGTAAGTCACTCCTATGGTGATAACAAGACCAGGTGCACAATAGGATTTTTAAAAGGGTAGGATTGCTTTAGGGCCATCAATAACATTTAAAGTCATGCTTGGTGAGGTCTTATTAGCTGGCCTCTTATATCACTGGAGCATAAAGAGCTAACCTGCTGGGGTCAGTCAGGAATTCAAATTTTCATTTAGGTTGTTAGTATAATTGCAGCCAAGACTATCTCTTGAAAGGGAACTGGAAAGTTTTATGTCAAGATATAGACCTGGACACTGAGGTTTAAAGTATTGTTTCTGAAAAAACACAAAGGCACCTGAGTTTCCAGCTTTTCACATGGGCTAATTTTTCTTTTTAAACTTTATTGTGGGGGCATTTGATCACCAATTGAGAGTATAGGCTTTTTTTTTAAAGCAACCACTCAACTAATTATTATTATTATTATTATTTATAATTTCTGGAAGCAAATATTCATTTGATATGTCTCTTAATGTTAGAAAAGAGTTACACAGATGCAGTGAATAAATAGCTAATGGACCTGCTTTTGTTGCAGAAAGAATCCTTGGGTCTTCCAGATACACTTTTTATTTGATATACTAGAAAAATCCCCATTCTTGACTTTCCTACCTAGTGCCTGGGTCAGTGCTTCCTGGTTCTTCCCTTGAATTTCCTAGAAATGAAAATTAAGAAACAAGTATAGTCATGGATCACTGAGCTGTCAATTTTGTGGACTCTCTAGGACATGGGTGAATGAGAAGTGTTTAGATAGAAATAATGCCAATAGCACCAAAGCTCTTTATAATGGTTTGTAGACTGATTGGGACTGACTGCTCTGTTGTCAAATGGTAGTATACTTTATACTTTATAGCATTCACACCACGATTTTCTCTCTGTGTGTTGGTATTTCAGCTAAAAGTCATTAAGAGATTACGGAAATGTCATATCAAGATAAATGTCAGTTTTTCAAATACTGTAATCATGATATGGGGATTTTTAAATGGTTCTTTGCAAAACTGACTTTTTCCTAACAAACACCACCTTGTCTGAATTTTTTTACTGTATTTTGCTGGATTGACCAGGAGGCACTGACTTAGGCACTGTACACTTTACCAAGACAGTATTACTAGGAACTAGTTTTGGCTCTATTTAAATCATTTTTAATGGTGCAAAACACATCACATCACATCACACACACTAATAAGTAATAAACGTGTCTGTCAATACTATTTGTACTGACGGCACATTCCCCTTAATTGCTTCCACCAATATTTTAATAATAGTTGTTTCCTAACAGAATTATTCTTATTAAATATCCCCTTGAAACCATATTATTGACAGATTGATAGACTGTAAAAACCTAGCCCTTTCAATAGAATTTTATATCTATAGTAGGGATGTATTTAATACCTATTAGTCTTCTTGATTTTGGAAGACCCATAGGGTGGATTTCCTTAGTGCCAGTTCCAATTTTCCAATGTGATAGAATTGCATTTCCTGGCCCCTTGCGCTTGGGTGGAGCCATGCACTGGTTTTGGTCAAGGAAGTGGGAAAGATACTGACATATGTCACCCTCCAGAGATCTCACTCACCCTGACAGGTGACTACCATGATTATCAGTGCCAGACAAGCCAATTTTTTGTTTTTGTTTTTGTATTTCTGAATAAATACAATTATATGTTTCATAAATACTGTAAGGTATGTCATGACTTTCTTTTGATTACTAGAGACTTTAGGGTCAAAGTTGTGGGTCCTCCATTAGCAACTACTCAGGAACATAGGATATATATTCTATGTGCTAATGCCATTCAGTTTTATGTTTTTCTTTAATTTTTCCCTTGGTACCAACTTCATCCCTTTCTTAAAAAATATTTATGACTTTTTTCAAATGTATTTTTCTAGGCTGTTTCAGTTCTTTGTATAATAAAGATATAACATGAATAAATTATCCTGGTTGGGAGAAGCGGCATAATTTTTTTTTCCATAAAGAGAGATGAACTATTCAGATCTTATATAGCTGGGTTGGGTTAGGGTAACAAAAAAGGCCTCCAACAAAATACCACTCATAGTTAATCATATTCTATGTCCTTGCAGAATCAATGATAAGAACTCAAAAGTTCTTGTAGATGGTGATGGTTCATTTTATGTGTCAACTTGACTGGGCCAAGGGGTGCCCAGATTAAACGTTATTTCTGGGTGTGTCTGTGAGGCTGTTTCCAGATGAAATAAACTTTTGAGAAAGCAGATGACTCTTCCCAATATGGTGGGCATCATCCAATCCACTGAGAGTTTGATTAGAATAAAAAGGCAGAGGAAGAAGGAATTCACCCCTTTTCCTTCCTGCCTGACTGCCTGAGCTGGGACTTTGGCGTTCTCCTGCCCTTTGACTGAGATTTTCACCACTGACTCTTCTGATTTTCAGGCCTATAGTTTCAGACTGTAATTACACCACAGCCTTTCTCGGTCTCTAGCTTGCACATGGCAGACTGTGGGCCTTCTCAGTCTCCATAGTTAAGTGAATCAATTCTTCATAATAAATCTCTTCATATATATTTCCTATGGGTTCTGTTTCTCTGGAGAACCCTGGCTAATACAGAGAACAATACCAAAATACTAAAAGTCCTACATACTCTGCATACGTATGACATTCCTTTCTATCTAGATAACACAGTCCTTAAACGAGTGAGGGGAAGAGAGGCTGACACCTACGTGAAGGCTTTCTCTGTATTATGCTATTATAGAAATGCCACAGACTATTCTATTGTTTCAGTGGCTAGAAAATAATTACTGTTTTCTTTCTTTTGTAGTCAAAATGAATCATCAGAAAGCAGAATAAAACTCATTGACATCTTTATTCCTGTCTTGCCCCTAGGTTCATCAGAACCATTTTATTTTTAGATTCCATGTATATGTGTTATCATATGGTATTTGTTTTTCTCTTTCTGACTGACTTCAGTCTGTATGACAGACTCTAGGTCCATCCACCTCACTACAAATAACTCAGTTTTGAGAATGGACTTGAGGACACGGGGAGGGGGAAGGGGAAGCTGGGACGAAGTGAGAGAGTGGCATGGACATATATACACTATCAAATGTAAAATAGATAGCTAGTGGGAAGCAGCTGCATAGCACAGGGAGATCAGCTCGGTGCTTTGTGACCACCTAGTGGAGTGGGATAGGGAGGGTGGGAGGGAGATGCTAGAGGGAGGGGATATGGAGATATATGTATACATATAGCTGATTCACTTTGTTGTACAGCAGAAACTAACACACCATTGTAATGCAATTATACTCTAATAAGCATGCTAAAAAAAAAAAAATAATAACTCATTGACAGTTGACTCTTGGAAGGACAACTCTAATGACCCCACTGTTATCAAGGTTCTCTGAAGCACAGTTGTTGTTCATTAACTATGATGGCTCCACTTTTGCCCAGCTGTTCTCTGGAGTTTTTACAATAGAACTCTCATGGCCTTGTTCACAATAGTATTGACTCTTCCTGGTCTAGCTCTGTTGTTCTTTGCAAAGACGGTATTTTGGATTTAGATGAGTAGAGGTATCACATACAGCCTGAGCATCACAAAGACCATAGTTTAGTTTGTCTTGAGAACCCTCATCCAAGTCTAGATGAAGAGAGTTTGTAGAGTCTAATTCCTATGGTTGGTGACAGAGTTGGTCTATAAGACACTTGGAAATTCTCTGAGAAAAATCTTCGCATAACATGTCCTGGTATAAAGACACCTATGTCACATTTCAACAGGATCATTTTCCTGAAGGCAATGCAGAGCTATGGAGACAGCAATTCTCCACAAACTCTCAGCATCCATTGCTAAAAGCAATTCATACATCACAAATAATTGGCATAATGCTGCTATCATAGTAGCAGAAACTTAAAATGGAACCTGGAGTGCTCCTAAGCATTTTTGAGGGATTCTTATAATATTCATAAGGGGTTTTATTACTGCATCTTTCCATTGAAAAATAGGTGTCTTAGAAGTGTATATTGACTAACCTAAAGTGTATTGCTCCTTTTATAGCTTTCTCAATATCAAAATAAATTCTAAACCATCAGACATGATTTCTAGTCAATAATTTCAAGTGAACAACTTCCAAATGTGTGACGTACAATGTGGCTAAAATAATATTTTTACCTCAAGATAGAAATAAGTTATTTCAGCATAAAAAAAATCTTCAGGAAACCAGTTGAATAATATCAAGTCTCAGAGAAGCAGTTTTAAGAAGAAGGTTTGAGCTCTAGGATGTAGCTCTTTCTCACCTGCCAACTTTGGTACTACGGGCTGCAATTGCACTCTCCTCTGAGCAGAATGCTCCTTTGGCAACGTAGTTTTTAACGTTGGTCACCAGTAGAACAAGCTAGGTAAATTAGGCCTTTAGATCAGTCTTTACTGATGCAAAAAAAGACACTCATACAATACTGAATGACTGTAACTTATATCTACAAAGGTAACAGTGGAATGTATGGAAAATAGCATTGGACCCCTGAAAACCCTGACATGTAGAAAACTACCCATATCCTTATGGAGTAGGATGAATAATGGCCCCTTAAAAATGTCCACATCCTAATTTCCAGAATATGCTAATATGTTACCTTACATGGCAGAAGAACTTTGCAGATGTGATTAAGTTAAGGATCTTAGTTTATGGGAAATTACTCTGGATTATCCAGGTGGGCCCAGTGTAATCACAAGGGTTCTTATAAGATGGAAGCAGATGGTCAGAAGGCAGAGGAGGTGATGTGAAGATGGAAAGAGAGGGAATGAAAGGCAGTGTGATGTGGGACCACAAGCCAAGGAATGAGGACAGCTTCTAGAAGCTGGAAAAGACAAGGAATTAGATATTCCCTGAATCCTCCAGAAGGAAAATAGCCCTGTCAACAGCTTGATTTTAGACTTCTGACCTCCAGAATTGTAAAAGAGTAAATTTTTATTGTTTAAGCCACTACATTTATGATAATTTGTTACAGCAGAATATGAAACCAACGCTCCTCATTTGCTCATCTTTCTGGGATTATGGCCTATGAGATTGCACAATTTTGGTGTATTGCTATCAAGAGCATGTATCAAGAGGAAAAATGACTTGTTTGAAGTTGAAAACTTTCTAAATTTCTTTGTGCCCCTCCATTCACACACATATACTAACCACATGCATGTACACAGATACAGCTACCCACAAAGAGTCTAGGGTTTTCCTTCCATTTGAAGATAGTGCTATGCCACTTACAAACCCAGACCACTTTCCTCCTGCCTCCAAGTGAAATCAAAGGAAAGCAAAGAGTATTCCACATAGTGTTGGTGAATGGAATAGCTGCACTATTTGAGAGTGTCTTTCAGTCTTAATTCATTTATAAGCTTCTCTCTCTAGAGGTATGGTCAGAAGAAGAAGGGAAGCTGATACTAATAGATATTAATAAATGGAGTGGAGCCCAATGGGGTTTAGTTTAGCCTCAGAAGATAAACCTACTAGAAGAGCCACATGGCATCATCCAGGTACACAGCAGAAGCGATTATGCTATTTAGGGAGTACAGTCTCCTGACAACAGAGCAGGAAAAAAAAAGATTTCCCCTAGCAGAATGAAATAGGCAACCTGGCAAATAGGAGAGAGTGGAGCTTTTGGAGGATTACATGAACCCAAAGAAAAAAACTCTCTGCAACATCCAAGGGAAATTGGTGGAAATATGAGGTATAAGAAAGACCATAGTAGAAGAAAAGTTTTAACAGCAAAGAACTGAACGAATCTTGAAGTTGGAAATTTAGCAGAGAATATGTTGCATACACTGTAATCTTTTTGCAATAAGCTTCTTTCATAACGGTGGTAATAAAAACTATACCTCAAATTTGCCTGAGGGTAACCTTTTGAGGGAGAGATTAGTCATGTAGTCACTAAATGGTGGTCTTGTTGGTCTCATGATATCTCTGTAGCACAATAAAGTTATCATAATTTGGGTCCTGTTTCTCAGTTTTTTGGCTTTTTAGATGACTTTATTTTGTCAATTTATCTAGTAGCTATCAGGCTTAGAAAACTATTATTTTTATCAGTGTTTCTCAGTGCATTAGTATCTCCAAAGAACTCTTTAAAAACACCCATGCCTGTACCCTATCCCTAAATATTCTGATTTATTTGGTCTAGGTTCTAGGCATTGGTATCTGTGATACCAAGACTCTCCAGGTGATACTTACATACAGCCAGAGCTGAGAACCACTGATTTATATTAACCAAACTCATATTTTAAAGGCATAACAATAATGATCAAAACTATTATTTGATGAGTGCTACAACATGTCCACTGCTGTGATAGGTTCTTTATCTACTGTTGGGGAGGAAGTGTTATCCTCAATTTATAGATGTGAGTATAGTTATAGTACTTGAGCCCAGGTTTGATTTCAATCCTGGGCTCTTTGTGCTATATTTATAATAGGAGGTATATGTGGGAGGAAAGTCAGTAATTTGTACAAAGTCCTTCTGTACTTTGAGAACTCAAATAAAAGCGTATGGTTCTTTAGTGAGAGCAAAGTTAGAAGGACAAAGTTAGAAGGACAGGAATTTATCTTAAGGAATGAATCCATCAAGCCAAGAGAGCTTGATAAGTTGCCCCTCTATTCTTGTTCAGAGAGCTGGACCCCATTATAAAAGGTTGTACCATGGATGATGCTGCAGGTATTATGAGGAGCCTCACTCACTTCTCCTCCTTCTGTCAGGAATTCAGACCTACATAGCTCTTCTATTACAACATCTCTTTAGATATTAGAATTAATTAGATTCTAATTTTAAATCCCTTTAGTGATCTTTCAGGAGGAACTTCAGTCTCTTTAATGGGGTCAGCTTTCATGAAGAAAAGATAGTTTGGGACTTCCCCAGTGGCACAGTGGTTGGGAGTCCGCCTGCCAATGCAGGGGACACGGGTTTGAGCCCTGGTCCGGGAGGATCCCACGTGCTGCAGAGCAACTGGGCGCCTACGCCACAACTGCTGAGCCTGCACGCTGCAGCTGCTGAGGCCAGCGCGCCTGAAGCCCATGCTCCGCAACGGGAAGGGAGGGGCATCTCAGTGAGAGCTCCGCGCACCGCAACAAAGACCCAACACAGCCAAAAATAAATAAATAAATAGATAAATAAATAAATAAATTTAAATCTTCAGAAAAGTTTTAAAAAAAAAAAGTACTACTTTAAAAAAAAAAGGAAAGGATAGTTTGTAAAAAAAATTGTAATGCAATTGTTAAAATTGTGTGATACACATAATAATAGATATTTTTGTGTGCTTGATGTTATAATGGCAGTGGACACAAGGTGCTTAGGGCTTTGCATGACATGCTAAACAATGCGGGCTTTATACTTAAGGCAATAAGGGGGTGGGGCGGGCAATCAGGAATTTCAAACTTGAGAGGGGTAAGATCAGATATTTTATTTAAAATGAACAGTTTCTGAGGCCACATGGAGGCTGGGTGGAGAAAAAGAGAGGGAGAGGACTTGTGACGGAGAGATCAATTGTTCTAGCACAGGAGGAAGATGATGAAAGTGATGGAGAAAAGGAGGTAGAATCTGAAATATAGTTAGAAGGCAGAATCTACAACATTTGGTAACTAATAAATAAGAAAGGTGAGGGAGAGTCAAGGACATTCCCAGGTTTCTGGCTTGAGTAATCGAATGGTATTTCTGGTTGGTGGGAGGAAGGATGAGGAGGAAGAAGCAATATGTTAAGTCTGGCATGGAGATTGAATGACATCAGATGAGATCCTCATAAGGTTGGGAGACTTGGTAATTCAGACTGAAAGGAGGTTTGGGAACCACTATTGTGATATGGTGGAGGAGGTGACGCAGTGATAGAGTTAGGATTGGTAAGCACTGTATCACTCTTGTAGTTTTGCCTAGATACCATATCACTAATAATACTGATGATGCTAATCCGTAACATGTGGGATACTTCATGCATCAGTGGTGGGCTGCTTAGTGCCTTATAGGCATTGTCACATTTAAGTTTTCTCAAAACAGCATGAGCTATGGGCTATGACATTCCCATTTTACAGATGCAGCAAAGAACAAATAACTAAGTCCTCTACTAAACCTCATTCAATACATTGAAGTTTTTCATAGTACTTTATTCTTCCTTTACCCTGGCACAGTCTTTAGCACATAGAAAACAGCCAATACATGTCAACTGAATAAATGGTGAAATTTAGATCTTACAGGGTCATGCTTATAACAGAAAGGATGTGGCTAACAGTCATGGGGAAAGTAGGGTGGAGGGATCTTTTTGGTAAAATCTTGCATTTATGAAAGGTTGAAGACACAGGTATGGTTAACATAATGAATTGATTTTTAACCTACTTCAGTCTTCAGCCTTCTTTAGGGAATCAGATAGAAGCTATGGATCTTTTCCCCTGAGAAAGTCACACCGAGGGGCACAGACATCCTCAAAATTTTGAATAGAGCTGAGGATCACTGATCCTGCTACAGGCTTAAGACATGCTTTTTGTTATACACATCTTCAGATTCCTTACATGATTCCTTTTAAATTACCCCCACTTCTCTTGCAAAGATAATTTCTCTTATTGCCTATTACAGCCAAATTTTGATGTAGCTGGAATTAAGCATTAGAGCATTTCTGAGGCATATATGTGATTTTTATTGCCTCTCAATTCGGATTGAAACAAATCTAAGTCCTTTTCCAAATCTACTCACTGGAGGTTTTAGAGCATCCTCGGAAGGGCATCTTGTACACTAAGAATACAAACAAATTGCAAACCCTTTCAGTAAATTTTTGATTATTCATAGAGGTCAATTAATTCTTGTGTATATTAATAACATACTCATATCTATGAACTGCTCCTTACAATCCAAACTAACTATGTGCTCAGGAAATGTAAATAGATTTTAATATCAGCCTGAGAGAAACATAGTTAGAATAAGAATGTGCTGCCAAAAAAATTATATAACAAACTGCAAATTATCATCCAGTTAGTATAAACTGAGATTCATCATGATTACATTGTCAGTATTTATCCAAAGTAATGAACTTCTCATCAATTAAGTATCTCAAAGACTACCAAAGGGCTCTAAAAAACCTTAAAAAAGAATGAACTGCTTAATTATTTCCCCATTTCTTTGAAAGCCTACTAAGTACAAGGCAATGTGCTAGTTCTTTATGTCTAGACGCTAGTAAGAGGATTCTTGATCGCTTGTATGCATGGACGCTCAGAGCTGAAGGGAAACTTAGCAACAATTAGAATCTAATCCAACAATCCTATTTTACAGGTGAGGTGACTGAGTCTCAGAAAAATAAACAGACTCGCTCAAAGTAGCATATTAAGACGGGCTATGAAACTCAGATCAGAGACACATTAGACCCTGGTTTGAAATTCCAGCCTTGCCATCTAGTGTATGCTCTGGAACCTCATTCTTCTCATTTGTAACATGGGATATTTTGAGGCAGTAAAAAGATAACACTTCAGTCAAATACATAGCCTATTCTGGCACACAATGACTACCCAATAAATGGCATTTATTTTATCCTATTAGGGGAAGAGCAGAGTTTGCAACTGCATCTCCCAACTTTCAGTCTAAGACGCTAGTCACAGTTCCCTACTGCTTTAGAAATTAGCTTATGGTCTCCAACCAGTAAATTGGCATTAGACAGCTAAACTCTTGTGACATTCATTTTCAAGGTCTCTTTTTGCCTTAAGGTGGCAGGGATTTGGGGTTTTGTTGTTGTTTTCATTGTTGTATCTTTATCACCTTCAATCAGTGCTCAACAAATATGTGTTGAATGAAATAAATGAATTTCTTTACCATGTCCCCACCACATTCGCTACTTGGCTTCAATATAAACAACATTTCTTGAGAACTTGTGTAAACTAGAAATGATTGGATGTTTGAGAATCAAAGGAAATAACGCATCCAAGAAATATGAAGCTTAACTAAAATGTGTTCCAGGTTCCATTACTTGTAGAATCAGTTGACTTCTTGGTGTACATAACAGTAGCAGAATAGGATACATTCTTTTCCTTTTAAATCCTGAGATAAGTTTCAAATCCCAGCCTAGCCACTTGCTGGCTCTGTGACTTTGGGCAAGTTACAAAATCTCTCTGAAATCTGTCAGTTTCTTGTATGCAGAATTTTCTCATAAAAATTAAATGAGTGATGCATTTCATTTGCTTAGGACAGTGCCTGGAACATAGTAAGTGTTGAGTAAAAGGTAGCCCTAAGGTCTTTGGCTTATTTTATGTGTTTATGATTAGAAATAACAGACTTGGGGATATGACTTAGCTGGTGCAGTTTCCAAACACAGATTTGCAACCTTTTAGCACATCACAGCTGTACTGCTTGACTTGATGTTTTCTGTCCTAAGAGATGAAGGCTAATGGTATTTCTGTCCTGTGAAAACATGAAATGAAACCCATCTAACTACCTCTGCTTGTCTTGGTCAGAGATGTTAGGCATAACTTATATGGGGAAAAAAAATCCATGCACAAAATTATTTGATTAATCAGCATTGCCATTGCACTTCCTAGCAGAGGGAAGCCAAGCGTTTAAAAAACACATTTTCTGCCTGGTCTTGTTTTTATGTTAATTGAAACAAACGAAAAAAAAAAAAGAAAGAAACAAAAGCACACAAATGTTGACAGGAGAAAATGCAATATAATTCTACAAAATATTTTGGTACTAAAATGTTCTATGGAGGCTAATGGCTCAATTATAGCTTAATGCTCATTGCCACGAGTGTTGTAAGAGGAAAAACATCTCCCCTCTGATGCACTTGTTCATGTAAACAAGACAGCAGTTTTCCTGAGTCAGAAACAGTATGTGCATGCTCATCCACTGGCCACTCTCTAGCTCAGGGAATTGGCCCAGCCCTGAAGCAGCTTCCCTGCTAGATGAAACACTACTGCATCCCTTCCCTCCCTATCAGAGAACCATTAGGTTTCACTATGCTTGAAATAGTGACCTGCTTTCTCAATCCTATTACAGGATTTGAAAACGACTCTGCAGTTCTCCAAAGAGGCAAATTTATTTTCAGGAAGGAGAATCATTAGCTCAAGTGCATTACAGTTCTTAATAATACAGAATTTCAGGGTTGAATGGAACCTTCCTTTTGAGGAAACTGAGGCGCAGAGGGATGACTCGTTCATATGTGCTTGGCAGAGTTGAGAGTTCAGCATACTGAGTGGAGTGGAAGAAACGTGATTTGGGAGATTACTGATTAAGAGCTTCTAAGCACAGTTCTTGGATCATTCATTTCATCTATTCATTCAACAGAGATGTATTGGTCACTCGTTGTGTGTCAAATAATGTAATAGATGTTGGGGATTTGGGAGAACAAGACAAAGAAAGCTCCCATCCTCTTGGAGTTTACAGTATAGTAGGGATAGAGATAACAAATGAATCAATGTCCTCAATTAATTATAGATTTTTATTAGGGTTACAGAGCAACTAAGTAGAGTGCAAGGTCATAAGGTATGAGAAAATAGTTTCTTCTTCTTTATTTCCCAAGAGTTAATCATGAAGGCTTAGGTGAGGCAGACTTTGGAAAAGGATGTTCCAGGTGTTGGCAACTGCAAGTGCAAAGACCTTAAAGTAGGGAAAGGAGGGCATGTTACATGACCAGGCAGAGTGCCCTTGAAATAGTGTATTGGAAGCTGGAGGCTGGCAGGGAGGCTGGAGGGGGTAGATGGGTCACATCATGCAGGCCACAGATTTTTGCATTAAAAGCATGCTCAGTAGATAAAATTAACACTGTCCCTGAGCTTCAATTTTCATTTCCAGAAAAAAAAAGATAGTACTAATTATATCAATGATTATTATGTCAATTAAAGGATATAGTTGCTTCTCAGCCAGCATGGCACTAGGCACATGTTAGGAATTCCCTACCTAGAGTCATCCTACCCTGTGCCTCATCTTTATTTGTTTTGTTTTTGTTCTTGTTTCTTTGTCTGCGCTGTGTGGCATGCAGGATCTTAGTTCCCCTGCAGTGGAAGTGCAGAGTCCTAACCACTGGACTGCCAGGGAATTACCCCGTGCCTCATCCTTAAATTTGTCTGTCATCAGCCACTCTCTTGGGATAATCATACTCAGTAGGAGTGAGTGAAGGTGCAAGTGTGGTGGATGGTGAGGAGTCAGTGGGAAGACAGAGGGACTTGGGGGATGTGGGAGTGAGGAGGAGCTGGGGACCTGGGATTTCCACATTAAAGGCAGGTTAAGGAGAGATCAGCATCCTCTAAAAGCAGCAGGATGCCTGCTGGGAGGTGATGGATGGACAGGGAGAGAAGAAGACATGGAATGACCTGACGGGTCCCATGTGTATGCTGCTGGTTTTCAGGGCCACTCTCAGACTGCAGAAATTCACGAAGGCCATTTGTTCTTATGAGAGCTGTGCTCCCCTGTAGCCTAATCAAGTCTTGACATTTGAATTTCTAACTAATTTTGGGGAAATAACTTTTCAGATTCTCATCATATAGTACTTGTTCAATATGAATAGAAATAATCACTTTGCTGAAGTGATTATCATGCCCAAGAATAATTATAGACTTTTCCCCGATTTTTACTTTTAGATAAATGTCAAATATCTTCTTTAAAGTGCATTTGATTTCTTTTTTCTTAAGAATCATTAAAAAGTAGTAAAATATGATGAAGGTGCAGGAAAGTACAGGGAAATAATGGGAAATATGCATGAGAAGAAAGACATGTTGACCTGGCAGAGAAAATTTTCTCAGCAGTGATTTTAGTCACCAAAGAAGTAAAAGCTATTAATATTAATTTCATCTAAAGGAGACCAGCAGCAAGTGGTTGTGTTTTCCCCAGACATTTCTGGAAGCCTAGTTCAGAATGGTTATCCATTATGAAATGGGGGCCCCTTATGGTAAAGTAGACATTCAGGATCTGAGATCATAGGGCAGGCTGGCTATTCAGAGAGTGACCTTGTAGGAGGCACTTAACCTATCTAAGCTTCAGCTTTCTCAGCTCTGAAGTGAGAATACCAAATTTACTTCAGGATAAACTGAGATGACATGAGATGACGTACAGGGTGCCAGACACTATCTTTGGTACCTCAGTAAAAGAGATAAGTCTCTTTCCTTCCTTTCTTTCCCTTGGGAGAAAGAGGTTGGTTGAGCGGTGGCTGGCAACAGAACCCTGAACTCCTGAACCCTCAGACCCCCTAGAGACACTCCGCAGACAGATTCAGGAAAGGTCTCTGAAAGAGTTTCTACATGTTGTTGTCCAGGACTAATGGAGCAAGTTAAAATTGAATCACACAGAGTACTAGTGCCTCATCTTGACTAGAATAGAAAGTCCTGAGGTCTTCATTATAACTTTTCAAACCATAACAGCCTCTTGGAGATCCAAATGAAGCCCATTAAGCCAACCTGGATCCTTTGCTGTGATTTCAAAATGAGCAATAGTTCTTTCACATGCAGTAAGGTAAGGGTTTCATGCTGGAAGCTTTTAAAAAGGTTCTCCTCCCCTCCCAATCTTTTCAGATCATGGGTCTAGAGCAAAGAGGGGATGAACTGTCTTTTAGTCACTTCCCCCAAGCTTCACAGCCAATCATACCATTCATGTGATTAGGAAAAGCAAACACAAGATAAAACATGGTAAGACAGGATGGAGAAAAATGTTTGTGTCAATGGCTTGTGCAAAGTGGAACTAATCCTATTCCTCCTTGCCCCTGCCAGACATTTCTTGAGAGGGCTTCTCTTAGATGATTTTCTGTGTCTTTTTTTTTTTTTTTTAATTTTCCTTTGAATGACATAATCTCTATGCCACAAGGAAAGAACCACTTACATCAAAGGAATTTTATATCCACATTTATCAAAATACAGGAGAAACTCTAGCAGCCGCTGCCCATGGCCATCAGGCACTTCCCTTGCCTATTCCAAGCCTGCCCTTTGGGAGAGATATGACCAGTTATGTGAGCCAAGTAGATTTCTAACTAAGAGAAGCCTCATCAGCAAATCATTCTCTTAAATGTAACAGAAGTCACTAGCTTCTGTTATGAAAGATTCTTGGGAAGGGATACTTTTTTGCATTTTGAGGGCTACGCATAAAATCTGGGTGTTTTTCTCAGTTCTGGTCCACACTCCATTACACTTTAATGACTGTATTAAATTCTCAAATGAAGCCTTAAGATAAAGAGCAGCTGATTATATTTATTCACCTTTCAAGTTCTTTAGTTGCTGACATCACTGCAGCATGCTTGCTTTCTTTACTGAGAGGTACTTATAATATCTAAAGACTTGTTAATGCAACTATAGTCTAGAAGTAAGTAACAGATAGTCTGCCTAACTGGAGAAACAACGTGTCACAGTGGAGAAAGCATCAGATGGGATAAAGGAGGCTCAGTTCCGTTCCTGGCTGTGTCACTCTGGGAAAGTTATTTTATCTCCTATAAAGTGAGAGGATTAGCCTTGATGACATCTATGATTGTTTTCAACCACAATTTAAAATATGTTCTATGGCTCAGTGGCTTCCGAGAAATGGCCTTCCAGTGTGAGATATAGCACTGGAGAGTCAGGCTGGATGACTGCACCCAGAGAGCTCTTCTAAGTGATTCAGAAACCCACAGTTCTGCATTTGTATGGAGGGGTTGGTCTACTTGTGAAATTAGTGCCCATTACCAGTCAACCCCACAGCACACCCCAGATATTTTAAACTAGGGAGTGTAATAACACCTTGTGCCATTTTAGGTAAGAACATTGCCTCATGCCACAGTAACCACTTAAATACAGAGAGACACACATTAGGCCAAGTAAATATAACCTGGCTATTTTTTTCCTACTTTCTCCCAAATTCAATCCCCTGATTTTTTATTAATGCTTCTATTTTAAACATTTGGCTTGCCTTTCCCATTTTCTCTGTCTATGCTAGAGTTTCTCAACCTCAGCAGTATTGGCATTTTAGGCTACGTATTTCTTTGTTGTCGGGTGGGGTGGGATCCTGTGTCTATAGGATGTTTAGCAGCACCTCTAATTGCTAGCTGTCAGTAAAGTGCCACCATCCCCAATGTGACAACCAGAAATGTCTCCGGACATTGACAGAAGTTTCTGAGGGGTGAAATCACTCTGGGTTGAGAACCACGAGTCTAGGTTTAATCTTTTTTTTTTTAAATTTATTTTTAATCTATTTTTTATTTTGATTCTGAGTTTTCTTTCTTAGACATAAGACCAGTGCTATATCTTGAAGTGCCCAGAAAGTATTAACTCTGTTGTTATCATTCTTAATGTTATTAAGATCTTTCATTTATATAAGATTTCACAATTTATTGTTTCCACCTACATTATCTGTGGAGATTAATGCATGGCAGCTCATTGTCTGTAACAAATTAGAAGAGAGAGGCATCTTTTCCGTGACTCTCTCCATGCCCCTTTTTCACTGTGCTTGGAATTTTGCATGTTTGACAAAAGAGGTCTTGCCATGAGGAAGATATATTTAGGACAAGTCAGGCATTGTGTAAATGAAATCTAGCTTGGTTTTTTCAAAAGACATAAAAGAAGAGATGCTTAATCAACTTGAAATGATACTCTTCTCCTCTCAATCTCTGCTGGCAGTATCTATATATTTCCGAGTATGTACACAAGACCACACATCTACAACTACGTACGAACAGGTGGCTTCAAAAAAGTCTGAGCCCTATGACTCTTTAAAAGGGTTCTGAAATCTGCAATCTTCAGCCTAAACTGGACTGCTGTCATTTTATCACGCTGCACTAAGTGAAACCAGATGGCATGTCTGAGAAAGATAAATTAACTTGTCCCCCAACATTTTTACCTCCTTCCTACCCCTCTTACCTGCTTAAGGATTTCAGCGGCTGTTTCATGTGAACAATCAAATATCACATAGAACTCCTTGCCTTTCTTCATCTCCTTGAGTAAAGGCTTGGCATCTTTATTCCCAGAGGGCAGCTGGCGGATTTTGATTTTAATGTTATATCTGGAGGGAGCTTTGATGAGCTCTTGCAGACGAATGAGACCTAGAAAATGACATTCAATCATGCAACAAACTGTTCTGTCCAAAGTATTTGTTTATTGCCAATTATAGGCAAACTCATATCATTCCCAAAATGTATCAAGAGGCCATGTACCTAAAGGTTACATTATTGACTTCTCATTTGTCATTCCTCTTTCTATATGGATTATACTGTATTTTTCTTTTGTGGGTATGTGTGGCTGGAAGCACAATTTTCCCAAGAGGATTCTGAATTTTTTAGAATGCAATTGTCCTCTCCAGCTTTCACCACAAACCTTTAACAAATTAAGTCAATACTGTAAAACTTTTGTAAACAAAAAGTTGCTTGAAGTTTCCAAAGATGCTTTTTGAAATGGATAACACCCATTCACTTTAAAGAAAACCAATAGAACACTAGAATTTCTTGGGGCTATAAACCTCTGTAAACCTTTCAGCAAGTACTTATATATAACATACTGTTTACCAGCTAATTGGTTGGACTGTTCTATATAATCTTCCAGTTCCTGCCATATAAGCTATTTATAAATGGCTTATTGTATTTTCTTTCTAATATAATTGAACATTGAATGGGAAAATACTTTCTTGATTTAAAAGAAAAGACAATAGAATTTTAAAAGATTATGATAATAAGGGCAGAAACAAATTATTTAAAAATTCACCATTGGTAATTGTAGGAAAGTGTATATAGCCAACTAACTTGATGAAGAATGTTTAATTCACCACAAATATGAATCCACCGAACTGCACCAATTTTTAATAGAAGTGCTTTAGTAGGGCAAGACCAATAGCTATATGAAGCCTCCATCCTATTTCCCCTAATATTAACTGGTGTTCGCTACACTGCATGATGTTGGCTCTTACTCAAGGACTACCATTGGAAAATTGAATATTTTTTATTACACAGTCTGTGCCTTCAGGATGTGTCAGCTTCAAGTAATCAATAGGAAATATTAAGCTTTATCACTATTCAGATAAAAATTGTGGTGTGCACTGTGCAAGATACAGCATGGATGCCAGCTACCTCTGGACTTGATGCACTTCTTTTATTTTCTTTTTTTATTTATTTAATTATTTGTTTTCCCTAGAAGCTACATTTTTGTGTCTAAGATGTTATAAGATTCCTCTGTACCTTGGGTAGGTGTGGTCCTGAAATACAGTAAATTTGTGAGTAAGCTACTCTTCAGAGTCAAATGGACCAGGGTAAGGAAGGAAGGAGTTGTAGAACCGTATCAAGATTTAGTGCTCATTATCATTTTCTAAAAAAAATTATTTATTTTATTTTTGGCTGCACTGGGTCTTTGTTGCTGCATGAGGGCTTTTCTCTAGTTGAGGTGAGCGGGGGCTACTCTTCGTTGCGGTGCGCGGGCTTCTCATTGCAGTGGCTTCTCTTGTTGCAGAGCACGGGCTCTAGGCGTGCGGGCTCTAGGGCGCAGGCTCAGTAGTTGTGGTGCACGGGTTTAGTTGCTACGCAGCACGTGGGATCTTCCCGGACTAGGGCTTGAACCCGTGTCCCCTGCACTGGCAGGTGGATTCTTAACCACTGCACCACCAGGGAAGCCCTCATTATCCTTTTTAATTTCTTTAACATAAAAATAGAAATTGTTAGAATGATAGACTTCCTGGGTTCTTGCTTCTTTTCAAATCAACAAGTGTGGCTGAAGGCTCCCAAGTACCAGTGAGTCACTTGTCCTCTTACTTCCAGAATCACTTGTCCTGAGCAACTGATGCGCCCTAATGGAAGAAAACTGAGCACATGGATTTGTGTATCTGTTAATCCTAACAATAACCCAATGAAGCAAGGGTTATCATCTTCATAATTTCAAGTAAGAAAACCAAGGCTTGGAGCAATTAAGTAACTTACTCAGGGTTACAAAGATAGGAGGAGCCATGGATTCAAACTGCCTGTGAGTCTAGCACTCAGTCTTTCCATGTCAGCATCATGCCTTACAAATACAAATTGTTGGTGCTTGAGGGACCAGATATAGCTTTGCATTGTTTGATAAGATAGGTAAAAAGTAGAAAGAGGTACCTATTCTCCTTTCTTCTTTACTCCAGGCTGCTTGTGAGTCTCTCTTGTTTTTATTGTGTATTTGTTTGTTTTTTTCCTATCGCCCTCCTGCTTTGCAATCGCTTCCTTTTTTTTTTTTTTTTTTTGAGCATGACCACAAGGGAGATCAACGTGGCCTTTAAATAAAATGGGAAAAATATTTAAGAAGTACATTTCATATGCTGCAATAAATTGCTCTTTTGTTCTTTGCTAAATGTAATGTCAATCTTGAAGTGCATCTTCCTATTATGATGACTTAGACACATGTTAATGGCATTTAAAGTTGAATACATTCTCTCCCTTCATTCATTCATTTTTATGGGAAAACATTTTCTGGATGTTCACTCTATGCCAAGTCCCATGTTAAGTGCTGGAAATACAACATGAACACATCTTGCTTTAAGGTCCTCACAGCCCACAGAAGGAGTTCATCCCATCGAATCTTGTATTATGCATGGGGCATCACTTACTACTTAATTTGATAAACTATGACCTGAGGCTGACGGGAGCTGGAGCAAATTGATCAAGGTTGTGTAAGGTTATTAAGTGGCAGATCCAGGGTTTAAAGCTAGGTCCACCTCTGACTCCCCAAGCTAGGGCTCTTTTCATCAAATCAGTGGCTCCTCCTGACTTTGAGATTTAAGATCAACTAACTAACTGACTGAATGACTAACTAACTATATAAATAAATATCTGCATAAATAGAGAAAAAAATTAAAAAAATTTGGACCAGCATAAAACATTCAGCCTTTATTTGGCAAATGAAGCCATTAATAAACAGGTTCCCGCCTCAAAAAAAGTAACTGTGAACTTCCACAATTGTTTCACAAAAGAAAGTTATTTTAATACCAGTAGAGGAGAAAGGAGAACTCAGTACAAAAGACTAGTTTTTAATTGGACTAAATTTACCTTTCAGAAAAACTCACTACTAAGCCCTAATTTTCTCATTTTGTCCATATGCAGGTGAACTGGCCTCAGGAAAGGAGGAGATCAGCAGATTTAAAGATTACAGACCCAATATGTAGAAAGTACAAAGAGCAAGAAACAGGGAGGTTTACGTTTCTCTTCCGAAGCAATTGTTTGCTTTAAAAAAGCTTTGCTGCCTTCATTAGCAAACATCACAGAATTTACAATTAGAAAGGCTTTTTAGTCCACAGGAGACAAAATTTAGAGAAAGCTTTCCCTTTTATTTGCATTTTGCAGCAATCCGTCAATCCAGCAATCCATTACACTTCACTGTAAAAAGTTAAAACTTGTCTTTAAACAAGTCGTTATTTCAGGGAAAGAAAATTGATGTAGGCACAATTCCTAACTTTGCTAATGGCCCTCCTGTGTGTGGATGCCAGCCCTGCCAGAGTGACCCAGTGCTTCTAGGATGGGATTCCAATTGCAGAGAATGGTAAGGGTGCCTGCAAACCTGGCAATGGTGATGGATTTTCTAGTCCACTGCTGGAGAGACACTTTAAAAATGAAATGCAGAAAAGGAGGCAACTAAACAAACCAAATAGAGGGACATTCTACAGTAAAACTGGTATGGACTCTTCAAAAATGTGAAGATCATGAAAGACAAGGGAAGGTCAGACTGCTTTAGACCAAAGGAGACTCAAACGTCCTGACAGCTAAATGCAATGAGTGATCCTAGATTCAAAAAAACTGCAATTGGGACAATTAGGGAAACTAGAATATCATATATATCTACATAGACATTAATATTAATACAGATGTTAAAAACTGTATCAGTGTTAAGTTTCCTGTGTTTGATAAGTGTAGTGTGGTTATAAAAAGGAAGGTCCTTGTTCTTAGGAAATATACACTAATGTATTTAGAGGTAAGATGGTCATGCTGTCTGCCACTTTCAAATCAACAATACTACTACTTGTTGTTGTTGTTGTTATATTGAGAGATGCATAGAACATTAAAGCAAATGTGGCCAAATGATGACAATTTCTGAACTTAGATGCAGGATGTACAGGAGTTCATTGTACATTTCTTGCCATTTTTCTCTAAGTTCAAATCTTTCTTAATAAAAAGACAAAACATGAGCCTCCTTCCTCCACTCCCACCTCTAGTAATGCAATTGGAAACTGCACCCTTGGTTTGAAAAGTGCTTGAGAGCAAGGAGCCTGTTTATTTCACATGAGTTTGATCTGGACTCTGCAGGTAGAGATAACGTTCAAAAGTGCTCAAATCCTAAACTCTTTCTTTGGCCATCTATCTACTCTGCGCACTCAGATATGACACAGAAAAGTGCTGATTTGTATGCACGTTGACTCTGGGAACAGGTGGAGCATATGGAGGAGAAAAAAAGAACATGCTATTTCCAGTAGCTGTTTAAAATTTTCCCTGTCTTCTCCTTAAATAATAGTAAACTTTGCTATTTGCATTGCCCCTTTTTATGAAGTATCCTACATGTCTTATAAATAGCTCAGTAAACCTCAGAATATACCTCTGAGGTGAGTAGGTGTCAGTGCTGTTTTACAGTAAGGAAAGTGAGGCACAGTGAGGTTAATTGTTTGGATTGGCCTTGAAAATGAGTTACAGAAGCCAGAAATTGGAAGAGACCTTAAAGGTCAAGCCCCTACTTGATGCATGAATTCCCACTACACAGCTGCTGCTGAACACCTCTTGGTTCGAGAAATTCTCTACCTCACTTTTTGCAACTCAATCCATTTCTGGACAGTTTTAGTTATATTTAATGAGCAGCAGTTCAAATGAAAAGTACCTAGATTTTCTTGAGTCTTAGTCCAATTCCCTTTTCATTGTACCACAACAGTGGATTTGATGTCATAAAAATGAATGTAATAAACCACTGGGACCCAAAGATAAGATCGCATATTTTAAATGTTAATTTCATCTTCATTTGAACTTGGAAACATGCAAAATGGCATTTCACAAACCTGTTGGTATATTAATGTATCCAAATCTAATAAGATTCTTAAGGGGATCTATATACCCTCCAGAGGGGAGGAAAAAAATCAGAACTGAGAAAAGGAGATGGGTAAGTGAGTGAATTACCTGTGGAAATACAGCACTTTTAAGTGCAGATCTCCATACATACGATTTTGCAAAAGTGCATCAAAAAAGGCTAAAGACTTCCCAAAAGGAAAATCGTGTTCCTTGATCTCAAAGAGCCTCATAGAAGAATCTAGTCAAAATATTTGAGATTAACTGTGTTGCATTTAGCTCTACCAGTATGTTTTGGTCCTAAATTCTGGCCAATATCAATGGTAGCTAAAAATAATAAACCACCATGAAATATCTAAAGATTGGTTTTCTGAGCAGAAGTCTGAAAATTTGATAAGGTTCTGGTCAGGAGACTGGAGTGGGTAAATAGGAAGGGTAAAAAAGAGAAAGGGCAGAAGAAAGGGAACTATAATGTATATCTTGTTGGTGCTGAGTGCCAAGGACTTTTCATTCTCCAACTATTTCAGGCGGAATTGTGGGAGGGCATGTAGTAGAGTGTTTTGGCTAGCATGAGTCATCATAACAACACAGAGGTGTGAATTGTGATTGCTAAGGTGAAACGATTCACTTATTCTTTTACTTGGCACTGATTGTTTACATTTTGACTTAATTGCCTATGTCAAAATATTTAATTTTCTTCAAGTCTAAATTTTAGGGCTCTGTCAAGATTCCTGGTTCTGAACAATATATTCTTTTTATTTTCTATGGGGAAATGAAGGAAAATATAATAAGCATAACAAATCTAAGTCACTATTTAAATATAGCCCAAAGAGTAGCTATTGCACTTATTTACAGGGTGGTTGAGCATATTAAATGAGTTAATTATATAAAATAACTATAACAATACATGGCAATCAGTCAGCACTTCAAGAATTTAGTTATTGTGATTTTTGTGGTTGTCATTTTTCTTGGGTTTTCTTTCTGGATTTAATGTTTCTTTCAATCACTGACATTTTTATGTATATTAATCTTATCTCAAATGAATCCTCATTGTAAAGCTTTGAGACTATGTTTTAAGTAAGTGACAGATAATAGTTCTTTATGGTAGGTTACATTTTATAAATCTCATGGCTCTGGTGTGTGGAGAAAAATGATTTAAGGCAATGGTGGATGAAAAAATCTCTCTTAAGTACTATGTGTTATGAACACATCTGGCTGGAACTCATTTCTCTGATGGCCTCATCTAGTCCCATGTATATGCTGAGGACCCCCAATTTTGTATCCCCAGCCTACACCACATTCCTGAACTCTAGAGTCATATATTAACTGCCTATTCATTGCCTCTTTTGGGATGTCTAGTAGACATTGCAAAATCAAACTTAACATATTCATGACTGAACTCCTGATAGCCTTATTTCTCCAAACTATGTCCATTTATCCATTTCCCATCTCAGGCAATGACAACTCCATCCTTTGGCTCAGGCCAAAAAGCTTAGGGTCATCTTTAACTCCTCTATTTTTCTCACCCAGCCTCCACCCCTGAGAGAATTATTCCAGCTCAACATCAAAATATTTCCAGAATCTTACCATTTCTTACTCCTCTGTTGCTATCGCCTTCATCTCTTGCCTTGATTTCTCTAGTAGCCTCTAATTTTATGTTTCCCTCTCTATGACATTTTATTAATACAAGGACCAGAGTGATCTTTTTATGGTATAAATCTGATCATGTCACTCCTCTTCTGAAAACTCTCCAATGTCTTCCCATTTCATGAGGAACCAAAGCTCTTCCAATAATCTATAAAGCTCTCCATGATCATGAAGACCCTCCTCTCTGACCCCACCACCCTTCCCCTCTCAGTCTGATCCAACCACACTGGCTTCCTTGTTTGTTGTAAATAAAGGTTTATTGGAACACAACATACCTGTTCATTTATATTTTGCCTGTGGCTGTGTTCTTGCTCCCTCAGCAGAGTGGGATAGTTGTGACCAAGACACTATGGCCCATGAAGCTTAAGCTATATAGTATGTAACCTTTTTGAGAGAAAAGCTTGCTGGTCCCTGTTCTACAAAATCAGCTATGGCTACATTTCACTAAAATTAGCCTTGAGAAAGCAGAAACTGTTGAATATTCTCCACACTGCATTTGGTGCTCAGCTTCTCAGCTCTTTTTGTAGTGTGTGAAGGGATAGAAGCCAGGCTTCCACCAGGGGTCTAATGAAGCAGAGGGGATGAGCAATGAGCAGCGATTTCGCATTGCCTAGGGTCACCTCTGAATGAGGGAGTCAGAGAGAAGTAGGTGACTGATGGGAAGAATATGCAGGCACCAGAGAGAGAGATGAAGTGAGGCAAAACTCCCTCCGACAGTTCTCTAAGGTCTTTCTACATTTGCTCTTCCAGAGGACAGAATTCTGCCTGCTAGTATTTAGTGATTTGGATTTTGTCCTTAGAGACATACACAGTGCTCCCATTGACTTCAATGGGAGTCACGGACCATTTAGTCCCTTAGACATCTGCGCTGGCTTCAGGTTATTTCACAAACTCCTAAACAAATCCCAGTAAAGTGCTCTTTAATGGGTAGTTAATTCTGGTGTAAGGGCAGGTGTTGAGCACACCTAAGTCCTTTCTTTTCCTTCAGGTTTAGTAAGTTTTCTTTTTATGACTTGATAATTACTGCAACCAAAACCCTGAGTCAAACAGTATTAAACTCACTCATAGTCAAAAGGTGTCTGCTTTTATTGATCTCAGTTGACCTGTTTACTCTCTGGGTTCCAATTTAATGGCTCAATTGATTATTCATTTACAATTTTAATGTCTTTGGGAGCAAAATCATTTTAACATGAATCGTCTCTAACTTAATGGGCAAAATACAAACTCATTTGGATTTTCAATTTCAGCAAGTATATATTGAGCAACTGAGTTCAGGTGAACTTAACAGGGGTGAAAGGAGATTTCAGTTTCTTGTAAAAGGTAATAGAAATGATAGTTCGAATTTCCTCTTATGCAAAATGGCTGTCAACTATGGGTGATCACTTGAAATCAAAAGGGTGGTTAGGACATCAACTTTTATGTTATCCTTTTGCAAATTATAATTTTTCTAAATACAATTATGCTCACACCTTTAGTTGAACTCTTTCTTAAATTAAATCCAGATGCCTCAATATTATTCATTGATTTGTTTTCCTTTTACATGGCCCAGCATTGCTGGCAATGGTAGAAATATTGAGAGAAAATTATGCTATAGAGTGTACTACATAATGAGAAATAGTATTATTTTATTAACTCATGGAATTATCTATTTACAAAGGTAGACAACATGGAAGGCCTTACCATACCTATATATAATATAATCTATATCTTAAGGCTCTTTAAATATACTTATGGAGTTCACTTGATAATATATTTTCTTCCTTCACAGCAAGCAAGTGAAGTTCTAAAAATATGACTGCCTGTGGCTTATCCTTCCCAGTAGGACTGTTTTGAATATAATATTTATAAATTATATATACAATCACCTACCTTCACTTTTTTCTCAAATGAGAAGTATAAGAAAATATATAAATGTATAATTCCAACCACAATAGTCACTTTTATCTGACAGTTTAAAATGGAACCAGAATTTAGTGCCAAATAGAGGAGGCTCACTATTCATCCTCTGAGGAACAGCAAATGCTAGTGCTTGGTGGAAACGAGTGAAAAAAATGAAATACTATTAAAAAGTTCAAAAGTGCTTTGCTTTGTTAATTTTCACTGATAATGTTATTAGTCTTATTACCAAATGTGTAGATTAAGGAAAGGAGCTAATTTCAATTCTTGAAGAAAAAATATTCAGAAAGTAAACAGTACTGTCTTAGGCAGCAGATTATAAAAATAAAAAGATAAAATTCCAACTTTTTGGAATTCCTAGTCTCAAAAACATTTAAGCAGATAATTGAAGCATGTGATATAATGCTTATATTTACAACGTGCTACTAACTCTTAATGTGGTCTCCATGAGCTTTAAAAAGAAATGATATTTGAGTGTGATCATGGAGGGAGCTTATCACCTTGGGGGTTATGTGGAGGATTATCCAAAGTGAGGGGACAGCCTCAGAAAGAAAGAGTAGGGATGGACTTGGGGTTAAGAAATGATGTGAGAGTACAGGGATGTAGAGCAGCTGGTGCCTGGGTTAATGGAGATGAAAATGGTTAGATGGTGAAGAGCTTTAAATTAGAATTGGACTTTCCTATGTGGACAATGAAGAGTCACTGGAAGAATTTAACTGAATAAAAGGGGTCTTGAACTCCAACAAACCTCAAAATGTAAACAGGAGGCAAAGGGGGAAGGCGCCAGTGAGAGAAACTTCAAATGGGAGAGAGTCAGAGAAATGTCTAGTGAGGTGCTGAGCACCCCATGTCTGTCCTTCATCCTAAAATAAGCAGGCAGAACAAAGCAAGCTTCACTAAGGGCTCATTACTGGGGTTCTTAGTCCTTTTCCCATGAAATGGTCAGATTTTATTGATACAACCTCTAACTGTATTCCTCTGTGTATGTACTTTAGAAAATTTTCAAGGCATTTATGTAGCTACTTATTGAATTGGAATCATACTTCATGGTCAATTTCAAACTTTCTCTGCATTATTTAAGAATGGAGTCGTGGTCACAGTCTTAACAGAGTTGGATACATTAAATTACATCTTTAATATTCAGATTGGATTACAACATATATCAATAAGGTGATATTTCTTTTAAAATAATACCTTAAGTTTGATGATGAAAGCGTCATCAGAAAGGGTCAACTCACCAAAAGGAACAGGAATTAGCTACACAGGGCATTTCCTAATTAGAATACTCAATTAGCTTCATATAAAAGAACATGTTCATGCACTCTGCCTGATGAGTCAAGGCCTGTAGCAAATTCTGGTTCCCTTTTTCCAGACCAGACATGGTCATGTGAGGGCTTGTGTGAGTCCCATACCTGTGCTGTCTTCATACACCACGGTCACTGTTTTCCAGTTGTAGTAGAGGACCAGATCCAGGACCGCCCTGCTGATAGCTGCATAATCTGGGTAGAGGTTGACGTAAAACAGGTCTTTGTTGTCCACTGAAGGGTGTTTCCAGCGAGTCTGTATATGTGGAACTTCGAGAGCATTGCAAATAGACTGCACAGCACTGACAGAGGAGCTATGGGAAGGGCCGAAGAGAGCAGCCACACCAAGCGCCAGCTGGTCACATGCTGATGTCCACAGACAAGGAGGGGGTGGAAAGGGAAAGCAGGGAAGAGGGGAGAGAAAGAGAGAGTTCTGTGAATTTAATCTTCCCTTTCATGGTTCCTCCTTATTTTCTCTATTGGAAACTATTATCCACTCTCCATCTGTATGCTGAGGAAATATGCTTCATCCAACTTCCAATATCCTGAGATACTAAATATTGGAGATGTAAATGGAGAAATGATTAGCAACACATCACAAGGCCAATTCCCTGCAAACAAAAATGAGTTGTTGGTCTCACTTCATTACTTTTTTTTTCTTTTTAATTTGGTCATGCCATGCAGCATGTGGGATCTTAGTTCTCCGACTAGGGATCAAACTCCCAGCCCCTGCATTGGAAGCATTGAGTCTTAACCACTGGACTGCCGGGGGAGTCCTCACTTCATTACTTATAATCAGATGGAGTCTAAATCTCTTGCTTCGTGTGGCATTACCCAGAAGCACTCAGAGCTATTCTTTAAGCCATTTGCCAAGTGAATGTCATATAGATCAAGTTCTGTCATATGGCAATGTGGCAATGAAGATATTAATGGGTCAGAGAATTCAGAAGACTCTCTGGGTGGCTGCAAAGTGCTTTAGTTCCAGTCCTTCCCAAAACTCAGAAAGGAGGTCCAGGGTATTGAAAAATTGCTAAAGAATGTTAAGTGATACTGATAGCTAATTAATTATAGAATAATAGATTAGCATAGCTTAAAGGGATCTTAGAAGACATTTTCTCCAACCCACTAATGTCATAGGCAGTGAAGCGAGTCAGGGCCACTGGACAATGGCAGAACTGACCAGATCCCAAGGACCTAGCTCAAGGACAGGTTTCTTTCTATTTCAATATCAGCCAACATGTAGCCAAACAAAATCAAGTAGATATGTACATAAAAATTAATTTTTAACGTTTATTTATTTTTTGCATTATAAGATTATATACACACATTGAGATAATTTAGAATATTGAAAAGTGTAAGGAAGAAAAAAGGCCCTGAAATTCCATCATTGGGATAATATATATTCATAGTTTGGTGTTCTAATTTATTAAAAAATTGAACACGATATAGATACAGTTTGATACATTGCTTTCTGTATTTAACACTAAATTTAATGCTAAAAGCACACCCTTTCCCCTAAGTCATCACAAATTCTGCAAAAGTATAGTTTCAGTGTCGTAGAATAGCCTAATCCATGAGTATGCCATTACTTATTTAACTAGTCCTATGATACTGAATATTTAAGCTGCTCCTATTTTTTGGTTATTATAAGCACTTATCTTAGTTCTTATATTTTTCTCTAAATTTTACATTATTTTCTTTGAGTGGATTGAAATCTGTAATTAAAGGGTATTGATATTTTTAAGTCAGTTGATACGTATAAACCAAATTCCCTTCCAGAAATGTTGGGACAGATTATCTTCTATAACAATGTAAAATAGTACCTACTCATTTTATGCTGACATAAATTTATGCTGGCATTAAATATAAATGTAAAAACATTTCAAATTTATATTTTAATTCTAGTTTAAAGGGATTTGGAACTGCCAAGAAACAATAGTTGAATATTTGAATTAAATAATAGCAAAATTTATAAATGAAATTGTCAATTTTTATCATAACGCCATCACACAAATAAAAATAAGTAGAAAAATTATATGGCTTTGTCAAAATTATCTGACTTGATTTAGAGAGAAAAATTAATAAGTAATATTTGAGAACCATATTTCAAATATCTGCGGGACAGCAAATGTTCACAAGGAACTTTCTGACACTGTGCTCTTTGGTACTGAATTATCACATGAGGTATGAAGACATAATTTTCTGTATTAAATGCTAGAAGTGAAAACTGTCCTCAGAAGCTCATTTTCTGGATGCGCTTTCATTGGTTAGCAAGAAAAAATGAGGGCATGAAAGTATATGAACTATTATTTCATCTAGCGTGGGTGGTGGATTGAGATTCCTGCTAATATTTAGCTCTGGGATGCTAATATTGACAAAAAATCAATCCTTTTGAATTCTGTTTGCCAGCAAATTACCAGTTTTAAGAAGTTTTGGGGGTGTTTAATTTACAAGTATGGCAGGTACTTCAGGTCACAAAAACTCTTTGGATTTTAAATGTGGTTGGCTTTCTGGGGTATTTATTCAACAATGTTTTGTGTGAGTGTGTGTGTGTGTGAGAGAGAGACAGAGAGAAACAGAGACAGACAGAGACAGAGAAAGGGACCTACAGAGAGAGGAAGATAGAGATCTAACACATAGAGATAATTTATGTGAAGATGCCTTGTAAACTTTAAAATGCTGTATAAACATAACGTTTTATTATTTGTCATAGACAACTCTGACCTGTATAGTACCTACAACTCCATCCATCTTTGAAAAGAAAATATTCTTATACTAAGATCTTGCCATAGATTTTTGAAAAAAGGCATTATACTATTCCGTTTTCATCTGTGCTCCCAGGAGAACAAGTTTCACATTTTATTTGTAAAGGACACTAAGAATCTTGCAGAAGAGTCTACTAGGTGAACACATCCTGCAATCCAAACTGGGTTAATTCTGTGTGGAAACAACCAATATTTAGTTACTTAGAAATCAGCATGAGCATGGCATTCATTGTATTCCATTACTTGTGTGTGTTTGATGGGCAAAGCTTTCCTCTAGGAGAGAAAGAGCCCCTCCTATTCTGGGGTGATGTACCCACACAAACTCCTGTATGGAGGTCAAACAACTCCCTAGTTAGAGGCCAACCTTCAAGTATGTCAAACGTGGCTTCAAAGAGTCGTCTTGGAAGTGTCTGAAGGATGTGTAAACAAGCCCCACACTTCCAATGACTCTTTCCATGAGACAAATCTTGCAGCCTACGTACAAATTAGATTAGTTTTTAGGAACTTGTCTTCTGTTCAGATGCAAAAGAGAATCAAATGCGGAGATTGTTCTCCTAGGTTTAATTTTTTTTGACCCCAAGTCCCTTGCTTGCTTGCTTGATTGATTGCTTGATTGCTTGTACTGTTCCATTAACTTTTTTCTTAATTTTTTCCTTTTTTAAAATTGAGGTATAACCAACATATTATAACCTTTCAGGTGTACAACACAATGATTCAATATTTATAATCTTCACATTTCTATGACCTTGTGGAAAGAGGTTAAAAAATTATTTGAGAGGATGGTAGGTAAACCCAGTAGCTCACAACCTGTTAAGATTCAGGTCGTGAATTCTGTGTGTTGTGGGCATTTCCACATGCTCGGTGTGTATGACCTTCCACAAAGTTTTATTTGACTGCACTGTACAATTTCATGGTGGTATCTCAGCCTCAGGAAGGAAAAACAGATCAAGCTTGACATTTTCCATTCACAGCTGAACCAGTTAATCATAGAGTGGAGGGCACTGAAGGCTAAGCTAATCAGAAAGGCCCAGAAAACAGAGCTAGGCAACATCCATTAGGATGGTTCAGATTGTGCTGGACAGTGACATCTTGCACCGAGATTTCCTGCAAACCCATTTGCACAGAGATGTCTGTTTTGAAAAAGGGCAGGTAGCAAAAAGAAGCTGACTTGTAGAGCAGACATATCACCCAAAGAAGCTTTTAAAAGTGTGAAAATAGTTACCTCTCCGTGAGGCTTCAAAACTATCAAAAAGGTTAATTCTCTGAATGTCATAGGTTAATGTGGTGTTAGGCATCAGGGTTCGATTTCTGTTAATGCTGGTGACTGCAAACTTGAACGCTAATTCTTCAACATTAACAGGTTCATTTTCCACAGTTTCAAAAATTCCTCCTGCAGAAGCAAAAGAGATTCATGAGAAGCATTAGTTACGTTATTCATGCGCATTTTTTAAAAAGAAGAATATAAATGATACAAACAAAAGGTCCAAAAGAATAAAAGCAAGAATGGTCAGAACAGATCCCAAACCCAGTGTTAAAAGTTAAGTGTATCAGCATGTGTCAGATGCAGATAAAATTTCATATGTGTGCTTAAGATTTCAAATCCAATACTGGACTGTGTAATACCTATCAGACGGCGAATGTACTCCAAATATTTAGTACCATGTAAAGTATGACTGATAATATGGTGGAGGATGATTTTCCACAGTTGGGACATGAATCACTCTGTGGTTGACCTAGGCACAATTTGAGTTGTATCCTGGTAGGATCATCCTTCCTTAGAATGAAACTCCTGCTATTCAGAAGCAGACATTCTAGAATCCAGAAGCATCATGCAGAGTTGAGTGGAGTCAAAATGAGTCATATAGGCGTTTTTTTCAGAATGAAAATATCTCTTCTTCTTTGTGGCTCAGAATTCTGGGGTCATATGCTAGAACTTTCCAAAGTGCATGGGCAGATTCAAAAAACTATGTTTTTCATTTGTTTTGTTTTGTTTTCAGAAACTGGTCCTGCCCCAAAGCAAACCTGTATCCTATCTCTGGAGAAATAAATTGCCCCACTCAATAAACACATGCATTAAGCCTCTGATATCTTAAAAATGAGGACTTCATCACAAGCAACAATACAAAATATTAGCACTTAAAGCCTCATCAGAGAATTCAGCTCTGGCTTTGTTGTTGACAGAGGCAACTTAAGTCTTATTAACTGCAAATTCTTAATGTTCTTTAAGAGCTGTCCTGGGATTATCAACAGACACAGAACATACAATAGAGGCTGTTAGCTGGTCTCTGCTTAGCTTACTCCTTGATTGATCAATAAACCGCATTTTCTTTGAAAAAACATTAGAATTGGTGCCCATAGAATGCTGAATACTTACAACTAGTAGATTACTTTCATCTATTATTACCACTGAGTGATTCCTTACCTAAGGCCAGTTGTAGGTTTTTAGCAAACTTGTATATGTTAGATTGGTTTGGGAGTGCTTCAAGTTTTCCCTCCACCCAAAAAAAAAAGACAAGGGAGCTTCAAGATGGCGGAAGAGTAAGACGTGGAGATCACCTTCCTCCCCACAAATACATCAGAAATACACCTACATGTGGAACAACTCCTACAAAACACCTACTGAACGGTGGAGGAAGACCTCAGACCTCCCAAAAGGCAAGAAACTCCCCACATACCTGGGAAGGGCAAAAGAAAAAAGAAAAAAGAGACAAAAGAATAGGGACGGGACCTGCACCTCTGGGAGGTAGCTGTGAAGGAGGAAAGGTTTCCACACACTAGGAAGCCCCTTCGTAGGTGGAGACGGGGGGTGGGTGGGGAGAAGCTTCGGAGCCACGGAGGAGAGAGCAGCCACAGGGGTGCGGAGGGCAAAGTGGAGAGATTCCCGCACGGAGGATCGGTGCCGACCAGCACTCACCAGCCCGAGGGGCTTGTCTGCTCACCCGCCGGGGCGGGCGGGGCTGGGAGCTGAGGCTCGGGCTTCAGTCGGATTGCAGGGAGAGGACTAGGGTTGGCTGCGTGAACACAGCCTGAAGGGGTTAGCGCACCACAGCTAGCCGGGAGGGAGTCCGGGAAAAGGTCTGCAGCTGCCGAAGAGGCAAGAGACTTTTTCTTGCCTTTTTGTTTCCTGGTGCGTGAGGAGAGGGGATTCAGAGCACCACCTAAACGAGCTCCAGAGACGGGCGCCAGCCGCGGCTATCAGCGCGGACCCCAGAGGCGGGCATGAGACGCTAAGGCTGCTGCTGCCGCCACCAAGAAGCCTATGTGCGAGCACAGGTCACCGTCCACACCTCCCCTCCCAGGAGCCGGTGCAGCCCGCCACGGCCAGGGTCCTGTGATCCGGGGACAACTTCCCCAGGAGAACGCATGGCGCGCCTCAGGCTGCTGCAACGTCACGACGCCTCTGACGCCGCAGGCTCACCCCGCCTCCTCTGTACCCCTCCCTCCCCCCGGCCTGAGTGAGCCAGAGCCCCCGAAGCAGCTGCTCCTTTAACCCTGTCCTGTCTGAGCGAAGAACAGACGCCCTCAGGCGACCTACACACAGAAGTGGGTCCAAATCCAAAGCTGAACCCCAGGAGCTGTGCGAACAAAGAAGAGAAAGGGAAATCTCTCCTAGCAGCCTCAGGAGCAGCGGATTAAATCTCCACAGTCAACTTGATGTACCCTGCATCTGTGGAATACCAGAATAGACAACGAATCATCCGAAATTGAGGAGGTGGACTTTGGGAGCAGCGATATATATATAGTTTTCCCTTTTTCTCGTCTTGTGTGTATGTGGATGTTTCTGTGTGTGATTTTGTCTGTATAGCTTTGCTTTTACCATTTGTTCTAGGGTTCTGTCTGTCCGGTTTTTTTTGTTTTGTTTTTGTTTTTTTGTACACCTTTTAGGGCTTGTTATCATTGCTGGATTTGTTTTTTGGTTTGGTTGCTCTCTTCTTTATTACTTAAAAAATTTTTAATAATTATTAGTATTTTAATAACTTTTTAAAATTTTATCTTCTTTCCTTCTTTCATTCTTTTCTCCCTTTTATCTAAGCCATGTGGAAAAGAAGCTCTTGGTGCTCCAGCCAAGTGTCAGGGCAGGGCCTCTGAGGTGAGAGAGTCAAGTTCAGGACACTGGTCCACAAGAGACCTCCCAGCTCCATGTAATATCAAATGGTGAAAATCTCCCAGAGATCTCCATCTCAACGCTAAGACCCAGCTCCACTCAAAGACCAGACCAGCTCCAGTCCTGGACACCCTATGCCAAACAACTAGCAAGACAGGAACACAACCCCACCCATTAGCAGAGAGGCTGCCTAAAATCATAATAAGGCCACAGACACTCCAAAACACACCACCAGACACCTGCACAGCAGAAAGACAAGATCCAGGCTCTTCCACCAGAACACAGGCACTAGTTCCCTCCACCAGGAACCCTACACAATCCACTGAACCAACCTTAGCCACTGGGGTCAGACATCAAAAACAATGGGAACTATGAATCTGCTGCCTGCAAAAAGGAGACCCCAAACACAGTAAGCGAAGCAAAATGAGAAGACAGAGGAACACACAGCAGATGAAGGAGCAAGGTAAAAACCCAACAGATGTAACAAATGAAGAGGAAATAGGCAGTCTACCTGAATAAGAATTCAGAATAATGAGAGTAAAGATGTTCTAAAATCTTGGAAATAGAATGGAGAAAATACAAGAATGTTTAAAAAGGACCTAGAAGAACTAAAGAGCAAACAAACAGTGATGAACAACACAATAAATGAAATAAAAAATTCTCTAGAAGGGATCAATAGCAGAATAACTGAGGCAGAAGAACGGATAAGTGACCTGGAAGATAAAAGAGGGGAAATAATTACTGCAGAGCAGAATAAAGAAAAAAGAATGAAAAGAATTGAGGACATTCTCAGAGACCTCTGAGACAACATTAAACTCACCAACATTTGAATTATAGGGGTCCCAGAAGAAGAAGAGAAAAAGAAAGAGATTGAGAAAATATTTGAATAGATTATAGTTGAAAACTTCCCTAATATGGGAAAGGAAATAGTTAATCAAGACCAGGAAGCACAAAGAGTCCCATACAGGATAAATCCAAGGAGAAGCACACCAAGACACAGATTAATCAAACTATGAAAAATTAAACACAATGAAAAACTATTAAAAGCAGCAAGGGAAAAACAACAAATAACATACAAGGGAATCCCCATAAGGTAACCAGCTGAACTTTCAGCAGAAACTCTGCAAGTAGAAGGGAGTGGCAGGACATATTTAAAGTGATGAAGGGGAAAAAACTACAACCAAGATTACTCTACGCAGGAAGGATCTTATTCAGATTTGATGGAGAAATTAAAACCTTTACAGACAAGCAAAAGCTAAGAGAATTCAGCACCACCAAACTAGCTTTACAACAAATGCTAAAGGAACTTCTCTAGGCAGGAAACACAAGAGAAGGAAAAGACCTACAATAACAAACCTAAAACAATTAAGAAAATGGTAATAGGAACATACATATCAATGATTACCTTAAATGTAAATGGATTAAATGCTCCAACCAAAAGACATAGACTGGCTGAATGGATAGAAAAACAAGACTTGTATATGCTGTCTACAAGAGACCCATTTCAGAGCTAGGGACACATACAGACTGAAAGTGAGGGGATGGAAAAAGATATTCCATGCAAATGGAAATCAAAACGGGAGTAGCAATTCTCATACCAGACAAAATAGACTTTAAAACAAAGACTATTACAAGAGACAAAGAAGGACATTACATAATGATCACGGGATCAATCCAAGAGAATATAAAAAATTGTAAATATTTATGCACCCAACATAGGAGCACCTCAATACATAAGGCAAATACTAACAGCCATAAAAGGGGAAATCAACAGTAACACAATCGTAGTAGGGGACTTTAACACCCCACTTTCACCAATGGACAGATCATCCAAAATGAAAATAAATAAGGAAACACAAGCTTTAAATGATACATTAAACAATATGGACTTAATTGATATTTATAGGACATTCTATCCAAAAACAACAGAATACACATTCTTCTCAAGTGCTCATGGAAAACTCTACAGGAGAGATCATATCTTGGGTCACAAAACAAGCCTTGCTAAATTCCAGAAAATTGAAATTATATCAACTATCTTTTCAGACCACAATGCTATGAGACTAGATATCAATTACAGGAAAATTTCTGTAAAAAAACAACACATGGAGGCTAAACAATACAACACTTAATAACCGAGAGATCCCTGAAGAAATCAAAGAGGAAATGAAAAAAATACCTAGAAACAAATGACAATGGAAACAGGACAACCCAAAACCTATGGGATGCAGCTAAAGCAGTTCTAGAGGGAAGTTTATAGCAACACAATCCTACATTAAGAAACAAGAAACATCTCAGATAAACAACTTAACCTTACACCTAAAGCAATTAGAGAAAGAAGAACAAAAAAACCACAAAGTTAGCAGAAGGAAAGAAATCATAAAGATCAGATCAGAAAGAAATGAAGGAAATGATAGCAAAGCTCAGTAAAGCTAAAAGCTGGTTTTTGAAAAGATAAAGAAAATTGACATTAGACACACTCATCAAGAAATAAAGGGAGAACACTCAAATCAATAGAATTACAAATGAAAATGGAGAATTAAAAAATGATACTGCAGAAATACAAAGGATCATGAGAGATTACTACAAGCAACTCTATGCCAATAAAATGGACAACCTGGAAGAAATGGACAAATTCTTAGAAATGCACAACCATCTGAGACTGAAACAGGAAGAAGTAGAAAATATGAACAGACCAATCACGAGCACTGAAATGAAACTGTGATTAAAAACCTCCCAACAAACAAAAGCCCAGGACCAGATGGCTTCACAGGCAAATTCTATCAAACATTTAGAGAGGAGTTAACACCTATCCTTCTCAAATTCTTCTAAAATACAGCAGAGGGAGGAACACTCCCAAACTCATTCTGTGAGGCCACCATCACCCTGATACCAAAACCAGACAAAGATGACACAAAGAAAGAAAACTACAGGCCAATATCACTGATGAACATAGATGCAAAAATCCTCAACAAAGCACTAGTGAACAAAATCCAACAGCACATTAAAAGGATCATACACCATGATCAAGTGGGGTTTATCCCAGGAATGCAAGGATTCTTCAATATATGCAAATCAATCAATGTGATACACCATATTAACAAACTGAAGGAGAAAAACCATATGATCATCTCAATAGATGCAGAAAAAGCTGTTGACAAAATTCAACACCCATGTATGATAAAAAACCTCCAGAAAGTAGGCATAGAGGGAACTTACGAAAACATAATAAAGGCTGTAGATGACAAACACACAGCCAACATCGTTCTCAATGGTGAAAAGATGAAACCATTTCCACTAAGGTCAGGAACAAGACAAGTTGCCCACTCTCACCACTATTATTCAACAGAGATTTGCAAGTTTTAGCCACAGCAATTAGAGATGAAAAAGAAATAAAAGGAATCCAAATCGGAAAAGAAGAAGTAAAGCTTTCACTGTTTGCAGATGACATGATACTATACATAGAGAATCCTAAATATGCTACCAGAAAACTACTAGAGCTAATCAATGAATTTGGTAAAGTGCAGCATACAAAATTAATGCACAGAAATCTCTTGCATTCCTATACACTAATGATGAAAATTCTGAAAGTGAAATTAAGAAAAACACTCCCATTTACCATTGCAACAAAAAGAATAAAATATTTAGGAATAAGCCTAACTAAGGAGACAAAAGACCTGTATGCAGAAAATTATAAGACACTGATGAAAGAAATTAAAGATGATACAAATAGATGGAGAGATATACCATGTTCTTGGATTGGAAGAATCAACATTGTGAAAATGACTCTAGTAGCCAAAGCAATCTACAGATTCAATGCAATCCCTATCAAACTACCCATGGCATTTTTCACAGAACTAGAACAAAAAATTTCACAATCTGTATGGAAGCACAAAAGACTCCGAATAGCCAAAGCAATCTTGAGAAAGAAAAACGGAGCTGGAGGAATCAGGCTCCCTGACTTCAAACTATACTACAAAGCTACAGCAATCAAGACAGTATGGTACTGGCACAAAAACAGAAATATAGATCAATGGAACAGGATAGAAAGCCCAGAGGTAAACCCACACACACATGGGAACCTTAATTTTGATAAAGGAGGCAAGAATATACAGTGGAGAAAATACAGCCTCTTCAATAAGTGGTGCTCGATTAACTGGACAGCAGCATGTAAAAGAATGAAATTAGAACACTCCCTAAGACCATACACAAAAATAAACTCAAAATAGATTAAAGACCTAAATTTAAGGCCAGACACTAGAAAACTCTTAGAGGAACACATAGGCAGAACACTCTATGACATAAATCACAGCAAGATCCTTTTTGACCCACCTCCTAGAGAAATGGAAATAAAAACAAAAATAAACAAATGGGACCTAATGAAGCTTAAAAGCTTTTGCACAGCAAAGGAAACCATAAACAAGAAAAAAAGACAACCCTCAGAATGGGAGAAAATATTTGCAAATGAAGAAACTGACAAAGGATTAATCCCTAAAATTTACAAGCCGCTCATGCAGCTCAATATCAAAAAAACAAACAACCCTATCCAAAAATGGGCAGAAGACCTAAATAGACATTTCTCCAAAGAAGATACACAGATTGCCAACAAACACATGAAAGAATGCTCAACATCATTAATCATTAGAGAATTGCAAATCAAAGCTACAATAAGGTATCACCTCACACTTGTCAGAATGGCCATCATCAAAAAATCTACAAATAATAAATGCTGAAGAAGGTGTGGAGAAAAAGGAACCCTCTTGCACTGTTGGTGGGAATGTAAATTGATACAGCCACTATGGAGAACAGTATGGAGGTTCCTTAAAAAAACTAAAAATAGAACTAACATACGAGCCAGCAATCCCACTACTGGGCATATACCAAGAGAAAACCATAATTCAAAAAGAGTCATGTACCACAATTTTTATTGCAGCTCTATTTACAATAGCCAGGACATGGAAGCTACCTAACTGTCCATCGACAGATGAATGGATAAAGAAGATGTGGCACGTATATACAATGGAATATTACTCAGCCATAAAAAGAAATGAAATTGAGTTATTTGTAGTGAGGTGGATGGACCTAAAGTCTGCCATACCGAGTGAAGTAAGTCAGAAAGAGAAAAACAAAAACCGTATGCTAACACATATATACGGAATCTAAAAAAAAAAAAAGAAATGATCACGAAGAACATAAGGGCAAGATGGGAATAAGGATGCAGACCTACTAGAGAATGGACTTGAGGATACGTGGAGGGGGAAGGGTAAGCTGGGACAAAGTGAGACAGTGGCATGGACATATATACACTACCAAATGTAAAATAGATAGCTAGTGGGAAGCAGCCGCCTAAAACAGGGAGATCAGCTCGGTGCTTTGTGATCACCTATAGGGGTGGGATAGGGAAGGTGGGAGGGAGGGGAGATGCTAGAGGGAAGAGATATGGGGACATATGTATATGTATAACTGATTCACTTTGTTATAAAGCAGAAACTAACACACCACTGTAAAGCAATTATACTCCAATAAAGATGTTAAAAAAAAAACAAAGAGAAATCTGAGACTGAAAGTCACAAACATCACAGGCACAGGTATGATTTATGATTATTCTTTATAAGCAAAAGAACTCGAATTGGCAGACTCTCATTCAGAAAATTTACTTTGATCCTATTTTGAAAGAATAATAAATAAATAATCATCTGTAATTTTTAAGTTAAAATTATTTGGTGGAAGGGCAATTTCTTTCTTTTTTAAAATTTTTTATTGTATATTGTTGGGTCAAAATATATGCAAAATTCTAACGTTTTTAATGGTTATTTATTTATTTATTTTAAACATCTTTATTGGAGTATAATTGCTTTACAGTGGTGTGTTAGTTTCTGCTTTATAACAAAGTGAATCAGTTATACATATACATATGTCCCCATATCTCTTCCCTCTAGCATCTCCCCTCACTCCCACCCTCCCTAACCCACCCCTCTAGGTGGTCACAAAGCTCCGAGCTGATCTCCCTGTGCTATGTGGCTGCTTCTCACTAGCTATCTATTTTACGTTTGGTAGTGTATATATATGCATGCCACTGTGTCACTTTGTCCCAGCTTACCTTTCCCTTCCCTGTATCCTCAAGTCCACTCTCTAGTAGGTCTGTGTCTTTATTTCTGTCTTGCCCCTGGTTCTTCATGACTTTTTTTTTTTTTTTTTTTTTGGATTCCATATATATGTGTTAGCATATGGTGTCGGTTTTTCTCTTTCTGACTTATTTCACTCAGTATGACAGACTCTAGGTCAATCCACCTCAATATAAATAACTCAATTTCATTTCCTTTTATGGCTGAGTAATACTCCATTGTATATATGTGCCACATCTTCTTTATCTATTCATCTGCTGTTGGACACTTAGATTGCTTCCATGTCCTGGCTATTGCAAATAATGCTGCAATGAACATTGTGGTACATGACTCTTTTTGAATTATGTTTTTTTCAGGGTATATGCCCAGTAGTGGGATTGCTGGGTCGTATGGTAGTTCTATTTTTAGTTTTTTAAGGAACCTCCATACTGTTCTCCATAGTACATGCATCGATTTACATTCCCACCAACAGTGCAAGAGGGTTCCATTTTCTCCACATCCTCTCCAGCATTTATTTTTTGTAGATTTTTTGATGGTGGCCATTCTGACGTGTGAGATGATATCTCATTGCAGCTTTGATTTGCATTTCTCTAATGATTAATGATGTTGAGCATTCTTTCATGTGTTTGTTGGCAATCTGTGTATCTTCTTTGGAGAAATGTCTATTTAGGTCTTCTGCCCATTTTTGGATAAGGTTGTTTGTTTTTTTGATATTGAGCTGCATGTGTTGCTTGTAATTTTTTGAGATGAATCCTTTGTCAGTTGCTTCATTGGCAAATATTTTCTCCCATTCTGAGAGTTGCCTTTTTATCTTGTTTTTTTGGTGTCCTTTGCTGTGCTAAAGGTTTTAAGTTTCCTTAGGTCCCATTTGTTTATTTTTGTTTTTATTTCCATTTCTCTAGGAGGTGGGTAAAAAAGGATCTTGCTGTGATTTATGTCATACTGTGTTCTGCCTATGTTTTCCTCTAAGAGTTTGATAGCATCTGGCCTTATATTTAGGTCTTTAATCCATTTTGAGTTTATTTCTTTGTATGGTGTTCGGGAGTGTTCTAATTTCATTCTTTTACATGTAGCTGTACAGTTATCCCAGCACCACTTATTGAAGAGGCTGTATTTTCTCCACTGTATATTCTTGCCTCCTTTATCAAAATTAAGGTTCCCATGTGTGTGTGGGTTTACCTCTGGGCTTTCTATCCTGTTCTATTGATCTATATTTCTGTTTTTGTGCCAGTACCATACTGTCTTGATTACTGTCACTTTGTAGTATAGTCTGAAGTCAGGGAGCCTGATTCCTTCAGCTCCATTTTTCTTTCTCAAGATTGCTTTGGGGCTTCCCTGGTGGTACAGTGGTTGAGAATCTGCCTGCTAATGCAGGGGACATGGGTTTGAGCTCTGGTCTGGGAAGATCTCACATGACGTGGAGCAACTAGGCCTGTGAGCCACAGCTACTGAGCCTGCACGTCTGGAGCCTGTGCTCCGCAACAAGAGAAGCCACGGTAGTGAGAGGCCCGCGCACCGCGATGAAGAGTGGCCCCTTCTTGCCACAACTAGAGAAAGCCCTCCCACAGAAACGAAGACCCAACACAGCCAAAAATAAAAAATAAATAAATTTAAAAAAATAAATAAAAGTAAAAAAATAACAAATGTTCAAGTACAATTGGTGTCTTAAAAAAAAATTGCTTTGGCTACTCAGGGTCTTTTGTGTTTCCATACAAATTGTGAAATTTTTTGTTTGAGTTCTGTGAAGAATGCCATGTGTAGTTTGATAGGGATTGCATTGATTCTGTAGATTTCTTTGGGTAGAATACTCATTTTCACCATGTTGATTCTTCCAATCCAAGAACATGGTATATCTCTCCGTCTATTTGTATCATCTTTAATTTCTTTCATCAGTATCTTATAATTTTCTGCATACAGTTCTTTTGTCTCCTTAGGTAGGTTTATTCCTAGGTATATTATTCTTTTTGTTGCAATGGTAAATGGGAGTGTTTTCTTAATTTCACTTTCAGATTTTTCATCATTAGTGTATAGGAATGCTAGAGATTTCTGTGCATTAATTTTGTATCCTGCTACTTTACCAAATTCATTGATTAGCTCTAGTAGTTTTCTGGTAGCATGTTTAGGATTCTCTATGTATAGTATCATGTCATCTGCAAACAGTGACAGCTTTACTTCTTCTTTTCTGATTTGATTCCTTTTATTTCTTTTTTTTCTCTGATTGCTGTGGCTAAAGCTTCTAAAACTATGTTGAATAATAGTGGTGATTGTGGGCAACCTTGTCTTGTTCCTGATGTTAGTGGAAATGTTTTCTGTTTTGCCACATTCAGGACAATGTTGGCTGTGATTTTGTCATATATGGCCTTTATTATGTTGAGGAAAGTTCCCTCTATGCCTACTTTCCTGAGGGTTTTTATCATAAACGGCTGTTGACTTGTGTCAAAAGCTTTCTCTGCATCTATTGAGATGATCATGTGATTTTTCTCCTTCAATTTATCTATGTGGTGTATCACATTGGTTGATTTGCGTATATTGAAGAATCCTTGCATTCCTGGGATAAACCCCACTTGTTCATGGTGTATGATCCTTTTAATGTGCTGTTGGATTCTGTTTGCTATTATTCTGTTGAGGATTTTTGCCTCTGTGTTCATCAGTGATATTGGCCTGTAGTTTTCTATCTTTGTGACATCTTTGTCTGGTTTTGGTATCAGGGTGATGGTGACCTCGTAGAATGAGTTGGGGAGTGTTCCTCCCTCTGCTATATTTTGGAAGAGTTTGAGAAGGATAGGTGTTAGCTCTTCTCTAAATGTTTGATAGAATTTGCCTGTGAAACCATCTGGTCCTGGGCTTTTGTTTGTTGGGAGGTTTTTAAAAATCACAGTTTCATTTCAGTGCTTGTGATTGGTCTGTTCATATTTTCTATTTTTTTCTGGTTCAGTCTTGGAAGGTTGTGCATTTCTAAGTATTTGTCCATTTCTTCCAGGTTGTCCATTTTATTGACATATAGTTGCTTGTAGTAATCTCTGATGATCCTTTGTAGTTCTGCTATGTCAGTTGTTACTTTTCCTTTTTCATTTCTATTTCTACTGATTTGAGTCTTCTCCCTTTTCTTTTTGATGAGTCTGGCTAATGTTTTATCAATTTTGTTTATATTCTCAAAGAATCAGCTCTTAATTTTACTGATCTTTGCTATTGTTTCCTTCATTTCTTTTTCGTTTATTTCTCATCTGATCTTTATGATTTCTTTTCTTCTGCTAACCTTGGGGGTTTTTTTTTGGTTGTTGTTGTTTTTCTTTCTCTAATTGCTTTAGGTGTAAGATTAGGTTGTTTATTTGAGACATTTCTTGTTTCTTAAGGAAGGATTGTATTCTTATAAACTTCCCTCTTAGAACTGCTTTTGCTACATCCCCTATGTTTTGGGTCGTGTTGTTTTCATTGTCATTTGTTTCTAGGTATTTTTGATTTCCTCTTTGATTTCTTCATTGATCTCTTGTTTATTAAGTAGTGTATTGTTTAGCCTTCATGTGTTTGTAATTTTTACAGATTTTTTTCCTGTAATTGATATCTAGTCTCAAAGCGTTGTGGTCGAAAAAGATACTTGATATGATTTCAATTTTCTTAAATTTACCAAGGGTTGATTTGTGACCCAAGATATGATCTATCCTGGAGAATGTTCCATGAGCACTTTAGAAGAATGTGTATTGTGTTGTTTTTGGATGGAATGTCCTATAAATATCAATTAAGCCCATCTTGTTTAATGTATCATTTAAAGCTTGTGTTTCCTTATTTATTTTCATTTTGGATGATCTGTCCATTGGTGAAAGTGAGGTGTTTAAGTCTCCTACTATGGTTGTGTTACTGTTGATTTCCCCTTTTATGGCTGTTAGTACTTGCCTTATGTATTGAGGTGCTCCTATGTTGGGTGCATAAATATTTACAATTGTTATATCTTCTTCTTGGATTGATCCCTAAATCATTATGTAGTGTCCTTCTTTGTCTCTTGTAAAGTTTTAAAGTCTTTGTTTAAAAGTCTTTGTTTTAAAGTCTATTTTCTCTGATACGAGTATTGCTTTGTTTTAAAGCCTATTTTGTCTGATATGAGTATTGCTACTCCCACTTTCTTTTGATTTCCATTTGCATGGAATATCTTTTTCCATCCCCTCACTTTCAGTCTGTATGTGTCCCTAGGTCTGAAGTGGGTCTCTTGTAGATAGCATATATATGGGTCTTGTATCTGTATCCATTCAGCCAATCTATGTCTTTTGTTTGGAGCATTTAATCCATTTACATTTAAGGTACTTATCGATATGTAAGTTCCTATTACCATTTTCTTAATTGTTTTGGGTTTGTTTTTGTAGGTCTTTTCCTTCTCTTGTGTTTCCTACCTAGAGAATTTCCTTTAGCATTGGTTGTAAAGCTGGTTTGGTGGTGCTGAATTCTCTTAGCTTTTGCTTGTCTGTAAAGGTTTTAATGTCCGTCAAATCTGAATGAGATCCTTGCTGAGTAGAGTAATCTGGGTTGTACGTTTTTCGCCTTCATCACTTTAAATATGTCCTGCCACTCCCTTCTGGCTTGCAAAGTTTCTACTGAAAGTTCAGCAGTTAACCTTATTGGGATTCACTTGTGTATTATTTGTTGTTTTTCTCTTGCTGCTTTTAATATTTTTTCTTTGTATTTAATTTTTGATAGTTTGATTAATATGTGTCTTGGCATGTTCCTCCTTGGATTTATCCTGTATGGGACTCTCTGTGCTTCCTGGACTTGATTAACTACTTCCTTTCCTATATTAGGGAATTTTTCAACTATAATTTCTTCAAATATTTTCTCAGTCCTTTTCTTTTTCTCTTCTTCTTCTGGGACCCCTATAATTCTAATGTTGGTGTGTTTAATGTTGTCCCAGAGGTCTCTGAGGCTGTCTTCAATTCTTTTCATTCCTTTTTCTTTTCTGTTCTGTGGTAGTTATTTCCACTATTTTATCTTCCAGATCACTTATCCGTTCTTCTGCCTCAGTTATTCTGCTATTGATGTCCTCTAGAGAATTTTTTATTTCATTTATTGTGTTGTTCATCACTGTTTGTTTGCTCTTTAGTTCTTCTAGGTCCTTGTTAAACGTTTCTTGTATTTTCTCCATTCTATTTCCGAGATTTTGGATCATCTTTACTATCACCATTCTGAATTCTTTTTCAGGTAAACTGCATATTTCCTCTTCATTTGGTAGGTCTGGTGGGTTTTTGCCTTGCTCCTTCATCTGCTGTATGTTTCTCTGTCTTCTCATTTTGCTTCACTTACTGTGTTTTGGGTCTCCTTTTCACAGGCTGCAGGTTCATAATTCCCGTTGTTTTTGGTTTCTGTCCTCTGGGCCTAAGTTTGGTTCAGTGCATTGTGTAGGGTTCCTGGTGTAGGGGACTAGTGCCTGTGTTCTTGTGGATGAGGCTGGATCTTGTCTTTCTGGTGTGCAGGTCCACATCTAGTGCTATGTTTTGGGGTGTCTGTGACCTTATTATGATTGTAGGCAGCCTCTGTGCTAATGGATGGGGTTGTGTTCCTGTCTTGCTAGTTGTTTGGCACAGGGTGTCCTGCACTGTAGCTTGCTGGTCTTTGAGTGGAGCTGATTTTGGCATTGAGATGGAGATCTCTGGGAGATTTTCGCCATTTGATATTACATGGAGGTCTCTTGTGGACCAGTGTCCTGAACTTGGCTCTCCCACCTCAGAGGCACAGCCCTGATGCCTGGCTGGAGCACCAAGAGCCTGTCATCCACACGGCTCAGAATAAAAGGGAGAAAAGAAAGAAAGAAAGAAAGAAGAAGATATAATAAAATAAAGTAAAATAAAACAAAAAAGTTATTAAAATAAAAAAATAATTATTAAGAAAAAAATTTTTAAGTAATGAAAACAAATTAAAAATAAAAAAAAGAAAGATAGAAAGAACGAAGAGAGCAACCAAACCAAAAAACAATTCCACCAATGATAGCAAGTGCTAAAACCTACACTTAAAGAAAAAAAAAAAAAAGACCTACAGAACCCTAGTACAAATGGTAAAAGCAAAGCTATACAGACAAAATCACACACAGAAGCATACACGTACACCCTCACAAAAAGAGAAAAAGTGAAAAACAAAATATCATTGCTCTCAAAGTCTACCTTCTTAATTTGGTATGATTCGTTGTCTATTCAAGTGTTCCACAGATGCAGGGTACATCAAGTTGATTGTGGAGATTTAATCTGCTGCTCCTGAGGCTGCTGGGAGAGATTTCCCTTTCTCTTCTTTGTTCACACAGCTCCCAGGTTTCAGCTTTGGATTTGGACCCGTCTCTGCGTGTAGGTCGCCTGAGGGCATCTGTTCTTCGCTCAGACAGGACGGGGTTAAAGGAACAGCTGATTCGGGGGCTCTGGCTCACTCAGGCCGGGGGGAGGGAGAGGTATGGATTAGGCGCGAGCCTGCAGCGGCAGAGGCCGGCGTGACGTTGCACCAGCCTGAGGCGCGCCGTGCGTTCTCCCGGGGAAGTTGTCCCTGGATCACGGGACCCTGGCAGTGGCGGGCTGCACAGGTTCCCGGGAGGGGCGGTGTGGATAGTGACCTGTGCTCGCACACAGGCTTCTTGGTGGCAGCAGCAGCAGCCTTAGTGTCTCATGCCCGTCTCTGTTGTCCGTGCTGATAGCCGCGGCTCGCGCCCATCTCTGGAGTTTGTTTAGGTGGCACTCTGAATCCCCTCTCCTCGTGCACCCCAAAACAATGGTCTCTTGCCTCTTAGGCAGGTCCAGACTTTTTCCCGGACTCCCTCCCGGCTAGCTGTGGTGCACTAACCCCTTCAGGCTGTGTTCACGCCACCAACCCCAGGCCTCTCCCTGGGATACGACAGAAGCCCAAGCCTCAGCTCCCAGCCCCCGCCCGCCCCGGCGGGTGAGCAGACAAGCCTCTCGGGCTGGTGAGTGCTGCTCGGCGCCGAGCCTCTGTGCGGGAATCTCTCCGCTTTGCCCTCCGCACCCCTGTGGCTGCGCTCTCCTCCATGGCTCCAAAACTTCCCCCGTCAGCCACCCGCAGTCTCCGCCCACGAAGGGGCTTCTAGTGTGTGGAAACCCTTCCTCCTTCACAGCTCCCTCACAGAGGTGCAGGTCCCGTCCCTATTCTTTTGTCTCTGTTTTTTCTTTTGCCCTACCGAGGTACATGGGGAGTTTCTTGCCTTTTGGAAGGTCTGAGGTCTTCTGGCAGCGTTCAGTAGGTGTTCTGTAGGAGTTTTTCCACATGCAGATGTATTTCTGATGTATTTGTGGGGAGGAAGGTGGTCTCCGCGTCTAACTCTTCCGCCATCTTGAAGCTCCTGCAATTTCTTTCTAAACTGACTTTTTCTCCTAAATAACCAACTAGTGTCAGTTTTCAAAAGCTAAGATGTTTGTATTCAACTATTTTGGCTCCTTTTGGAAATGTCTCTGGCTTTTATAGACTGATGAGATGAGATGCATGTGAAGATTATTTCTCTGTTCTTTGAGAAAACAGAGGTGAATATTATGTGACCATGTTAATATTTCCTATGGAATCATATTGGATATTTATTCTGAAATTAACCTTAGGAAGAATTCTGCTCTTTGATTTTGTCTTTTTCTTTTTTCAGACAATGGTAAGTAGGTCCTAGGGTAGGGGAACTTTCAATTTCTCTCAGAAGTGTTAGTAGATGCGCAACAGTGAAGTGGTTAGCTCACACAATAGACACTTTGTCACCAGAAGAAGGTGGACATATGGCGGGTTTACTGCCACAAACTAGCTGACCCACAATTGGAATAGCCCCTACTTAAGACCAGAAACTGTTTGATGTTAGGGCTTCCACAGTAATTAATAACAATTGTTAGTTTACTTGTTTATCTTTGCAAGAACATGGTGAGAACCCTCATGAAGATGGACTGTGTCGTATTGAGAATCACCATGCTTATGAAGACCAAAGTATCTTAAGATGTTCAGACTGCAGCTGTTTAGGGGAAAAGTTAACCACAGGCTTAGATGTGAGCACCATTAATCTGTATAAGGCAGGCTAGAACAAATACCTGAATTGGAATCGGAAGTTCTGAATTTTGAATCTTGGTCCACCTACTTCCTCTTTGAGAAAGGTTTTTAAGTACCAGGAAGAAAGTTACTATGAAATAGCTCTTTCACTATTAATATTTCATTTAAGTCTTATAATAATCCACATAGGAAGTAGTGTTCCTGTTTTTATAAATGAAAAAATAAACAGAGAAGTCACACATTTTGACCAGATTATTCAAAATCACAAAGCCTTGTCTTTAACAAACTCAGGTATTTGATTCATTATAATTATAAATATAAATATATTTACTTCACCAGATTATTTCTGATGTACTTCATCTCTAAATATTAGTTAAGACTGCTGCCTTGATTACCTTGGAGGACTGCTCCATAAAGGAAATGATATAATGCAGTGAAAGTGCCCTGAACACTCAATCATGCCTCAGAAATAAGTATTATTACACATGGATAATGAGGGTAAAAAAGGGATTTGGCACTTGTAGAACTGCCTGTTCACCTCAGAATTGTTTCTTTGGTATAGGGTTGTCTTTTACATAAAGCTGGATGTATCTGAGTTTAAGAGAATATTAAGTGTTTTTGTTATGTGCTTAGATGGTGTGTAAGCAAACTGTGTTTTGTCATTTTGGGGGTTATTTTCTTTCATTCCTTCACCAAGCAAGCATTATAAATGGTGTCATTAGCTCAACACCCTACCACTATCTCCTTTTTTTCTTTAGAGAAGGTTGCTGACAAATACCAAAAACCTATAGTGAAGTGAGATATATACAAGAGTGGGGAAGTGCCAAGAAAGTGAAATATGATAGAAACAGGAGAAAGCTATTAACAAGTGTCAGACCTCACACAGAAGCAGACTCTTTCAGCACTAGCTACTTCCTCTCTCCTCCCCATAGCTGCAGTTTTACAAAATTAAGTTTCAGTGTCTCTGACAGGGGAGTAGAAGGACACATACATAATGATACATGTATTATTATTATTACTACTATTATGATTATTTTAGTTTTGTAGGTGTGAGCTTGTCAATGAGACATTTCAAGTCTTTGGGGTTCTCCATATAGACAACGGCTGGAGGCCTGGGTTCCATGGTTTCCAGAGGAGGAATCCCTACTTTTTTCCCTGTTCTGTTCCTCTTCCTTCTCTGCTCTTTCTCTCCCTTCTCCGCTCTCCACTTCCCGTTTTTTCCTAAGGTCAATGCTTCTCTCTCTTTCTATTAGTTAAGCTGAGCTGAGCATGACTTCTCTTAAAAATTCAATGGGCCATGGAAGGGTTAGAAAGAGCAAAACTAAGAAACTAATTTAGGCCCAAGGGAGAGAAGTTAAGTGGCCCCTCCCACCCCTGACCAACTTATTTTTTCTTAAATTGTCCCAGCCAAGTCAGTGAGTGAGGGAAGAAAACAGGAATTTGAGTGTTCCTCAAATGAAGATAAGGAACCAAAAGAAAATGAAGACCCAGCTTTCTTTTTCTTTTCTTTTCTTTTTAACTGAACTCCTGAGAAGTGGAGCATGGCAGATGGAGTGCAGGAGGGTGATAAACCTCAAAATCCATGTGCCTGGCTTTTCCATGTTCACTTTCACCACCCACAGTCACACGTCATATGTACCCAAAGTTAAGAAGTATTGTTCGTATTTTTTACATAAACTATTTTTCTATTTTTAATTATGTGAATTATATAAAAACATTTTCTGTTAAGTGAATCAGACTAAGTACAAATTATAAATTAGTCCTTATAGATTGACTGATATATGTGATATTGTGATTTATAATAAGAAGTACAGGGTTTCCCTGGTGGTGCAGTGGTTAGAATCTGCCTGCCAAAAAAAAAGAATCCATCTGCCAATGCAGGGGACACGTGTTCAAGCCCTGGTCCGGGAAGATCCCACATGCCGCGGAGCAACTAAGCCCGTGCACCACAACCACTGAGCCTGCGCTCTAGAGCCCATGAGCCACATCTACTGAGCCCATGTGCCATAACTACTGAAGCCCCCACCTAGTGCCTGTGCTCCGAAACAGGAGGAGCCACCGCAATGAGAAACCCGCGCACCGCAACGAAGAGTAACCCCCGATCGCAGCAACTAGAGAAAGCCCACACGCAGCAACGAAGACCCAATGTAGCCAAAATAAACAAACAAATGAACAAACAAACAAATAAATAAATAAAATTTATTTAAAAAATGTATATATTTGGTTTTTGACCTTATTTCTGGCACTAAACTCCTAAAACCCTTGAAATTTCTTAAGTGTTGAGAGCAATTAAGGTGTCTTTTATTATATTAATGAGGTGGCTTTTGGAAAATATCTAAGGATGGAGGCTGGTTGCTAGGAGAACCAACGATTATGACTAGAAGGTTGGAACTTTCAGTCCCCCCTCCCCCAACTTCTGGGAAGAGGAGAGGGGCTGGAGATTGAGTTCAATCTCCAATGGCGAATGATTTAATCAATCTTGCCTTTGTAATGAAGCCTCTATAAAAGCTCAAAAGAACAGAGTCTGGAGAGCTTCTGGGTTGGTGAACACATGGAGATTTGGGGAGAGTGGGATGCCTGGAGAGGGCATGGAAGCTCCACACTCTTTCCCTGTACCTTGCCCTATGCATCACTTCCATCTGGCTGTTCCTGAAACATATTCTTTTTAACAAACCAGTAATCTAGTACATAAAGTGCTTCTCTGAGTTCTGTGAGCTGCTGTGGCAAATAAATCAAAGCCAAGGAGAGGGTCATTGGAACTCCAACCTACAGCTGGTCAGTCAGAAGCACAGATAATAATCTGGGTATATCTGAAGTGAAGAGCAGTCTTGTATGACTGAACCCTTAACCTCTGGAATCTGACACTATCTTTAGCTAGATGGTGTCAAAATTGAGTTGAATTGTAGGACACCCAGTTGGCATCAGAGATTTGCTTGGTGGTGTGGGGAAATCCCTCCTCCCCCAATATACATGTTGGAATTAAAATCAGAACCCTCTTAATATGGTTAGGGACCAGCCTCTCTCTTATCACCAATAGGAAGCTTGAATGAGGGTCAAAGCTCATCATCAATGTATACCCCCAACCTCTTCCTCATCTTACCCACCATTTTCAGGCTGAGGTTATGGCAAATGATAATTTAGAGCACATTGAACAACCAAAAGGAAAAGGTCAGAAAGTTGAAGAGGGTTTTTGTTGTTGTTGTTGTTGTCTTTGTTTTGAGTCAGGCTCTGACTTCCTGTGCGAATGTTCGTGCCACTTAAAATGATAAGGGTAGCATCATATAACGTATACACAGCAAAATAGGTCGCATTCTGAAAAACACTTTTTCTTAATGAATGTGTGTATTTAAGCTTGGTTTACAAGGGCCTATGGGTCCTTGTCTTGGTTTTTACCATTATAGTCTGCTGGGAAGAATAGATGTTGGTACAAATAAGGCTAATGTGAAAGGCTCTGTCCCTTCCACTCTGTATCCCTCACCTGAGAAAAGGCACCCAACACGTTCACTCAAAAAAGGGTGTGAAAAAATAAGGTGTGTGCCTACATTCTGGAGTAGTTTTGAAACTCAAAACCAACGTTTTTTGGTACGGGACAAGTTGGAGATCTGGGAGCAGGGCTGCCCAGGGAAACTGTGGGGTGTGACCTCCTTGGGCAAAGCTGTGAAGTGGGCAGGCTCCACAGTGAGCCACTGAGCACTCCAGCGAGCTGTGGAGTGATTTTGCTACCCCAGTGGGTCCAAATGGCAGAGCATTGAGCCAAAGAGGATTATTCTCAAACCTTAAGCTCTCTTGGAGTTTGCCTTGCTAGTCTTCAGACTTGTTTGGGACCCATCACCTCTTTCTTCTTTCTGATTTCTCCCTTTTGGAATGGGCATAACTATCTATGCCTGTCCCAACATTGTATTTTGCACATAACTTGTTTGGTTTCACAAGTTCGTAGCTGGGAGAGAATTTTACCTGGAACCTCACCCATATCTGATTTAGATGAAATTTAGATGAGACTTTGGCTCTAGATTTTAGAGCTAATGCTGGAACAAGTTAAGAACTTTGGGGCTGTTAGTATGAAATGCATGTATTTTTATGTGAGAAGGAGATGAATTTCGGAAGGACCAAGGCCAGAATGCTATGGACTGAATATTTGTGTCCCCCCAAATTCATATGTTGAAGCCCTAATGTGACAATATTTGGAGGTGGGGACTTTGGGAAGTAATTAGATCATTAGAGTGGAGCTCTCATGATGGAATCAGTGTCTTTATAAGAAGAGGAAGAGAGAGAGAGAGATCTTTATCATGTGAGAATAGGAGAGAAGATAGTTGTCTACAAGCCAGGAAGCCTGTCCTCACCAGACACCAGATCTGCCATCATCTTGACTTGGACTTCCCAGCCACAAGAACTGTGAGAAACAAATGTTTGCTGTTTAAGCCACCCAGTCTATGGTGTTTGTCATAGCAGCCCTCGCTGACTAAGATATACAGCATCTTCATTTTTTACCCCAAGAGTTTTGACATTGAAAATGGACAATTTAACAGAAATCACATCTATGCATGTACCAATCTCTTGCAACAGGATTCTGAATTCATGGCACAGTGATTTACAGTAAGCAGAGAAAAACTCACTTGAAATTGCAGTAAAACTTAGGTAGCAGAGTTCCATTACCATGAGAGTGTTTCTCTCTCTATTGGGTAGACTCCTGCACCAGTGAGTTCAAGCTAAGTCGTAGTCTGTAGTGTTTTGTGACTACAGGGACACAGCTGGTAACCACAGGTGGCTACACCCTGCACAGGTAGAAGGTTGCTTTCAGTGGGGTATAGTGGTGGGGAGATGTGGGCCTAGTCAAAGCTAGTGGTTTGCATCACGTAGCTCGATCTAGACTTCCAAGGGAATTGTTCATAATCATAAACCCTACTACTGTTGGGTCAACAGCATAATCACTGTATGCAAAAGGCAGCACTTAGAGAAGGCTAAGACCAAATGCTATGCTTTTACAAGGATACCTGAGGTAAACCCAAAGCAATGGTTTCCAAACATTTTCTAGACCCCATTCCACACATAATCCAATAGAATCGTAATGTCAAGGAATAGGGTCCAGAAATCTGTATATTAAAAAGACCCAGCCTTGCTCTAGGTCCCATTGATTGAATGTTTTTAAATTAAAAATAAATTTTCTTAGTTTCCAAGGATATTTAATAAACTGCTTCCTAACCTGCTTTCAAATCACTGCTTTCCTCTAAAGACCTTTCCTCTAACTTCATGTCTTACAGTAGTTTAATTCAGTTAACACACATTTGTTAAATACATATGTGCTTTTCCTGAAGAAAGCTGTGTTTAGCTTTGACAAAAGAGAACCGGGCAGTTCCTAGTTTTCTGTGGAGCAGGGAGGTATCCTAGTCGAGTCAGTGTAAGTATAAAGCAGTGGGAATTAAGACCTTGTTACACGCGCATATTTGATAAAGAAGCATTTCTACTGTTGCCTATTGTTTCCACTCCAGCTCCCTCTAGATGGAGCCTGTGCTGGATGATGAGTGGAAGTATAAAATGTACACCATTCTTCCCAAAAGGAATTTAAGAAAGACAATACTCCATTGTTCCAGGGAATCCATCTCATTTGATGATGAGAGAAAAAAAAAAAAAAAAAACACAAAAATAATAACACTCAATCTTGTTCCTGTAAAAGGAATATATTGTTTTGATTCTACTTACTTTGTAATGGTGAATATATTCCAATAACAACCATTTCAGAAATGCAGTAAAATTACACCCCATATATATATATTTATTTGTTTGTTTGTTTGTTTTTTACTTCAACTGGTCATTGCTTATGTTATGTCTATAAATCTATTGAAGAACTCATTCATTCATTCAATGATTCATTCACTCATTCATTTATAAAATGCCTACCCAACTGTGAGCCAGACACTGTACTAGGCACAGGGGATACAGCAGTGAACAAAATAGACAAAAATCTGACTTTAGGGCTTTACATTCTAGAAGGGGAACTGATCATGAACAAGAAGAAGGCCATTGGCATGTCAGGGTGAGAGGCCGGGAAAGATCTCACGGAGAGGGCAACTTCTGAGTAAAAACCTGAAGGAAGTAAGGAAACTGCATTGAAGATAATGGGAGAGCATTCCTGACGGAGGGAACAGAATGTTCTACGGTGGGAGCTGACTGGCGTTAATTTTGAGAAGTAGTGAGGATGAACAGGGCTGAGCCAGGTTTGGACCAGCAGAAGATGAGCTGAGGACAATGATGGTGATGGATTAGAGCAGATCACAGAGGGCCTTATAGGCCATAATAGGACTCTGGGTTTTACACTGAGTGAGATGGAAAATCACTGGAGGGTTTTGAGCAGAATAGTGAAATGACAGGACATATTTCAAGAAAATCACCCTGTGTGATACTGTGATTTATGATAAAAGAAATATGTATTCTTTGGTCTTCATTGCCTTTTCTGGCACCGTGCTCCTAAAGCCTTTGGAATTTCCTAAGTGATGAGAGCAGTAAATGTGTCTTCTGTTATTTTAATGAGGTGACTTTTGGACCATATCTAAGGATGGGGGCTGGTTGCCAGGAGAACCAACCAAGTGATCAGATGGTTGGAACTTTCAGTCCTACCCTTGACCTCCATGAAGGGGAGAGGGGTTAGATGTTAAATTAATCGTCACTGGCCAATGAGTTCATCAATCATGCTTATGTAGTGAAGCCTAAAGTATGGGGTTCAGAGAGCTTCCAGGTTGGTGAACACATTCATATAACAGGAGGGTGACACACACCAACTCCATAGGGACAGAAGCTGCTGCGCTAGGGACCCTCCCCAACCTCACCCAAGATATCTCTTCATCTGGCTGTTCATCTGTATCCTTTATCATATCCTTTAATAAACTGGTAAACATAAGTATTTCCCTGAGTTTCTGAGCTGCTCTAACAAATAATCAAATCCATGGGGGAAGAGGTCATGGGAGCCTCTGATTTGTAGCCAAGTCGAACAGAAGTTGTGGGTAGCCTGTGGACCTACCATTTGCGATTGGCATCTGAAGAGGCAGGGCAGTCTCATGTGACTGAGCCCTTACCCCATGAGATCCGAGACTATCTCCCAGTTGTTTCAGAATTGAATTAAATTGTGGGACACCCAGCTGCTGTCACAGAGAATTGCTTGGAGTGGGAAAACCTCCACACATTGGGTGACCAAAAGTATCAGAAGTGTTGTGAGTGTGGCAGATATTAAAGGAGAAACACAGGGGATGGGATTTGTCCAACTCACCTTGGTTTCTGTATTAAGAATGGACTGAAGGGAGGAGAAGGGCAAGAACAAAAGCAGAGAGATCTGCTCCTGGAGCAGGTGCAATTATAGGCTATTGTAATAAGAGGCACCGCGATAATCCAGGTGAGAGATGATGATGGTTTGATACAGGTATTGGGGTGTGGCAAAATGTGATTAAGTTCTAAATAAAAATTGAAGAAAGAGCTGGCAGGATTTGCTGATGAACACTGAGAAGAAGAGAGTCATGAATGTCAACAGGTTTTTGGCTTGAAATTGCCATTCACCGAGATGAAGAAAAGCATAGGTGCTTGATTTGGAGCATGATGATTTTGTAATGCCTATTACAAGCAGAGGTGTCAACCAGGAAGTCATACATATGGATCTGGATTTTATAGGAGAGGTCTGGACTGAAGAGAGAAATTCAGGAGTTATCACCAAAGGTGACATTTAAGTGGTATTCAAAGTCACAAGACTGGCTTATGTCATTCAGAGAGGCAGAGAGAGGTAGAGATAGGAGTGGTACAGTCAGAAGTCTAGGAATGTCTGCAGCCACCAGAAGCTGGAGGAGGCAAGAAATTGAACCTTCTCTAGAACCTTTGGAGGAAGTGGGACCCTGCTGACACCTTGATTTTGGACTTCTGTCCTCCAGGACTGTGAGAGAACAAATTTCTGTTGTTTTAAGCCAACCAGTTTGTGGTAATTTGTTACAGTAGCCACAGGAAATTAATACAGTATCCAAATTGTCTTAAGAAAGTTTCAATAGTGGCTGCTTTTAATTACTGTATTCTTTTCCTCTTTGTAAAAGGTTACTTTATTCAGTACTTCAAATAACAATCTCTATATTTCTAACTTGATTTTGCAAATAAAGTTAAGTAACTGTACCACACAGCACATTGGGCTTCTTTGTTTATTACATTTTCTTTGGACATGCAATAAACATGGAAAGTGGGTTTTCATGAACTCTGCTTAGTGCCTTAACTAGCTGCTGTGTTCCTGTGGTGACAAATTGTGAGGTCACCCAGGAAGGAAGGGTAAAACTATTAGCTGACAATCAAGAAATGGAAAGCTTCAGTATTGTTGACTCCTGTTTTGCACTCCCATGGAATAATAGCCATTCTAGAGCCATCAACAGAAAACAAGATGGCAGGGGGAGACCTTCACAATGGCAGAGGAGTAAGACATGGAGATCGCCTTCCTCCCCACAAATACTTCAGAAATATATCTACATGTGGAACAACTCTTACAGAACACCTACTGAATGCTGGCAGAAGACCTCAGACTTCCCAAAAGGCAAGAAATTCCCCACGTACATAGGTATGGCAAATGAAAAAAGAAAAAACAGAGACAAAAGAATAGGGATGGGACCTGTACCTCTGGAAGGGAGCTGTGAAGGGGGAAAAGTTTCCACACACTAGGAAGCCCCTTCACTGGCAGAGACGGGGGGTGGACAGGGAGACAGCTTCAGAGCCACAAAGGAGAGCACAGCAACAGGGTGCAGAGGGCAAAGCGGAGAGATTCCTGCACAGAGGATCGGTGCCAAACAGCACTCACCTGCCTGAGAGGCTTGTCTGCTCACCTGCTGGGGTGGCTGGGGCCTGGGACCTGAGGCTCCAGCTTCGGAGGTCAGATCCCAGGGAGAGGACTGGGGTTGGCTGCATGAACAGAGCCTGAAGGGGGCTAGTGCACCACAGCTAGCCGGGAGGGAGTCCAGGAAAAAGACTGGACCTGCCTAAGAGGCAAGAGACCATTGTTTCAGGGTGCACGAGGAGAGGGGATTCAGACCACCACCTAAACGAGCTCCAGAGATGGGTGCGTGCTGTGGTTATCAGCGTGGACACCAGAGACGGACATGAAATGCTAAGGTTGCTGCTGGAGCCACCAAGAAGCCCATGCCCAAGCACAGGTCTCTATCCACACCTCCCCTCCTGGGAGCCTGTGCAGCCCACCAGTGCCAGGGTCCCGTGAACCAGGGACAACTTCCCCAGGAGAACACACAGCATGCCTCAGGCTGATGCAACATCATGCCGGTCTCTGCCGATGCAGGCTCGGCCCACATTCTGTACCCCTCCCTCCCTGGGGCCTGAGTGAGCCAGAGCCCCTGAATCAGCTTGTATTTTAACCCCTTCCTGTCTGAGCAGGAACAGATGCCCTCAGGCGACCTACATGCAGAAGCAGGGCCAAATCCAAAGCTGAACCCCAGGAGCTGTGTGAACAAAGAAGAGAAAGGGAAATCATTCCCAGCAGCCTCAGGAGCAGTGGATTAAATCTCCAAAATCAACTACCATGCATATCTGCAATGCCTGAATAGAAAAAAAATAATCCCAAAATTGAGGCAGTGGACTTTGGGAGCAACTGTAGACTTGGGGTTTGCTTTCTGCATCTAATTTGTTTCTGGTTTTATGTTATCTTACTTTAGTGTTTAGAGTTTATTATCATTGGTAGGTTTGTTTATTGTTGGGTTGCTCTCTTCCTTTTTTATTTTTTTATATATAGATATATATATTTTTTACTTTTTTTCCTTTTGTGAATGTCTATGTGTATGCTTCTGTGTGTGATTTTGTCTGTATAGATTTGTTTTTACCATTTGTCCTAGGGTTCTGTCTGTCCGTTTTTTTTTTTTTTTTTTGGTATAGATTTTAACACTTGTATCATTGGTGTATTTGTTTTGTTGCTTTGGTTGCTCTCTTCTTTATTTCTTTTTCTTCTTACTTTTTAATTTTTTTAATTTTTAACTTAATTTTTTTTTTAAATTATTTTATTTTATTTTATTTTTTCTTTCTTTTTTTCTTCTGAGCCGTGTGGCTGACAGGGTTTTGGTTTTCCAGCCGGGTGTCAGGCCTGTGCCTCTGAGGTGGGAGAGCTGAATTCAGGACATTGGTCCACCAGACACCTCCCAACTCAACATAATATCAAAAGGCAAAAGCTCTCGCAGAGATCTCCATCTCAACGTGAAGACCCAGCTCAACTCAATGACCAGCAAGCTACAGTGCTGGACACCCTATGCCAAACAACTATCAAGACAGGAACACAACCCCACCCATTAGCAGAGAGGCTGCCTAAAATCATAATAAGATCACAGGCACCCCAAAACACACCACCAGACACTGTTCTGCCACCAGAAAGACAAGATCCAGCCTCATCCACCAGAACACAGGCACCAGTCCCCTCCACCAGGAAACTGACACAAACTATTGAACCAACCTTAGCCACTGGGGGCAGACACCAAAAACAACAGGAATTAGGAACTTGCAGCCTGTGAAAAGGAGACCCCAAACACAGTAAGTTAAGCAGAATGAGAAGGCAGAGAAACACACAGCAGATGAAGGAGCAAGGTAAAAGCTGATCAGACCAAAAAAATGAAGAGGAAATAGGCAGTCTACTTGAAAAAGAATTCAGAGTAATAATAGTAAAGATGATCAAAAATCTTGGAAATAGAATGGAGAAAATATAAAAACACTTACAAAGACCTAGAAGAACTAAAGAGAAAACAAACAATGATGAACAATGGAATAAATGAAATTAAAAATTCTCCAGAAGGAATCAATAGCAGAATAACTGAGGCAGAAGAACAGATAATTGACCAGGAAGATAAAATAGTGGAAATAACTACCACAGAACAGAAAAGAAAAAAGAATGAAAAGAATTGAGGACAGCCTCAGAGACATCTGGGACAACATTAAATGCACCAACATTCGAATTATATGGGTCCCAGAAGAAGAGAAAAAGAAAGGGACTGAGAAAATATTTGAAGAGATTATAGTTGGAAACTTACCTAATACAGGAAAGGAAATAGTCAGTCAGGGCCAGGAGGCACAGAGAGTCTCATACAGGATAAATCCAAGGAGAAGCATGCCAATACACATATTAATCAAACTATCAAAAATTAAATACAAAGAAAAAATATTAAAATCAGTGAGGAAAGAACAACAAATAACATACAAGGGAATCCCCATAAGGTTAACAGCTGATCTTCCAGCAGAAACTCTGCAAGCCAGAAGTGAGTGGCAGGACATAATGAAAGTGATGAAAGGGAAAAACCTACAACCAAGATTACTCTACCCAGCAAGGATCTCATTCAGATTCAATGCAGAAACTAAAACCTTTACAGAAAAACAAAAGCTAAGAGAATTCGGCACCACCAAACCACCTTTACAACAAATGCTAAAGGAACTTCTCTAGGCAGGAAACAAAAGAGACGGAAACCCTACAATAACAAACCCCAAACAATTAAGAAAATGGTAATAAGAATATACATATTGGTAATTACCTTAAATGTAAATGGATTAAATGCTCCAACCAAAAGACATAGACTGGCTGAATAGATAGAAAAATAAGACCCGTATATATGCTGTCTCCAAGAGACCCACTTCAAAACTAGGTACGCATATAGACTGAAAGTGAAGGGATGGAAAAAGATATTCCATGCAAATGAAAATCAAAAGAAAGCTGGAGTAGCAATTCTTATATCACACAAAAAAGATTTTAAAATAAAGACTATTACAAGAGACAAAGAAGGATACTACATAATGATCAAGGGATCAATCCAAGAAGAAGATATAACAATTGTAAATATTTATGCACCCAACATAGTAGCGCCTCAATACATAAGGCAAATGCTAGCAGGCATAAAAGGTGAAATTGACAGTAACACAATCATAGCAGAGGACTTAAACACCCACTTTCACCAATGGACAGATCAGCCAAAATGAAAATAAATAAAGAAACACAAGTTTTAAATGGTACATTAAACAAGATGGACTTAATTGATATTTAGAGGACATTCTAACCAAAAACAACAGAATACACATTCTTCTCAAGTGCTCATGGAATATTCTCCAGGATAGATCATATCATGGATGACAAATCAAGCCGTGGTAAATTTAAGAAAACTGAAATCATATCAAGCATCCTTGCCGACCACAATGCTATGAGACTAGATATCAATTACAGGAAAAAATCTGTAAAAAATACAAACACATGGAGGCTACACAATATACTAATAGATAACTAAGAAATCAGTGAAGAAATCAAAGAGGAAATAAAAAAATACCTAGAAACAAAGGAAAAAGAAAACACAATGATCCAAAGCCTATGGGATGCAGCAAAAGCAGTTCTAAGAGGGAAGTTTATAGCAATACAATCCTACCTTAAGAAACAAGAAATACCTCAAATAAACAACCTAATCTTACACCTAAAGCAATTAGAGAAAGAAGAAGAAGAACAACAAAAAAACCCCAAGGTAAGCAGAAGGAAAGTAATCATAAAGATCAGATCAGAAATAAATGAAAAATAAACGAAGGACATAATAGCAAAGATCAATAAAACGAAAAGCTGGTACTGTGAGAAGATAAACAAAATTGATAAACCATTAGCCAGACCCATCAAGAAAAAAAAGAACACTCAAATCAATAGAATTAGAAATGAAAAAGGAGAAGTAACAACTTACACTGCAGAAATACAAAGGATCATGAGAGATTACAACAAGCAACAATATGCCAATAAAATGGACAACCTGGAAGAAATGGACAAATTCTTAGAAAAGCACAACCTTCTGAGACTAAATGAGGAAGAAATAGAAAATATAAACAGACTAATCACAAGCACTGAAATTGAGACTGTGATTAAAAATCTTCCAACAAACAAAAGCTCAGGACCAGATAGCTTCACAGGCGAATTCTATAAAACATTTAGAGAAGAGATAACACCTATATTTCTCAAACTCTTCCAAAATATGGCAGAGGGAGGAACGCTCTCAAACTCTTCCTATGAGGCCACCATCACCCTGATATCAAAACCAGAAAAGGATGTCATAAAGAAAGAAAATTACAGGCTAATATCAGTGATGAACATAGATGCAAAAATCCTCAACAGAATACTAGCAAACAGAATCCAACAGCACATTAAAAGGATCATACACCATGATCAAGTGGGGTTTATCCCAGGAATGCAAGGATTCTGCAATACACGCAAATCAATCAATGTGATAAAACATATTAACAAACTGAAGGACAAAAACCATATGATCATGTCTATAGATGTAGAGAAAGCTTTCGACAAAAGTCAACACCGATTTATAATAAAAACGCTCAGGAAAGTAGGCATAGAGGGAACTTTCCTCAACATAATAAAGGCCATATATTACAAACCCACAGCCAATATCATTCTCAATGGTGAAATACTGAAACCATTTCTTCTAAGATCAGGAATGAGACAAGGTTTTCCAATCTCTCCACTATTATTCAACATAGTTTTGGAAGTTTGAGCCACAGAAATAAGAGAGAAGAAAAGGGAATCCAAATCGGAAAAGAAGTAAAACTGTCACTGTTTGCAGATGACATGATACTATACATAGAGAATCCTAAAGATGCTACCAGAAAACTACTAGAACTAATCAATGAATTTGGTAAAGTAGCAGGATACAAATTTAATGCACAGAGATCCCTTGTATTCCTATACATTAATGATGAAATATCTGACAGAGAAATTATGAAACACTCCCATTTACCACTGCAACAAAATGAATAAAATACCTTGGAATAAACCTACCTAAGGAGACAAAAGACCTGTATGCAGAAAACTATAAGACACTGATGAAAGAAATTAAAGATGATACAAACAGATGGAGAAATATACCATGTTCTTGGACTGGAAGAATAAACATTGTGAAAATGACTCTACTATTCAAAGCAATCTACAGATTCAATGCAATCCCTATCAAACTACTACTGGCATTTTCCACAGAACTAGAACAAAGAATTTCACAATTTGTATGGAAACAACAAAGACCCTGAATAATGAAAGCAATCTTGTGAACGCAAAATGGGGCTGGAGGAATCAGGCTCCAGGATTTCAGACTATACTACAAAACTACAGTAATCAAGACAGTATGGTACTGGCACAAAAACAGAAATATAGATCAATGGAACAGGATAGAAAGCCCAGAACTAAATCCATGCACATATGGTCACCTTATTTTTGATAAAGGAGGCAAGAATATACAATGGAGAAAAGACAGCCTCTTCAATAAGTGATGCTGGAAAAACTGGACAGCTCCATGTAAAAGAATGAAGTTAGAACACTCCCTAACACCATACACAAAAATACACTCAAAATGGATTAAAGGTCTAAATGTAAGGCCAGACTCTACAAAACTCTTAGAGGAAAACATAGGTAGAACACTCTATAACATAAATCACAGCAAGATCCTTTTTGACCCATCTCCTAGAGAAATGGAAATAAAAACAAAAATAAACAAATGGGACTTAATTAAACTTAAAAGCTTTTGCACAGCAAAGGAAACCATAAACAAGACAAAAAGACAACCCTCAGAATGGGAGAAAATATTTGCAAATGAAACAACTGACATAGGATTAATCTCCAGAATTTATAACCAGCTCATGTAGCTCGTTATCAAAAAAGCAAACAACCCAGTCTAAAAATAGGCAGAAGACCTAAGTAGACATTTCTCCAAAGAAGATATACAGATTGCCAACCAACCCATGATAGGATTCTCAACATCACTAATCATTAGAGAAATGCAAAGCAAAACTTCAATGAGGTATCACCTCACACCAGTCAGAATGGCCATCATCAAAAAATCTACAAATAATAAATGCTGCGGAGGGTGTGGAGAAAAGGGAACCCTCTTACACTGTTGGTGGGAATATAAATTGATACAGCCACTATGGAGAACAGTATGGAGGTTCCTTCAAAACTAAAAATAGAACTACCATACGACCCAGCAATCCCACTACTGGGCATTTACCCTGAGAAAACCATAATTCAAAAAGAGTCATGGACCACAATGCTCATTGCAGCACTATTTACAATAGCCAGGATATGGAAGCAACCTAAGTGTCCATCAACAGATGAATGGATAAAGAAGATGTGGTACATATATACAATGGAATATTACTCAGCCATAAAAGGAAACGAAACTGAATTATTTGTAGGAGGTGGAGGGACCTAGAGACTGTCATACAGAGTGAAGTAAGTCAGAAAGGGAAAAATAAGTACCATATGCTAACACATATATATGGAATCTAAAAAAAAAAATGGTTCTGAAGAACCTAGGGGCAAGACAGGAATAAAGACTCAGGCCTAGAGAATGGACTTGAGGACACAGGGAGTGGGAAGGGTAAGCTGGGATGAAGTGAGAGAGTGGCATGGTCATATATACACTACCAAATGTAAATAGCTAGTGGGAAGCAGTCACATAGCACAGGGAGATCAGCTCGGTGCTTTGTTACCACCTAGAGGGGTGGGATAGGGAGGGTGGGAGGGAGACACAAGAGAGAGGAGATGTGGGGATACACGTATATGTATAGCTGATTCACTTTGATATAAAGCAGAAACTAACACACTATTGTAAAGCAATTATACTCCAATAAAGTTAAAAAAAAACAAACAAAAAAAAGAAAAAAAGATGGCATTTTGATCTATTCCTTTGCCGATAGCTTCTCCTTAAATATAAAATATTTTATTACCTCTCTTTATTGCCACATCTATAATTCTAGTTTATTACATCATAAGCAATTTACTACACCCTATATTTACTGCTCTTTTACTTTCAAGGCTGCACATTTAAATTCTAAAATTCCCTTAGATAAATATTCTCTTCCTACTCAGCTTACCTCTTCTTGTTTACTTTTGGAGACCAAAACAGTCTTGATGAAGTTTTCATGGTAGGTGAATTTGGAGGGGAAGCAGGTGTTTCTTGACCTAGTGGACCATTAGAGTACAAGGGATACCTGGATTTTTACCTTTCATGATGTCCTGGGTGAGGACAGAGTTGTGGATAAGGATGAGCACAGGCTCAATGATCTGGCTGTTGCCCAAATCTGCTACAAGTTTCTTCAGATATCGGTGTCCTTTGTAAAGGGAGAATGGGGTTTGATGTTCCTCCCCTGAGACAATAACCACACCCAAGCTGTCTCCTTGATGTCTCAGAGAAAGCTGCATGAATTCAGTGGGAATGGCCTTTGAGGAAGAAGAAAACATGGCTATAGGGTGAGGAATTTCTTCAAAAGGTAGCCAGTTATGGGAAAGGCCAGGTAAGGGAAAAGTTATGGGTTATGAACAGTTTAGCAGATGCTGCCAGTAATTTTTCTTAATTAATTTCAGTTGCACAGAAAATAAAAAAAATTATCCAAAGCCAAAGGTACTCTTATTCCAGTGATAGTCAATATTAAATTTAATTCAATTCATCAAATGTTATTGGCCACCAATTCATGTCTAAGACCATGCTAGCGCAGTGGGGAATACAGAGATGAAAGCACTTGGTTCTTGCCCTCAGCAGAGCTTCCAGTCTATTGCGACAGGGTGAACTATTGGTGGTAGATTACAGAAAAAAAAAACCCAAAACACTATGTACAGCAGTTGATTATTCTATCAACAAAACAAGAAGCCCACTCTTTGTCCTCTCCAGTGTGGAGTCTTTCCTGATTCTTCTACCAGAGGTGAACTCTTCCCTCTCTTTTGCTAACATATAATCTAGCACATATTTGAGGAATTCATTTTGGTATAAAATTGTAAGCTGGGAGTCTGTTTCTTAGGCGTAAGGACTGTGTTGATACTAGTCCTCTCAGCCAGGGTTCAATGCAATGATTTGGGCATAGTACGTTGTCCCCAACAAATGACCATTCAATTGAATTGAGTCTCTTTGTGCTTTAACATCTTGCCTGATAAAGTGGTAAGTTCTGCCAAGACCAAGAGGCTTATGAAAGAGGCAGGGCAGGAGAGTGGTTGTTGAGACACTTAGAGACTGTCCGACTTTCCCCATTGCTGCTTTTGAGCAGTGATTGCTCACTCCCTCTCAACCACTATGGCCCATTGTCCCCAAGCACTTTCAAAGCTCTGATCCTCTCTAAACGATCACTTTTCATCAGGCTGCCAGCACCTTCACATCATGGAGAAATGGCTCATCTCCTAGTCAACTACTGATTTCAGGCGAGAACCAAGAATACTGCCAAAGGATTCATACAAAACTTTTATTCCTATGAAAGTCCCTGATCATTCTAATGTCTCTTGAAAGCAGTTACATTTTTCTCTTTTAACATCTCATTTAAATGACGAAAGGGCTCAAATTTCATGTATCTACTTATTAAGTGAATGGAATACGCCCAGTTCACCACATGTGGTTCCAGAGAAGCTGTGTTATACGTTTCACCACATTTTTCTAGCTTTCTTCCCCCTCTATTTTTGCTGTTTTTCAAGCTGAAATTTCTTCTTGCTGAGAAGGAAATATTGCTGTTAAAGATGAGAACTGATGTCTGAAGCCAGAACAAATGGAAGCTCACAGCTCCGACAGAGCAGTATTTACCGATCTGTATGCACAGAAGTCACCCATGAGATGCACAGAAGTCACCCATGAGACGCTGCACACAAAGAGAGTTCAGTGGTCAAATATATTTGGGAAGCACTGCTGAGAACCATCCTTTTTTTTTTGAAATTTACACCACACGATAACATGTAAAAGTCTCTCAGAAGTCCTATAGTAAAGAAAGCAATTTGACTCTGTTTAATCTAGTGTCCCTCAAATTCATTTGATTATAGGACAGTTTTCTTTGTAACTGGGACATGCAGTGGAATTGCTATCCTGAGAAACACATTTTGAAAAATTTGATCTAGTGACCTGCTTTCCTTGGGACTGACTAAAATAATTTGCAGTCTTGAATATTGCGTGTGTGCTCATTTTAATGAAAACTTAAACAAGTTCTTGATCAGAAATATAAACCCCCTATTATGACACAGCTTTTTGAAAAAGTAATATTAGATTTATACCATCAATTTTTACCTTCTTTTTCCATTTACAAAAATAATCTGACCATGAAGATTGTCTGTATTTCTATGAAAGAAGCATCTTTTAATCAATCATCTCAGATATGTTGTAGGCAGGATGCAAGTTCTTGATATTTAATGCAAATATTTAAAAATGCAAAGTCCTTTACTACATTTTCTTTTTATTTTTCTTTCTATTCTTTTCCATTAGGTTTTAACATTTCTGAATATTTATTTGAAACATTAAAAAATGGTAAGCTGGGACGAAAGGAGAGAGTAGCACGGAGATATATACACTACCAAACGTAAAATAGATAGCTAGTGGGAGGCAGCCACATAGCACAGGGAGATCAGCTCAGTGCTTTGTGACCACCTAGAGGGGTGGGATAGGGAGGGTGGGAGGGAGACGAAAGAAGGAGGAAATATGGGGATATATCTATATGTATAGCTGATTCATTTTGTTGTAAAGCAGAAACTAATACACCATTGTAAAGCAATTATACTCCAATAAAGATGTTAAAAAAATCCTTTTAATGAAACTTTTCATTCACTGATTTAAAAAACTGTGCAAAATGGTATACTAGGAAACAATAGTCATGTAGAACACCTGAAAAGGTTACAGAATCTCAAGTTTAAACACTCACATATTTTACTACAACCTCCTTCCATTAAAGAGTCTCAAACTGAAATTCTGTATTTGTTATTTTTCAAGTCTCGCAGAGTCTAGAAGTCTTTCAGTTGAGCATACCCTCCTAGATTGGCTCAGTCACATTCCAAGGTCCAACACTACAAGATGAACAGTTTGTGCTGACATGAATAATGAATAAGGTCTATAGAAGTTATTTCTCTGAGAAAATCTCTTTGTGAAACATTTAGGTCCCAGATGAAGAGAGATAAACTTGACTAATACGCATATCCAGGAGAGCTACAAGTTGATAAAAAATAAAGCACAGTTAAATGTCATGTCACAGAGGGATCTGTGTTTCGAATGTTACTTAGAGAAACTTTTGGAAAAACATGCATTGCTTATTTTAGAAGTACTAAAACCTGGAAATTCTCTTTGCTGTTCGTTTACATTTATTTTAAAATATGCTGCATCCTGTGAATTCTCACAGTGGACACCACTGTCTGGTATGTGTGCAAGCATCATTATTTTTTCTAAAAATTTTGCTTTAAAAACACAGATATATAAATTGGGTAAAATGTAGAAAGATGCTAAAAACAACAAAGTATAATCACACCACTGTGAAACAATTATTATTAACATTTTGGTGAATTTCCTTCTATTTTATTCCTGTACATATCTGAATTCTTTTAAAATAATTAAGATGATACTATCCTATTATCTCCCAACATTTTCACATAATACTGTCCCATAGGCATCTTTCCCCCAAAACAGCCTTCATTTTTAACGGTTGTCTAATATTTTATTGTTTGGCTATAACATGGTTTACTTAATTAACCTCACTTTTTTGGTAAATTATTGCTAATTCTTCACTGTTATAAATCCTACTATGGTTGACAACTGGTGCTTTCCATGATTTTACTGGGAGAAAGAAAAATGCTTTGAAATGTAGTTATTAGGTAATATGTTATAAACAGTTCAAGCTTTTGTTACATAACGTTACATTGCCATGCAGAAGGCAGAAGTGAAGGCTGACCAGTTTGTGCTTGCATCCACTGTGTAGAAATGCCTAACTGATTTTCAGCCTCGCTGAAAATCTGTATGTTTTTTTTCACACACTAACTGTGACAGAAAGTATTTATTACTGCTTTAATTTTCATCCTTTTTAATATGGATGAGTTTAATTGTTAAAACTTATTTACTACCTATTTGTATGTCTGTAATTTTAAATGACTTGTTCCTGTCCTTTGTCTTTTTATATTTTGAAATATCATTGTTTTTGTTATTGAGGTAAGTTGCTCTCTTACTCATAAGGATTCAAAGCATTTGACATTTTTATTGCAAATATTTCCCAGTTTATTATTGAGGTCAATGCTGAGTAGATTTTAGGAAGGAAATTTTAAGTTTTTATAATGTCAAATATATTGATTTTTTTCCTTCAAACATGAAACATTTGTAATAGTTATTAAATTTTCTGGCTCTTTCCTTTCCGAATGTATGAATGGATTACACCTAATTGGGATTGGATTGGGCTGTGTGCAATGACTTGTGAGCAGAAGTTACGTGTACCACTTCCTAGACAGAGGGCTTAACGGCCAGTGAGGCAACCCCAGAGCTCTCTTTTGTTTCTCTGTCCTGGTGACTGGGACAATACAGTTGCTCCGTCAGCCTGGGATCCAGAGGAAGGATGTGTGGAGCAGAACCTGCAACAGACTCACTTTGGCATTTCAGCAGGAAAATATCTTTGGTTAGTTAAAGCCCCTCTTTTGGGGGTAAGTCATTCGTTACGGTAACTGAAGAGCCTTGTGAGACTGTTAGATTATTTACAATTAAAAATTTCTCCTCTATCCACCAAATTGATAAATATTCATACATATAATTACTACTGGGATTAAAATTTTTTTCTTATAATTTAGTTATTTAATCCATTTACAATTTATTCTGGTGTATGATATTAGAGGAAGTATATATATATATATATATGTATATATATATATATATATATATACTTACTGATGTGTTACATCACCTTGAATTCATCATATATTGAATTATTATATAATTTAAATTCCAGACTATTCTGTTTGGTTGACCTTTCTGATTTTATCTATGATAGCATCGTACTGTGTTAACACTAGTTTTAACACTTGCTAGGGAAATGACCTTTCTTCCCAAATTACTGTTCTTATAGAATATTTTTCTTGAAAATTTTTGCCTATTTATTCATCTTTTGAGAATATCATGAATTGTATAAATTATTTTTCAGAAATATTAAAAAATCCTATCTTTCTAAGAACATAGGCATTTATATTAGTTTCATTTTATAGTTTTCAAAAACAAGTCACACATTAATATTTTTTCTTAAATATATTCAGAGGTTAAGATTTTTTGACAGTTGAGTTTGATCTTTTGTAATATTTTCTTTTTTTTTTAATTTATTTTATCCCCCAACTTTATCAAGGAATAATTAACAAAATATGATGTAATTGATTCTATTTTCTTGTATCTACATCTAACTTGCCTTTCTGCTCTATTACCAAATTACGTAATTTTCTGTTTATTATGTTGAGTTCTCTCATAAAGTAATCATTTTCAAATATCCATTGTTTCTGTTTTGCTTATTGCACTGACTATACTTGAATTAAAGGCTTAAGCTATTACATAATATGTGAGTGTTCTTTTGAGCTAAAATGTTCTTAAAACATGAGGATGCATATCAAATATATTAATTTTCATACTATTTTGTCAGGCAAAAACATGATAAATATCTAATGTAGGAAGCAGTAACTCCCACTGTCACAATAAATACCAAGGAATCAATGTGTTTGCCTTTTTGAGAAATTAAAAAATAACATCAGTGTGACTTTTGTGGATCTCTCTTTATACCCAAACTGTACTTACTGTAATTTTGGCTGTTAAAAAAATGTATAAATATGTCTACACCTTTTTTAAATTTATTAAAACATTTGAGTTTGCATATTTACTTCTCTGTATAGCTTTGGCAGTATTCCATAACATTTTAACATGTGTTTTTTGCATTTTTGTTATTTTAAAGATTTTTTAAAAATACATACATTATATCCTCATTGACTCAAAAGTTAGTCAGAGTTATTTTTAAATTTCAAAGTTTGAAGTTTCTTCAAATATTTATTTTTCCTAATTTAAAAGAAAGTAGATCAAGTACATTATTGGAAGTTTGGAAAATCTAGAAAAAAGGAGAAAAAATAATAATTTCAAATTTTACCACTCAGAGAGTTAACAATATCAAGATTTAGGTGTATTTTCTTCCAATCTTTTTTTTTTTCAATGTATAGATCTATACTAGAATCATATTGCATGTATGATTTTTGTATTTTTCTCTTAATGACATTTTTGTTATTTAATATTTAGTAAAATATAATTTTAATGATGTGTACTATTCCATCTCAAAAAACAAAAGTTTATTTAGATAACTGTTGTTAGACATATCTCTATTTCCAATTCTTGTTATCAAAAATAATGTTTCAATAAATACATCCTTGTGAAAAACAATTTGCCCATCTATTTCCTCAATTATGTTCATTTTAAAAGATCTTGATGCATATTACCTACTTGCCCTCAAGAAAGATTGCATCAGTTCACGTGTCTACTGTGAGTGTATGAAAAGTGCACATTTCTCTGAACTTCTCAGCATTGTAAATTTAAAAAAATCAATTCCCTAGGCAAAAACTTTGTAAGTGATGGTTATTTAAATTCACATTTCATTGACTATTAATGAACCTGAACATCTCCCCACAATGTCCTGTTGTATTTCATTGTAAGTGTTCTTTCTCCCATTCTTAATTCCTGGTTCTTATCCATTTTGAGTGGAGTATCTATACTTATCTTATACACATATGCATTAAGGAAATAAATTATCTTCCCATGATTGTTTGAGATACATTTTCTATTTTGCTATGCCTTTTAATTTTATTTAACTATTTTTTCTGATCATGAAATTTTATATTTTAATGTAATTTTATCTATCTTTTTATAATGAAGATATTTACTCCTTTTCTTTTTGGAACCTGTTTCCCACTCATGCTTCCATACCATTCTTGTGGTGAGACAGGAGTGGCCGTATTATGCTCTAGTGACAGCTGAGTGTTTCAACATATGCTCATCTCTTTTGCTGGACTTTTATATGAGGACCAAGAAAAAGTAAGTAAGTCCATCTCTCTTCTGGTACCCAACCCACAAAACTGGAAGCTCAGCAGCTGTCAGCACACTGACTGCCTTTCACCATATTGATGGAAAAATGGAGGGACGATGTGCAGTGATTAGAATGAAGGAGATATGCAGAGGAGAGCAGAGATTAAAAATATCTTAATGGGGTCAGGTCTCTGCTTCTAGTTATTTCTGGGGTCCAGCCACATCCTTACTTCTGCATCTCAATATACATATAATAAATTCCCCTTTTCAACTTAAACTAATTTTATATGGGTTTTTGCTAAATTCAACCAGAGTTCTAACTGATATTTTATCTTTATGATTTTTGTTTTATTGCTGTAATGCTGAAAAATATTCTCTCTATTGTAAGGCCAGAGAAATATTGCCTACTAATTTTTTCTGTTGATTTTTAAATATTTAGTGCTTTAATGTATTTAGAATATATTTTGTGTATGGTGTGAGGTAACCATCTTTTTTTGTAATATATAACTAGTCATGAATACATTAATGCATATGCTATACTAAAATAAATTCTAATTGTGGAATTTTAGACAAATGAATATTTAATCTTGATTGGGGTTTAAGACATGTTTCCTACAACTTTTGGTTTGGCTATGAAGGATGTATAGAATTTTGAGATGTATAGAAAACACAGGCAGGGCATTAGAAAAGACTTTAAAATTTGGAAAATATTGGCCAAATTGGGACCAACATTCCTGGAAATAAGTTAAACTTTTCCCCTGCTTTTTTGTCTCCAGCTGTACAGACTTCAGCTATGGCACCTCTTACTCTGTATTGCATTAATTTTAATCCCCCTTTTTGAGCTACAAGCCTGAACTCTCTTATTTGCCTTTATAGTCTCCATAACTGTACAGTGCATTGCACAGAAAAAAGATGGTCAGTGAAAGTTTGAGAAATGGATGAATAATGGAATATGAGTTTTAACTGACAAGAGCAGCACTGGGGAGATAGCCCAGAGATTCACCTGGAATGTTAACATGATATAACCTGTATTTTAAGCTGGTGGTTATATAGTTATAATTTCATAATATATATTTAGAGCATCTTTAAATTTTGCTCCGTTATTTTTTGTGGTTGTTTTCAGACAAGACAGGTACAATTTGCTATTTCCACACTTTTCCCATGGTTTTCTTTGGTATTTCAAAGGCTGATCTCTTATCATAAATTCAAAATATTAGCTAAGAGTAACGATTGATTCATTTCTGAATATCAAATGCTGAAATTAAACAAGTGTTTTTTGGGTGAATCATTAAAAATGTGAATTAACTAAGAAGAATAGTGAGGAAAGAAAAATCAATGTGCATTTGCAATGTGGAGGACATTTCTGGTTAGCAACTATGGTGACTAACCTTCCCGGTCTTCCTGGGTTGCAGGATTTTCAGTGCTAAGACCAGGACAGTAGGTCACTCTGTAACCTGACAAATATGAGCATCTTTGACTTTGCCAAAATTAGGTGGATATCTGTGGCTGGGACTGGGGAGCATAACTCATGCCACATGAAAGCATTGTGATAACATTTTATCCTTCCTACACTGGAAATTGGAGAGCACCTCAAGCAATGTAATTGCAAGGGCTAGGAAAAGGACTAAAAAATCTCAGATTTAAAAGTTAGCTCTAGCTATAAATGCTTTTTATAACTTTGATTCTAATTTCCACTGGGATTCTTTGTAAATAAATCTCTCTGTCCTTCAACTTTTTAACTTATCAAATGGAACTGATAACACGAAGTGACAACAATCAGAGCTATGATAATGCTGAATGATTGAACGCATTCTCTAAGCATTGTGCCAGTTTTCTTCCAATGCCTAATCTTCTCTGAGGATGGAATTTAGTTAGATATTTTATTATTTTCATTAGAATTCAGAGTCCAGATTTTCACAAGACAAGGGACAGTGATTGTAACCTGAGATTAGATGAACTCTTAAATGTTCTATGGCAGGGGTCCTCAACCCCTGGGCCACAGACCGGTAGCAGTCCGAGGCCTGTTAGGAACCAGGCCGCACAGCAGGAGGTGAGCAGCAGGTGAGCAAGCAAAACATCATCTGCCGCTCCCCATCGCTCGCATTACTGCCTGAACCCTCTCCCCCACACCCCGTATGCGGAAAAATTGTCTTCCACGAAACTGGTCCCTTGTGCCAAAAGGGTTGGAGACAGCTGTTCTAGGGGGCTGAAGATCACTGATAACCTTATCTTTCACAAATGTCCTATGGAGTTGGGTAGAAGTCCCTTCTCATTGCCATATAACTTGATAGAATTCAGGAATACATGCCTGGGTGGAGACACTGGCTCATACTGGGCACCATAAATTGAGCTAAAATTGCACTCAATTTCCTAGCACAGGAGGATCACTAATGACTGCTGATGGTGGGCCTGATGAGTCAGCAATGAGCTGGGGGTCATCATATTCAACTGATGAAAGCTAGCTCAAGGGGAAAAGGAACTCACACTATTCTAAATGTGCTAGGGTGAGGAGAGAGGGGGCCATAAGACTCAGGAGCCAAGCTTGGAACTAGGGTGAAGCAAGTGAGGTATTCGTTTAGGCTATACAATTTGAGGGGACACCAAAAAAGATAGGAATCAAGATAAATAACATTTTAATTCAATATCTCAAAAATCTAAAATTAATGCAAAAAATATCTATGATGAACAAAATATCTGAATTGCCAATAAAAATCAGAATCCTACACTGTACCTGAATCCTTAGCTCACTGGCCTGCTCCTAACCTTGACTCTGCTCAGCTCTATACTGAGAGAGCTGTGGGCCACAGTCACATTACAGAGTAGCCTTCTCACTAATGTGTTGATGATGGTTGTAGATTCAGCCACCTGGAGTGTAGTGTGTCTACTTTAGTGCTGAAGTAGGAAAGTTAGCACCACTTCCCAAGGTACCTCTATTCTAGTGGAGAATAGCTTAGGTACTAAAAAGTTTTTACATATATATAAGCTGAGCGCTCTGTAAGTGCCAACTACTGTGGTAAGTGCTTTATATATATTATTAGGTTATTATAATCCCTCCAGTTAATTATCTTATGAGATAGATGCTACCATTCTTATTTTTTAGAAGAGCAAACTAAAGCTTAGAGATGATAAACAGCTATCCCACTGCCACATAGTTGGTAAATATTAGAGTTTGCTTGGAATTGGGCCCGTATGGTTACAAAGCCTTTGCTTTCATTTATTACTTATCTACTTACTCCAAAAAGCACAGAATTAAATGAAGTAGCTAAAAGCTTACAAGCAAGTGCCCATGTGTGTCTAAAATACGAATGCATGAATAAGAAAAGAAACACACACAAAAGCATAGTTCCCCAGGAAATGTATCCTTAGAATTTATTGAAAGGCAAGAGCCAGAATTTCTGTTACTGTAAGTCATTATTCAGAAAGCGATAGCAAGACGCAGGATTGTTAATAAAGTGATGGTGAGAGATTGGATAACTCAGGGTCTCAGCTTTATTGCCAGTTTTCTGACTCAACAGTGCCTCAAAGAAATGTCATGGACCATGTATCTTGCAAAAAATTTACCTTTATTATGGCTTGGACAGAACTTTGAAAGCGGCAGATATCAGTAGCACTTGACAATGGCAAAGCATGATCACATGTGCTGTTTATTGACCACATAGACCTGAAGTGGGTGAGTTGTCTGTTTTGAGAGTAAGTATATAGTCCAAGTGCATGTCAAAATGTCTCTGTTACTGGGCATACTGGTGCTCTGAGTCTATAGTATTCCTTATCTCAGTTCTTGTCACTCAAAGACCCCTTTTTAAATTTCTGCACAGAGCAGTTGGGAGAGAGAAATTGTGAAACCTGTTTCTGTAAAAGATTATAATGTACAAAACTCACAGCAACATTTCTTTTTCCTTTGCACTTTGCTCCAACTTCTGTTGAAGTCAAAATAGATTTTACTTTGGAAATATAAAAGTAGATACAAAATTCACACCTTTGGGCCAGTATTTATAGCAGGAAGGTATATAAAAGCATTTACTTTATCCAGATGGAATTTTTTTCTTAATGATAGTGTATTTTACAGTCTTTCAGTTTCATTTGGAACTTTAACACCCCACTTTCACCAATGGACAGATCATCCAAAATGAAAATAAATAAGGAAATACAAGCTTTAAATGACACACTCAACAAGATAGTTTTAATTGATATTTATAGGACATTCCATCCAAAAAGAGCACAATACACTTTCTTCTCAAGTGCTCATGGAACATTCTCCAGGATAGACCATATCTTGGGTCACAAATCAAGCCTTGGTAAATTTGAGATAATTGAAATTTTATCAAGTATCTTTTCCAACCACAACGTTATGAGACTACATACCAATTACAGGAAAAATCTGTAAAAAATACAAACACATGGAGCCTAAACAATACACTATTAAATAACTAAGAGATCACTGAAGAAATCAAAGAGGAAATCAAAAAATACCTAGAAACAAATAACAATGAAAACACGATGAACCAAAACCTATGGGATGCAGCAAAAGCAGTTCTAAGAGGCAAGTTTAGAGCAATACAATCCTACCTCAAGAAACGAGAAACATCTCAAATAAACAACGTAACCTTACACCTAAAGCAACTAGAGAAAGAAGAACAAAAACAACCCAAAAGGTAGAAGAAGGAAAGAAATCATAAATATCAGATTAGAAATAAATGATAAAGAAATGAAGGAAAAAATAACAAAGATCAATAGAACTAAAAGCTGGTTCTTTCAGAAGACAAACAAAATAGATAAACCATTAGCCAGACTCATCAAGAAAAAAAAAGAAAAGACTCAGATCAACAGAATTAGAAATGGAAAAGGATAAGTAACAACTGACACTGCAAAAATACAAAGGATCATGAGAGGTTACTACAAGAAACTATATGCCAATAAAATGGACAACCTGGAAGAAATGGACAAATTCTGAGAAAAGCACAACCTTCTGAGACTGAACCAGGAAGAAAGAGAAAATATAAACAGACTAATCACAAGCACTGAAATTGAAACTGTAATTTAAAATCTTCCAACAAACAAAAGCTCAGGACCAGTTGGCTTCACAGTTGAATTTTATCAAACATTCAGACAAGAGCTAACACCTATCCTTCTCAAACTTGTCCAAAATATAGCAGAGGGAGGAACACTCCCAAACTCATCCTACGAGGCCACCATCGCCCTGATACCAAAACCAGACAAAGATATCACAAAAATAGAAAACTACAGGCCAATATCACTGATGAACATAGAGGCAAAAATCCTCAACAAAACACTAACAAACAGAATCCAACAGCACAATAAAAGGATCATACACCATGATCATGTGGGGTTTACCCAGGAAAGCAAGGATTCTTCAGTATATGCAGATCAATCAATGTGATAAACCATAATAACAAATTGAAGGAGAAAAACCATATGATCATCTCAATAGATGCAGAAAAAGCTTTCGACAAAATTCAACACCCATGTATGATAAAAACCCTCCAGAAAGTAGGCATAGAGGGAACTTACGAAAACATAATAAAGGCCGTAGATGACAAACACACAGTCAACATCGTTCTCTATGATGAAAAACTGAAAGCATTTCCACTAAGATCAGGAACAAGACAAGGTTGCTCACTCTCACCACTATTATTCAACATAGTTTTGGAAGTTTAAGCCACAGCAATCAAAGAAGAAAAAGAAATTAAAGGAATCCAAATCGGAAAATAAGTAAAACTGTCACTGTTTGCAGATGACATGATACCATACATAGAGAATCCTAAAGATGCTACCAGAAAACTACTAGAGCTAATCAATGAATTTGGTAGAGTAGCAGGATACAAAATTAATGTACAGAAATCTCTTGCATTCCTATACACTAATGATGAAAAATCTGAAAGAGAAATTAAGGAAACACTCTCATTTACCATTGCAACAAAAAGAATAAAATACCTAGGAATAAACCTACCTATGGAGACAAAAGACCTGTATGCAGAAAACTTTAAGACACTGATGAAAGAAATTAAAAATGATACAAACAGTTGGAGAGATATACCATGTTCTTGGATAGGAAGAATCAACATTGTGAAAATGACTATACTACCCAAAACAATCTACAGATTCAATGCAATTCCTATGAAATTACCAATGGCATTTTTCAAAGAACTAGAGCAAAGAATTTCACAATTTGTATGGAAACACCAAAGACCCCGCATAGCCAATGCAATCCTGAGAAAGAGAAACGCAGCTGGAGGAATCTGACTACCAGATTTCAGACTGTACTACAAAGCTACAGTAATCAAGACAGTATAGTACTGGCACAAAAACAGAAATATAGATCAATGGAGCAGGATAGAAAACCCAGAGATAAACCCATGTACATTTGGTCACCTTATTTTTCATAAAGGAGGCAAGAATATGCAGTGGAGAAAAGACAGCCTCTTCAATAAATGGTGTTGGGAAAACTGGACAGCTACATGTAAAAGAATGAAATTAGAACACTCCCTAACACCATACACAAAAATAAACTCAAAATGGATTAAAGACCTAAACGTAAGATGAGTCACTATCAAACTCTTAGAGGAAAACATAGGCAGAATACTCTATGACATAAATCACAGCAGGACTTTTTTTGACCCACCTCCTAGAGAAATGGAAATAGAAACAAAAACAAACAAATCTAACCTAATGAAACTTAAAAGCTTTTGCACAGCAAGGGAAGCCATAAACAAGATGAAAAGACAACCCTCAGAAAGGGAAAAAATATTTGCAAATGAAGCAACTGACAAAGGATTAATCTCCAAAATATACAAGCAGCTCGTGCAGCTCAACATCAAAAAAACAAACAACCTTATCCAAAAATGGGCAGAAGACCTAAATAGACATTTCTCCAAAGAAGATATACAGATTGCCAAGAAACACTTGAAAGGATGCTCAACATCACTAATCATTAGAGAAATGCAAATCAAAAGTACAATGAGGTATCACCTCACACCAGTCAGAATGGCCATCATCAAAAAATTTACAAACAATAAACCTGGAGAGGTTTTGGAGAAAAGGCAACCCTCTTACACTGTTGGTGGGAATATAAATTGATACAGCCACTATAGAGTATGGAGGTTCTTTCAAAACTAAAAATAGAACTATCATATGACCCAGCAATTCCACTACTGGGCATTTACCCTGAGAAAACCATAATTCAAAAAGAGTCATGGACCACAATGCTCATTGCAGCACTATTTACAATAGCCAGGATATGGAAGCAACCTAAGTGTCCATCAACAGATGAATGGATAAAGAAGATGTGGTACATATATACAATGGAATATTACTCAGCTATAAAAAGAAACGAAACTGAATCATTTGTAAGAGGTGGAGGGACATAGAGACTGTCATAGAGAGTGAAGTAAGTCAGAAAGGGAAAAATGAGTACCATATGCTAACACATATATATGGAATCTAAAAAAAAAAGAAACGTTCTGAAGAACCTAGGGACAGGACAGGAATAAAGATGCAGATGTAGATAATGAACTTGAGGACATGGGGAGGGGGAAAGGTAAGCTGGGCCAAAGTGAGAGAGTGACATGGACTTATATATACTACCAAATGTAAAATAGATAGCTAGTGGGAAGCAGCCGCATAGCACAGGGAGATCAGCTCCGTGCTTTGTGACCACACAGAGGTAGTGGGATTGGGGTGGGATTGGGACGGTTGGGGGGAGATGCAAGAGGAAAGGGATATGGGGATATATGAATATGTATAGCTGATTCACTTCGTGATACAGCAGAAATTAACACAACATTGTAAAGCAATTATACTCCAATAAAGATGTTTGGAAAAAAAAAAAGAAATCTTAGCTTTAAAAGCTCTGCAGCATGTCCCTACACCCTTTGACAACAGCTTCTGTACTATATAAAAATCTCATTATGCTTATTAAGGAATGAAATTCACTGTTTCCCAAGGGAATCATTTTGAACTAAGAGAGATAATTCCCATAGGACCATTTGGCATAATTCACATTTCAAGACTTCTAAGCAATCTGTTCCTCTTCCCCTTTTTAAAGAAAAAAAAGGTTATTTATCTTGATTTACTTACATAATGTATTACATAAACCATAGCCTATTTCAGAGATATAGGTTAAAAGCTAATTATATCAGAAATTCATCCCTGAATTTTCTTCTCTTTCATTTAGAAATACTTTTAAGTAGAAAAGAAATTTGAGCTACTCAAGAATTCACTGAAATTTGGAGTGTGATTTCTAATTAGATTTCTGCTGATCATGTTTCTACATTTTAAAAGAAGAAAAGAAAATTATTTATCCAGATAATATTTCCCTTACTATGGTTACCCAGTCCCCAAGCTACGTTGGTCATAATTGTTATGTCATTAATTTCAAATATGGTTTGTGTCTTTTAAAAAAGTGTATACATATTTCTCAGATAACTATTTTACTTCTCTGTATGAAATACAGTTTCTTTTACTTTCAGCCATTTGTATTCTGTGGATATATTTCCTTGTTTACAAATTGGTGTCAATTATGTCACATCAGCCTATCTTTTATTCTGAAAAATCCTCCTATCTCTTAATGCCTCTGCTAACTTACATGTTTCTGAGGTACAGATCCTTCCTATCAGAAATTGAATTTAGCTTGTTCATTTTAGGTTGATAGAACAACTGTGGACATGTAAACAGCATTGGTGTATGGAACTCATTCTACTAGAATGGACTGAAACTCCCAAGCAGCCCCTGAAACAGCTGGTGGGCTCATGGAATGTCAGGGGTGCCTCTGAAGGATGAGAATTTGGTACCCACATGCAAGATGAATCTGTAGACAGTTATACTATCTATCCCCCTGCTGAAACAGTCCTATTTGGCTCAGAGTCACCCCCATGAGAAATCACTGCTTCCCAAATTAAACACGAGCATCCCAGGACTGTTAGAATTCACATCCCAATGATATTACAAGGATTTCATCACTTTCACTAATTGCATGTTTACTTGGTAGATGTTTATATAAATTTATAACCATTTGCCAGATAGAACACTTGATAAAATTTAAGTCTTTGGGGAACATTTTTGATGAAAAGGGCAGAGAGACCTGCCATCTTCTCTTAAAATGTTCACAGCAGGTTGCACACACAGTGTTCCAAGATGTGGGATGGACCTCTGAGTACTTATTCCACTCAGAGGGCTTTAGAAAGCTGAGTTGGAAATGGGTAAGAGATGCAAGTGACTAAAAAGAAATTCATTCATGGTAGAAAAAAAATCAGAGAGAATGGCAGAAAATACATGTAAAAAAAGAAAGATGAAGAAGAGCTAGAAAAAGTCACATAATGTTTCCTGAGTGAAAAATATACAAACAAGCAAATAAGCAAACAAAAACTGCATTAGAAGCAGGGTGTTCCAGGCTCAACAACTTGTACAACTTCTGACTGGGCTAAGAAAGAAACCCTCCTCACTCAGGACTAGTGAAATTGTCAAGTGTTCAAGCAGCCATTTGTCATGTCTTCCATCTACCCTTGAATTGTCCTTCCAAATGCCCATGCATTCTACCTGACTCCCCTGCTTGGTTGCAAGGAATACAACAGATAAACTCAGGGCTGCATGGTGTGAGTGGGAAGGGTGGAAGAAGCTGCCACATAATCCAGCAATCCCAATTCTGGGTATATGTCAGAAGGAACTGAAATCAGCATCTCAAAGAGATATTTGCACACCTGTGTTCATTGCATCATAATTCACTATAGCCAAGACATAGAAACAACCTACATGTCCTTTGACAGATGAATAGGTAAAGAAACAGTAGTATATATTTATACAATAAAATATTATTCAGCATTAAAGAAAGGAAATCCTGCCATTTGTGACAACATGGATGAAGGTGGAGGTCATTATGCTAAGTGAAATAAGCCAGACAGAGAAAGACAAATACTGTATGGTATCACTTATATATGGAATCCAAAAAGAAAAAAGCTGATTTCATAGAAATAATAGAATGATTGAAAAATAGAATGGTGATTGTCAGGGGCTGGGGGAATTAAAAATGGGTTGATGTGGTTCAAAGAATACACATTTTCCACTATAAGAAGAGTAAGTTCTGAAGATTTAATGTACAGCTTGGCGACTAATGTAATGACACAGCATTGCATGCTTAAAAGTTGCTGAGAGTAGACTTTAAGCATTCTCACCACATACATGCACACGCAAAGTTAACTATGTGAGATTATGGATTTTTTTTTTTTTTTTTTTTAATTTATGGCTGTGTTGGGTCTTCGTTTCTGTGCAAGGGCTTTCTCTAGTTGTGGCAAGTGGGGGCCACTCTTCATCGCGGTGCGCGGGCCTCTTATTATCGCGGCCTCTCTTGTTGCGGAGCACAGGCTCCAGACGCGCAGGCTCAGTAATTGTGGCTCACAGGCCTAGTCGCTCCGTGGCATGTGGGATCTTCCCAGACCAGGACTCGAACCCGTGTCCCCTGCATTGGCAGGCAGATTCTCAACCACTGCGCCACCAGGGAAGCCCAAGATTATGGATGTTTTAATTCGCTTGATCTTGGTAATCATTCTCAATATATATTTATATCAAATCATCATGCTGCACACTTTAAATATATACAATTATATTTGTCGATTATTCCTCAATAAAGTTTTAAAAAAAGAGGATTTCTGTGATAAAATTAGTAAAGATAGTTCTTTTTCTTCATAGAAAAGGTGAAAAATACTTATTTTCTAAGCAATTTGGGTTTCTCAAAAGGCTCATCAATAGTTAAGTTTAATTAAAATAAATCTCTGACCTTAGGAGGGCTTGGGAATGCTTATCCCTTACACAAAGACATATTCTGGGATGTGATGCTCTCTCTGTGGTCCTCATTGATAATGACTGCTCTAATTAGAAGTAAGACATGGAGCAAGGCATAGATGACCAGTGGCAACTTTGTGGCTGCTTCATTCCAAACAATAGCCTGGTTGGAGGGTATTATCAGAAAGCTAAACTAAAAAAGCAAGACTCATCCTCTTATATTCCTTTTTAGCCATTATAAAGGTAAACTAAGGTTAGCTAGTATTTGAAACAAAGATTTAAAGAATGAAAACTACATGTTCTTACATACATTGTATGAAAATGATATGCAGGACAGTTAGATAACAAAAATGTATTAGTTCTCTATTTCCCACCAACTTATTCTGCTAGTTGCCAGCATGCCCTTTCTACCCTCCAACCACATGAGAGAAAAAAGGAAAGGTTGAATTAAGATATGTTGGGAAACCACCTAACTATATTAAGATTCTATGACTAAAAATTGTCTAGAAATACATTCAATGAAGTGTAAATAACAGTTAATTTTAGGAAATTAGATTATAGATGATTTTAATTTATCCTTTATATGCTAATCTTGACTCTTCTTCAAGTAACATCAATTACTTGGTAATAAAATATTTTTAAAATCTTTACTTGTAAATGCATAATTTGGATATATTTTCCTTTAAGTGAAAAAATATATCTAATTCATTCATTCAACTAATTTTGAAATCTGAGAATGCTAAAGTAATCTTCAACAAATAAGTTGAAACATTAGCTAATGAAAATTTATCCTCATTATACAGGTGTCCTGTATAGAGTCTTAACCCTTAAATTTATTACAACAATTTATTTTTTAAGAAAAATATTGTCATTTGATTTTTCATTTTGTTTTACAGATCTGGTAAAATATTGGCCTTCATTTTTCTTATCAGTAATTTTGGAATAATTTTTCTCAAATTTCTCAGATCAAAAGAATCATGAGGCATGGGGAAAAAAGAGCTTATTAAAACACAAAACGTACATTCCAAGAATCTCCGAGTGAGCCACCCAGAAATGTGCTTTTTTTAATTTGTTTTAATAAGCTCCCCGGTTGATTCTTATCAAACAAGTTGGGAAACACTATTTTAGAGTACAAGTTTCCTAACATTAGATAATTCTGTAAGCATATTCACAATGAATGCGTATGGAACAATGGACCAGCCTTTATAAATATTTCTGGGGCTAGATAGTGGAATAATTATATTCCTGATATTTTTACTCTTTTCTTTTGTTCTAACTACAATATTGTTTTTACACCATCTACTTTCTAAGCTTACGTAAGCAAAGAAACTGCCCTTTCTTTCTTAGCTTTAGCCATGTAGTTTCACTAGTGTGTAAATTAGACGTTAGAATAACAGTTTGATCCACAGGTCTTATCCTTCACTTTCCACACACAAACCAACGTAATCAACAATAATAACTGCCCAGAAATATTATGCCCAATTAGTTTGAAGTGCTGTGCCCTTTTTCAGAGATATACATAGGTAATGTTCTTAAGATTCACTTGGGTTATATATACAACAGAAGATAGCTTTAATGTGAATATAACTTCAACTACCAAATCAATACTTATGGCTAATCAATTAACCAGATAATTCCTCTAGCACAAAATCAGTCAAAATGGTTGCTTAAATGTACAAAATTTTGCAACTGAATCATTTTTATGATGTGGATAATTATAATGCAATAATACCCAATAAAAAATGCCTACTGGTACTTCCTGTGTTGTAGGAAAGAGTTAGGTCAGGTGTCTGAGATTTGAGTCTTGCTGGGCAATTATCAACATGGCAGGATTCATTTCTTCATCCACTGGGGACTGTTTATATATTTGGAATTCCTCATTCTCGTCTTCATTAGTGAATTCTATAGCATCGAGTAAAAGCAGACTGCACCCCCCCCCCATTTACAGCTTTTATGGAAGTGTTAAAATATGCAAGAACTGAGAGTACTTTAGATGGAAGCCAAATGGATTCTGCAACCAAACATGGGTGAGATATTTTTATGATGCCATAGACTTCTTTTCAAAGAATATGTTGTATTTTTTTTAGAAGCCTGCATTTTCTCAGGAATGATTTAAAAATACTTCGCTCACATTGATGAAATTAATACTTTCCCAGCGATGTGGAACAATTTGATAGAAGACCGTATGGGCTCTAATTCCTACGCATAATAAGGCTTGAATTAAGGGGCTACAGGAGTACTAAGTAAGTGCTTCTTCTCACATTCTTGCTTTGTGGGAGCACATAATGTCTTCTTAGTGCATTTTTTTTTCTCAGTTGGATTTTCTTCGTTTTTTTTCTTGAAGGTAATTTAAATTGGAAATTTGGCATTCAGTATTTAATTCTGTTTCCATATCGTTACATAATTCTTCATTGACTTCAGTGGAATTCCTTTACACAGCTACTGAAACCTTGGCCACTTTGTCACCTATGATAAAACTCTACTGCCACATGGGATGTTTAACATATACTCACTATTCTATATAAAATAGATAAACAACAAGGACCTACAGAGCAGCACAATATCTTGTAATAACCTATAATGGAAAAGAATCTGAAAATAGAATATATATATATGTATTACTGAATCTCTTTGCTGTACACCTGAAACTAACATAACTTTGTAAATCAACTACACTTCAATAGAAAAAATTATTAATTACACCTTATTCAAGAGTCTACTTAGTCAATGCCCCAGCTGGAAAATGTGTTCTCATCAAATGCTTCAGCTGCAGGAGATTGAGAATAAGGTGACTATTTTCAACAGCCTTCAAGACAGAAATAAGAAACCAAAAGCATAGTAAATATCATAAATACTGTGAAAAATGGCCCTGGCACGTGCTAACAGATCATTTCTAATAAGTAAACATTGGAGAGTAAGCAATAACAGGTCAAAGCTGTTTTTCCACGTCAAGGGAAAAGGATGAGTGACTCACTGTGGTTTACGTTTTCAAACTTTCAAGTTGTCTTCCTTGGCAAAAAGAACTTGAAATCACCAGGGTGATTTTTCTCTTTGGTGGTTTTATGGCTCAGTGAAGCAAAAAGCGTATAAGTTATTTAAATACAAATGGATTGATAAATCTACATGTCCTGCTGGAGCACATTGTAAGGCAAGCAGCTGGGGTTTTAAACCCCACCTTCCTCCCCCACCAATGGTTTATAATCGAAAAACGGAGAGAATGCATACCACCAGGTGTAGCCATAATGTAGTACTATTAGAGTTTTAGCTTCATTGTCAGAAACTTCATTTAAATGTCCATAAAACCATCCTGATACAAAGAATGAACTGTAATAGCTTATAATTATGATAGTGCATAAAGTATGCCTCACAACCCATTACAAAGCCATAATTTTAGCATAAAAACTGTAAACCAGGAGAACAAAACTTGAGAACTTCAAAATAAAATTACAGCTTTTGTAACAGCCCAATACAGCATACCTTTTTTCTCCACAATAAATGATTGTCCCATCTGACTTCCACATGCAAAACAAGGGTGGATTTCTGATTTTTCAGACTTTATACTATAACACTTTCCCTAAGATAGCTTCAAACTGGAGCATTAATATATTTTCAAGAGGTTTTAATACCCTTTAGAATGAGACCTAGTTCCAGGTGGAAGGATGGTTATTATTCATTCATGTCAAGATGGGGAAATTAGGAGGAAAAATCTTTTGTGCTTGGTCAGCTTAAAAAGCCCCCTCCTGTCATGAGGAAGGGGAAATGCCTGTTTGGATCATGAAACCAATGCAGTGGGGCTGAATGAGATTTATTAGTCTTTATGTGAACAGAGGAAAGTGAAAATTTAAGAATTGTATTTTATGAAAATAAGCAAGGTCTCAATGCCAGAATATTTAACTTTTGTCAGCTTTCTTGATCCATTTTTAGGATTTCTTTAAAGCACTCTGATTTTTCTTAGCTATATAGATGATATACAATTCACATGACGTTAACAAGCCAAAGTACTCTTTATATATAATCACATATATGTGTGCATATGTATATTTTTTCTAAAATTAAAAGTCAAAATATGCATGCTTCAAAATGTGCTTTTAAACTATACATTTATTATTTTTTTGAAATAATATTACACATAAAGAATAAAATTAAAATCCCCTATAATTTCATAACCGAGAGATAAACTTTAATAATTTGGAGTATATCTTTTGGATATATATTTTCAAAATAGTGTTAAATTCTATATATAGTTTTATGCAATTTATTTTTCAAAAAGCATTACATATTGATCACTTTCATGGAATTAGAAATCTAATATACCATTTAATGGTTGTGTAAAAACTTTATAATATAAATTTATTATAGTATATCTAATCCTTATGGATGAGTATTTAGCTTATTTACAGTTTTCTGACATTATTTATACATGTGTACATATTACCTGAATCTATCTACTGCTCTAATTATTATTTTGAAATCAATTTTTAGAAGTGCAGCAAAAGATAAGAGCATATTTTTAGGTCTTAATATAATTTACTAAATTATAATGACAATTTTTGAGGTTATTTTTTATCACATTATTTTTTTGAAAATGAAATTTCAGTCATAGAAAATATTAGAATTTTCTTTAATTGTAAAACATGATGTAATGGTGCTACATGTTGACAATGAATTTAGAATCCTCTCTAATCTATGCGGTCTGGAGTAGACACTACTGTCTTTGCTCTAGTCCCAATATGGGTCATTTGATCAGTATCTGAGGATCAGACCACCCAATGTGGGAATGCAAAGAAGGCCTATGAGCAGGGGATGTGGGGAGAGATAAGTTGGTAAGTGAAGGTAGGTGAAAGTTAAGGAAATTCACACCTGATAGTTTTTACTTTCTCTTCAAAATATGAGATGAAGTCTTTCCTTAATGAAAAGTGAAGGGAGTCAGGGAAACTTGGGATGCTTGAAATGTAAATGTCTGTAATTGCCCATGTAGAGGAATAGAGGACAGGACAGAGAACATATCAGTGACAAACCCAGCCAAGCAGCATTGAGGTCCCAGCTGAAGTTCAAAGCTGTAACCTTGTAAGAGCACCCACACAGTCATATTTTCTCCCATGGTGATTGGCTGCTCAAGGATATAAGGTAGATTCAAGGATGTAGGTTTGGGAAACTGCAGGACAAGTGTGATAGGCCAAAATTAGCAGGGTTTAGTGAACTGGGGAGTAGAAATTTGACACAAAGGAGAGTGGGGTATAGGTTGAATAAGGAAGAAAGTAAGAGTATAATGACTTATAAGCTTGGAGATGAGGGAAGCCCCAAAAGATGTGGACTGCTAGACAAGATCCATGAGCAACTACTGTGAGAGTGAAAATGTGAGAGTTAGCCCTGTCAATCATATTTCAATGCTGTAAATCATTACATCACACTGTGGATGAAGAGGTGTATTATAATAGTTCATAAATGGAGAGTGCAGTGTGTCAATTAGATTATTCACTCCTTCAGTCAATGAGTAATTACTGAAAATTCACGATGTGTCAGGAACAATTCTAGGTCCTGGGGTAGCAAAACAAAGTCCTTAGCTTCATGGAGCTGATATTCTAATGGAATAGGGGAAATAATAAACAGAATAAATGCATAAAATATGCATCTGACATAAAATATCTCAGATGGTGTTAAGGAAGCAAGAGAGGAGAATAGGGATTATTGAGATAAGAGGCGGTTTGCAATTTTAAGTAGCATGGACAGGGAAGAAGTAATTAGAAGAATGTGAAAGAAGAGACAAGGCCATATAAGTGGAACGCAACTTATAAATGGGTTGACTATGTCACTTTCCAAATTGTCCTCAGCATTTTAATTAGTTGAAACTCAGAGTTCTTTTTTCCAAAGAATTGAGGTGATTATAACTGGGGACCCAGGTGATACTGACCCCTCCCCTTTCCCCAAACTTTCTTTGACTCATCATGTGTTGGAAATACCATCCTTTGTAGCCCTGGGCTTTAAGCCCTTTCAAGATACTCTGCCCCCCAAGTCTAGATGGTTTTTTGAGTGCTGAGGAAATAAGGGAGTCCGGTGAATGAAGAAGGCTAGGAATTTCTCATTTCATTACATTTGGAGGAAACAGAGAAGTGATAAGAGGGAAGGTGGAAGGGGACTCCAGTGCTTGGAGCCCTGGTTGAGTTACTGTGTGGGTGTGAGTCAAGGCTAGAGGGAAGCTCATAGGCTCTGAAAACAACTTCCTAAGGACATCTTGCAAAGAGCTTCTGGGCACAAGGAAGACATCTGAGAGGACCTTGGCAGCAGAGGCTTCCTTTTGAAGCCTGGTGTTCAGAGTGTGGGATGCCCGCCCTTGCCTGCCCTCCCAAAGCCCACCACTCAGGACTTTCATGTAGGGAATTCCCTGGCGATCCAGTGGTTAAGACTCTGTGCTATCACTGCCGAGGGCCTGGGTTCGATCCCTGGTTGGGGAACGAAGATCCCACAAGCTGCCCAGCATGGCCAACAAAAAAGACTTTCATGTAGGAGGGACACAAGCCAGACCACCAGTCATGCTGTACTATTTGTTTATTTGTTATATCCAACACCATTTATGCAACAATAATCATGGAACACTTACAGGTACATCTTGGGATAATCAATGAGAAACACACAAGATTGAGCTTACATTGTAGGGCAATAGATTAATAGGGCAATAGAAAGAGAAATTGTAAATACGACAATAGAAAATCAATGCAATAAATACGTAAGATATGTAGGCTATGTGAGACCAGTAGGTTAAGTAATAGTAAGACAGCAAAGGCCTGAGAATCTCATCTATGAAGTGAAGTACCTGGGCTTCTTCAGTTTTCACCACTTGGAGGTATTTTTCATGTCTATAACTGCAGTCAAGAGAGAAGAGGTTTCTGGAAATGTTACCTGTGTATAAAGGGTGATTCTGTAAATTTAAGATTGAGTTTTCACTACAAACTTAAAAATGACTTTGAGTGTCTAAGGATTCTGGAGAGTAGTTTTGGCTGCTTTTAAATGCTTGTGGATGTCTATAGAAAGAAAAATTAAGATGTTTTAACAACCCATTTTCAGCCTTTACTCACCCCTTGAAATGAGAGAAAAAGGTAAATACTATGATTCATGGCTTTGAAGTTATTATACCAAGCATGTATGGTAATCATTATGTTTCCTTGGTGGCTTTATTACATTATTTGAAGTATGGTCTTCTTTTCCAAGAAAGTAGAATTTATAAGAATTATGGTAGTACACCCAGTAATTTGCAAACATTGCCCAAAACCCTAGTTAACCAGTCTGTATATGAAGGAGATGTTCAATTTTACAAATAACATAATAGGTGTTTAAATTTATTTTTCTACTTTCTACAGCTCAAATGAACCACTTATGATAATTATTGTATTTTTCCACCACCATTCTGAAGAAACTTTTATCATGTAATGCAGAGTTGCTTACAGAGAAGTAGGTGTTTTCAGATAACACGTAGAACAGGGTAAGCAGAGGGAACATAAATCTCAGCACCATCCAAAAATATCTCAGGAAGGATATATAATTGTTTGAAGAAAAGTATTTGTATTAATAAAATTCTGAAGAATATTTTTCAATGTAAATGAGCTTTTCAAAGTAAACATTTCTTATAAACTGTATCTAAGATTTCAAATAGCTGATTACACCAATCAAAGAGGAATTTCATCTGCTCACAGATAAAACTTTGAGTTGCCATTTGTAAGAGAACTTAGCTATAATTTTGCATACCTGTTCCCTGGCTCTCTTATTATCTCTCTAACTTTTAGTTTATTTTATTAGCTTCTCCTTCTCAGCCTGCTCCGTAACGTTGCTTGTCTTGTGTGGTGTGTGTCATGTTTGTTTGTTTGTTTTACCAGTTTCTTTTTCCTGTTCACAAATCTTGGATGATCTCATTTACCCTCATGACTTTACAGCCAATAACTATATCCTAACCTGCCCCTTTCTCCTATGTGATCTGTACTTTAACTTCATTTTGGATCTCTACCGAGAGTAAGGTAACGAACCATACCAGTTTACCAGGGGCTCTCCTAGTTCAAACACTAATAATCTGGCATCCTAGGAAAGTTCCTCCCCAAGATGTGAAGAGTCAGGTTGTGGGAGTTGGAGAAGACTGGGAGAAAGGTACAAAACCCATACAGAACTCCCAAAATTAGGGGCTGAAAGCAACACTTTTCAGTGTCACATGGATACAGCACAGATTATCTATCTTCCATTACTGTCACTACTTTTTCTCTGACCACTGAAGTTGGTGACCATGATTTGCAGTTCACAGTAATGGATCATTAATTGTTGCTTCTCTTCAGGTGATATGTCTTAAGAGGGCAATTTAAGTGGATTTCAATTAAGAGTATTAATAATCCATATTTGACTTTGCCAGTGGAATAACTATTGTGTTTTGTACTAAGAAACAGAAGCTTTAATTTGTTAAAGGTCAAATATGTAAAACACCATAATTAGAGGGATATACCATTGACGTTATCCCATGAATACCAAGAATATATTTAAATAAGAAAGAGTTCTCAGAAAATTGGGAGATAATTACCTCTATCCATTGGAAAATTCTTTGGGACTCTCCTGGTGGCTCAGTGGTTAAGAATCTGCCTGCCAATGCAGGGGACACAGGTTTGAGCCCTTGTCCAGGAAGATCCCACATGCCGTGGGGCAACTAAGCCCGTGTGCCACAACTACTGAGCCTGAGCCCTAGAGCCTGTATGCCACAACTACTGAGCCCGCATGCCACAACTACTGAAGCCCACGCACCTAGAGCCCGTGCTCCGCAAAAAGAGAAGCCACCGCATTGAGAAGCCCGTGCACCGCAATGAAGAGTAGCCCCCACTCACCGCAACTAGAGAAAGCCCGCACGCAGCAATGAAGACCTAACACAGCCATAAATAAATAAATAAATAAATTTTTTAAAAAAGAAAATTCTCTGAGGATATGCAAGTACAGAATAGGGCAGGTGGAAAGGTGAGCTAGTACATTTGCCTCACTCAGTATTGGATCAAAACAAAATGTGGTCTCTTTTACCATGGGGTTAATATATTCCTTAAAAACACATTCTAGTTCTGTGTGACTGCAGGCCACAGAAGCTCAAAATAATAATAATTTAATAGGCAATATCTGTGGCTGATTTTCTTAGTAAACAAGGCATGCATAAAAAATGATCATGGGAGTTGGCACTATATGAATATGTTCCATGGTTTAGATTGAGAAGTGTTTCCATTTAAGAAGCATGTGGTGTTGAACTTAATTTACATGGAAGAGGTGAGTGAAACTCATATTCTACTCCTGCATCAGGTTACATCTGGCTGAGGAGGACCGTTTCTCAGTGTCGCTCCTTGGGTGCTTGCTACTTATTACTAAGTAAACATTTGCCACATATTCTGAGATTTTTCTGAATTTTGATTTATTATGTATAATCCATGTGCCTGATTTTCAAACTGTAAATGCCAATATAAAGGAGCCTTATCCAGAGGTCTGTTGGTACAACCAGTTCTCAAAAAAAATATGTGTATATATACACAAGTTTCTTATAAATCTTACTGATATAAACTTTCACAAAAGTTTACAATTAATAATGAAATACACAATACTATTTATTGTAAATGCCATATGGCCAATGGATTTTAGTACAACGTTTTTTGCTGATTTTGCTAAACTCATATTTGTAGCCAACCAAGAATTGAAATTTAACCATGATTTTACGAAAGTGTTGCATCCCAATTCACTTTTTCCTCCCCCCAAAATATTGTAATTAAATATGTGATTTACTGTTAAACTACTTCTCACACTTGCACAAATTAAATTCATTAAATGGAAGTTTCTTTCAGCTTCAGACTTTGACGTGGCACATTTTAAGTCTACATTATTAACATTTCTCCATCACTTTTTTTTTTAATCTAGACAATCAAAAAAACAATACATCAACCTATGATATTAGTGTTTATAGATACAGATTTACATGGGGTAAATACTTCTTCCATCATGGCCATTTTTTTTATTTTTGGCTTCACCATGGCTTGCAGGATCTTAGTTCCCTGACCAGAGATCGAACCTAGGTCCCTTGCAGTGGAGCATGGAGTCCTAACCACTGGATCTCCAGGAAATTTCATGACCAATTTTTAGAAGCATTTTATTAAGGTATGATTGACATTCAAAAAGCTGTATATATTTAATATACACAAACTGATGAGTTTGGAGATAAGTGTACACACATGAAATCAACACCGCAATCTATGCCATAAACCATCCATCACCTTCAAAAGTTTTTTTCCATCCTCTTTATTTATTATTATTATTATTATTTTGTAATTTTGTAACAATTTTTGTATTTTTTAATAAGAACACAACATAAGATCTACCCTCATTGCAAATGTTTAAGTATACAATACAGTATTGCTAACTATATAGCTCTATGTTGTGCAGGTCTCTACGATTTATTCATCTTGTATAACTGAAATTCTGTACCCTTTGACTAATACCTTCCCATTTCTTTCTCCCCCCAGCCCTGCTTCTATGAGTTTGACTATTTCAGATTCCTCCTATAAATGATATCAGATAGTATTTGTCCTTCTGTGACTGGCTTATTTCACTTTTTTCACTTTTAAGTTCGCTCATGTTGTCACAAATGGCAGGACTTCCTTCTTTTTCAAGGTAATAATATTCCATTGTAGGTAAATACCACATTTTTTTACGACCACGGCTAATTTTAATCTACCGATATGATGCCACTCAACACACTGTTGGGAAGAGATGTGTACCATTATACAGTATTTTTACCGTATGAATACAATAGATATTTTAAAAACCCTAAAGACTAGGTAATAGTAAAGCAATAAAATAATTAGGATGTGGTGTATTTTAATATTTATTACCTTTGTTTTAAATATAATATATTTAACTATAAATTTATATAATTTAATTTGTTCTTAGTAGTTGTGTTTAACAATAGGCTTGTAACATTCCCGAAAATTGAACAATTGGCTCTTGTGAGCCGGTTACAAACCAGCTTCAGCATATCATTGGCTTAATCTGAAGAGGCTTCACTGATGAAAGAAAACAACATACTCCAACTCCAAGCTCTGCCACCACAGCCACTCCCTCCAGGCTGCTGATGTTCCTCCCAGAAGTACCGAGTGGCCTCCACTCTGTCTTTTCCTCTGCCCTCCTGCATTCCAGTGCATTTCTCACACTGCAACCAGAGTGATCCTTTCAATGGCCCTGGGAAATCATAGAGTTCCTCTTTTCAAAGTTCTCCAATAGCATCCCCTCTCACTCAGAATTTAGCCCAGCATTCTAGCCACTACTGCCTCTTTGACTTAGCCCCTTTGAGGACCTTTCTGTCATGTTTTCTAGTGACTCTGCCATTGGCTGTCACCTCACCAGCCTCCTTGCAGTTGCTCCCACATACACAGAGCTCTTAGCTTAGTACCCTCATACCTTGCTTCCTTAGCTTGACATGTAGAGACCTCCACCCTGTACACTCCCTAAATTGCCTTGTCTCTAACCCAATGTTACAATCAACTGACTGTAGAAAGCATTTCCCCAGTCCCTAGAATGTCTGTTTTCTCCTCTGTTACCCTATGTCTCATTGTTTTTCACAGCATGTATTAGAACATACTATATTACATATTCATTCATTTATTTTCCATCTCCCCAAGAAAACATGTTTTTCATGAAAGAAGGGACCTGCTTTATTCACTGTTGCATCCTGGAGCCTAGAAAACTTTCACATGATAAACACTGATAACTATTTGTTGAACGCATATGTGAATCCTCATTTTTGTTTACATTGAAATTTGTTTATTTTGGGTGAAGTCCACTACCATTTCTCTCAGGATAAGCTGTTCAGTGGGTCGAGGGGGCAGAAAGGGGCCAAGTCCCACAAGTTATGTAAGGCTATGTCCGCTCAGAGAGAATTCTGTTTCTAGTTCTCACAAAGGTGCCATATGGGCTGGTAGGGACCCTGATTTCAACCCATTGACAAATTATACTCTCCTATCTTCAGTACATTAAAAAAATTATTTCATAACTAAAATGTTTTCTTTCCTCACTGTACCCCAAATCTCCTAATGACTTAGGACAACTTGCATTTGCTAACCACCTCTCTGGGAGAAAAGAGGATATATGAATATGACAAAGCAACCAGAATATCACACTTTTATTGAAAGACACTTTTATTGTCTGTGGATAATTAAAAATTGGAAACATCTGTGAAGAGATTGATACAATGCTAGTTCCTAAGAAAAGATGACAAGGGAAAGGAGTTAAAGAAAGGTCATAATTGTTTACAATATTTCAGGAAGGTTAAGTTAAATATGCAAAGAATCAAGGCAAATATTTTTTCTTACTATGGCCCAGAAATGAAATTAAGTCTAAGTTCCTAGGAAGCAATTAAAACTCATTGTGATGATTGCACTCATAGAATATATGTAAACAACCTACTCAGAATTTTACTGTTGTCTCATTTTTTTTTTTTTTAACATGGTCTTACTTTATCTATGGCCAGAAAATCACATAGAAGGATAAAAAGAGAGCAAGAGAAAAGCTACCCCATTCTGATTCATTTCATAATAGCAACATGGCTACAATATCAAGGGATAGTTTTATCCAAAGTTTAAATTGCTGACTGTGGATATTTCCTTCAAGATCTTGGTTTCTTTATCTGTGAAGTGGGCATAGTAAATTTATTTCCTGAGAAAAAGTTATAAAAATCAGATAATATGTGAAAACTGGTATTATTAGGCTTAAGGATATGTATCATAAATTACTTTCAGAGTTTATTAAATGGGCATTTTTATGAAAGGGTATATTTTCTTAAAATTTTAATGATGCTTGCACTGCTCACAAAATATTTATTATCTCTCACTTAAAGAAATGTGAGTTCTTTCAAAGAATACGGTGTTCATACCTTCAGATGTACTCTTTATGTTTTATCCAAAACTGTATAAAAGTCATCAATATTTACCACTTTCATAAAGCAGTTCATCTTGGGAGTTTGGGATTGACATATACACACTGCTATATTTAAAATGGATAGCCAACAAGGACCTACTGTATAGCACAGGGAACTCTGCTCAATATTCTGTAATAACCTAAATGAGAAAAGAACTTGAGAAAGAATAAATACATGCATATGTATAAATGAATCACTTTGCTCTACATCTGAAACTAACACAACATTTTTAATCAACTATACTCCAGTATGAAATAAGCTTTTTTAAAAAGAGCAGTTCACCTTTCCAAGAAGTCCCCTTTTAAGTGTGGCCTGCCAAACCTCACTCTGGTGGCTTATCTGATGGTCTCAGCAAGACTATGGCCTGGGTGATAATTCCAGCTCCGACTGTTCTGCCTTGAAGCACAAAGAAACTGAAGGCTCGTTTCCCAGAGGATGGGGGAAGTTGTAGCTTTAACTGTTTAAAATTGGATTTTAGTGGGTAATGCTTCAAAGCGCTCACTTTGCATTTCTGCTAACAAAGCTGAACATTCAGCCAAAATATTGGAAAGGAAATCCTCTGGCAGAATGAAACGACAGAGGAGGCTTGGGAAGTGGGGAGCCAAGCCAAGAATGACAAAATAAAAGGGGCACATTCCAGAAGGAGCAGTGAAAGAGAAAACTGTTTTTAGCTCACTGGCTAGCTTCTCCTTGTCCCAGAGCCATACCCGAATCTTGGAAATAATGAATTCTTTAGTCATTTTTTTAGCTTTTCCTCTCATATACTCACTTAAAATCCTAGGCTATTACATTAAAGAAAACTTCAGGAGCCCTTCTGGGCAACCCAAGCTTTTAATACAAATTGGTGTTTACGATTTAATGGCAGGCGCCACAGATGGAGATCACAGGAAAGTTTTCTACCCCCAACACTGGAAATAAAACGACTTTAGCTTTCATGCAATGAATAACATAGGTGTTCTGAAAAAATATTTCTGTAAGAAGTAATCCTCTGAAACACAGTTCTGAGAAGTACTTTAAGTTCCATAACATGACTCTGAAGGTGAGCATATCTGCTTGTTTATCTCCTTCTAGGATAACTTTATTCATACTACATTGATTTTGCTGTAAACTCTTCTGCTCCTTGAAAAAAACACTGTTTATTTGATCATTGGAAGCCAATCCCACCCAAACTGCCTGAGTGGCTTATTTAGAGATGGCTGAGAGCAGTCACAGAGACAGCCCAGGAAGCCAGTCGCAAAGGGCAAATCAGAAAAGAGAACAGAACTAAGCAGATGTTAGTTGTGTTGGGCAGAAACAGAGGCCTGGATGGATTGATTTCTGAGAGGTTCTTGCATTGGTAATTTTGCCAGTGATGTCTTGTTTCCTAATCCCTCACCCCGTTGTGTGTGCGTGTAGGCACGTTTGTTTTATAAAATCATCTTTATTAATTAAAACAGGTACCATCTTTTCACCTTTGAGGAGATTGCAAATTTACATTCAGAATACATAAACATGGATACTCCATCATACCTAAGAGGACAGCAGTCAAATCTTCCTACAACCACTTGGAGACAGTTAATTTCTTTTTCAAGTCTCTTGCATTACTAAACGATGCACAGAAATGAAACTGGAATTGCTAAAAAGCAAAAAATGATACTTTGTGCCGAAGACATTTCTAAAAATGGGAACAATTAATGCTAAATTTGAAAAAAAATTTCAAATTTCACTGGCTTTTTCTTTTTCTTTTTCTTTTAGATTTTATGTCTCCAAGTGTTTTTTGCAGAAAAGTTATATTTGAGAGAATAGGAATATATAGATTGTACAAGGTGATTATCTTTAATGTATGTCTCTGTCTTAAATTATCATAAAGTCCAAGGATTTAAAGGGAACTTGGTCATCTAGTAAAATTCATGCTTGTAACTTTGGTTCTTTTAGAAACAAAGCTATTTAGATATTGCTAAAATATCTTCAGATAAAGAGACTAGACATTGCTCTTGTAAACAATAACACAGACTTTTGTACTATATTCAAGTCAATACATATGCATTGCAAAACTAAGCTGTGCCAGGGATACAGAATCGAATATGACACTTTCTGGTTCATGTATGCATCCATTTACAGCCTTTATTGGATGTCTAGAGTGTGCCAGCACTGCTCGGAGGTAATGATACACAAGTGTTAAAATAAGTAAGACCAAGTTTCTGCTTTCATGGAAACTATAGCCTAGTAGAAGAAAAAAAGACATTAAAAAAAGATATTTAATATAATGACAGGCAATGTAAAGTGCTGTGCTTACACATCAAGTAAGATGAGGGATCAAGGGTGACAGAGACAAGAGTGCTATTTTAGATAGGATGGTCCAGGTAGACCCCTCTGGCAATGTCCCATTTTAAATGGGGCCCCTAATGGGAAGAGAATGAGAAGGACAGCATTCTAAGAAGAGGAATCCTGATGCCAAAGGTACCACAGTAAGAGAAGAGGATATGCTGAGAATAATTCCTTTGGCCAGTGCTCTGTGTGGACGGAACATGGAGAAATTGCAGAAGAGGAGGCAGGAAAGGGATGGGACCGTAGTTGAAGAGACTGTAGACTGGGCTGAAGGATTTGGATTTTTCTTAAGGTAGAAGGGACTTGAAGAAGTTTTAGAAGAGACAAGAAGAAGTCAGAGCTGTGTTTTCACCAGTTATTCTGGCAGTGGTATGGAGACTGGGAAGCGTGGAGGCAGATGATGCCTTCATTCTATACAATATAAACCAGAGGCCTCTGAATATATCTGTTCACTCCAGGAGGGTTAACTTTGTGAGTCAATAAGACTGGGCCGGGGCTTCCCTGGTGGCGCAGTGGTTGAGAGTCTGCCTGCCAATGCAGGGGATGCGGGTTCGAGCCCTGGTCTGGGAAGATCCCACATGCCACGGAGCAACTGGGCCCGTGAGCCACAACTGCTGAGCCTGCGCGTCTGGGGCCTGTGCTCCGCAACAAGAGAAGCCGCGATGGTGAGAGGCCCGCGCACCGCGATGAAGAGTGGTCCCCACTTGCCGCCACTGGAGAAAGCCCTCGCACAGAAACGATGACTCAACACAGTCATAAATAAATAAATAAATAAAAGAACGTGAATTTCTTTTAAAAAAATAAATAAATAAATAAATAAGACTGGGCCATGGTGCGCCCAGATTAACCATTATTTCTGAGCAAGTATGTGAGGGTGTTTCCAGATGAGATTAACATTTGAATCTGTGGATTCAGAAAAGTAGATCACCGTCCTTAATGTGGGTGCACATCATCCAATCCATTGAGGCCCTGAATAGAACAAGAGGGGTCGGATGGAGAAATTCACCTTTTAAAATTCTTGCCTGATTTCTTAAGCTCAGACATAGGTCTTCTCCTGTCCTGGATGCTCCTGGTTCTCAGGCCCTTCAGGCCTGAATTGGAACATATACCATGGGCTCGTGTCATTCTTAGGCCTTTGCGCTTGGGCTGAGTTACACCACAGGCTTTCCTGGGTCTCCAGCTTGTAAATGACAGATTGTGGGACTTCTCAGCCTCTGTAATTATGTGAGTCAATTCCTTATAACAAATCTTTTCCTCTCTTTATATATTCTATTAGTTTTATTTCTCTGGAGAATCCTGACTAATGCAACCTCCCTCCCCAAAAAAGTAATTTTGAAAAATATTTTAAAATGTTCATAACATGCCTGTTGGCCATCTGCATTTCCTCTTTGGAAAAATGTCTATTCAGTTCTTCTGCTCATTTTTTAAGCGGGTTGTTTGTGTTGTTGACATTGAGTTGTATGAACTGTTTATATATGTTGGATATTAACCCCTTATCAATCATATCATTTGCAAATATCTTCTCTCATTCAGTAGGCTGTCTTTTTGTTTTGTTGATGGTTTCCTTTGATGTGCAAAAGCTTTTAAGTTTAATTAGGTCCTATTTGTTTATTTTTGCTTTTGTTTCCTTTGCTTAGGAGACAGACACAAAAAATATTTGTGATTTATGTCAAAGAGTATTCTGCCTATTTTCCTCTGGGAGTTTTATGGCCTTACACTTAGGTCTTTAATCAGTTTTGAGTTTATTTTTCTATATGATGGTAGAGACTGTTCTAATTTCATTCTTTTACATGTAGCTGTCCAGTTTTCCTAGCACCACTTATTGAAGAGACTGTGTTTTCTCCATTTTATATTCTTGCTTCCTTTGTCATAGATTAATTAACCAAAAGTGTGCGGGTTTATCTCTGGGGCCTCTATCCTGTTCCATTGATCTATGTATCTGTTTTTGTGGCAGTACCATACTGTTTTGATTACTGTAGCTCAATATTGCTAATCATCAGGGAAATGCAAATCAAAACCACAGTGAGGTACCACCTCACACCTGTCAGAATGGCCATCATCAAAAAGAACACAAATAACAAATTTTGGTGAGGATGTGGAGTAAAGGGAACCCTCCTACACTGTTGGTGGAAATGTAAACTGGTGCAGCCCCTGTGGAAAACAGTATGGAGGTTTCTCAAAAAACCAAAAATAGAACTACCACATGACCCAGCAATTCAACTCCTGGGTATATATCAGAAAAAAACAACAACACTAATTAGAAAAGATAAATGCACCCCAATCTTTATAGCAGCATAATTTACAGTTGCCAAGATATGGATGCAACCTAAGTGTCCATCAACAAATGAATGGATAAAGAAGATGTGGTGTGTATATATATACATATATATATATATAATATATCTATATTAATAATATACATATACAATGGAATACTACTCAGCTTTAAAAAAGAATGAAATTTTGCCATTCGCAACAACATGGATAGACTTGGAGGGCATTATGCTAAGTCAGACAGAAATAAGTCAAACAGAGAAAGACAAATATTGCATGTTATCACTTATATGTGGAATCTAAAAAATACAACAAACTAGTGAATAAAACAAAAAAGAAGCAGACACGTATATAGAGAACAAACTAGTGGTTACCAGTGGGGAGAGGGAAGGGGAGGGACAATATAGAGATAGGGGATTAAAAAAATATGTTTATAATGCATTTAAATACTTGTAAAAGTATAATTGTCAGCATACTAAAAATATTGGCATTTAAAATAATTATTTCACTCCATTTAAAGTATCCAATAGAATATAAACTTGGAGGTGATTTGCTTCCCACCATCGTTCATGTAACATCATAATAAGTTAGTTTTAACAGTTTTACATTAGCACCTTTAACTTTCTCCTCAACTTGTTCCATAGAATTTTACTCTAAAATAACTTATATTTATGATTTGGAAATGTTTTATGCATAATCTTTCTGTATTTTCTGCAATGAACATGTACACATATACACACATGTATATAGTATAACATTTATAATGTATTAATTTTAGTAAATATAGTTCATTATAACTAATATATTTTATAATTTATATAATCATAATTTATTTAGAATATTTATAATTATAAAAGAGTGCTATCTATTAGTTATAGATTAGTTTTATAGAGTGCTACTCTATAAAAGAGTGCCATTATTAAAGAGTGCTATCTATTAGTTAATTCAAGTATGTCCTCTAATTTTTTAGTAGCAAAATATTTGAAAGCACCCCACCTAGGAAGGGATTTGTTGCCAACTCGCAGGACCACAGTTACCAGTGGCGGCAGTTATTACACCCTAAAGCACTGCAGAAAGACTAGACAGTGGGTAGGCCAGAGGCTGACCTTTCTTTTCTTAAGGCAGAGAAGTTCAATTCACCAAGGGGACACCTTGACTGTGCTGCATTTGCAGGCAGATCGGTTTTAGGAAACGTTATTATGGAAGCTGAAGCTCTAGAAACCAACTCCTCCTAGTCAATCCTGTTCCCTCTCCTTGCCACTTTGGCAAGGCCCTCTTGAAGGGATGCTCAACGCTTCTCTAAACTATTCTTTTTGTTGCCTTTCTTGTCCATAAGAAACTTCTGGTCCTTTTCAAAATGTGCTTTTCACAATTTAGGAAAATGAGTCCCCGTGGTATTCAGTGGCTGTCTCTGGCCATGATTTGAGACTAGAGACCAGATTTTTATTATGCTGATCAGATCTCTTAACGATGTTCAGTCCTTGACAGGTTAATTTATGTTTTTTTGGAGTATTGATCCATTTTTTCTTCCTGTTAAACAGCAAAGTGACATTTTAAAAATGGTGCAGACTGTGCGTAAAAGTGAGTGATGGTGGGGGCAGAACTGAAAGAAAGTGAGTGATGGTGGGGGCAGAACTGAAAGACTGTGGCTGCAGCTGCTGCTAAGTACCATTTCACCCAAGAGAGAAATTTTTTAAAAATTGCTAGAGGGGAAAAAGCCTTTCCTATTTCTATCCTTGGAATCATTTTAAAGTCATGTTGATGAAAAAAAAATAAAATTTAAAACTTAGGCAAGCTATGGTTCTCCTAAAAGACACATTTCTTGAAGGATACAGAAGCCATTTTGATATATTAATTTTACACCAGAAGTTTTCAAAGCTTGCCAGTTGAATGACCTGTTAGAACATGATCATTTTTATTAAACTGTCATATTTTAACTTATCCAACCATTAACTTTTTTAGTGCAAAATCTCATTAGGGATTTTACATGTTTCTACAGGTAGACTGGTAGAAAATTTATTGCTGTTGTATCATTTGACAAATTCTTGAATCCTCATATATTTTCTTGCTTTTGCCCATCACCAGGAAATGGGCTCATCACTTTCCAGGCCTTTGCTATGGGAAGGAAACAGAGTCCTTTTGAAAGCTCTGGGCAATGTTTGTGAATATTTAATCATGGAGGTGGTACAATGGCATCATTTACAGCGATATGTCAAAATTAATTTCATGGTATTCTGTCAAGGAAAGAATCTTACCATATGCCCTCAAATAAAAATAAATGAGTTAGGAAAATCTGACAAAGAGTTTACCTAATTCTGCAAAATCTTTGGATGCAAGAGTCCCTTAAATGAAAATAGAATCATTCATGCAAACATGATTGAGTTTAATTTATTTCTATTGTTAAAAAGAAATTAGAAATAAAAGAGGTTTCTATCTTCTCATGTTTCCAAATTCATGCTAAATATCTTCAGTACAGAGTCTTGTGTTTTTATTAGAAATGCATTAAATGAAAAATTAAGTATGAAGACAGAGGAAGAGCAAGAACTTGACAGCCATACTTAGAAGGATGTCAAACACTTGAATTGGAGATGCAATGAGCAGATTTTCCAAGTACGTCGGTTCCCTGGGACCAGGACAATGTTACATGTCAGTGAGTCACCCAACAGATGTATAATGGAAATCTCAGAGGAAAGAGCTTACCTCTGCCCGAACACATGGAAATTTAGTCACCACTGAATAATAAACCTCACTGCTTGGTTCAATAAAAGTGTGGAACACAAGTGGGTTTATGGATGAATTTTCCTAAACAAATTTCAGCTTTTGCCATGTGATGTTTTAATATTTTTGTTGCAGGCACATTTATCAGTTTTTGAAATTGTGCCTGGATTTTTTTTTTTTTACACTTAGGTTATAAAGAAATTCACTTATTATTATTATTTTTTAGTATTATACTTTTTCACTGTTTGCATACTGAGATCTGATGCATTTGGAGCGTCTTTTTATGTATGTAGTGAACCCAAGTTTACATTTTCCAAATAGCTCTTTAGTTTGCCCCACACTACTAAAAAATAGTACATCTTTTCCTCACTGTTTTGAGATGTCACCCTTCTTGCTTCTAAATTTTCATATGTACTTGAGTTTATTTCTAGGTATTCTGTTCTGTATCATTGGTATGTCTGCCTAGTCATGTTCTAGTACTATACTGCATTACTTATAGAGGGTTTATTGTATGGTTTAATCCTGGGTAAGGCTATACTTCTCCCAATCTCCTCCCTGCTCTCCTTTTCCAATGTGTTTCTAGCTGTTTCTGCATGTTTATTTAGAAAGACTTAGAGGTAAAGTATTTTAATTTCTGTAACCAACTCTGAAATGAACATATGTATATGTACACATACAGAGAGAAAGAGATAAAGCTAATGCAGCAAAATGTTATCACCTGGTGAATATTGATGAAGGGCATTTGGGTGTTTTTAATAGGATTATTGTAACTTTCCTTGTGGTCTGAAAACTTTCAAAATAAAATGTTGGGAGAAAATCAAAGAAATAACTTTGGGGAAAATCAGTAATTTCCCATTAACTTTTGGGGGGAGGGTAGAAAGACATGGGGATGGGAACAAGAATCCTCAGTGTGTGTTTTGAGATAATATTTTGTTTTATCTTGAAAAATATAAATATATTAGCAATTCAAAGTAAAACATCAATAAAGTCTAATTTAAAACAATGCCCTATAAATATAGGAGCTGTGAAATGGATTTCAAACGTTATGAGTGTTTAGCATTGGGAAATTTAAACAGTATCAAAGTTCCTGAGAATGCACCAGCCAAGGAAGCTTGTCCTAGTGGTCTGGCTCACCCAGGCCCAGGAGACCACTGCTTTATAAGGACCAGGGGCAGGATGGCATCTCACTTACAGAAGAGGCATTGCCAGAAACTCAGGTCCTTTTAACCTAGAGATGACAATTCTAGCTTCTCTTCCTATTCTCCTTCTCTCTCTAGACATTTCTGCATTAATTAAAGGTCATGTGCATGAAGTGTCATGTGTTGGAGCTTGATGGTGTATGTGCACATACATTTGCATGCTTCTGACATTAATTTTACCTTCTCTCTGTGTCCCACCTTTCAGGCAGGAATGCCAAAGAGGAGAGGGGTAATCCGTCCTGCACAGTTCTCAGTCTAGATGGCAATGTCACTCTCTCTGGTTTCTAGGGCTTTCTCTCTCCCTGGAATCCCATCCTCTTTCTTCTTATGCCTTAGCTGGCTACTTCTGTCCTATATCCAAGCCTCAGTGTAGACTTCAACTGTTCTGAAAAGTTTGTCTATAATTTTCAAGGTGGTGTTAAGTGTTCCTCTCATGTGGTCCCATAGTTCTTTGAATAACCTGACCACAGGACATGTCATGGTGTGTTGTGATTACCTAATGAGAACTAACATTTACTGAGTTCTCACTACATGCTCAGGGTTTAAATGTACTATTTGATTTTCGCATCAATCCCATGAGGTAGGAGACATTTTGTCTTCTATTTTAGAGGAAAAGGAAGTAGGCTTAGAGAAATTTAGTTATTTGCTGAAACAGACAGCCTTTAAGATCACCTTCAGTAATCCCCACCTCCTGGTATTCACAGTCTTGTGCAATCCCCTCCCTTTGAATATGGGCTGGACATAGTAAGTTGTTTCTAAAAATCAGAGTATAGAAAAAGTGATGTGATGTCACTTCTGTGATTTGATTATAAATGACTGTGATGTCTAACCTTGATAATAGATTCTCTTTATTGCCTTCTTGGCTTGCACACTTTGATGAAGTAAGATAGCTTGTTGAAAAGACCCACATGGCAAGGAGTTGAGGGTGGCCTCCAGCTAACTGCAGTTGAGGTTCTCAGTCCAACAATCCTCAAGGAACTGAATCCTGTCAACAACTGCTGCCCCCTCCACAGTTAAAACTGCAGATGAGACTGCAGATGAGACCACAGTCATGGGTGTGAAAGACTCTGACACAGAGGGATTCCTGACTCACATAAACTGTGAGGTGATAAATTTGTGTTCTATTAAGCTGCTAAGTTTTGGGGTAAAGATAGATAACTATAGATTGCTATCAATAGATAACTAATACCCTTGATTTAAGTCCCACAGGTAGAAATATAGAGTACAGGGTTAAAATCTGACAATTCTAACTCTCTAATGAATCTTTGTCATGCTGTTTGGTTATTTCCCAACTGTTTCTTCTTCTCCATTTAAACATATTCCGATTTTCATTCCTAGCATTTAGCCTTGTATTTTGTGTGTCTTCAATAATTATGGAATGAAAAGTGGGTCTATAGAAAACAAAATCTTGTTTGATGAACCAGCCAGTCAAAGCAAAAATTTTTCAACTTTGTGTTTCTTAAAACTGGGTAAGGAGAAGAGATATACATAACATAACATGCTGGTTTGGAATTTGTTTACGCACTCCGCATGCTCACTGTAACAACAGCAAACTCAGTTTTAACACCTTTCTACCATAGAATATGGATCAGGGAGCACACACGGGCCCTAATTTGTTGTTAATTCCTTTATCAAATATTTTTAAAATACCTTCTGAATTTCTACCTCTGTGCCAAGCTCTCGGAATACGAAATTGGATAGAACAATGTAAAGGGCAAGACTAAATGCAAATAGTGGCACTATGGTGTGACATGATAAGTGACTTATTTGAGGTTTGAACAAAAAACTGCGGGAATAAAGGACAAACCAATAATTTAGTAAGGTGACCTTCCATTGGTGTTTCTGTCTATTTCTCTCTCTCTGTCTACACACACATACATATACACATACACATACATGCTGATTCAGAAAACCATAAATAGTCATTTAGGAGAGTTAGAATTTTACTCAATGATTTTAATTTTAAAGTGATTATGAGAAAAAGTTCAAGTGAAACTACTTGGTTGGTCTGAAGTAGGGCATTATTGATTTTAGTGAATCACTGAGCAACACAGTTTAGAGACTTGACATTAGAGGAGGTTACACACCAATAAAAACCAGGGAATTGCCAACTAGGGAGAACAACTGGAGAAACAATTTAAAGTGTGTTGTTCTTTTGAAGTTCAAAGTAACTTCTAATGGTTTTTACACACTCACAAATCTCTTTTTTATTTTCCTATGTCAAGATACTACCATACAAAACAATCAAAAGGAAAAATTATCATTTGCAGTTAGCCATCTTCTACGTCCCATTCAGGTCAAAAATTAATTTCTCATAGGTTTACTTATAGTGAATTTGCATCCTGCATCTGAATAAACTATTTTACAGTGTTCCTTCTTGTCAGCCTATGTGGGATACCATAAGGTATCTCTCAAGATCTTAGAAACAATGGAAATAAAATTGCCCTCTGAGAGTTAAACTATGAATCAAACAAATGATGAATAAAAGTAGAGAATGGCAGTTACCTTAGTCAAGAGTTCCCAGTGCTGCAAGACTTGATTGTGACCTCCCTGAATATATTAATGCACTAAAGAAGAACATATGCTCAACAGGGGGTTGTGCAACCATGGGAAAATAAAGGAACAGAGTCCCAGAAGCAATATGGGCCATGTTATATAAGCGCTATCCTAGCTAGTGAACAAGGCCATCCTTTTGAGTTGGATGTATTCAGCTCTTATGCATTGGATTAACCACCCAACTTCTTATTGTGTTCTCTTTTCATGTTCAGTAAGGAAATTTCCAATTTCTATCTGACTTCCTATGTGGGTCAAGGTTAGTGAAGCAGACCCTGAGAATAGGGGAAGGAAGAGATGCATTGTCAGTTAATTGGGGAAAGATATAAAAGTGTGAACATTGATTATAGACAACAATTTCAGTAGCTCTCAAAGGAAATATTTTTTGACTTATTGCCAGTGTTTCTAACTCTGCACTTTTGATCACTCTTTTCACCATCAAAGCTTAAACATATTTAATCCTCTCTCATTTTAAACAATAAAATAAACACAAAACATCCATTTGTACAACATCCCACCCCCAGTCCCAGGTAATACTGTGAAAGCAAGCTATATGTTTATGAACTCTATTCACTTAACTTGGATTTATTTACTTATTCTTTCTCCATAGCACTGAGAAAAGTGTTATTTGAATTTCCTGATGGCATTTCAGTTGTGTTACACAGGTGCAAGAGAAGTGTTTTATCCAAGCTTGTCCAAGTCAGTTTAAGGAGGACCAGCTCCCAAAGAGTTCATTAAGGAGGAGGCCATGTCATTAGTGAAACCTCAGAGAAGGGAGAATCACAGGGTAGGGTCGGCACCACAGGGTTCTGCCACCTCTTGTTATCAGGAAAGTCTCCTTTCTTGGCCAACTTTGTCAGTCTGCACAAATCCTTTTAGATGTTCAAGTTTGGAACTTTCCCGAGCAGCTTAAGAAAACATAAGATGCTAAGTTTCCAAAATGTAGAAATAACCCAAATGGATGACTCCTTTTATTTTCATAAATTTGTCCAGATACACGACAACTTGGGCAACTGTGTACAATGTTTTACATTTAGTGACTTTTATGACCCAAACTCTGCTAGGCAGGGTGGTATAAGCACTTGTAATCAATACAAAAAGAATCCACCTTATATAAAATACAAATTTCAAAAATTGGGTAAGACTGCATGTTTGGAGCCTATCAAGATACTTGCGTGCATAAGAGTGCAAAATGCTGAAGTGACCTGTGGAGGCAATTGTTCTTTTCCTTGCTGTGAATGTGAAAGTGAGAAGAAGCAAAGAATCATCAACAAATGAATACCCTTTTCATATTTCTTGTGACAGCTACCTGGAATAGGCAGGGAAGAAAAATGCAGATAAGAAAATAAGAAAACCACAGGCTCCTGGGGGCCAATGACAACAGCCTTCTGATCCTAATTTGATCTGGAGTTAGGAATGCCGGGAAGTTCTGTAATGGTTTCTTCTGCATGACAGAGAGTTCTGACTTTTCCGGCAACAGCGTTTCCCTGGAAGCTACACAAAGTCCCCTTTGACTGCCCATGATCAAAGCCATGAAGGCACTCCTGCAACATCTTAGTTTCAGAAAGCCAGGAAAATCAGAATGCTGAGAGTGTATTAATAATTTCTAAGCACATTTTTAAGGTGAGTGGTACTTCTGAGAGAATTTCATCATTACTAAAAAATGATTTGTTTCTGCCCTTCCTGTTGTACACCTGGGAAAAAGTTAGCTTTAACTCTCCAATTAGTAAGTTGCATGTCATGGAGTATATTGACAGTATGTTCAGTTGTTCTACTCAGAATTTATGCAGCTGACCATGTAGGGACAGATAGGATTCAGTGATGGAAGGCTCTCTAAACTGCAAGTCAGGGCACTCAGCTTTGTCATTTGACTAGTGGACATGTCAAACAACCTTGGCCTCAGTATCCCCATCTGTAAAGTGGAGTTAGAAGCTGGAGCTCCATGTTCTCTGCAGCGCCTTTGAAGTGTCCTTGTTAATGAGGCTCCTATTTGATTGATTCCTTACACCCAAATTTATAGCCATGGTTGACCTTGGCAAGATTGCCGAGTACTGAGCTTTCTCCTTGGTTTTCTTTTCTTCTCTTTTTGTGCCCTTTCTGCTATGTTTGGTGTCTCTGTCAACAGGAAAGGAGCAGATATCTCAATGTGAATTAGTATGTAGTACCTGGACAAGAAAGATTTGTATTTGTTAAAAAGGCAGCAAGAGAAAGAAAAAGAGGGAAAGAAAAAAAGAGAGAAAGAAAGAAAGAAAGAAAAAGAAACCTGATATATGTGGAGAGGGAAGCACATTTTAAAGTCAGAAAAACTGCTTGTGTATTTCAACTGTGCAGTTTATTATTTGTGTGAATTGAATTAAATCATTTAACTTTTCTGAGTCTCAATTCTTTATCTATATAATAAAACCTAGTCCATAATGTTGCGATAACGTTAAAAAGGTGAAGCATCTATGTAAAGTGTAAATTTACACTTATTACATAAAGTACATAATCCAAATTGTGATTTTATTATTTTTTACTATTTATTTACAGATTTCATGAATTTTGGTAGTAGTAGAGGAGTATTAGTAGGAATGGTTGTAGTGATAAGAGTTACAAAATTATATTTTATTTTTAAAAAATTTTTGGTGAAGTATAGTTGATTTACAGTGTGTGTCAGTTTCTGCTGTACAGCAAAGTGATTCAGTTCCAAATTATTTTTTAATGATGACATGTCATACACAGTGAGGAACCAGGTTAAAAGAATTAACTGGGGGGAAGATAGAACCTTTCTAATATAATTAAAATATGTATATCTGTTTCTAGTATAATGTATAAACTAGATACCTGGAGCATATTTTTTGTTTCTTCCCTCCTTCTCCTCCTTCCTTCTTTCCTTCCTTCCTTCCTTCTTTCCTTCCTTCCTTCCTCCCTTCCTTCCTTCCTTCCTCCCTCCCTTCCTTTCTCACGCACCCACTCTGCATTGACCAACTCCAACCCCTGATGCACTCTAAGGGAAAGGTAAGCCGACTGCAGGGTAAAAACACTGCCCTGGACCAGAACTTTGTGTCAAGAGTGACTGCAGGAAGCATCTGGTAGAGATGAAAGAAGTAGCTATTTTATCTGGAATTTTGAAGACTTGAGGCTCAGAACCAGAGCTAACATTTGGGGACCTAGCAGGGGTGTACAGACAACATATGGCACCAAGCCTGTTCTAAGCAACTGCTTGCGGAGACAAATTTTCTTCTAAATGTAGGACCCCAGGCAGTATGGTCGAAACTTCCTATTCTGACCAGAGTCAGTAGTGAGAGAACAGGGAGAGAGTAGAAGGAGAGAAGCACAAATTGGAAATGGTGGAAAGTGGAAAAGGAAAACCTTTTGATGGTGACTCAGATTTCAAATAAGACCAGTTGGCAAGAAAGCTTCCTCCCACCACCTGACCCTAACCTCAGCCTTTTGCACGTCACCAGTACTTATGCCACCTCCCTCTCATTCGGGGGTTGGGCCTTTCCTCCAGCTCTTCTCCCTTAAGCTGCCTCTCGGTGCCACCTTTCCCCTTCAAGGTGCCACCTTTCCCCTTGAGGCTAAAGGTTCATCATGACTTCATCTCTGTCCACTGGAGTAGGGAATGAGCATATGTGATGGTCCAGGGTCCAGGGAAACTCAACTGTGCACTCCAGAAGCCCTTCTTTGTTCCTTCCAGGCACACAGCAGCTCTGCTAATGCCTGCCAACTTAACACACCCAGTCAATGTTAGGTGCGAGAGGGTTTTTACAGCAGTGGGAAGGAATCTTTGCACGTAACTTGGTGGGTACTGCTACATCCTGATTTTTACATAGGTTACACGCAATTGAGCCAATTTATTTAATGACCTTCTAATGAACATTTGTCATATGACTATTCTTATTACTTCACATTCCAATGCCATCTAAGGGGGTTTTCACTGGAGGAAAACCCAGTTTTTCACTGCCCTCCCTACCTATGGGTATAACGTTCACAAAGTTAGTGAGCTCATGTGCACGTGGTAGTGGGTGTCATCATTTTATTTGCTTCCAAACTGACTGGCATAGTTTGTCTCAGTTGCAGAAAATCTGAATTAAAATGGTAAGCTTTCATAGTACTGGCAATAGATAATAGCCACCACAGCTAGGGCTCTTCTGAACCCATAATGCCTCCAAGGTCTCTTTAGAGTTCAAGAATATTTCAGTTTTTCTCCATCACAGCATCTTGTTCTGTGGCTGTCATTTGCCCCAACCCAAATTAATTTCTATTAGTATGATAATTCTTTCTATTCAAACATGGATTCTTGTTGCTTTCTTTTTTTTAATTTTATTGGAGTATAGTTGATTTACAATCTTGTGTTAGTTTCTTTTTTTTTCTTATTATTTTAATTAATTTTTTAAAATTTTTGGCTGTGTTTGGTCTTCGTTTCTGTGCGAGGGCTTTCTCTAGTTGCGGCAAGCGGGCGCCACTCTTCATTGCGGTGCGCGGGCCTCTCACTATCGCGGCCTCTCTTGTTGCGGAGCACAGGCTCCAGACGCGCAGGCTCAGTAGTTGTGGCTCACGGGCCCAGTTGCTCCGCGGCATGTGGGATCTTCCCAGACCAGGGCTCGAACCCGTGTCCCCTGCATTGGCAGGCAGATTCTCAACCACTGCGCCACCAGGGAAGCCCCTTGTTGCTTTTTAAAACACTTTTCTGGCTTTATTTCTAGAAAGAATTTTTAAACTTTTCTTCCTATGGATTTATGTTGCAATTGGATTTCAATTACCAAGGATCCTGGCCCCCACGTGCTCAGTTCTTCCCTAATAAATTGGATAACCTCATTGTACTAGAACTTTCTTTCAGGGAAATTTGGCTTTATTATCCATGTGATCTCCTTGGACTTTTAACTTTTCAGTAAATAGTGATCTAGTGACTTCCCTGAGATGAGGTCAGGGCTACAGAGGACTGTTACTTTGCTTTCATTAGCATGTGTCTAAACATTTAACCTTGGAATCTTATCCTTTCCAATAGCTTTTCCCATTTAGTCATTTTCCCCTAATTTAACTCTTTAGAAGAACAAAGAACTTTACTGTATTGAGGTGGATAATCAGGAAATTGTACTTATTCTTTGGCTGTAGGCTGTGAGCACAAAGGACATGTGAAAATTTGTAAAAGAGAAAATCTGTTCCTTGTCTTTGAGAAGCTTATCCTTTCTTGGAGGAGATCAAATACCCAGAAAAGAAAGGGGACTTAAAAATATTCTACAAAGCAAAATTAAAGAAAAAGTGTATGTGTATAATGCATCTGTTGCTGAGCAATAATAGGGAAGATGGTCACTTAAATGATTGGACAGAGGACTCTGCACAGGATGGCCGGAGAAGTTCATATTTGAGATGACAGGCTGCTCTAGTTCCTACTTGAATGATGTTCTTGTTAGAGGACAGCATGCCAGAGGCAAGAGCTCTTTCTCTGGTGAGTGCATGTATGTGTGTATGTGTGTGTGTGTTTATGAATTTGCATACTATCTTCTTTCATCCATTCTTAGTGGAAAAAAATATTGGCTCAGTATATGAGCTAATAACAATTTCATGATATAAATTATCTAGTTCAGTGTGAGAAATAGATACCCTTTTCTTCATTAATAATAAAATATACTTTGATTTTAAAAAAACAAAATAACCCAAATCCTTCATCTGCCTTACACAAAAAGGTAAAAGGTAATTAAGGGGAAGATTTTTTATCCCTTCGAGAAAAATCAGTTGTATACTTGGTTTCCTCAGCTTCCTGTCAAGAAAACATCTTAACTCTCCATGTGCTGAAATGTCTTAGAGGCAAACGGTATGTGCATGACATGAAGATCACACAGGCATCAACATTGGACCCTCCACAGACAGTGGGCCAGCTTAGTGAAGTCCTCTGATGTAGATGGGCTTCTTATTACTGTCAATAACCATAAATTGTCCCTACAAAACCAGAGTGTTTCACCAAGCCCCATATAGCTTCAGGGCAAAAAAAGAAGTGGGAATAAAATATAGAAAACAAATAACTCACGCTGTTCTAGAGTATAAAAACATGTTGTCAGGCTGTTTTTTAAACAAGTACCTTTAAAAATAACTCCTTTGCTTTACTAAACAGAATTTTTGATTTTGTGTACAGGTGTATGGAATTTTTCAGGTGAACAGTATGAGGGTCTGGAGGAATATTCCATGTATCTCAGAAGGGGTAATGGTGTGCATGATTGGATAATAGGATAATCTGTGCACTTATGCCTGGGTGCATATAGTATCATATGTACATTGAATAAAATCCACTTGGATCTGGATATACAAAAATCTAGATGAACCAGAAATAGCTGTTAAGATCCTTTTTTTTTTTTTTTTTTTTTGAGGGGGAAAATCCTTCAAAGTCAAGTATACTTTGCTGGGTAAACTGACTCATTACCACAACTGTACTATGCAGATAAGTCTTAGGTGTTCAGAACTGGACACTGATATGGGGACATCTCCAATGTATAAATTTGTCTGCATAGTATAATAGTCTCAATTAATCATCTCTCCTGCATAGTAAAATATCAACTGGAAACTCAGACGGATTTAAGTTTGAATGAATGGACATTGTTCACATGGATTACTACACTCTAATGAATTTAAACAGAGACGTGGATAGTACAAAACAATGGAGAAGTCCAAAATAACTGATGTGTGGCTTTGGAATGTACCTAGAGAGAGATGATCATACATATGCATCATACCTACTGAAAGAGCCCAAGGCCCAGGTAGGAGATCAAGAATGTGGAAGGAAAAGCTGAACTTCCTACAGAAATTATATGTAAAGTAGGTTTCAGAGCCAAGCAGGCAAGTGTTCAAATCCTGGTTTTTCCCACTTAGTTCAGTTACACAATATCTCAGATTACAGAATGTATTTTTCTCACCTGTGAAATGGGGAAAATCCCTACCTTGTGAGATGTCTATGAGGAATAAACACAAAAGCACTTGTCCAACCCATGGTAGTGTGATGGTCATTTTTGTACGTCAACTTGGCTAGGTTATAGTACTCAGTTATTCCATCAAGCACTAACCCGTGTTGCTGTGAAGGTATTTTATAAAGTAGGGGAGCAGAATTTGCCTACCCAAAATATGTCTCTTTGACATATTAATTATTTTAAGCTGGTTATTTTTTTAAAGAAACATGGGAAACACTCTGAAAATCAGCTAGGAATTACCGTTTTGTAAGACACATTTACATTTATATGGAACATCTCCATTTGTAAGGGTATCTCCCTGACTGTACCAGGAAGAGGAGGATGACCAAATCTCTAGGAACTCTTATCGATGGAGAAGGCAAACTTAAATCTGCATAAACAACCTTACCCTTGCTTACTGTGCTTTTCCTAGTAACCTTCCATAACTGACTCTCAACTTCCTCTTTTGTCTTTAGCTGAGGATAGTATTTAAGGTGAGGGCTTCAGCCATTTTTTTGAGTTACTCAGTTTTCTTGGGTTTCTCCTATGTATACATGTTATTAAATCTTTGTTTGATTTTCTCCTTAGTCTGTCTTATGTCAATTTAATTCTTAGACCAGCCAGAAGAACCTAGAAGGACAGAGGAAAATTTCTTCCTTCTTGACAGTAGACATCATTAGCATCTACAATCAGCTGGTTTTAAGTAAAGGGGATTATCTTCTGTAATCTGAGTGTGTCTGATCCAACTTGTAGAGAAGATTTAAAAGAAAAAGAGGTTTTTCTGAGAAAGGAGAAATTCTGCTTATGGACTGCAGTGACAGTTCCTGCCTGACAGTTTCCATCCTAAATCTATTATCATGTATCTATTTTCTTTCTTTCTTTCTTTCTTTCTTTCTTTCTTTCTTTCTTTCTTTCTTTCTTTCTTTCTTTCTTTCTTTCTTCTTTCTTTCTTTCTTTCTTTATCTATCTATCTATCTATCATCTATCTGTCATCTATCTATCTACCTGTCCATATTGGTATCTATTTACACAAGGCTAATATTATGATGGCTAAACTTAGCATTTAAGTGTATACTAAGACTTAAATTAACCAGATTGCCCTATTTCTGTGAATAACAGATGTTTGTTTTTTTAAATTTGCCAATTGATTAACTAGCACACTTTGTTAAATATAGAAAATTTGAAACATAAACAGTGACTACCTCTATGACACTGATTTTTTCCCTAGTAGATTCTTCTTTAAAAGATTGTTGGCATGAGGATAACATCATTATTTTTTCTTAAGTTCTTGCTCAAAGAGTCAGTCAATCATTGAAAACATATTGAATATCTACTAGATAATCATTCTTTCAGAGGACTTAACTTTAACCCTGGTTTTTCAACCTTGGCTCTGGTGACAGTTTTGGGCTGGATAATTCTTTGCTGTGAGGGTGGTCCTGAGATTTTGGATGCTTAGCAACATTCTTGACCTCTACCCGTTAACATCAATATCACCCCTCCCCCCGTTGTGACCACCAAAAATATCTTCAGACATTGCCATATTATCCCAAGGGGGCAAAATCACTCCCAAGTGAGAAACACTGCTTTAAACCCATGAAATAGATTGTATTTGACATGAAATGGATTGTAGGCTATCTGTGACAAACACTTCCCAGATCTTAGTGGCTTGAGACAAAAAAATTATTATTTTTTGCTCAAATTAGAGTGCAGTGAGGGTCATTATGCTGGGAAGGGGGAACATGTTCCATGTTAGAAAGCCTTCCACCTTGCAGTTGCTGGGGTCATTGGCCAGAATTTAATCAAGTGGACCCACCTAAATGCAACAAAGCCTGGGAAACAGTTGCATGCCAAGGCAGACAAGGAAAAAGGTTAGTGAGTAATAGGAAGTTTCTGTCATACAGATTATAATAAAATGAGGCCAACAGATTTAAATAAGACAGAGATTAATGTGACGGCTTTGGAAGGGATTCTCACAAAACATCATCCGAAAGGTTTACTTGCAATCAAGGAAACCAGTATTTGCTTATATGGCTCTCAACCACCGAGTAAGAATATGAATGGATGATCTCAAAGCCAGGGCCTCTGCTCAGGTCATTAGTGGGCATTTAGTGGGATACCAGAGTCTTTTCTAATCCAACATTCTCGTTGGATCTTTCAAGCCATCTCAGATCTAAGAGGGTTACATCAAAAGTGGTGCCTCTGATCTGCTTTCTCTGGATTCACATGAAGCTCAGTAAAACAACCAGGAAACAGAACAAAATAGTAAACATGTGGCTCTAATTTAGGGAGGTCTGCTAAGATGGTTACTCCACACCAGCATTGGGAAGGTGATAGATGAGCCTGATTCAGATTCTGGCTTCAGAAACAACTCTCTATGAGACCTTCAAGAATCTTCTTAACTTAAAAAGAGCTCCAGTTTTCTGATTTGTAAAATGGAAAATGCTATGCTTCCAAGATTGTTGTTAAGATTAGTTGAACAAATGTATATAAAAAACCCAGTGAATATAGTGCCTGGCACACCAGTGCTCATTTTCTAAATTTACTTCTTGCTTTTCAGCAGCCGTAGATGATATGTTACCTACAGGCTGACTGACAGACATGCAAGAATGATCAGAAGAAGAATAGAGAGAAGAAACAGAGAGAGGCTAGAAGTCAGAAACCAGAGCAAAGGAAGAGAACATAGAAACGCACATGGAGAAGTCAACTCAATTTTAGTAGAGAGTTTAGTAGAGATGGAATATCGGGCTTAATTTTAAATAGGCTGCATTCTTAAATCCTGAGAAAGAAAGAGGTCATTAGCTTTACCTGGTTTGTTCACTATGTGATCATTATGTGAGGTCAGCTCCTATTTCCTCTTTCATTTACTCGTATTTCCCCTTGGAAGACAGGCAGGGACAGATGCTAAGATTGGTATGTCCTGGACAATCTTAATAAACACACTTTCTTTTCTATAGAATTTTTAAATTCTGTGTAGCTCCAAACCAAAACTTTCAGCAGTTGTTCAAACTTTTTCAAATTGTAATAGAGGTACTACCCATATATTGGGTGTCTATAATAATCATTATGTATCTATAATAATTTTTATTATGTATCTATTCCAGTTCTTACAGCTCCCTGCATGAGAGGGATTTATTACCTTCCTGTTTTTGGGTGTGGAATAAGAAACCTAAAGACATTAAATGATTCGTCTTTGATTCTAGATTTTTTGACTTAAAGACTTCCCTGGTGGTGCAGTTGTTAAGGATCCACCTGCTAATGCAGGGCACACGGGTTCGAGCCCTGGTCTGGGAGGATCCCACATGCCGCGGAGCAACTGGGCCCGTGAGCCACAACTACTGAAGCCCGTGCACCCTAGAGACCACACGCTGCAACTACTGAGCCCACATGCTGCAACTACTGAAGCCCGCGCACCTAGAGCCCGGGGTCCGCCACAAGAGAAGCCACCGCAATGAGAAACCGGCACACAGCAACGAAGAGTAGCCTTCGCTCACCACAACTAGAGAAAGCCCGCACGCAGCAGCAAAGACCCAACGCAGCCAAAAATAAGTAAATAAATAAATAAATTTATATATATAAAAAAAGAGTGCCTTGTTCTCTTTAACATGGTTCCTGCCTGTCTCAGGTATATGCAGTGTTGTTAAGGCCTGATGTTGTTCCAGTGCATCTTCTTTTCACCTCCAACATGCTCACATTTGTGGCCTGGTTGTCAGATGACATGCCCTGGAAAACTCTCACTGATGGAGACAAGGTGGCAGGTGAGTAAAGGTGGCAATTCCCTGGGTGGCTTAATTGTGACTTAGGCATAGTATAAGCCAACAGAGTGCCAGGCCGTTAAATAAGAGACACAGGGTGTTTTCTATAACTTAAATACAAGTGAGTTTAATGATAGAGAAGGAAGATATTTTGAGTCTGACAGTGTTTAGAAACTTTCCCGTTTCACCATTAATGGTGGCACGTAATCCAATTAGTCTTTAAAAGCAATCAGCACCTCATGGGGTGGCACCATGGTGTACCGAGGTGCTTCATAGATTTTAATTCTCTCTAACAGCTTCCAACAATAAAACAGTTACTGAATTTGAAAGTCATCGGGAGTAATTCCAGTAGGTCTTGTTTATGTACCATCTTATGGAGGCTTCTCAAAACCTAGTGGCTATAGATTGAATCATTCTCTGCATTCAAAGCTGTGGATATAAGCACAGACAGAAAACTATATCTGTCAGTGACTCACACTTCATACAACATTAAGATTCAAATTTCTATTGAAAGGGATTCTAGTAATTCAGATGGAGAAATATTCCAGATTCGAAGTGATTGTGTTTGGAAATTGCAATGGAGGAAACTCCACAATTTCATGGACTGATTTAGTTTAGCAACAAGCAGCCTTCCTGTATAGCTCTTGTATGATGCTTGGTGAGTGCAAAGCAATGTCATGCCTTGGGGAATCTACTGTACTATGGGTTAGGCAATGGTCAGTTCCACAGTGAGCCCTAGGATTTGTCTAAGTTGTCAGAAAGTCCCCATTTCCCCGTGAGCACTTTGTCAGGCTGGTGTGTACCCCTTGGAGCCATACCCCTATTTCCATTGCCCATTTGGCCTTTTTCACTAGCTTCTTACCCATTCCATTTGCATTTAATTCATGCTTTGATGTGGACCTCGAAACCAGAGCCCACATTCTTAGATGTGTAAGAACCTTCAGCATTCTTTGCCACCGCAACCAGCTTGCTAGAAAGAACATAGTCCCAATGTGCAGAGTTCCAGAAAGAGAAGGTGAATACAGTGAAATACCGTTTATTTCTTTGGGGCACTAAAACCAGGTCTGCCAATTAGTCTTATTAAAGATTTAATACATGTGTTGAGAAAACATATCAAATATTATTGTATAACTTTAAACAAGAAAACCAACCCTGAAATGAAAAAGAAAACAAAACAAGACATATATACATATATATATATATATATATATATATATATATATATATATATTTCCCCAAATTTCTTATTTTTCAAGAGGATTCACTGCATGACCACTTCAAGTAAGTCTTTTAAGCTGGATTGCACTTATGCCTTTATAAGTACAGTTAGACTTTTAGAAAAGTTTCTATTACATGAAATAAAGTAAAACTGCAGTTCAACATTTTTCCACAAGGAGATTTTTGAAATGTGAAGATTTTTTTTCTTTTTTCATCTGTTCACAGTTTCCTCCATGTAATGCTCTATCCCAGTTAAGGGTACATGGTTTCTCCAGTTAACAGATAGTTTGTCTTTGGAAATTACTAATCTAAATGCCAATCTTCACATCTTTCAGAGAGACCATCATCATTGCAAGGTGCCACTATGCATAATATCCTGAGATCTCCTGAAAGGCTAATTTAAAAGAAAAATCAGACATGTACTAGAGTTAATTTTTAAAATTACAGCCTTTCTTTCATTTTTCAATTATTAATTTATCATAAAAGAAACAATGGGTCCACTGTCTCATTCGGCAAATTGCTGGGAATTACTTTTGAAGGTAAGCAGGTCACTTACAAGTTGGCCATTCTACTCTTCAATTACTACGGCTATTTAAGTAATAATTGCTACTATAATTCCACTAGAATTACAACTATGATTGGAAAAGAGATGAATAACTTTTCAGGGGCACGTATTTGTATTTCTTTGATTATCTAAGAGTCAGGAAGATGACACGTGAGTCTGTGCAGTGAGAATTGGATTTCAGTGGCACCAGGAGGACAGGGCCATCCTGAATTCACTTTGAGAGTCTCTACGAAGTCACCTTTAGACTGCACAGTAATGTTTTTCTCACAGAACTAACCAGTCCCAATTTTCTTTCTGTGTCGTTTGATTTCATTTCAAGATGAATCAATCCCCGTCGACATGTTCGGTGTAGTGCTTGGCGTGTAAGTTCGTGATGTGTCACAGGGATAGCTGAGATTATCTTCTGAAGTTCGAAGATTCTGATTTATAAGGAAAAATATAAGGCCAGATTCTTCTCCCACTTCCCCCAGACTCCTGGCTTGAACTTTCACTTCTGAGATAAACCGCCTTTCCTCCTCTAACTTAATGTCAGGTTCCTATATACTAAGGGGTCTGACTAGCCTTCAACATAAAGCCTTCAAAGTATTGGGGCTCTCTGTTCAGTGATGGTCAAATTATTTATGGTGGGTGCAAGGTGGGCTTGGGGTTAGTATTAAAGCCCTGTCTTTGTACTCTTGTCCTGCCTTTTCTCCTGTCCTAGAAGTGTCAGAGCCAGGAGGGTAAATTGAGTCTGATGGTGGAATAAGAACCAAATATATACTGCAGCTTCAGTAAAGTGTGACCTTTACATGATTGGAATTCCAAGCCCGGAAAACAAGGCATGATAAGGAGACCAGAGCAAGGCTGAGCTGGGCTGGGCTTGAGACTCCCATAACATTAAATCATTACCTTTGAATGACTGTTGCTAATACAATTGAGTAAAAAGAATTTATAGTTGTATGACTAAGGTATGCACAATTTGATTTAAATTTAATTTCTGGCTATTGATAGATTTCCAGTTGGAATGATCCCTCACTGTGGAAGCTGCCAATGTGAAATGAGATGTTCAAGAATTTATGTATTTCCTGAACATGAGGTAGATGCCAAATAAAATGTTGGTTAAATGAATAAATGGGTTAATTTTCCAAGATAGACACCAATTACTTTCCTTTTTTTTATTATTATTATTTTTAAACCAATTACTTTTAGATTCTTCTGCTCTCTTAAAGAGATGTGTACACTTTCAGGAGCATAATTGGGAGGGAGAAAGGATGCAGAGAAATATGGAATGGCTGGGGGCTCAACTAGGAACTGAAGATGATGCAGGGAATTGGTTGAGAAGACCATGTTGGGTGTCTGGGAACTGAGACAAGGCACCAGGGCTTCCTATCTTTTTATGGGTTGGCAGAATGAAGAAAGAAACATGGATGGTGAAAACATGGTCTAGGATCAAGTACCACTTTCTAGTTTAATAGCCCAGAGAAGGCACTGTTTTTCGATTGAAGTTCAGAAATGTTTACTGCCTCCTTTCCCTGACCACTGTGGCAAGAGAGCAGGGGCTTTGTAGGATAACACTGTACTAACTTCATACAGCTGCTGGGACTCTCTCTAGGCAGAGTTAATTAATATTAGTTAACAGCATAAGCATCTCCATATCCATAAAAAAGTAATTTCTCTATCGCAAAGTCATCTAAAATTTTGTGTCAGCTCAGGCTCTCCTATTTCCCCTGAATGTCATTCAAAGGGAACACCACCTAAAAGAGCTAATTAACTTCCAGAGAAATGATCCAAAATTTGATGCCCAAATTCCCTAAGCAAGATCAACATTGAAGCCCCTCAAACAAAGTTGATAACCTATATCTTCAGGAGATAGTGATCTTATGGTAAAGGTCCTGAGGTTATTGATTGCTAGATTTCCACAGTGTTTAGTTAATTTCAGGAAAATATTTGCCCTCCAGGAAAGTATCAGAATTAAAAACTTTGTGCACTCACTTTTTGATGGTTTGGGCACAAAAATTAAATTTATTGTAAACTTGAATAAACTTCATTTTATCTAACTTCACTGGACTAAATAATGGAATCCAGAGATATTAAAGTTGTAGATTCAAAAAAAAAAAAAATCTAAGGATTTTAATCTTCAGTTCCCAGACTATTTGTAAAATGTGTTCCAAGCCCTCTTAGAAATTTTATACTTTATTACCGGCTTTAAAATGAAAAGCTAATAAGTTGAAGTGAAACATTTTCAAATAGGGAAAGAAGTACTAGAATGTGTTCCTTTTAGAAGACCATGACCTCTTTGCACTTCTGTCTCCCTTCTAATGACCCCTGCCTCTGGCAAAGGCAGAGCTCTTAGAAGAATATAGGAGTATGCTGATGTAGTGCTGAGAAGTCAAAGACCTCTGTTTATTTTTAAGTTATTTGAGCACCTTTCATGTATTGCACTAGAGTCTGTAGCATTTTTTCCCTTTCCCGTTATTTTGTAATAAAATCTAATATGTATCTTTTTTTGGCTTGCTTTAGGGAGTACAGATTACACTTTCAGGTAACAGGGAAATCTCGCTTCTCCACTGTGCAGTTTCCTTCCAATCTTTTATTATTTTCCCACCTTGAGCGGTCCCCTGGCTATCTCATACTCTAATACACTACTCAGTGCTCCACAGACACAGCCACAGATTTTTTTAAGCTATCACATTCCTTCTTCCTTCTATCATTCAGCTTCACATTCTGTAAAATTCCTCTCATTCTGGTCCCAAATTTAAGATTGCTTTCCCCAGGAGTTACTGAAAGGCCCTTCAGAGAAAAAGATGCTCCCTGGACCACCATCTGCCTGGGGATGGTACAATGTGACTGGAATGGGAACTAAGAGGGAGAGGGACAGCAGGGTGGGAATCCTGTTGGCAAATACAGAAAACTGGGATTAGAGTTATATAGTAATATAATAAGAGTTCTATATTTGGTCTTCTTCACAGTTCCTAGCACAGAGTTCCTAAAACTTTTGTAATTTCCTGAGTGATAGGGGTGATAGGATTATCTTTTGCCTTAGTATTTGTTCACTGTCCCAGTTCCCAACACAAGTGTTTCTAAGTGAATCTCTGGAATGATAAGCATGTCTTTTGTATGCTAATGAGATCATTGGTGCCTGGGGGCCCCTAGATAGCTTAGGACTGGTGGTCAGAGAGACCAAAGGTGTGATTAGACGGTTGGAACTTTCAGCCCCACCCTAGAACCTGCGAAGGGAGAGATGCTGAAGATGGAGTTAATCAGCAATGGCCAATGATTTAATCAATCATGCTTACGAAATGGAATGCATTGCTGTGCTGCGGAGGGCTCCATGCACCTTTCCACATACCTTGCCCTATGTATCTCTTCTATCTTGCTGTTCCTGAGTCCTAGTCTTCATAATCAGCCAGTGAGAGTAAGTGAAACACTTTCCTTAGTTTTGTGAGCCATTCTGGCAAATTACTGAACCTGAGAGGGGGTTGAGGTGACCCTCAATTTATAGCCACTAGGTTAGAAGTATGGGAGGCCCAGAGTTGTGATGGGCATCTAAAATGGGACTGAGCATCTAATATGGGAATTCCCTGGTGGTCCAGTGGTTAGGAACTGTGCTTTCGTTGCCAAGTGTGAGGGTTTGATCCCTGGTTGGGGAACTAAGATCCTGCAAGTGGCACAGCCAAAAGTAAAAAATAAATAAAAAATAAAATAAAATAAAATGGGACTGAGCCCTTAATGTGTGGGATCTGCATTCATTCCAGGTAGTTTGTGTCAGAATAGAATTGTAGGACACTCAGGTGGTATCCAGAGACTTAGGGACTAGGTTGGTGTGGGGGAAAAAGAAAAAAAATCCACACATTTGGTGTCAGAAGTGTCATGAATAAAAAATATTAGATTTACATATATGTGTGAGCCAGGAGAATGCTTCTCCATTTTCCATCAATATTCCTTTATTACTGGTCTGGTTAGCTCTAAATTTCATCTAGGTAAATTATTCTTTAGAGAACCAGTATTCTCATGGCATATCTTATGTCCAGACACAGGTCTTAAAACAAAATCCTTCCAAGAAAGATGTTGTTAACATAAAGCAGGGGTTCTTAATCAGGGGTGATTTTGCCCCCAGGAGATATTTGGCAGAGTCTGGAAATGTTTTTGATTGTCACAAATGGGTGGGTGCTACTGGCATCTAGTGGGTAGGGAATAGGGATGCTTCTCAACACCCTGCAATGCAAAGGACAGTCCTCACTACCTCAAGGGATAATCTGACCCTAAATGTCAATAGTGCTGAGGTTGAAAAACCATAACATAGAGGTCTGACTTTCATCTCTTGAAGCCAGAAATTAGATCAGACTTTGTTGAGAGGCATGCAAAGCTTTTGAAAACATCATGTTTTAAATTTTATTTTACTGGCAAAACAAAAGTAGCAGTTCATCAAGGACTTGAGAGCAGATACTAGCATTGGTACAGTAAAGAGCTACCTGCTTCTAAATACTCTTTCTCATACACCAAGGCAGCTGTCCATGAGCATGGTAGGATATGCCTCATCATAGGGACTCCTCTGAAAACTTGTCTGTATAAGAGAACGTAATAAAATTAATTTTACTTTATCCCCAAGGGAAGCATGTGCTTTGAAAATAGGCTCTTTGAAAATAGCTTTTCCCCCCTTCTAAATCTTCTTGAGGCTACAGCACAGAGTACTTTCTTCGAAGTTAATTCCATTTGTCTCTCTTTATGAAGCAAGCTCCCCAAATGTGTGAAAGGCTGTATTACTGCATTGTTTCCCAATGACTAAGGATTCTCAGGTCTTAATTGGCTTAACATCACATTAGGAGTATATTTTGCAGGGTCAACCTTCTCATAGCACTTTCCATGGCAATTTCTGTGTAATTACAGAAATCTCCAAGGTAGCTGGACAGCACCTTTCTCCATGGGGCTGAGTGATTCTTATACACTTTATCCATAGGAGAGAGAGAATTTAGCCCATGGGAAAGAGAGGAGAACATAAGAGAATTATAAAGTGTATTAGAGTCACAAAACTGTTGAGTATTAATGAATCATTAAATCAGGAGAAATATATAAAAGGATAGGATACTATTTTTTTAACATTCTGTAATTTTAGGTTTTGTTCTAGATATTTCCAAGATGTCTATGGATGTCAATTGTGGTAAAACAGGACTATTATCTATACATTACAGTATCCTAATGGAATACACAATGATAATGGAATTCTTTTGAACATCTTCTATAATTAATCTAGATGGCAATTCACTCATATGTATAGCTTTTAGTATCATTAAGAGGATGCAGCCTCCCTGCATTATGGACCTTGAGGTGACCTTCACAGAACAAGAATTTGTTCAGTAGAAAGGTGCAAAAACAGAATTTCAAAACAAAAATCTTCTATAAATTATAATCGTATAAAATACAGGGCTCTGGACTTTGTGGGAGGAAGCACCTCATTAATATACTTATTTTTCTAAAGTGGAAACATCTTCAGCAATAATCACAGAACAATTGTAGAGGTCTCAAAAGGCTCCTGTGCTTCAACTTTTGATTGGGTGGTGACAGAGGCAATCAAGCAGGCCTGCCTTTGAGTCAGATGTCTCTACTCTTCTTCTCTTTCTTTTTGGTTCTAGTTAATTTCTCCTCAGTTGAAATTCTTGTTTTTTATATAATGGGAAGACCCTAAGAGACAGAACATTTGCATTTTCTTCCATAACTTGCTTTTATAGTTTCACTTCAGATAAAATTATTCTTATGTTCCTCTTAGAGAAAACTGTTCTGTGGTGCTGGCAGCTGGGCTCAGCTACCCCTCCTCTGTGCCAGAGGTGAGGGTATAGAAAGGATCGGAACTGCTTTCCTGCATGCAAAGTACTTTAAGGTGCTTATACCTGAAAAGCGGAAAATGAGAATTTTTAAATTGGATGACCTCTTTTATAGGGAACATCTTCAGGAAGCCAAGAGACTTATATGCTAATTCTGGGTTTGCTTAAAAGTGCATGACTTTGGAAAAGTGATGTATAAATCAGGCGTTTCCATCTCTGGAACTGGGAAAATAAAATCTGATATCAAATGTCTTAGACTGGATTCCCTTGAAAGTAGGGCCTGAGGTCAAGGCTTGCACACAGATAGTTTACTTGGGATTGTGATTTTTGGGAAGCAGTAGGATAGGACGAGAGGGTAAAGTAAGGAAGAAGGGAAAGACAATAGGATGTATTATTGAGTTGGCCACCACTATGGTTAACTGGTGCTTGACTCTTTTGGGACCTTCTAAGAGCCCTGCGAATGGTGTTTCAGAACTGTCCACCCACGGGAAGAAAGGGGGAAGCATAATTTAATAGGTTCTATTCCCATCAGTTTAAAATATCAGTGGGTATTGACATCCTTCTACTCCTGGGATGTATGGGCATGAGTATAGGGCAGATGCCTCCTGAATTCCATGCTGCAGATCAGGGAAACCCAGGCAGGAAGTGAGAGGTGTATGGCACACTGAAGAATTATCTGGTTGACCATCTCTGTCTCCTAAAACCGTATTAGTTTATTCTCTATTCCCTATACACACCCTTTCTGCCCTCACCTCTGTGACTTCACTCACGCAATTTTCCCAACGTGCCTTCTCCTTTGACTGAAGAATTCCTAATCAATTATTCAAGCTCAAGTCAAATATAATCTCTCTTTGGAGCTGTTCCTAAATGAAGGAGAAAACCATGCTTACTAATTGTGTTGTTGCAGGATCATGAGAAAATACTTTAAAGCATTTAGAATAGTCTCAGGCATAGAGGTAGCAACCAATCAATTATTGTTGTTCTATTAAAATTTTTATCTCAATGATTATTATGTCTGCTAGATTATTAAACACAATAAGGGCAACAAATGTGTCTTAACCATTTGTAAATGCCTCACATAGTACCTGGTAGCTAGCAGGTGTTTGTTATAAGTTGAATTGTGTCTCCAACAAAAAGACATGTTGAAGTCCTAACCCCCAGTACCTGAAAATGTGACCCTATTGGGAAAGCAGGGTCTTTACAGAGGTAATCAAGTTAAAATAAGATCATTATGGTGGGCCCTAATCTGATATAACTGGTGTCCTTATAGAAAGAGGAACTTTGGACACAGATAAAGACACATATAGAGGAAAAATGATATGAAGACACAGAGAGGGTACCATTATCAAGGCGAGGAACAACTGAGAAGCTAGGAGAGATCTTAGAAAGAACCAACCCTACCTGCATCTTGATTTAGGCTTCTAGCCTCCAGGATTGTGAGATAATGCATTTCTATTATTTTAACCTCCCAGTTGTGGTACTTTGTTACAGCAGCCCTAGGAAACTGATACAGCACTCAATGAATATTTGAATTAATTTGAAGGGATAGGTGAATGGCTAAGACCTGAGTAAATTTTGTTTCTGTAGTGGTTTATCCTATTGATACATATCTTTTACAATCCAGATAAATTCCCACGAGTTCCATAGTCCCTTCCTGACCATTTAGATTAAGGGAAAACTCTTTTATCAGCAAATACATAGTCCTTCTTATTATGCTTGATACAAATACTGTTTTGTGACTTTTCTTGAATGGATAGATAACTCATCTTTTAAAATTTATTCTCCAAGTGTATAGGCAAGTCTTTGTCCTGAATTGGAAATATGCTGGTCATCCACAGCTTCATCTAAGGTACTTACTAAACGCCCTGAATGTTAATAAATGACCAAATCTGCTTCTCAACTAGTGTCCATGTCTGGGTATGAGACTCTGCTCTCTTCCCTGTGTAACTTTCCAACAGCAGTGTGATGAATGAGAGGGTTCCAGGAGTGCCGATGGCTCTAACAATAACCCTCATCAGCACTTGTGTTATTGGGACAAAAGACTACTAATATACTTATGTAAAACATGTGCATGAAGCCATCACTGAGTCTGGACAGGCAGCTGACCGCAGGCACAGCCAGCCAGCAGAGAAACCTGCTCATTTCTTAGACATACACACACACTCCCATAACTTAACAACAGGCGTTTTTAAAACATGTGATTCAAATATATCTAGTTCTTTACTGTTGTGCAAACAGATGAGCATCTTCATTACCACCTTTTGTCCAACTTGTCTCATTAAGAACAACTAATAGAAATATTTTATTTCAGTATTTGTTCATGGTTTGAGTAAACATCGTCTTTGGAACAGTCATCCTAAAATGCTTTCGTGAGAAATTCATGAAGGCAAAATACTTACGTGCCTTAAGTCCTAGGTAGTGGTTGATGCAAAATTGAACAATTACTACCACTTTATTCCAGCATGAAACAGAAAATAGAGTTAATTTCCTTTTTAATAAGCCTTCTAAATTAGGAAGTAGGATGGGTCAGGAGGGAATTACTGACACCAAATCATTAAAGATGATTTAATGAATATGGATGTATTAGAAGAATTTAATTAAATATGCTTTCATATTATAATTTGTTCTGATATTTTATTAACATATTTCCATGTGCAACCATCAAAATATGCACACAATCATGCCAACGGTTTTTAATCATTTGAGGTTTACTCTAGTAAAGTATTTAAATTTTAAAAATGCCAACATTTTCTTTTATTTGAATTAGTATAGCTTCTGTAAAGTATGTACAAAATCCAAAGCTCATACTGTGTTATTCTCCCCAAAGAGTGACTCATTCATTTTTCTCCCAGAGAATTTCATACAAATATTTGGTAGAATAGGGATTCCTTCTTATTATTCATAAATATAAGGACCTCAATGTCTAGCAGAGTGTAAGATATGAAATACAAGATTTATAGAGAAAAATGAGTCTATTAAGGGACTAATTATATTTACCCCTATTTTCATTTGATGGTGGTTGACTTTTGCCACAAGATCAGCAGGGTGATACTCTTGTATTTAGGACCAGCCATGGTTTTGGTTGAAGCAGAGGCCATGCTGGTTAGAGAATTGTCATTATGGAGCCTTGATTTTTTTTTTTTTTTCCTATAACAAATGAACTCCAGTAAATGGAATTCATGGAAAAGTTGTTCATATACTTGAGGTCACACCCGCATTGAGGAGTAAATGACATCCCCTTGATGAGAATCACACCAAGTGACATCAACCAGTAAGCACCTTCTGGCTCTACCAATAGTTAAAATATCAAAATACTTCTGTACTAGCTGATAAATAGCTGCTGATTTAAGCCTCTGGGAGCTCCCTCTCTTCATCCTCCAGCACTAATTCAGCCCCCCATATCCCTCCTGTGAGGTCACTTACATTCCTTGAGTTCTAAGCACTTGAAAAGATAGCCTCCTGCTTCAACTCTGGGACAAACAGACGCATGCTTATTAGTTGATGCCAAGCCTCCAAGTTGTCAAATATTTTGAATATTACTCCTGGAGTCATAATATCAGCCTGCTAGTTTGTTAGTTGAGACTAACCTATTCTCAAAGGGTGAGGGCGTCTTGTGGTCTAAAAAAAAAATCGTTTTGGAAGACCTGTTTCTTTTCACAGGAATATTTCTTTTACTCCATTGAATCTTTCTAAATGGGAATGTTTAAACACCCTGGATTTTTTTAATCAAAATATATGTCTTGGTCCATAAGGTAAGGAAATCAATCAAATACAATTTTGTTCATTACTGAAAAAGACCTTAAGTCATAGTTCAAAAGTGCTTGCTGCCCTTTCATATTTAAATTATGAAAAAAAGATTTCTTGATTAAAACTAGTTTTTGAAAGTATATACTTAGTCCATAACAGCATTATCACTCTTAGGAATGAATCTCTCTTGCCGTTATCTTGGAGCTTATTTATAATTTTCCAATAAGCTTGTGTATATAACTTTTTACATTTTATTTCAACGGAGTAAAAAATCAATGGTGAAATTTTCAGGCTACAAGGACATGGTCTTCCATGTAACCAAGGGCAAAGTTTTATCTTTCCTATCTTTTTGGAGAGGAACACAATTAACTACTTGTCATTCTCCTTCCTTTTTTTTTTTTTTTTTTGAGTGAAAACTAATTGCAAGCATAAAAATTTTCCTTATTAAAAAAGGGCACTGGTTAAAACCAGGTCGTAAATTCTCATATTTGAAACCCAAGGAAGAGATCCTTAAAAGGTTCAAGTACTGAAAATGTGCAAAGAGACACAAACAAATTAAGCAGAAGAAGCTTGCACAGTAGGTGGGCCCACTTGCTTCGCCAGTGTAGAGTTATGTTGGCACTGTTAAATACATGTATCATAAATATTATATTCCAGAATTTTGTTTAGTTTATATGAGTTTTGCCACTATATATTTCATATATTTTTCTGGGTCAAAGTTTATGTCTTATATTTAATTTTCCTAGAGATTGTATTCCTTGCTCTTTTGTTTAAACCTATATTTCTTCATTTAGGAGTGAGGCTGATAAAGATAGATATAGTGTAGTACATATAAAGTATAGATGGAGCATTTAGTTAAACTCCTCATTAGGAAACCTGGGAAGCCAATGCTTTATAACCAGTTACAAAAATATCTTTTTGCATTAGTTATATTAAGACAAAGCAGTAAGGAATAGGACTCTTGCTTGCTCTGCATAAGTTCTGCTTTTGAACATTCTGCATGCAAAAGAAAGGGCAAAAGATAAATTGCACAGGGCACAGAAGGTCCTGATTCTTCTAGGTTTCAACTCATTTTGGCTTGGGGCAGTGTATCCTGGAAATATTTCAAAATGAGCCCTGGAAAAAGTTCATGTGACAGGGCTGGTCTTTCTTCACATGTGTTAGGTAATTACCATCACCTTTAGTATTCCCAAGTTTTCTTCCTTGTCTGCTGAAGCTGTGCAAGCTATTCTTTTCAATATATGTCTACATGTCTTTTGCCAAGGTAGAGTCATGAAATGTTTCCTTCCACCTCTTCATCACACCCTACAAAGAGCACACACTACTTCATCAAACTAGATAATCCCACTTGGGTTCCTATATATCTCTACAAGTCATAGCCAGTGCTTTCCAACCTCTTACACACTACAGCTCATCTAGAAAATAATAAAAATGTGTACAGCGTGCACCAAGACAAAAAAAGAAGGACAGAATGCGTTCAGTATCCCAGCACATTTGTAACATATTCTGGGGGCATGCATGCACCTGGTGGGGAATTCTGTCATAAACTAAGGCACTTTGTATTGCTTTCCTTCAGCTTGAAATAATAGCAGAGCAACATACCTTGTCAAGCCTTGTGCATCCTTTTTTTCATCTGAAAAATCATTCATTTATTCAGTCTAACTTGGTAAGCTATATATAGCCAGACTCTATGCCTCTGTGCTAGATGGCGCATGCAAAAATAAGAATGTCACATTTTCTTCTACTTAGTGGATTTACATATTTCTGAATATAAACTCTACCAGCAGGACATTCATTTCTTCCCCCTGCTTCCCCCTCCAACTCTCTGTCTTCTGCAGTGAATTATAGTATTCTTATACCCAGTTGGTTCTTAGTTTATCAACAGAAAGCATTTTTGTCCTCTTGGGTTACTGAACAGGCAGGCTGCTTCTCTTTTCTGAAATGTATGAGTACAACTTTAAGATATTATCAAACATCTTAAGCAACTCAAACTCTGTTAGGAAAATAGGACTTTATAAATTCTAGATACAGATTTGTTCTAATAAGATATCACAATTGAAGCAGAAGTTAAGGAAACCAGACATCTATTGAATGTCAACATATAGAACAATGTGCTGTTTCTTGACCTCCTTGTTTTTCAAAGCTGGAACCCTTGATCAGGGCTGCTTTCATGGGTATTAGATTGTGTAGTCACACAGGGTCCCATGCTTAGAAGGACCCCACACTTGGATTCAGGTCTACTGTTGCCATCGTGAATAACTTAATCATTTCTGGACAATGTGCCCACATTTTCACTTGGCACTGGGCCTGTGAATTACATAGCAAGTCCCGCCCCTGATATATTGTTCTGGTGTTAGTATCTTCTTTGCCTTTGCTGCTAAACAGTCCATTGAAACCTGTAATTTCACTGACAATGGACAACCTTAAACTATGGAGGAACTGAGAAGTTTGGAATCCTGGTGCTACACTTCAGAGGACTTGCAACGTCACTGAGAGGCACCTTTTCCTGCCTCTTCTTTCCAGCCATCAACTAGTTCAGTCTATCACCTGAGGTGTTAATAACATCAGCCGGTCTGCTTATGGGGGTTGCCTTCTGGTGCTCCTGGCAAGACCGAAGGAGACTCTCACCTTTGGGTGATATTTCTCTGCCACGCCTCATCTTTTGAACTTTCCTTCTTTCAAACCAGAATGGAGGCAAAAACATATATACATATAAAAGGAGAAGAGAGAAGGCCAGGTCTCCTGGCTCTCTGCTCTGCAGGGACCCCCGTCCAGCTGTGTGGTATTTTACTCCCAGATAGGTCCCATGTTTACTCCTGTTACCATGGTGATGAGTTGCTCTCTACAAAGTCATTTTTTACCTTCCCTTTCCTCAACAGGAAATTTGCATTTTATAACTTTTCCTTGAAGACTGCTCTTCTTGGCAACCCAACCTCACTTCTTTCACTGGATGAACAGACTTGCTTTTTAGATTTAAAGAAACTAAGTTTCCTTTTAATAGTTTTACACTTAATTTGTACATGATTTAACTTTTTTTCTTTACCCCATCACATAACTTAATAAGAAATTTTACCTTAAATCTCAACACAGAGTGATCAAATATTTGGGTTGTGTAAGATGGGTATTAACATAGTTTATATCAAAACACGGCTCATGTACTTGTACTTGGCATATAAGTTGACTTACTATAAAGTTAAGATATGCAGTGAAGAAATTACTAGGGAAAAGTGTCCAAGAGAGGGAATATTTCTCAAAATTTGATTAAGGGGTTGAAATTTAAAACTATACAGCTATGTATCACCCCAATTAAAACAAGAGAAAAACCTGGAAAGATAGGAACCATAATATTTCTTAGTGTGGAACAAGTGGATGATGTTTTATAAATAGTGACAAAGAGGAGGCTATTTTTAACCTTTTAACTTCCTGTTGATAAAAATAGATGAACCTGAAGTTTAGAAGAGGTTCCACTAGTTTGCAATGCATTGGATAACTTTTTAAGGATGTGACTTCATAAAAAGCTACATCTGTGTAGGAATAACTTTTGCTGCAGATATCCAGCTGACAAAGTAAAAGTACTACAATTGGTAAAGATTTATTACTTCTATGGTTGTGACCTGCACAAGGCAAGTGCAAAGAGAAAGAAAATCCCATGCCTGGATTTTCTTCTTAGAGAGCTCAATGCTGAGAAATAATTGAATTTGAAGTTCAACTTTGGAACTCATTAGTTTTGCAGTCTTGGTTAAGTTATCTAACTTCTATGACCTCATTTACTGTGGTAAAACTGGTCTAATTATACCTATCTCATAAGTAGATATTACCTTTAATTAGGAAGAAGCAATGAGATAGAATATGCAAAACGTTTATTAGGGGCTAGCTAGTATCTTTGAAATTACTAAATGTTACTTGGAATTTCCTGAAACTTAGCTGTGGGGAATACCATTTTTTAACAACACCACTCTTTTCAACCATGTCCATGAGATTAGGAGGGACCTCCAAGATACATATATTTTGGATTTAAGCTAAATGTACCCATCTTGTGCATGTTTATCCATTATTTTCTAATAACATTATTGGAATATTTACAAACATGGTGGCATAGACAATTTCAGGGCATTAGACATTTCAAGAAAAGAAAGTAGGTGCTTTCACTTCAATTGTTCAGTGATCAGATACCCCAGAGGTTGCCTAAGGCTTCATTTCACTTTGCTAGGGATACACCTGCCTGAAAGAGTGGAGCCTTTGCTAGGATGCCCGGCCTGCAAGAGGATATGTATAACTGAATCATTTTGCTGTACACCTGAAAGTAATATAACATTGTTAATCAACTATGCTCCAATATAAAATAAAATTTTTTAAAAATTTAAAAAAGAGAGTAGGAAGAGAAGCTGCTCAATTGAAGCAGGCAGGAGAACAAGCAGCTTCGGGGCAAGCATTTGGGCAAGCATCCCTTGTGGATTTAGCATCATTCTGTTGCTTGGTTTCAAGCCAGGAAACTTGTTTCTGATATTGTTTTTAATTACAGAAGAAGCATCTTATGGATTTCCTGTCCATCTTAATAGTGCATTTCAATATTTTATAACTAAATCACTATTGCTTCTGTCACATCTGCCTTATATTTGACACACTGAAGGGTGAGGGAGAAATGATTAGAGACAATGTTTATATGAAAGTAATGTCAGGGGATCTGCTATGCCTGGATGCATTATTCCTTCCCACACTTGAAATTATGCCACTTCCTCACCTCAAACTATAGATATAACACATCATCATCTGGAACAGTCAAGCAACATAAAAGAAGTAGTAAAGAAAAATAAAACTACAATCTCACTCCCGGGCATGACACTGATGAACATTTCTATTGACCATTGTTTCAGACATCTCTTTGTACACATATGCACACACGCATCTATAAACACATACATGGACGCTGATATATATGCAAATTTATGTATAAATGGGATCATATTATATATGCTTCTTTGCAAAGTGCTCCTTTCTTTTTTCCTTCCTTCCTCCTTTCCTTCCTTCCTTCCTCTCACCCTCTGTAAATTCTGTCCTCTCTTCCATCCTACCCTCCCTCTCTTTCTATCATTTATTTCTCTGTTCAGGAACAGAAAGTTGAGTTAATTATACACATCCATCCATGGCATATTATTATCATTAATAATTATCATTATAGTCCCTGCTATATCCCTCTTCATAAGTTGTATGTATATTTGATTATGTCACTGTTATTCCTATTTCCCACTCTCGTTACTGTCTTCCTCATCCAAAGCTGATGTTCTATAGGTTTAATGCACATCTTTTTGTTCCTATCTGAAAGATGTGTATAGTTATATGTTTGCATGCATTTTTCACTTACATGAATGTTATTACTTTGTTTTTCAGATATTCTTGTTTCTTTTTTTACTCAGGACTATCCTTGCTATTATCTGTGCGCCTAATCCATTGTTTCTAACAGCTGCCTGTCGGGCCATGGATTGCATCCTCTATTCATTCCTCCATGATGGGCATTTGGTTATTGCCAACTCACTACCCCTTGCACAATGCTGCAATAAAAGTTTTCTTATTTTTTTTTCTTTTCCATTATGGTTTATTACAGGATATTGAATATAGTTTCCTGTGCTATACAATAGGACCTCATTGTTTATCCATTCTATATATAATAGTTTGCATCTGCTAGACCCAAACTCCCAGTCCATCCCTCCCCCATCTCCCCTTCCTTTTGGCAACCACAAGTCTGTTCTCTGTGTCTGTGAGTCTGTTTCTGTTTTGTAGATAAGTTTGTGTCATATATTAGATTCCACATATAAGTGATATCATATGGTATTTGTCTTTCTCCTTCTGACTTACTTCGCTTAGTATGATAATCCCTAGGTCTATCCATGTTGCTACAAATGGTATTATTTCATTTTTTTATGGCTGAGTAATATTCCATTGTATATATATACCACATCTTCTTTATCCATTCACCTGTCGATGGACATTATGTTACATCCATGTCCTGGCTATTGTAAATAGTGCTGCTATGAACATAGGGGTGGATGTATGTTTTCGAATTATAGTTTTGTCCTGATATGTGCTCAGGAGTGGGATTGCTTGATCATATGGCAACTCTATTTTTAGTTTTTTGAGGCACCTCCAAACTGTTCTTCATAGTGCCTACACCAATTTCAAATGTTTTCTTAGATGCTCCCTTATGGGTTTGTGAGAAAATTTCTTTGGAGTGTATATAAGGAGCAGAATTGCTGAGTCATGGAGAGAGTTTATGCTTAATTTGACTAAATGTGCCAAGTTTCACTTGGTCAACACTAGTGATTCTAATGTTGATGGAGACTCTGGCCTTGCTACACGGAATCCAGAGTTCTCAGAAGGACAAGAGGTGGTCAGCCACCTGAGATGAGCACCAACCCTCCGTGATCCCCTTGGGACTGTGGGCAAGTTACTCTAACTGGTTCAGTGTATACGTGTTCTAGGCTAGAAGACAGAGCCTGGGTCATCCATTCAACACATTTGAAGACTTGAATTAGTTATTTCTCACAAAATAGGCAGAGACTTCCCCATGGGTAAGGTCATAGATTTGAAACTATTTTTCCTTCAAAAGTGAATGGATATCTTTTCAGTTAATGAATATAACTAAATTGTCTCCTTTTTTAATTGCTCCAGACAATTACTTTGCATTTACTTTTACTTTGCTTCATTTTCTCAACTCTTTAGTGATACACAGTGAGGATTAGTTTTAGTTTTGTACTCTTATAAACAAAGCTGCAGTGAATATCCTCACCCATATAAATTCTTATGCACTTGATCATTTTTCTCCTTAGTGAAAGATACTAGATGTGAAATTGCTCCAGTAAAAGTCATACACATTTCACTTTTTGATTTTCATTATCAAATTTCTCTATAAAAATGCTGTACATTTTTCTACAGCCTCTCACACAATGTATGGAAATATCAATTTCCTCCATTCTTGACAATGCTGAATTTATCTATCCTTGGTAATCCGATATTAATTTTTACAGTTATTCTTCTAGTGAAGATGAATATTATAAATATATTTATTGACCTTTCTAAAAATTTTTGTCTTTTGCAAATATGTTTTATTAGACCATTTGTATTATTTTATTTTTTATGTGCAATACATATATTGTATAAATACAAAGTACTTAACTGTGCAAATCAAAGGAAAGCAGACAACACAAATTGTTTTTTAATGGAAAAAAGACTTGAATGCACCTCACAAAAAGAGTATAATCAAGGCTGATGGGCATATGAAAATCTATTCAAAATAAATATTATCCATAGTGGATGTATCAATTTACATTCCCACCAAACAGATGAACCTATTTTCAAAGCAGAAATAGAGACACAGAAGTAAAGAACAGACGTATGAACACCAAGTGGGGATGGGGGCGGGGGCGGGAGGAATTGGTAGATTGGGATCAACATATATACAATGTGATGTATAAAATAGATAACTAAGGAGAACCTGCTGTATAGCACAGGGAACTCTACTCAATGCTCTGTGGTGACCTAAATGGGAAGGAAATCCAAAAAAGAGGGGATATATGTATATGTATAGCTGATTCACTTCACTGTACACCAGAAACTAGCACAACATTGTAAAGCAAATATACCCCAACAAAAAAAAAATCAATATTCTCAAGGACATAAAATGAAAACCATAAGGAAATACCAGTAAACATCTAACAAAATAGATAAAATGAACCATAACACAATAACTAGTGTCAGTAAGCAAGTGGAATTCTCATAAGCTGCTTTTGGGAGAGTAGACCAGGCAGAGTCCTTGGCAGTATCTACTAAAGCTAAACATACATAAACCTTACACCCCAGTAATTCTACTATGTATACACCCAACTTGAAATAGTTATATACGTTTCCTAAAAGAATTTGTAAGAGTGTTCTTAACAGCATTATTGCAATCGCCAAAAACTGGAAATAATGCAAATATCCACCAACAGCAGAAGGGATAAATGAACCATGGTATAGTCATATAATAGAGTATATACAGGAACAAAAAACACAAAAACTTTTGTTACTTGGGACAGCATGGAAATTCAGAAATACAAATGGTTAGGGAGTTTGGGATTGTCAAATACACACTGCTATATTTAAAATGGATAACCAACAAGGATCTATTATATAGCACAGAGAACTCTGCTTAATATTATGTAACAACCTAAATGGGAAAAGAATTTGAAAAAGAATAGAGGACCTTCAATAAGGCACAGGAGAAAGACGTGGAGATGACCTTCCTCCCCACAAATAGATCAAAAATACATCTACATTTGGAACAACTACAGAACACCTACTGAACACTGGCAGAAGACCTCAGACTTCCCAAAAGGCAAGAAACTTGCCATGTACCTGGCCGAGTGGCTGACAAGGTCTTAGAGCTCTGGCCGGGTGTCAGGCCTGAATCTCTGAGGCGGGAGAGCAGAGTTCAAAACATTGGTCCACCAGAGACTTCCTGGCCCCACGTAATATCAATCGGTGAGAGCTCTCCCAGACTTATCTATCTCAGTGTTAAAACCCAACTCCACTCAATGACCAGCAAGCTCCAGTGTTGGACACCCCATGCCAAACAACTAGCAAGACAGGAACACCACCCCACCCGTTAGCAGAGAGGCTGCCTAAAATCATAATAAGGTCACACACACCCCAAAACACACCACTGGACGTGGTCCTGCCAACCAGAAAGACAAGATCCAGCCTTAACCACCAGAACACAGGCACCAGTCCCCTCCATCAGGAAGCCTACACAACCCACTGAACCAACCTTAGCCACAGGAGACAGACACCAAAAACAATGGGAACTATGAACCTGCAGCCTGCGAAAAGGAGACCCCAAACACAGTAAGTTAAGCAAAATGAGAAGACAGAGAAATACACAGCAGATGAAGGAGCAACTTAAAAACCCACCAGACCAAAAAATTGAAGAGGAAATAGGCACTCTACCTGAAAAAGGATTCAGAGTAATGATAGTAAAGATGATCCAAAATCTTTGAAATAGAATGGAAAAAATACAAGACACGTTTAACAAGGACCTAGAGTAACTAAAGAGCAAAAAAAAAAAAAAAACACTGATGAATAACACGATAAATGAAATGAAAAATTCTCTAGAAGGAATCAATAGCAGAATAACTGAGGCAGAAAAACGGATAAGTGACCTGGAAGATAAAACAGTGGAAATAATTACCACAGAGCAAAATAAAGAAAAAATAATGAAAAGAATTGAGGACAGTCTCAGAGACGATTGGGACAACATTAAACACACCAACATTCGAATTATAGGGGTCCCAGAAGAGGAAGAGAAAAAGAAAGGGACTGAGAAAATATTTGAAGACATTATAGTTGAAAACTTCCTTAATATGGGAAAGGAAATAGTCAATCAGGTTCAGGAAGCACAGAGAGTCCCATAAAACATAAATCCAAGGAGAAACACGTCAAGACACATATTAATCAAACTACCAAAAAATTATACAATGAAAAAATATTAAAGTCAACAAGGGTAAAGAAACAAATAACATAGAAGGGAATCCCCATAAGGTTAACAGCTGATCTTTCAGGAGAAACTCTGCAAGCCATAAGGGAGTGGCAGGACATATTTAAAGTGATGAAAGGGGAAAATCTACAGCAAAGATTACTTTACCCAGGAAGGATCTCATTCAGATTCAACGGAGAAATTAAAACCTTTACAGACAATCAAAAGCTAAGAGAATTCAGCACCACCAAACCAGCTTTACAACAACTGCTAAAGAATTTCTCTAGGCAGGAAACACAGGAGAAGGAAAAGACCTACAATATCAAACCCAAAACAGTTAAGAAAATGAAAATAGGAAAATACATAGCGATAATTACCTTAAATGTCAATGGATTAAATGCTCAACCAAAAGACATAGACTGGAGGAATGGAGATAAAAATAAGACCCGTATATACGCTGTCTACAGGAGACCCACTTCAGACCTAGTGACACATACAGACTGAAAGTGAGGGGATGGAAAAAGATATTCCAAGGAAATGGAAATCAAAAGAAAGCTGGAGTAGCAATTCTCATATCAGACAAAATGAACTTTAAAATAAAGACTATTACAAGAGACAAGGAAGGACACTCTGTAATGATCCAGGGATCAATCCAAGAAGAAGATATAACAATTGTAAATATTTATGCACACAACATAGAAGCACCCACAAAAGGCAAATCCTAACAACCATAAAAGGGGAAATCGACAGTAACACAATAATAGAAGGGGACTTTAACACGCCACTTTCACCAATGGACAGATCATCCAAAATGAAAATAAATAAGAAACCCAAGCTTTAAATAACACATTAAAGAAGATGGACTTAATTGATATTTATAGGACATTCCATCCAAAAACAACAGAATACACTTTCTTCTCAAGTGCTCGTAGAACATTCCCCAGGATAAATCATATCTTGGATTACAAATCAAGCCTTGGTATATTTAGGAAAACTGAAATGTTATCAAGTATCTTTTCTGACCACAATGCTGTTAGACTAGTATCAATTTGAGGAAAAACACTGTAAAAAATACAAACACATGGAGGCTAAACATTACACTACTAAATGACCAAGAGATCACTGAAGAAATCAAAGAGGAAATCAAAAAACACCTAGAAGCGAATGACAGTGAAAACACAAACCAAAACCAATGGGATACAGCAAAAGCAGTTCTAAGAGGGAAGTTCATAGCAATACAATCCTACCTCAAGAAACAAGAAATATCTCAAATAAACAACCTAAACTTACACCTAAAGCAATAAGAGAAAGAAGAACAATAAAACCCCAAAGTTAGTAGAAGGAAAGAAATCATAAAGATCAGATGAGAAATAAATGAAAAAGAAATGAAGGAAATAATAACAAAGATCAATAAAACTAAAAGCTGGTTCTTTGAGAAGATAAACAAAATTGATAAACCATTAGCCAGATTCAGCAAGAAAAAAAGGGAGAAGACTCAAATCAATAGAATTAGAAATGAAAAAGGAAAAGTAACAACTGACACTGCAGAAATACAAAGGATAATAAGAGATGACTACAAGCAACTATATGCCAATAAAATGGACAACCTGGAAGAAATGGACAAACTCTTAGAAAAGCACAACCTTCTGAGACTGAATCAGGAAGAAATAGAAAATATAAACAGACCAATCACAAGCACTGAAATTGAAACTGTGATTTAAAATCTTCCAACAAACAAAAGCCCAGGACCAGATGGCTTCACAGGCAAATTCTATCAAACGTTTAGAGAAGAGCTAACACCTATCCTTCTCAAACTCTTCCAAAATATAGCAGAGGGAGGAACATTCCCAAACTCATTCTACAAGGCCACCATCACCCTGATACCAAAACCAGACCAAGATGTCACAAAGAAAGAAAACTACAAGCCAATATCACTGATGAACATAGAGGCAAAAATCCTCAACAAAATACTAGCAAACAGAATCCAACAGCACATTAAAAGGATCACACACCATGATCAAGTGGAGTTTATCCCAGGAATGCAAGGATCCTTCAATATATGCAAATCAATCAATGTGGTACACCATATTCACAAATTGAAGGAGAAAAACCATATGATCCTCTTAATAGATGCAGAAAAAGCTTTTGACGAAATTCAATACCAATTTATGATTAAAAACTCTCCAGAAAGTAGGCACAGAGAGACATTACCCCAACATAATAAAGGCCATATATGACAAACCCATAGCCAGCATCATTCTCAATGGTGAAAAACTGAAACCATTTCCTCTAAGATCAGTAGCAAGACAAGGTTGTCCACTCTCACCACTATTATTCAACATAGTTTTGGAAGTTTTAGCCACAGCAATTAGAAGTGAAAAAGAAATAAAAGGAATCCCAATCGGAAAAGAAGAAGTAAAACTGTCACTGTTTGCAGATGACATGATACTTTACATAGAGAATCCTAAAGATGCTACCAGAAAACCACTAGATCAAATCAATGAATTTCGTAAAGTAGCAGGATACAAAATTAATGCACAGAAATCTCCTGTATTCTTATACACTAATGAGGAAAAATTTGAAAGAAAAATTAATGAAACATTCCCATTTACCACTGCAACATAAAGAATAAAATACCTAGGAATAAGCCTACCTGAGTAGACAAAAGACCTGTATGCAGAAAACTATAAGTCACTGATGAAAGAAATTAAATATGATACAAACAGAGAGAAATACCATGTTCTTAGATTGGAAGAATCAACATTGTGAAAATGAGTATTCTACTCAAAGCAATCTACAGATTCAATGCAATCCCTATCAAACTACCCATGGCATTTTTCACAGAGCTAGAACAAAAAATTTCACAATTTGCATGGAAACACAAAAGACTCCGAATGGCCAAAGCAATCTTGAGAAAGAAAAACGGAACTAGAAGAATCAGGCTCCTGGACTTTGGACTCTACTACAATGCTACAGTAATGAAGAGAGTATGGTACTGACACAAAAACAGAAATATAGATCAATGGAACAGTATAGAAAGCCCAGAGATAAACACACGCACATATGGTCACCTTATCTTTGACAAAGGAGGCAAGAATATACAGTGGAGAAAAGACAGCCTCTTCAATAAGTGGTGCTGGAAAAACTGGACAGCTACATGTAAAAGAATGAAATTAGGACACTCCCTAATATCATACACAATAATAAACTCAAAATGGATTAAAACTTAAATGTAAGGCCAGACACTATAAAACTCTTATAGGGAAACTTAGGCAGAACACTCTATGACATAAATTACAGCAAGATCCTTTTTGACCTACCTCCTAGAGAAATGGCAATAAAAACAATAATAAACAAATGGGACCTAATGAAACTTAAAAGCTTTTGCACAGCAAAAGAGAACATAAACAAGATGAAACGACAACTCTCAGAATGGGAGAAAGTATTTGCAAATGAAGCAACTGACAAAGGATTAGTCTCCAAAATTTACAAGCAGCCCATGCAGCTCAATATCAAAAAAACAAACAACCCAATCCAAAAATGGGCAGAAGACCTAAATAGACATTTCTCCAAAGATGATATACAGATTGCCAACAAACACATGAAAGAATGCTCAGCATCACTAATCATTAGAGAAATGCAAATCAAAACTGCAATGAGGTATCACCTCACACCAGTCAGAATGGCCAGCATCAAAAAATCTACAAACAATAAATGCAGGAGAGGGTGTGGAGAAAAGGGTACCCTCTTGCCCTGTTGGTGAATATTTAATTGATACAATCTCTATGGAGAACATTATGGAGGCTCCTTAAAAAACTAAAAATAGAACTACCATAAGACCTAGCAATCCCACTACTGGGTGTATTCACTGAGAAAACCGTATTTCAAAAACAGTGATGTACCACAATGTTTACTGTAGGTCTATTTACAATAGCCAGGACATGGAAGCAACCGAAGTGTCCATTGACAGATGAATGGATAAAGAAGATGTGGCACATATATACAATGGACTATTACTCAGCCATAAAAAGGAACAAAATTGAGTTATTTGTAGTGAGGTGTATGGACCTAGAGTCTGTCATACAAAGTCAAGTAAGTCAGAAAGAGAAAAACAAATACCATATGCTAACACATATATATGGAATCTAAGAAAAAGAAAATGTTTCTGAAGAACCTAGCGGCAGGACAGGAATAAAGACGCAGACATAGAGAATGGACTTGAGGACATGGGGAGGAGGAAGGATAAGCTGGGACGAAGTGAGAGAGTGGCATTGACATATATACACTACCAAATGTAAAATAGATAGCTAGTGGGAAGCTGCCGCATGGCTCAAGGAGATCAGCTCGGTGGTTTGTGACCACCTAAAGGGGTGGGATAGGGAGGGTGGGAGGCAGACGCAAGAGGGAGGGTATATGGGGATATATGTATATGTATAGCTGATTCACTTTGTTATAAAGCAGAAACTAACACACCATTGTCAAGCAAGTATACTCCAGTAAAGATGTTGAAAAAATAAAAAATAAAAACAAAACAAAAAAACCCAAAAAAACAAATAAGATATAAGGATGTAATGTACAGCACAGAGAAAACAGTCAGTATTGTATAATCACCTTATGTAGAGTATAATTTAGAAAAATATCAAATCACTATGTTGTACACCTGAAACTAATATAATATTTAACTATACTTCACTAAAATAAAAATTTAAAAAAAGAAAAAGAATAGATACATGTATATATATAACTGAGTAACTTTGCTGTACACCTGAAAATATCACAACATTGTTAATCAACTATACTCCAAAATAATATAAAAAGTAAAAAAAAAAAAAAAAAAGAAATACAAATGAATGAAAGACAGACACAAAAGTGTACAAAACGTATGGTGCTACTACTATTTTTTTTTTAATAACAAACTAATCTATGGGGTTTGAAGTCATAATATTTGTTACTCCTAATGAAAGGGTGATGGCTGGGAGGGGAGCATGAGAGAGGTTTCTGGGGTCCTTACAATGATCTGCATCTTGATTTGGGTGACATTTAAATGCATATGTTCAGTTTGTAAAGTTCAAATTCCACCCTTATTTGTGCACTTTTCTGTACATATGTCATAATCTCACTTAAAAATGTAGGCAAAAAAGCGACTTGACAAAATCCAACCAAGTAAGACAAGATTCAAAATAAAGAACTCAATAATGGGGTATCTAAGGAGAGAAATTCTTAGTTCCCACTGAATCCACTTAGATACAGAACTAAGGCTAAACTACCGTTAAAAAACAGAAATGTATCAACTGCAACAATCTAAATTTATATAGTAAAATGCAGTTTCTATTATTCTATCACACAAAAACAGCTAGATAGATCTTCACCAAATTTAGATGGCATTACATATTTGGGGCAATCTGACTTCGACTATAGGCTACATGGTGTAAATTTTTTAATATATTTTATTTTTATACAGTAGGTCTTTTTTGGTTATCTATTTTAAATATAGCAGTGTGTACATGTCAGTACTTGTATTATTATTATTTGAAAGATCTCCATGTGGGCAAAGGCTGAGCTAACATCACTGACTTCAGTTTCTCATTTTTTAGTGCTAAAGCTGCTTGATAAACAATTTATTGAATAAACATTAATGTTTGTCATATATTTTTGCAGTTTTTATTGTTTGCTTTTAAATTTTATTTTGTTGATTTTTGCTACATATCTCTATCTCTAAATACATATATTTTGACATAATCAGTCAGTCTTTTTCCCTATGATATTTCACTGTCATGTATTTTTAGTCCTCTTTATTCCCAAAAGTATAAGCATATTTGAGACCTATTTTATTCTAGTACTTTTGTGGTTTTATTTTTTAACATTAAGTTTTCCAATCCATGAAGAATGAACTTGGTGACATTAGTGAAATAGGGTCTTGGTTTACATTTTTCCAACCACTTTTATTGACTAGTCTGTCTTTTATATATAAGGTCACAATTATATTATACTAACTTCCTATGCATACTGGATCTATTTAAGAATTCTATAATAACTTCCACTAATCTGTTACTTAGGCTATGTTTCTTATAATTTTGATTTTCTTTACTTTGAATACATAACACAGTCATATGGTTCAAAATTCAGAAGAAACCAAAGGGTATACAGGAAAATGTTTTTCCTATCCTGTTACCCATTACCTTACCAATCAAGTCTTATAAGCAAACAACTGGGGCCCTGACCATTCTTTTTGAAAAAATAGTATATTATAGGGATTGTTATGCATCTTACCTTTTCTAAAACTTAACAATAAATCCTACTATGTCAGTACAAAGGAGCTTCTTCAATTGTTTTATTGCATGAATGGAACATAATATATTCAGTCTCCTATTTATGGATGCTAGGTTTTTTCCACACTTTTGCTGCTACAAAAAATGCTGGAATCAATAACCTTGCAACAAAATTCTTTTTGCGTGTGTGAGTATATGTGAAGCATATTTCTAGAAGGGTGATTACTAGGTCAAAGGGTAAATGCATTTGTATTTCTAGCAGACATTGACAAATGGCCCTCCATAGAGGTTGCTCTAACTTTTATGTAGCAGTTGCTATATTTTGTAGTAATTGTTTAGTAGTAGTTTTGTTTTGTAGTTGTTTATTCTATCAGTAATGGATAAAAATATCTACCTCCATCTTCTCATACACGTGCTGTGTCTGTTATTTGGTAGCATTGTATTTTTACCTAGGTTACTTTTAAATACCATTACATAATTAAATAGCAGATTTTTTTTTTTGAAAATTTAGAGGTTTATGGGCTATGAGACATTTCTATTTAATGAAACATTCCAGACATAGGAAATCTTTTGAATTTTCATTTTAATTTAAGTATGCACTCATTTTAGTATCTGTAGTTGTTTATCTTGTCTACTTCTAATATGATTTACAGATATAAAGATTAAATATGGACTGTCCATTGCTTAATTAATACTATCTAATACACATCTATTTCTCACACGTCTAATACATTATTTCTGACAATGCCTTAAATGTTTGAAATTTTGTGAGTTTCAACTCTAAAATTTAGATACGTTTTAGTAAATTTGAGTGTAATGCCAAAGAGAAAATGAAGAAAAAAGTTATAAATCAAAGATCTTCCCAAGTTGTCTGATTTTTATCTCAAAAGGTACTTTTATCTCATGAGCAGAATATGGGAAGTGTCATGTAGGAAAAAAGTAAACAAACAAGTCTTCAAATAAATCCTACTCAAGACAAATAATAATTTGGCTTATGGTTTTAGTACTTATTATCGAATTGCAACAAGAAAAACATGGAATGAATGATCAAGTCACAACCAGTTCAGAAATGATTCCCTCTGAAGTGAAATTTTTCTAGTCCATTTTAAGATGTGTAATTATATTTTTAAAAATTCTACCTAACAAAACATCGGTAGCATACCATTTTCTAGAGACTTGTCCTAAATACTTCTATCAGAATATACTTAGCCTGCTCAATAGATTAGAATTCACTTTGAGGATTTATTTTCACTTTTAGAAAACACCTTCATTTTGTATTACTTTACTTTGGTTTCCAGACATATCATACTCCTGCAAAGAGTGAAGTCCAAAATTAAGGCATTGACAGTACTGTACTCCCTCTGAAGGCTCTAGGGGAGGATCCTCCCTGGCCTCGTCTAGTCTCTGGTGGCTCCAGGCATCTCTGGTGGCTCCAGGCCTCCCTTGGCTTGTGGCTGCATTACTCCCATCTCTGCCTCCATCTTCACATGGCCTACTTCTTTCTGTCTCTCCCCTGTGTGTCTCTTATATGGACATTTGTCGTTGGATTTAGAGCCCATTTGGAAAATCCAAGATAAATCTCATTTCAAGACCTTTATATCTGTAAAGACCCTTTTTCCAAAAAAAATTAAAAAGTCACATTTAAAGATTCTGGGGCTTAGAATGTGAACATATTTTGGGGGGAGGGCACCTTCAACCCAACTGCACTCTTATTTTGATTTCTATCACTATAGTTAAGTTTTGCCTGTTCTAGAACTTTATAAAAATGGAATAATACTTATACCCATCTCTGTGTCTGGCTTCTTTCACTGTTTTGTTTTTTTAAAAAAAATCTGCACAGAAGAGGCTTCTGGAACATCTCTACAGTTAATCTGGTTCCCTGTGAGACCAGAAGGACCTGAACAGAGCAGTGATGACTCCGTTTGTCCATGGATGATAAAATCTGGCAACTTCTGCAGAGCACTTGCCAGGCCAGCCTTCCCATCTAGCACATCTTACAGCAAAATCCTACATTTGCTCTAGGGATTTTAACCTGAGATTTCTCAGTTCTAGGAGAATTGGTATATAGGAATTGAACTCACTCCCACTAAACTGTCATATAAGAGTGCCTCCGAAGGAGTCAATTGAGGTATAGCCTTGCTTTGAATAATAATATCCTCAAAGTCACAAATATAAAGAGACTCTTTCATAGCTCTAGATTCAGCCCTTTTCATTTACCTGAGATTCATTGTAATGCATTTGTTTCCTCCTCTTTAATGGATGGATATTGATTCCCTAAAATTTAAATTTTGTTTCAAATACATATTTATGATATCATTGTCTGCATTCAAGCAGGCGATGTTAAGATGATCTATAAGTATAACCATGCAAATCCACTGCTCAAGTGAATTCTGCCAAGATATTTCTCATTAATCTTGGGAACATTGCAGGTGCGTTTATTAATACAAAGGACTTTGTGTTAGAATGCCATGATCCTTTCTGACATATTAAGCCATTTTTAATTTGCTCTTATCATTGAAAGCCTCTCTTTTTCAAAGATATTAGATAACTCTAGGGTGTTAAGCAACATAAAGTTATTTAGGGGTGCAAGGAAGAGCAGGAGTTATTAATCTTATGCAAACACCTAGCTAATTTTCAAAGGATCCAAGCTCCACCACAAATGAGAAGATCCATGGACTATCTGGGGAGAAGATAATTTCCTGTGTATTTACTGGATCCTCTGTTACTTTTCTCTTGACAGGTATAGCTCACTAATGGAATTTGCCCAGTGCCACCATTATTAGAAATGTCAGTGTGACATTTGATTAATCTAGTCTATTTAGACTTGGAAGACAAACCATGTATTTATTCTAACAACATAATTAATTACTATTCCCTCTTTTTGTTTTCAATATATTTAACATTTCCATCTTTAGCCTATATGTGCATTATACCTTTTCAGTAGGTCAGGTCCATTCCATGGGTCCTGTCTATGAGATACCACAGACTGGTAGAATATCAGAAACTTGAATCAATTTTGTTACTGGTTTCATTTAAATTTTAATTGGATTTCTTTGGTGATTTCTAGTGCTAGGAATTGAGTGCAGGGTTTTATGACTCTCTTCACTTTAGGGTTCATCACTTTGGTTCTCATTTTCCATAGGCTCCTAAGAGAAACCACTTCTTAAACATTACTGGTCTTCAATTAAGCAAAGTTTCCCAGTCTGCGATAATACTGTATAGTTTTATTCATTCATTCATTCAGTCTTTTGTTAGGTCATTCAGTCATCTAACAAATAATTAAAGGTAATAATAGTACAGTAGGGAATAAAAGAGACAAAGTCCCGCCTACTTGGCTTACATTTTAGTGAAGGGAGTAGAAGCCAAATCAAGTCAAAACCTATAATTGTGATAAATGCCATGGAGTGAAATGTAGCAGGATGAGGAGCTTGGAGGGGTGAGTTGTTATGAGGAAGAGTAATTGTTTTATTATGTAAAGGTGGTCAAGATAGGCTTTGTGAAATGATGGCATTTGAGTAGACATCCAAAAACAATGAGGGAGAAAGCTGTGTAGATATCTTGGAGAAGAGCGGTCCAGGCAGAGGGTGAGCAAGCCCAGAAGTCTTGGAGGAGGAACATGCCTAGCATGGAGCCTGAGGAGGCCAGTGAGCACAAGTGGGATGGGATAGAGATAACTCAGATAGTTGGTGCAGGTCAGATCACGTAGGGCCTTGTAGACCACTGAAAAATACTAGGTTTTACTTTGGGTGAATTAGAAAGTCACTGGAAGTGACCGTGTTAAACTTAACCTGAGCCCTGTGCTCCTGGAAATCAGCAAAGGTTCAAGAAGTCCCTCTTCTTTTGTATCCTGGGAAATGGCTTACTGCAAAGAATGGCTTACTTCCCCTCATGACTAAGATAAGACTCAGGGATGATGTCCTTGTTTACTTAGGGAAAGGCCAGATACTGACACTCCCCATTCTCATTCCTTGTCTCATAAATGATTTGCTGAACTATTTGTCCCCTCTGACCAATTGGAACAAAATGCCTGTTGACCAAACTTTAAAGTTTCTCTCTTCATCACATGGTCCTGAACTGGACTCACACCTAAGGTGAAACAAACATAGGAATTCAGAACAATCTCTTCTTAATGACCTCTACTGAAAATTGCTCACGAGGAAAGACATCTCCCGCTCAGCTGTCCCATCAAACTATCTGCTCATCCCACTCTCTCAGGCCTGCCTCTTTCTTGCCTGATTTATTCCTCTTCGTAAAAGAAAAGCCTTTTTCTGCTTGACTTTGATTTTTTTGCAGACCTCATGGTCTGGGCTTTCTCCCTGTTGCAATAGCCCCCTTCATCTATAGCAGTATCCCCCTTCCTTTAGTGCAATCGTCTTTTTTGAAAACTGTTTCTTCTTAAGTCCAGATTTGTTTTTTATTTGATAGAGGTTTTGTGCAAAGGAGGGACATGGACAGTGGAGGTTTATGAATAAAGCCTCCACATGGGTGCTGAGTAGAGGAAAGTATGTAGAAATGTATAGAGGCACAAGGGAGCTAGTGGGGAGATTACTATTTATTTGCACGCCAAGGAATTTTGCGAGGTTAATTATAAAACCTCCAGTGTTTGCTAAGAATTGGTCCTGCCTACAGGCTATGTTTGGTCTTCAAAAATTAAATTTTTGTGAAGCTCATAGATAAATGAAGATTGCTGGGTGGAGCAGGCAAGCTGAGTGACATGCTCACATAAGTCTCCTTTTGCCATATTTGAGATTGATGTTTTCAATGGGAGGGCTCAGGGAATGATGTAAGTTAGGATGCACAATATGATGAATGTCCAAGTTAGAAGAGTCATCTTATTCACCAACTTTTTTACTCAACAAATGTTTAGTAGATACTTCTTTTACAGATTCCAGGTTCTAGGAAACTGCAGTCAAAAAAGACCCACACTTCTGGGAGATATGTATCCTAGTCGGGGGATATGGACTCTAAATAACTAGTCAGTTTAAAAGAGGTGCAGATCGTGGTAGGAAGGAAGTAAACAGAGTTATAGAATAATAGCTGAGGAGGATGGGGACCAAATTTAAATTGGTTGGTCTGAGGAGAACTCTCTGTGTAGGTGACCCTGGAGCTGAGAAGCAGCTGGAATAGTTAGTGCAAAAGTCTTGAGAGGCCAAGAATTGAATACAGTCCAGGAATAAGATGTAGGTCATTGTGCGGATCTGGAAGAAAGTGTGATGTGAGCTCTGGTCAAAGAGAGGAGCTGGGTCCAGATCCTGTGGGACCTTGTAAGACATGGTAAGGAGGTGAAATTTTATTCTAAGTGAGATGGAAAGCCAGAAAAATCTGTGAGACACTAATGCTGGAGACTCTTCTTCTTACTAGAATTTTCCCTGACTCTATCTGCTCCCAGGAGCAGAGAGGGTAAAAAAGGGATGGGGGAGTATTTCTTGGTACCAACGACTGGGAAAAGAGCATTGCTTTACACAAATGGAATAGTTACTTCAGTGAGTGTTATAACTCCTGTTGAATTCCAGCCTAGACCTATCAGATTCAGTTCTACACAAATATGGGGGAGAGATGGAGAAGGAAAGGGAAAGGTTGGGGGAGAGAAAATGAGAGGAGAAGGGAGAGGGAACAATTTAAATAGCATGGTTCAGGTAATTCAATAAGCTTGAAAGGATAAATGAATGATGTTGACCCTTTGAAAAGGAAGCATCAAGGATTTTAATGAATTTTCAGCCTTGGTAAAGAAGGGAAATTCATTCTTCAGGTGAGTAGGTAACTGATTAGTGATAGTTTTGTATTAGTGTAGTAAAAGCAGTTGAAAGCCCTGGAGAAAGATTAACTAATGAAGAGTTGGAGGCCTGATAAAACACCATACAGGAGAGGATGAAAATAACCATAAATAGGAAGAACTGACAAGTTGAAATTTTGATATATTTGTTGAAATGGGTTTTTTTTTTTCTATTTTATATCAGATTTCTTTCATGTTTGTCTTCTAACATTTTTTTTAACATCTTTATTGGAGTATAATTGCTTTACAATGTTGTGTTAGTTTCTGCTGTATAACAAAGTGAATCAGCTATACATATACATACATCCCCATATCTCCTCCCTCTTGCATCTCTCTCCCACCCTCCCTATCCTACCTCTCTAGGTGGACACAAAGCATGGGAGCTGATCTACCTGTGCTATGTGGCTGCTTCCCACGAGCTATCTATTTTACATTTGGTAGTGTATATATGTCCATACCACTCTCTCACTTTGTCCCAGTTTACCCTTCCCCCTCCCCGTGTTGTTGAAATGTTTTAATCAGAAAACTCTTAAATAAATTAATTTCTGATTATGAGCTCTCTCCATAGAACTACATACTCACAATACTATGAATATAATATTTACACATGTTAATAGACTGGATTATATATTGCAAAACCATATATTTGGGACTTTTTGGGTCATTCATGGGATATTTTTCAACTGATTATATACAATTTTTGCTTCATATTTATATTTAAGAATATAATCTTCCTAAATTAGAACTGCTAATTTATAACATTGTTGATAGGGAAAAATAAGTTTCAAGTTTTAATAAAATAATTTAATATACATTTTGGAATTTGCTTAATTTGTAAATTGGAAAGCAACTTAATGTAAGTTATATATATATACTATACATTTATTTTAAGTTCTAAAATTTATATATATATATATATACATGTATATGGTTTTGGCTTGGGTAGCTACAACTTTTGAGTATATTGGAATAAGATTCATTTTCCCTTTGTTGCATCTGAAAGAGAATGAAAGGATCCTTGTGGTTGCCATGATTATATGAAAAATAGTGAAATTATGAAGTCAGTGTTAGGTAAGTGCTCATGACCACCATTATTTGAAATTTCTTACGGGGAAAGGTGAGAGAAATACTTTCTGAAGGTGCATTTACTCTTTAAGGGCACTGGTGTGTCATTCCCCAACATTATGAAGTAATTTCCTAAAAGGCACAGCCCTCTCAACATGTGAAATCCTAGAGCATCACCAAAAGCAAGTTTTGTCCTAGGTACACAGTAGGAACTCCAGAAATGTATGCTGAATGGCTACAATTTGAGCAGCTGATGCTGATGATTATGATTTAACTGTAACCAAAATGTCCATTATGCTTAATTAAATATGCCTACTCTGAAATGTTCCCTTCACTTGGCTCAATGCAACACAATGCACAGACTTCCAAGGCATTGTGCAGACTCACTGCTAAGGTTGTAGTGCATATTGCAAAGCAAATCTATTCCTATTCATGATGTGTCTTGGTATGAAAGTGACAGTAAATGTGTAAACAACTGCATTAGCAGCAGTTACTAAACTTAGATTTATAGCATAAAGAGTAATTGTTTTACTGGAGAGAAAATAATACGTGCCTTTTAACTTTTAATGTTTCCTTAGGATATGGGTGGGATAATTTCTACTTTTGTTTCAGTAGCACTTAATGTAATCAAACCTATTTAATGTCACTATTTCTTATTATTCTACATCAATTAATGCACCTTCTTTGCTTGTTAGCACATCCAGTTTTCCCCCTTATACTCAGGTTGTAAATGAAAGCTGGTCTATGTAAATGGCCCAGAAAAGCAACACACAGAAGCATGTTAGAGGGCAGCTATCCTTAATATATACACATCCCACATCATTGTACTCGGACCTAGCATGCAATACAACATAAGGGATCAAGGAAATTGAGCCAGATCACATGAGCACAAGACTATTGATTATGGATATCCCTGATAGGCACATCTTTGCATGTGTGTAATGTGAATTACAATTATATTACTGTTTAGGACCACAGCCTTGGACAACCCCAGGGGGCAACCACTCAAAGTGTAATCCATGTGAATGGTTACCTCTGGAGTTCTACAGTGCATCTCCTGGAGCTGTATATGATATCCCTGATATAGATAATGCACCAGTGACAGTATATTGTCACTGGTGATGACTCCTCTCTCTTTCCTTTCTATTTCTTCTAATGTTTCCTCCTGGTTCTCTTCCTCCTCCTTTTTCTTGTTTGTTTGTTTTCCCTTCTCTATTAGGCACAGAAAGTGGTAGAGTAAAACAATTTGAGAAAGGAAAGAAGCCTTCTACTGGAAGGGAGATATCCTAATAATTTAGTCATTTGGTGGATAGATAAATAATTCAGGTTAACTAGAAAGGGTTAAGCTAACACCAGTGAAATAGCTGAATTAAAAAATAAGTTTTACAACAGAATACACTTTCTTCTCAAGTGCTCATGGAACATTCTCAAGGATAGATCATATCTTGGGACACAAATCAAGCCAAGAAAATTGAAATCATATCAAGTATCTTTTCCGACCACAATGCTATGAAATTAGATATCAATTAAAGGAAAAAGTCTGTAAAAAATACAAACACATGGAGGCTAAACAATATACAACTTAATAACCAAGAGATCACTGAAGAAATCAAAGAGGAAATCAAAAAATACCTAGAAAGAAATGACAATGAAAACACAAAGACCCAAAACCTATGGAATGTAGCAAAAGCAGTTCTAAGAGGGAAGTTTATAGCAATACTATCCTACCTCAAGAAACAAGAAAAGTCTCAAATAAACAACCTAACCTTACACCTAAAGCAACTAGAGAAAGAAGAACGAAAAAACGCCAAAATTACCAGAAGGAAAGAAATCATAAAGATCAGATCAGAAATAAATGAAAAAGAAATGAAGAAAAGAATAGCAAAGATCAATAAAACTAAAAGCTGGTTCTTTGAGAAGATAAACAAAATTGATAAACCATTCCCCAGACTCATCAAGAAAAAAAGGGTGAAGACTCAAATCAATAGAGCCAGAAAAGAAAAAGGAGAAGTAACAACTGGCACTGCAGAAATACAAAGGCTCATGAGAGATTACTACAAGCAACTATATGTCAATAAAATGGAGAACCTGGAAGAAATGGACAAATTCTTAGAAAAGCATAACCTTCCGAGACTGAACCAGGAAGAAATAGAAAATATAAACACACCAATCACAAGCACTGAAATTGAGACTGTGATTAAAAATCTTCCAAAAAACAAAAGCCCAGGACGAGATGGCTTCACAGGTGAATTCTATCAAACATTTAGAGAAGAGCTAACACCTATCCTTCTCAAACTCTTCCAAAATATAGCAGAGGGAGGAACACTCCCAAACTCATTCTATAAGGCCACTATCACCCTGATACCAAAACCAGACCAAGATGTCACAAAGAAAGAAAACTACAAGCCAATATCACTGATGAACATAGATGCAAAAATCCTCAACAAAATACTAGCAAACAGAATTCAACAGCACATTAAAAGGAGCCTACACCACGATGAAGTGGGGTTTATCCCAGGAATGCAAGGATCCTTCAATATACACAAATCAATCAATGTGATAAACCATATTAACAAATTGAAGGAGAAAAACCATATGGTCATCTCAATACATGCAGAAACACTTTTGACAAAATTCAACAGCCATTTATCATAAAAACCCTCCAGAAAGTAGGCATAAAGGGAATTTACCTCAACATAATAAAGGCCATAGAGGAAAAATCCACAGCCAACATCATTCTCAATGGTGAAAACTGAAACCATTTCCACTAAGATCAGGAGCAAGACAAGGTTGTCCACTCTCACCACTATTATTCAACATAGTTTTGGAAGTTTTAGCCACAGCAATCAGAAGTGAAAAAGAAATAAAAGGAATCCAAATCGGAAAAGAAGAAGTAAAGCTGTCACTGTATGCAGCTGACATGATACTATACATAGAGAATCCTAAAGATGCCACCAGAAAACTACTAGAGCTAATCAATGAATTTGATCAAGTAACAGGATAAAAAATTAATGCACAGAAATCTCTTGCATTCCTATACACTAATGATGAAAAATCTGAAAGAGAAATTAAGGAAACACTCCCATTTACCATTGCAACAAAAAGAATAAAATACCTAGGAATAAACCTACCTAAGGAGACAACAGACCTATATACAGAAAACTATAAGACACTGATGAAATTAAAGATGATACAAACAGATGGAGAGATATACCATGTTCTTGGATTGGAAGAATCAACATTGTGAAAATGACTATACTACCCAAAGCAATCTACAGATTCAATGCAATCCCTATCAAACAACCCATGGCATTTTTCACAGAACTAGAACAAAAAATTTCACAATTTGTATGGAAACAAAAAAGACCCCGAATAGCCAAAGAAATCTTGAGAAAGAAAAATGGAACTGGAAGAATCAGGCTCCCAGACTTCGGACTCTACTACAAAGCGACAGTAAAGAAGAGAGTATGGTACTGGCACAAAAACAGAAATATACATCAATGGAACAGTATAGAAAGTCCAGAGATAAACACACGCACATATGGTCACTTTATTTTTGATAAAGGAGGCAAACATATACAATGGAGAAAAGACAGCCTCTTCAATATGTGGTGCTGGGAAAACTGGACAGCTACATGTAAAAGAATGAAATTAGAACACGCCCTAACACCAGACACAAAAATAAACTCAAAATGGATTAAAGACCTAAATGTAAGGCCAGACTCTATAAAACTCTTAGAGGAAAACATAGGCAGAGCACTCTACCATAGCAACACATAAATCATAGCAAGATCCTTTTTGACCCACCTCCTAGAGAAATGGAAATAAAAACAAACATAAACAAATGGGACCTAATGAAACTTAAAAGCTTTTGCACAACAAAGGATACCATAAACAAGATGAGAAGACAACTCTGAGAATGGTAGAAAATATTTGCAAATGAAGCAACTGACAAAGGATTAATCTCCAAAATTTACAAGCAGCTCATGCAGCTCAATATCAAAAAAACAAACAACCCAATCCAAAAATGGGCAGAAGACCTAAATAGACATTCCTCCATAGAAGATATACAGATGGCCAAGAAGCACATGAAAGGATGCTCAACATCACTAATCATTAGAGAAATGCAAATCAAAACTGCAATGAGGTATCACCTCACACCAGTCAGAATGGCCATCATCAAGAAATCTACAAACAATAAATGCAGGAGAGGGTGTGGAGAAAAGGGTACCCTCTTGCCCTGTTGGTGGGAATGTAAACTGATACAGCCACTGTGGAGAAAAGTATGGAGGCTCCTTAAAAAACTGAAAATAGAACTACCATACGAGCCAGCAATCCCACTACTGGGCATATACCCTGAGAAAATAATAATTCAAAAAGATTCATGTACCACAATGTTCACTGCAGCTCTATTTACAATAGCCAGGACATGGAAGCAACCTAAATGTCCATTGACAGATGAATGGATAAAGAAGATGTGGCACATATATACAATAGAATATTACTTAGACATAAAAAGAAAGGAAATTGAGTTATTTGTAGTGAGGTGGATGGACATAGAGTCTGCAATACAGAGTGAAGTAAGTCAGAAAGAGAAAAACAAATACCGTATGCTAACACATATATATGTAATCTAAGAAAAAAAAGAGGTTCTGAAAAATCTAGCGGCAGAAGAGGATAAAGATGCAGACGTAGAGAATGGACTTGAGGACATGGGGAGGAGGAAGGGTAAGCTGGGATGAAGTGAGAGAGTAGCATGGACATATATACACTACCAAATGTAAAATAGATAGCTAGTGGGAAGCAGCCGCATAGCACAGGGAGATCAGCTCGGTGCTTTGTAACCACCTAGAGGGGTGGGATAGGGAGTGTGGGAGGGAGACGCAAGAGGGAGGAGATGTGGGGATATATGTATACATATAGCTGATTCACTCTGTTATAAAGCAGAAACTAACACAGCATTGTAAACAATTATACTCCAATAAAGATGTTAAAAAAAAAAAAAAAACAAGGTGGAACCACTGGGAAGTTGGATAAAATAATCATGCATCAGGAACTCATTTTTTTTTTTAATGTCATGATTCTTCCAGAGACATGGAAATATGGTAGATCTACTGGGCTTTTTGGTTCTTCTTTAATGTTTTTCATGGAAAGTAAAGAGCTTGAACAAAAAGAAATCTGTGTCTAATGCAACTAATTAACTTGTTTACTGCTAATTATGCCATTCTAGTATCCTGCTCAGAGAAAACTACTGAAAGAAGACTTCCTTTGCATTCACTTTCCTGGAAGGGTGACAACATAGTTAATTTATCATCCCAACCAGGGCATTTTTAAGTGCTCAGCAGACATAAATTGTGGCATAAATATGTGCATTTTGTAATTGTGGTCTTAGTTATTAAGGAATTTTATGCAAGCACATACCCACACATCTAGAAATTTCAGAAATTTGGAAATAAATATCAGAGTTATTCTAAAGACTCTAGAAGAATTTAACTTTGAGGGTAATCACCACCTCCTACTCTTCACTATACTTCCAAGATCTAGTGTGGTTAGATCATTGCAGGTCCCAATTAATGTCTAATTTATTGACGGAGAACCAAGTAAAATTTGGAGGAAGATTCAATCTCCCCAATCAACTTGGTGATAATGGGTACAGATCAGCTTTATTTTTATACTTTAACTCAGTAATTTTCATCCATGAGAGAATTAAATATTATATACTGTACATGTATGTTCTAATACATATCATATATTGTAAGCTATTTTATAACATTAGGCACTCAGCAATTGATCTGATTTTTATTGTAATCAATTCAGTTTATCTGTTTTTGTGTATTACATAGTTAACAAAACTGCATCTGAACTAGCATTAAAACACAATTTAGTTAGTTCTTAATGTACTAGTGCAAAGGTAAACATGCCGAATAGCCAGGGTAGAAGAGGAAATTTTCCTAATATCAGGAAGTCAGGTAGCCTATCATCAAGCTGCCAGCAAGACAGTGAGTGTTGTTACCTATGAAGAAGGAATATGGAATAGAGCCCAGAAATATACTGACCCTTTGTGTTGTGTGGGAAAAGCAGAAATCATTTTCTTAAGTCTGTGTGAAAAGTGTTTCCAGTAGACTTTATGTCTTTGTTCAAGAGAGGGCTTGAGGGAGCCACACAGAAGGCATTGATGGCCACAGAGTAATTGCTGCCAATCATGCCTTTCCCTCCAGGAGTTCTGAGATGGAGGACTTGTCACACTTATAAATGGATTTCTGATTTGACAGTCTGCCACCAGCAGTGTTACTTGGCTTCTGACTTCCATTGATTATATTACAAATCTACTTCTGGAGTGTAGAGGTGGAGTGACATTGAAGCCCTATACAGAAAAAGCTGTGCATTATATATGCACACCTTCATTTTTCACTCATTGATAAATTTCTGCATGGGCAAATTCCTTCATGTAGTCTCAGAACTCTTTTTAGTTAACCTATGACAGCTGTGCAATTAGTTACATTTGTCAATACTCTAATAAAGTAGATGGTTGAATTTTCAAGGCTAGTGGGCTAAATTAATCATTGATTTTTTTGATCAGTTTGGAAGGACAGTTCCATTTAAAAGCTGTGGAATGCTAAATGAAAGGCAACACTCTGCTTGAACTTGTTCTCTTTTTCTTTAACGATGCCTTGCCTAGACCTCTTTTAGCAAAAAAGTACAAGGTTTTCTCTCATTGGATGAAGTTTCATCTTTCAATGTTCACCCATCCCTTAAATATTGTCTCCTCTGAGTAGATACAGTCTCCTGTAATCTTCATTTAATCCAGGTCTTTCTTTAGTGTGATTCAAATAAAATCTGTTTTTAAGTTTGTTGCTTTTTAGTCCCAATGACTAAAACATTGTTTTCTTTTGCTTCTGTACTCATGAGTTTCCAAATTATTTTTTAAACAAATTGTAGAGGGTAGATGGCATCTATACACCATGGCGAGCCTTGAACACAGACTGTAAGAAATTGACTACAATTACTGAATGTCCTTTCTATCTACTGTCATTTATAATATACTTGGCTCTTTGTCCTGTATTGATCCAACCTCATAATAAGCTTTATTAAGTTTCCCCTTAGAATATCCAAGGATACTACTGTTAAAAGTTTTTAGAAAAACAGAAAGAAATGACTTAACTAGATTCTCAATTCAGGTTTTCCTGATAACTGCATAGAAAAAGCTAATAATAGCATTGATAATATTTAACCCTATTAAATTACCAAGATTATCTTTCATTCCTTCAGTGTAAGTGATACTAAATAGTTTAGTGTAATTTTAATTATGCTAGTTTTTTTTTTTTTCTTACAACTCTATAGATGAGCACCATAAGATGATTTGGATATTTAGATTTTTTCTTCCCAAAAGTTCTGTAACTTACATAAATATGAAAACTGCAAGAGGCCCAGTCTTACTGTTGTATACATTAAATTGAAGAAGGAAAAGCAGGACAATAGCTATAATAAATTAAAAAAAAATTCTTCACTCACTACTTGAATTTCTGGAAGAATTTTAGAGTGACTTCAATGAACAATCCACAGAAACAATTTCTAAAGTCCACGTTCCTCTCAGTTCCAATTCCCTAATACAACTCAGCATTTCCAAAGCCTTTTTGGCGTTTGGAATGATATTGATCTCCTCACAAGTTCTAGAGACTATGTAGTCATTTGTTTTAAGCATTCATTAGCTAAAAATGTCATCATCCATTCTGAAGCCATCATAAGACTGGTTTGCTTTATTTGACTGGTTTAGTTCAATCCTGTGTTTAGTGGAGATGAGATGAGATAAGAGTTGGATAGAAGTTGAGAAAGATCAGTCAATGTCATTTGTCCCTTTCTGACAATCAGCAAATGGAGGTAATCTCTAGAAAATACTGACTCAGAGAATTCCTGAGTGTTATGAACATTGCCAGACATTGCTGTATTCTAAGAACACCACCAATAGGGTATACTGCATAATCTACAGTAAAAGTTATCAACCCTTTCCCCACATCAGTTATATTACACAGAAATAGTCACATTTTTTCCCCATCCTGTCTTGGACAGCGATGTGCTATCAAACTACTAGAGTTTAGATTCTGTCTTGTTTTTATTATCAGTAAAAATAAGGAAAAAATAAACCCTGCAACTGTCTTAAGATCTTGAATCTGAAATGGGCACTGACCACATGTAAGGCACATTTTATGCTGTACGTGCAATATCTCATTTAAGGTAGAGACTAGAGTGTCTTTTATTTAATGGGTAAAGTGAACAAGTGTTTAAAGACATTAGGTGACTTGGGATTTGAACCCAGATGTATGTGATTACAGAGCTCAAGATTTAGGGCTCCTTTTTTATTGGAAACATACTGAATGTTTATATTTGAATAGAAATCCCTTTTATGGGAATAAGAAGCTGGTTATTTTAAAGTTAAACCATTGGTTGCTCTACATTGAAGTATGAAACAGCTTTGTTAAGTGGAAAATGATAAGTTTAATCACAAGAGGGCTTGCAGAACTTCTTCTGCAGATGAGGTCGTTGTACTAGACAGTCTCATAGCTCCCTGCCAGCTAAAAGAGCGCATCACTCTCTGAATGCCATGACATGAGAATTTAGACAATTCCTTTTATGTGGATATATCAAAGCAAATCCCTTATAAGTTATCGGGGTCACAAAAATGAAATACACGACCTGGCTTCCTTAAAGCCTACATAGCCAAGGGCACTGACTCTTTTGCTGCTCCCTCTAGACAAGCAGTAGTTCAATACTAGCAGTTGTTTCCTTTGCTACGTGTCAGAGTTGATCTCTGAGAAGAGCAGGGAGGGATTGTGCAAATAGACAGGAAGACAGCCTCTCTCCAACCTGTGAGTGTGCATACAGACCTGTCCACCCATCAATTATCCCCGCTCCAGCTTAAAAGGTTTTAAAAAGAAGGCACCCTTATCAGGTAAACATTACAAGTCAGTGCCCTTGTATTCTCATACATATGACAGAATGAGCTGTCTTGAAACTATGTACTCAGGTGTTGCAACTTAAAAAAGGGACCATGTTCCCAGTCAATAATGGCTTATATATTGTATTTGATGGATTCTTGTTGGAATTTCTGTTAGCCCATCAGACCAAAAGTTCTTTGAGTGAAAATAAAGTTTCTGTTAATTAAACAAACAAATCTGCCCACCTGGCTTTTACTAAACACCTGCCGTATGCCTAACGCTACATCAGATAGTGTGGAGAACATGGCAAATATAAGACAAGTTCTATACCATGGAGATCTTATAATACATTGGGAGATAAAAGGCTATCAAAAAGTAGTGAACAAAAAATATATAACACGCCATATGCAGACAAAGGAGGGTAGAGAGGCTGGTGGGGTTTGGAGCAGGAGCTCTGAGTAATGGCTGGAGCTTCTGGAAAAGTGGATTCCATGCAGGAAGGAGGGAGAGAGGAACAATGGGCTACTCGGAGAGCATGCTGGAGAGTCAAACTACTGATGTGACAGGGCAAAGGACAGTGATGGCTTTGGTTTTCTCACACCACAACCCTCAGGCCAACAGCTGGTTTGCAAAAGGAGACCCATGATCTCAATAAAAATGAATATTATGGGGGGGTTAACTGTGACGATCATCACTTTGAATTCTCCCACTTTAACAAGTGAGGGAACTGAAGCAGGCTGGCATGAAGTGCCCCATTCAAGATCACATAGCTGATTAGTGACAGAAATGGACTTAGAAACCCATGAAGAGTGACTCTTTCTTGCTTTTAAGTGTACCATTTCCTTCACACTGCACCCCAATTCAAACACTTATTCTTTTACTTACTCTCTTCTAAGTGGTGCTTATCTTTTTATAAACTTAGCTGACCCGGTCTAAAGAGTGGAAAAGTCACAGTCAATTCTTTTTAGTTAGTCTATTGATCAAGGGTTTGGTCAAGTACCCAAATTGAATTCAGACTTCACTAATTTGCTGAAGCCTGAAATGGAACAAACTCGTAGTTAGTGGTGCCTGGATCTGATTGTCATTTTGCTTGACTACTGATGTATACTGATTGGCTGTATTTTCAATACAATTAAGATTAACCACTTTTTATAAGACTGCACGAAGATAGGGGGATATAAAGTTCTGCAAATGTTTGGATCTATATTCAATGGATTTTCTTATATACATAGAGATATTTACAACTATTCATGTATAGACAGAGGCACATTTTTTTTCAGAAACAATTCTGAACTCAGAAATTATTAGTTAAAGAAAACAAATGTTGTTTTTCCACTAATTATAACCCAGCAACAATTACAACCTAGGATTCTATCAGACATTATTTTTCACCAAGAATTTTTATCATTTGTCCTTTTTTTCCCTAGAGGTAACATTCCCTCATGTCCCACTTCATCAGTCTTTGTGAGAAAATATAAACCACGTTAGAAACTGGACATGGCAATTCAAAGGTGCCAGGGATTCTTCACATATAACTTGGCATTTGTTTCTCTCTGATGGAACAATGGATGGAGCCATTTCAGAAACTGAGATTTTTTTTTTCTTCCAGTCACATTGATAATGAGCAGAAATAGCTCCTCTCAACTGTTAGACACTTAGAAGGAACCAAGAGGTACCCTAACATGAACGGCAAAATCTGAATTTTCAGTTGTCTCCCAATCCAAAAACTGTGGAGGCAGAGCTCTCTCCTTTTTATTTCTCAGTGCCATTAAGCCTTGCCATTGTCTTTTTAGAAAATATTTTTATGACCTTCCTTCCTGATTATGTCTCTGTCATCACTTTAACTTAAGGCTTTATTATTACATGTCTTCAATAAGCACCGGGCTAGTTCCTTTTGTCTCTTGACAATTGACTTGATTCCCCTACTCCATGTCTCTCTCTCTCTCTCACACACCCACACACAAACAGGGGAATGACTTATTCTTCAAAAAATACTGCTTTCATTACTTTCCTGCTCAGCAAACTATTGTATCAGATGAAAATAATTTTCTCAGGATTTCATCATCCTCCACTCACCCTCCAACATGACGTACTGTGCCTCACACTCTCTGTACTCCACCTAGGCTTCTAAGATCATCTTTGTGGTTTGGTTCCAGCTATTCACACTGTCTGAAATACAATTTCAACCCTCCATATCTATACCAACCAAGGAAATAGAGACTCTAAAGCATCCCTGTTTGCCTATCCATCATCTGAGACCCATTTCAAGCTCTGGGTCTTCCAAGAAATGGATCTTGACCAATCTAGCCAACATAAAGTACATACTGACTTATTTTCTCAGTTACAACTTAGAATTCAGTCCCTTATCTTTCTTTAATATTTTTGTGTGACTCCTAATAAGTTGTATGTTCCTTAAGGGGGGAACTAAATCATTCAGAGTGTTTAGCATAGTTTTAAAGATAAGAAGGTTGCTTATTAATTGATTATCAAAGACCTCAGGCAAACAGTACAATTTTATTGCATAATGCTGTAGTTTTATTCAGACCCTAAGACTGGATGAGATGTGGATGTTTGGGAACGAGGCCAATAGATGCATGGAAACCACCCCTTAATCGACAGTGTTGCAGTCAGATGCAAGATAAGGCTAGCACAGGAATCTAGGGCCTCTTCTTGTAAAGTAACCGCAATTCCATCCTCCAGCTGTTCCATGGTCTTCTAAGTGAGGTTGGTCCACAACTCCACCTTTACTTATTGATTGAGTCTAAAAAATGATTTTATGAAATGCATATACGGTATTTTGACAAATCAGAAAATGCCATAGTTATGGTTCCTGCAAGGCTAACGTATTCGTCTTTCACAAGGTAAATGTTAAGGAGTACATCTAAGTGCCAAACTAATTAGCAATTATGTGCACCTCATAAGCAAATGATCATCTCACAACTACAGTCTTTCCATTTCCAGGTTCCCGTCCTCAGGGCCCAATTCAGGAAAGTATCAACAAACTGCAGGGCAATGCTCTGTGTTGAGTTGGGAGATATTTCTGAGACTGGGCTGTTCTGTGAGCCCTGAAGGTAATAATGCTGGTTGTAGGTTGGCCAGAGGGATCTTGGTGGCTCTTCTTTGGGACAGGCCTTGGGGCAGTACATATCTGGCCGCACTGGGTTATATGAGTACTCTGCAGAGCTGTGGAGGGTGTGTTAGCTACCTTCCTACCTCTATGAAGATGTTGTTCAGCTCTTTCCAAATCCACAATTGGCTTACTGTCTCAGGGAATTGGTAAATTAAGGGAAAATCTCTTCTATCTTCCCAGCTGCGATGGCTATAATTTTCCTAAACTCAGCATCCTTCCCCACCCCTTTATCCAAGCAATAGGCCCCACTCCCAGCCACAAGGATGTGCATGTGATTGAGGCTGGTCCTAGGGACTCATTCCCATGGAATTTTTTTCTATCTGGACTTGTCAAGAAAGATATACTTTCTATTTCCATCATGGAATGTGAGGAGAGGGAAAAGAACTGATTGCTATCATGTGTCCAGCATCAGGTGGATAAAGCTTGTCTGGGAGAACAAAGCTGGTACATGAAGGCAAAGGATTGGGAGATGGACAGAAGGTTATGAGAACATTAGAGCCCCTGATGATCAAAACTTTCAGTCTTTCCAAAGTCTGGCCACTCAGTTCTTCTTTTGAATGTGGGATCTACCCCCTTTATCTTGAAAATAACTCCCTCAAACATCCATTTTCCCCCTAAGTTACATCTCACTCATAATAAAAAAAAAGAAACTGTCTAAAACATTAGCCAAGGCCAGTGGGAACTTTTTAAGCTAAATTTTCACCTGAGAAAAGGAGATTCCAAAGATTTGCTACTTATCTTTTTCCATCAGCATGTTGAGTTTCCATACCTACCTTAAAAATGCTTGCCCCAAAGTGCTTCATGAGAAAAAAATTTGAGCTTCAAGGAGACAGCTTTAATTAGACAAGAGAGTATGACCCATTTGCAACTCTGATTAAAAAAATAATAAAAACAGAACACAAAGCTTTCTTCAGTAAGTGTAATATTATTTGAATGGAATGAATATAGAATCTGAATCTAACTACAAAGTCACCAAATGATAATATCAGGATAATGGGGTTAATGTGTTTAGTACTGTATCATAGTAAGGCAAATTACTTTTAGTTTAATTGTTAGTCTTGCTCTACAAAAGAAATGACACATTCTACATTACTGATTCCTACTACTAAGTTCTAAGAATATGAATCGCTACTAGTTTGGGAACTTCCCCATGTTATCATCCTAGCATGCAAATTCCATTTTGCATGTGTAAAAATAAAGCCATCTGAGGGAAGTTAATTATACATTGAGGTCATCAAAAATAATAATAGCTAAGAATTTTATAGTATTTACTACATACCAGGTAGTATTCTAAGTTTTCCACACATATAATTTCATTTTATTCTCATAACTGTCTTGTAAACTATTATTATCCCCATTTTACAGATTAAAAAACTAAGGAACTGAGGTAGAAGGAGTTTAAGTTGGCCAAGAGTATGCTTCTAGCCAGAGGAAGAGGCACTGTTCAGATGCAGGGAGTCTATAGAGCCTGTGCTTCTAACTGATTTTACCTCTCAAAGGCAGCTCTTAGGTCATGGAATAGACAGTTTTGGCTACTTATCCAGAGTTCCATTTCCCCCCCCCGACCCTTTGTTTTTCTCACAGGTTCCTAGATTTTCTGAGGGTATGCAGTACATGAACTTTATGGGAAGCTCAGCTTACTTCATGCTACAGGAGTGAAAACTGGATGGCAAAATCCAGTTAGCACACACCGTCCTCCCAGCCACAGCCATTAGTCCTGGAGTGGTCTTGGGACCTAAAAGAGACACAGGGGCAAATTCCAGCCTTGTTGTCAGAATGCTAGAGCAGACCCTCACTCTCCCAGTCACAAGCCGTGGTGTGGTATATGGCTATGAAGCCCGGCACTGCTGCAGCCACTTTGCCATCACGAGGAAACTGGTTTAGAGTGAAGCTGATGGTGTGGAAAGCAGAGAAAAGTGACAGAAGTCACCATGTCCTTCATGACATCATTGAGCCACTGATCAAACTGACAGTGAAGTCTGACCTCCCAAAAGCTTCTAGTTTTGTGTGAGGAATTAAATCACCTTGAAGAGTTAAAGCTAGTCTGAGCAGAACAAATGTAGTCTAATTCAGGTTAATTAGATTTTTTCCTTGTGAGGATTAAGAAGAAATTAGTAGTGTTCTTCTAGATGACAAACAACTCCACTGAAGTGAGTGGAGTAAGAATTAGACACTTTATAAAGCCACGTTAATCCAGGTCAGTAGCATGGTCAGTAACATACATTTTTGCTTTTTAAATGTTTGTTAATGTAGGCTTGAGATGGCAAATACATAGAGTGCCAACCCTTCCCCTCCTAACACCCATAGCAGACATTGCTGACCAGCCACCATAGTGCTTCTACTGAGCCAGCAGTCCTCTCAGCATTGCGCTTCAGGTAACCACAATCAGGAGATCAGAGTTTGTAAAGGAAACTCGTGGTCACTGATCTAGGTAATCACTGATTTTTACTACAACATAAACTTGGCAATTTTGTGAAAGCACTTCACTGTAAATCAGCGTTACTCCATAAGAACACTACTATAATTGGGAGTTGCATTGTCATCTAGGGAAGCAAACATGCTATAAATCAGAATAATGGGAAATGTGACATGAAAACGCAACTCAACTATAAACCTATATAATAATTTAAAATAAATAATAAAATTGTGCTCTGAAGCCTTTAAAAAGGGCCTACATTTACTGTATACATTTATTTTATGAGGCATCTCAATATACTATGAATAATACTTTCAGATTATAAAATTATAATTCTGTTGCATCATAAATTTTACACAAAATGAATCTGTAAGATGATATATATATTAATTGAATTTTTAATTGACATTGATATTTTCATTTAGATAGGGCTTTTTGGTTTGATTGGGTGGCCATTCAACAACTAACTAATCAGCCCATAACAAACTAATTATCCAATTAAATTTCAGAGCTTCCAATAAAAAGACCCTATAGAAGGTAAACAAATCCAGAATCATTCCCCTGGTGTTACAGCAATACTTAGATTAGTAGGTTTATGCTAAAGGTCATGACATATTTTCCAATGAAAATAATTTTGAAACATAATTTCTTTTGACCCTCTAGTCTCATCAACTATAGAAGTAGCTATTCCACATAATTCAAATACCAATCCTAAGGAATATCATATATGTTCACAAATCACTGTTTAAAGGTCTTTTAAACAATTTATCTGGGGAACCACACCATAGTCCTTCATTAAGTCAGTATAGCAGTCCAGCATTAATTCATATGTGCATACCTACCTTGGGCTGGGTGCTATTTTAGGCACTGGGGACATGTAACAATAAACAAAGCACACATACTCCCTTCCCGTATGGGAGTTATCCTAATATTTGTTCAATGGAACAAAAGTTAATAACAACAAAGATTCATAATTGATGTCTATCCATATTCCATTTGGAGTTTTTGAAGATTTCAGAAAAAAATATTTGCTGTTACTGTTGGACATGACCAAGGATATATTGAGATGTATTTTACTATCCCAAACATAGTTTAAGCAGCTCTCGCCTTTTCTCATTGAGCAGCTTCCTCATCTCCTTTTCCATGTCACTAGATTAAGATACACAGCCCAATCCTCACAGCCTTCCTGCTCTGGAGGACACTGCAGCAGGGTTTGAACACAGCAGAACAACACATGCCCACAGTCTCAACAGTTCTTTAAGAAATGAATTCAAGCTTCTTTTAAAAACTCTTGCTCATGACCTGGCAATTAACTGTATTTATGGAGATCCAGTGATGTATGAAGTAGTCTGATAGACTGCCAGCAGAGTGTCACTTCCCAGTGGCAGCCGTGGGGTGGGAGAAAGATTTGTAACTGTGTGTACAGTTTTCCACTGGCAGCACAACTTTGAGCTGATTCTCAGATCCTTCTAAGCAGCGGCATCTTTGGTTGTGATGGAACTGTGGAGTCAAGAGAGGAAGTTATCCCAGAAGGAGCCCTGATGTCTGAGGCTACGTTCTTCTCCTCGCAGATGTTTCTGTTGAGTCAAGCTGCTAGTACCTCTCTCTTGCTCGGATAGTAATAGTTCCTTCACATAGCTAGACAAGTGACCTGCATAGTTGATCTTGGTGATGTTCTTATTCTAAGGTAGAGGACCTATTCTATGGTAGAGGACCTATTCTATGGTGACATTTTCTTAACCTCAGTTTTTTGTTTTTTGGTTTTTTTTTGAATAAATTGAGCTCAAAATTTGAGTATTCTGTGAGGAAAGTATCCAATAATTAATTAATTAATTCCTCCTTACTTCCCTTTGTTCTCTCTTTCTCTCTCTCTCTCCCTCCCTCCCTCCAACTGAATTCATGAATTAGCTATTCTCACCTTTCTGCCCATGACATTTAGATTCATACAGACCTTTTTTGTACTCGAAAGGTTGATAGAGATTGTACTTTTATTTAAGGAATTGAGAAAAATGCATAATATACATAAAAGTGGAATTATTATTAATAGTTTGTGTCAGACTCTGGCTAGCTGTTCACCAATCTCATTTCCTTTCTCATATCAACAATCTCAGGACATTTAGGCTATATGCTTACTTTCCCTGCTTCCTTTCTAGTTAGGTGTGACCATTTGATTGAGTTCTGGAAAAATATAGTGTGTTCAGAAGTGATATACACGACTTCCATCCTTGGCTTATTGAAGTCTTTCCACACATGATCCACCAGCTTAATGAAGCATGGCAATGGTGGGAGACACACAGTAGAAGGGACCAGGATTTGGAAATCACATTTGAAGGAGAGGTAGATGTCAGTTAGTATCACCTGCTTTGAACCTCTGGGAGCTGGGAAAGAAAAGACTGTATTTGGTCTTTAAACATTTTGGAATTTGTTTGTTACAACAGCTAATGTAATCTTAACCAATAGAGTTAGTACCTATAATTATGATCAAAATCTAAAGATTAAAATTAGAAGCAATAGATTGACTTTCAAGTGGAGATGTTTACTTTTTAAATTATCTTTTAAAAATAGGTTTCAAAAATCTATAATGACAACAAAACATAGCAATGAAGCAGAGAATTCCAGAACCAATGTGTCATTACATATTTATATACAACAAAACAAGTAGTTTGTTATTACATAAGATCTTCAGATCCTTCCTAGGACCAGATCCAGCCACTGTTTTTCTCTCATCATTTAGAATTGGTGAGAGCACTAACAGTCATTTTTATTACTTTCTCAAGCCAGGGCTGGAGTATTGGCACAGCAGTGAGTGTCTAGGTTGAGTTATGGATTCCTGATGGCCTTGTCTGTGGCTGTGGGCTTCCTCATCAGAAGGTTTAGCCAGTTTCCATGGTGATAAGCACTGGGTACACCTGAGGTCTCTTCATCTGGGGGCTTGGTGAGGGACAGGGTGACTTTACAAAGGGAATATGTTAAAGTCCTAGGATGAGGGGAAGAAAGGGTCACTGGGCACTCAGAATGAGCCTCTTCCCCACTGGATTTGATGTTGCTCTACTGGGAATGACAGATTAAAAAAAAAAGGAAGGCAGCAGAGCATGGATTCCCACTGTCACAGAAATTTCCAGAATAAAGGAGGGAATTTTTCTTTTCAAGTCAGAGCTGAAGTGACTGACAAGAATTTGTGATGCCCTGGAGGAAGCCAGAGATGAATTGATTCCACTCCCCAACCCTTGTGGTTTTGGCTCTCAGACGTGAGAGCAGAACCTATTGGTGAGTTCCAATGATCTCCTCCCACACTGAATGGCTGGAAATGAATGAAAAGCTGGCAAGAGCTGAAAAGTGAGTGGGCATGCCTCTGGCTCACATGCATAATATACAGTTTCTGAATACATACAGATTGGCAACATTGAGAGTGGAACTTGTCACTGTGGGCCAGCCTTTGAGGGAGATTATTCTCCCACCAATCTGATACGCTATATATTATATATATATATTAGAGCAATTACCAGGACATGCAAAGAAAGGACCTGTTAACAGAAGATGTGTTGTTTTTGTAGTGGCAGATGAATAGGAGTCACATAAGCAAGACCAATTTCTTTATGAAGTTCTAGTAACATTCAATGCCAGTGTTCCTCATTCATGCTTTGGCTCCTTCCAGAAGCACTAAAGGGAATTATATGCTTGAAATGCATGGTGTTTATCCATAGTTCCTTTTGAATATGTGTCTTTCTGATTTTCAGCTTTCAGAGTTAGCCAGCACCTCCAACGGTCTCTGCCGTTCAAGGTGCAGTTTGTAATTTTCCTCAACCCTCCATTCTCCTTCCTCTGCAATGTGATGTATGAGTTAATACAAAAATGTGGGCAAGCAATGTACATACTTGAAACACACAGAGAAAGTCAAGGCTCCTTCCAGTTCAATGAGCCTAATGCACCCTTTGGATCTCACAGGATTGGCTAAAGATTGCTCTCTCCATTCTGATCCCATTTTTCCCCTCTCTCTCACACCATCTTTTTCCTCAACCCCAATTTTTCTTAGTTATCCTAATTTATCAAATGTACTTTTGGGGCTTCCCTCGTGGCGCAGTGGTTGAGAATCTGCCTGCTAATGCAGGGGACACGGGTTCGAGCCCTGGTCTGGGAGGATCCCACATGCCACGGAGCAACTGGGCCCGTGAGCCACAGCTACTGAGCCTGCGCGTCTGGAGTCTGTGCTCCGCAACAAGAGAGGCCGCGATAGTGAGAGGCCCGCGCACCGCGATGATGAGTGGCCACGGCTTGCCGCAACTGGAGAAAGCCCTCGCACAGAAACGAAGACCCAACACAGCCAAAAATAAATATAATAAATAAATAAATAAATAAATAAGACCCGGTGCATCCAAATTAATAAATAAAAATATATTAAAAAATGTACTTTTTTCTTACGTACTTCCCTTTCAATACACTTTACAGCAACATAATGGAAAGTGGAAAGAAACACTATGAAAAGCAATGTAATTTTATCTAATATTTAAAAGTTACAGTTTTGTTATAGGTAAGACAGTGTAATCAGACATAATTAGCTTATATAGTTCCCATTTTCCTTCTTAAATTCAGTTGATCTTGTTTTGCTAGTCATGTCAGTCTTTGGAAACACAAGTACCCTATTCCTTCTTAATTCATACTTTCTTCTTCCTTTTATTGAATCCAAGAGAGAGAAACACATGAAGTTAGAAATCTCAGGAATTTAACAACACTGTATCGGTGTCATAGCAGGAAAGCTTAGAGAGCGAGTGACAAAAGGTAGAGAAGTGGCAACAGCTGAGTCAAAATTTTGCTGTGATGCTTGGTTTCAGCCCCACCAGCCTGAAGTCTTCATTAAGCATCCATTATCATTCCTGCACATGAGGATACCCCCATTGCCAGAATTATAGGCTTTGACAATAGCAAAGGTAATATGGAAGCTGGCTTATTCTGGGAATGGGAACACAACATGCTCCCAAAGTAATAACATTTCTCATTAAAAGGGAAAATATCTTTAACTGACCCTTCATTTCCCCCTTGAGACAGGCAATTTCGACTGTTTATTTTTACTTAGCTCCGATGAATGACTCTATTTCATTCAGCTTCACAGTGATTTGGTGGTGCATGCTGCTTGCTGGCACCGAGTGGAAGTGTAAGTGAAGGACGTCATTAGAGGCATTCCAGAGCAATCTTGGTGAAATTAGATTCTTTGGAAACTAAATCAAGCCTTAGTTTCAAGGAGGGGAAGCTGGACAAGAGAAGAGTAATGTGAAATTGGCTGAATTATCCTTAGCTTTCAAGGCATTAGACAAGGTCAGAAAACCAAAGTTTAAATTCTATTTTCACTCATGTGTGTACTCTGTCCATAATAACTAGTTAATGAGTATATTGATACTTACACCATGTCTGTTTACTTTTAGAAAGCACATTTTCATTAAATTGTGCAATTGTGGGTACACAAATATAGTGCTAGTTGGTGAATTGCTTTATTCTCTTTACTTGAACTATAAGTAGATTTTATTTTATTTTATTTTTAAAATTTTTATTGGAGTACAGTTGATTTACAATGTTGTGTTTGGTTCAGGTGTACAACAATGTGAATCAGTTATACATATACAAATATCCACTCTTTTTTCGATAATTTTCCCATATAGGCCATTGCAGAGTATTGAGTAGAGTTCCCTGTGCTATACAGTATGTCCTTATTAGGTATCTATTTCATATATAGTAGTGTGTCTATGTCAATTCCAATCTCCCAATTTGTCCCTGCACGCCTTAACCCCTGGTAACCATAAGTTTGTTTTCTATATCTGTAACTATATTTCTGTTTTGTAGATAAGTTCATTTGTAACCTTTTTTTATATTCCACATATAAGTGATATCATATATTTGTCTTTCTCTGTCTGATTTACTTCACTCAGTATGACAATCCCTAGTTCTATCCATGTTGCTGCAAATGGCATTATTATGTTCTTTTTTATGGCTGAGTAATATTCCATTGTATATTGGAATATACATCTTCTTTATGCATTCCTCTTCCTCTGTTGATGTACCCCATCTTCTCAATCCACTCCTCTGTTGATGAACCACATCTTCTATCCATTCCTCTGTTGATGGACATTTAGGTTGCTTGCATGTCCTGGCTATTATAAATAGTGCTGCAATGAACATTGGGGTGCATGTATCTTTTCAAATTATGGTTTTCTCTAGATATATGCCCAGGAGTGGGATTGCTGGATCATATGGTAGCTCTATTTTTAGTTTTTTAAGGAACCTCTATACTGTTCTCCTTAGTGACTGTACCAGTTAATATAGCAGATTTTAAGTACAGCCTAGCAAATACTAACTGGGGCCAAAGAAAACATTGCTTTCTATTTACCAGATCCTCCTCTCTATTTTGATTATGTTTAATGAGGTTTCATAAACTTTTCTATTTGCATTCTATTTGCATCCCTCCTACCAGGAAAACTCTTTTCCCATAGCCTGCTTTCTTCCTATACCAGGTCTCGGTTGAAATGTCACCTCAGCAGAAATGCCTTCCCAAACTGTCCCATTTAAAATGGTTCATCAGATTCAAGTCATTTTTTATGCTCACCTAATTTATTTTATATGTGTCAGCTATTTCCCTGTGAAATAACAATATATTTAATTTCAATTACTTTTTTTATTTTGAAGTATAGTGGATTTACAGTGTTTCAGGAGTACAGCAAAGTGATTCAGTTATATACATATCTATCTATCTATCTATCGCTTCTTTTTCAGATTTTTTTCCATTATAGGTTATTACAAGACATTGAATATAGTTCCCTGTACTATATAATAGGTCCTTGTTGTTTATCTCTTTTATATACAATAGTGTGTATCTGTTAATCTCAAATTCCCAATTTATCCCTCCCCTCCTTCCCCTTTGGTAACCATGTTTGTCTTCTATGTCTGTGAGTCTATTTCTGTTTTGTAAATAAGTTCAATTGTATCATTTTCTTAGATTCCACATATAAGTGATATCATATGATATTTGTCTTTCTCTGTCTGACTTACTTCACTTAGTATGATAATCTCTAGGCCCATCCCTGTTGCTGTAAATGTCATTATTTCATTCTTTTTTATGGCAGAGTAATATTCCATTATATATATATATATATATATATATTTATATATATGCCACATCTTTCTTCTTTATCCATTCTTCTGTTGATGGACATTCAGGTTGCTTCCATGTCTTGGCTATTCCAAAATATGCAAACAGTTTATACAGCTCAACATTTAAAACAAACAAACAAACCAATCAAAAAATGAGTGGAAGACCTAAATACACGTTTCTCCAAAGAAGACATACAGACGGCCAATAGGCACATGTAAAGATGTTCAACATTGCTAACTATTAGACAAATACAAATCAAAACTACAGTGAGGTACCACCTCACACCAGTCAGAATGACCATCATCAAAAAGTCTACAAATAACAGTCCCTCCCATCAGGAAACTTTCACAAACCTCTTAGATAGACTCATCCACCAGCGGGCAGACAGCAGAAGCAAGAAGAACTACAATCCTGCAGCCTGTGGAACAAAAACTACATTCACAGAAAGATAGACAAGATGAAAAGGCAGCAGGCTATGTACCAGATGAAGGAGCAAGATAAAACCCCAGAAAAACAACTAAATGAAGTGGAGATAGGCAACCTTCCAGAAAAAGAATTCAGAAGAATGATAGTGAAGATGACCCAGGACCTCAGAAAAAGAATGGAGGCAAAGATCAAGAAGGTGCAAGAAATGTTTAACAAAGATCTAGAAGAAATAAAGAACAAACAAACAGAGATGAACAACACAATAACTGAAAAGAAAAATACACTAGAAGGAATCAATAACAGAATAACTGAAGCAGAAGAACGGATAAATGACCTGGAAGATAGAATGGTGGAATTCACTGCTGAGGAACAGAATAAAGAAAAAAGAATGAAAAGAAATGAAGACAGCCTAAGAGACCTCTGGGACAACATTAAATGCAACAACATTTGCATTAGAGGGGTCCCAGAAGGAGAAGAGAGAGAGAAAGGACCCAAGAAAATATTTTAGAGATTATAGTCAAAAACTTCTTTAACATGGGAAAGGAAATAGCCACCCAAGTTCAGGAAGTGCAGAGAGTCCCATACAGGATAAACCCAAGGAGAAACACGCCGAGACACATAGTAATCAAACTGGCAAAACTTAAAGACAAAGAAAAATTATTGAGAGCAGCAAGGGAAAAATGACAAATAACATACAAGGGAACTCCCATAAGGTAAACAGCTGATTTCTCAGCAGAAACTCTACAAGCCAGAAGGGAGTGCCATGATATACTTAAAGTGATGAAAGGGAAGAACCTACAACCAAGATTACTCTACCCGGCAAGTATCTCATTCAGATTCAATGGAGAAATCAAAAGCTTTACAAACAAGCAAAAGCTAAGAGAATTCAGCACCACCAAACCAGCTCTACAACAAATGCTAAAGGAACTTCTCTAAGTGGGAAACACAGGAGAAGAAAAGGACCTACAAAAACAAACCCAAAACAATTAAGAAAATGGTCATAGGAACACACATATCGATAATTACCTTAAACATGAATGTATTAAATGCTCCAACCAAAAGACACAGGCTTGCTGAATGAATACAAAAACAAGACCCATATAGATGCTGTCTACAAGAGACCCACTTCAGACTTAGGGACACATTCAGACTGAAAGTGAGGGAATGGAAAAAGATATTCCATGCAAATGGAAATCAAAAGAAAGCTGGAGTAGCAATACTCATATCAGATAAAATAGACTTTAAAATAAAGAATGTTACAAGAGACAAGAAAGGACACTACATAATGATCAAGGGATCAATCCAAGAAGAAGATATAACAATTATAAATATATATGCAACCAACATAGGAGCACCTCAATACATAAGGCAACTGCTAACAGCTCTAAAAGAAGAAATTGACAGCAACACAATAATAGTGGGGAACTTTAACACCTCACTTACACCAATGGACAGATCAACCAAACAGAAAATTAATAAGGAAACACAAGCTTTAAATGACACAATAGACCAGATAGATTTAATTGATATTTGTAGGACATTCCATCCAAAAACCACAGATCACACTTTCTTCTCAAGTGCACACGGAACATTCTCCAGGATAGCTCACATCTTGGGTCAGAAATCAAGCCTCAGTAAATTTAAGAAAATTGAAATCATATCAAGCATCTTTTCTGACCACAACACTATGAGATTAGAAATCAATTACAGGGAAAAAAACGTAAAAAGAAAGTACAAACACATGGAGACTAAAGATTTTACTGAGTAACCAAGAGATCACTGAAGAAATCAAAGAGGAAATCAAAAAATACCTAGAGACAAATGACAATGCAAACACAATGATCCAAAACCTATGGGATGAAGCAAAAGCAGTTCTAAGAGGGAAGTTTATAGCTATACAAGCCTACCTCAAGAAACAAGAAAAATCTCAAATAAACAATCTAACATTACACCTAAAGGAATTAGAGAAAGGAGAACAAACAAAACCCAAAGTTAGCAGAAGGAAAGAAATCATAAAGATCAGAGCAGAAATAAATGAAATAGAAACAAAGAAAACAATAGCAAAGATCAATAAAACTAAAAGCTGGTTCTGTGAGAAGTTAAACAAAATTGATAAACCATTAGCCAGACTCATCAAGAAAAAGAGGGAGAGGACTCAAATCAATAAAATTAGAAATGCAAAAGGAGAAATCACAACTGACACTGCAGAAGTACAAAGGATTATAAGAGATTACTACAAACAACTATATGCCAATAAAATAGACAACCTGGAAAGCAGCAGGGGGTGGTGCTGGTGGTGTGATGAATTGGGAGAATGGGATTGACATGTGTACACTGATGTGCATAAAATGAATGACTAATAAGAACCGGCTGTATAAAAAAAAAAATAGATCCAAAATTAAAAACAAAAGTCTACAAATAATAAATGCTAAAGAGGGTGTGGAGAAAAGGGAATCCTCCAACACTGTTGGTGGGAATGTAAACTGGTGGAGCCACTATGGAGAACATTATGGAGGTTCCTCAAAAAGCTAAAAGTATACAATGGAATATTACTCAACCATAAAAGTAAATGAAATTGAATTATTTGTAGTGAGGTGGATGGACCTAAAGTCTATCATACAGAGTCAAGTAAGTCAGAAAGAGAAAAACAAATACTGTATGCTAACACATATATATGGAATCTAAAAAAAAAAGAAAAAAATGGTTCTGATGAACCTAGGTCAGTACAGGAATAAAGATGCAGATGTAGAGAATGGATTTGAGAACATGGGGAGGGGGAAGGGTAAGCTGGGACGAAGTCAGAGAGTAGTATTGACATATATTCACTACCAAATGTAAAATAGATAGCTAGTGGGAAGAAGCCGCATAGCACAGGGAGATCAGCTTGGTGCTTTGTGACTACCTAGAGAGCTGGGATAGGGAGGGTGGGCGGGAGATGCAAGAGGGAGGAGATATGGGGATATATGTATACGTATAGCTGATTCACTTTGTTATAAAGCAGAAACTAACACACCATTGTGAAGCAATTATACTCCAATAAAGATGTAAAAAAAAACCTATACTTCATTTTATAAAATAAATTAATTAAAGCACATATATGTACCTGCAAAAAATAAAAAATAAAATAAAATAAAAAGGAATTTTAGGGATAGCAGTAGATAGATACTTGGGTGAAGGGACCTTTAACAATGACACTGACCTGACTGGTTTCAGCAGCTACTTTGGCCTCTGTGGTTTTGCCTTGAGACCTCTAGAACTGGCACTTCTAGGCTCCCTCCTCTCTTCCTCCTCTCCTCTTCCTCCTTCTTTTCTTCTTGTTATGTTCATGATAAGGACTTCATTAAGAAGAAAGTATCGCATGGAATGGTGGAGCACAGAACAGCACAGGCAGCATGTCAGGGTGGAAAGAACACAGGCTACTTGCCAAGAGACTCAGCTTCTTCTGTGTGCTTAATATTAGTTGTATGATTTGGAAAAATTACTTTCCCTCCCTGGACATTGTTGTTTTCATCTTTAAAATGTTGATAATGATGATGATGAAGATGATAGGAACTAACAGCTACCAAGCACTTACTAGATGCCAGGTCATATTCTATGTGCTTAACAGCAATGAGCTCATTTAACCTTATATCTTAATGAAGTAGCTACTTTTTATTTAAATCATTTTACAGATGAGGAAACTGAGAAAAACAAAACAAAACTAAAAATAGAGTTACCATATGATCCAACAATCCCACTCTTGGGCATATATCTGGAAAAGACAAAAACTAATTTGAAAAGATACATGCATCCCAATATTCAATTACTTTTTAATTTTCTACTTCTCCCAACAGAAGATAAGTTCTATGAGATGTTGCCTGTCTTACTAAGTGCTACAACTCCAGCTTCTGCAATAGCACCTGATGCATAGTAGGGTTCTTCATTTATTCAGCAGCTCAAGGAATGGATAAGAGAATGAGAGGCATGGTACAGCAGCTGGAAATTTAAAGTGGTGCTTATCAAATTCCCAGCCAAGTAACTCTAACTCTGTCTTTCATCCTTTCACTCAAGAAAGCAAAGCAGAACATAAGTGAATTAAAGTGATAGCAATAGAAGAATATCTTTGATTCCTCTGCAATTTTTTAAAGACAACCTTGATTTCAACCTTTATTTTTAAAGTTTCACTGGTAATGATTTTCTTCTAATAGTGATAACAGCATGTTCTAACGTCTGTCTTAAAAGCCCCATGGTGTGAATGCAATTGCAACTAGATCAGAGTGACAAACTTGTATTCTCTTCTTCTGTGAACACTTTACTTTTGGATTCTCACAAATAAAATAGTCAACATCTAGCATCCGCCACCAGCTCATTTGTGAAGCCACTAGGAAACACACAGATGAGTGAATATGCTGATTTTGAAACATGCTTGGCCAGGATAAGTCAGCGTGGAAAGTATGCTGTCCCTCGTGTCTCATTGAAGGTTCTGCCCAGATCAGTGTGCTAACATTTCCAAAGGCAAGAAATTAGCAGTATGTTTTGTTGATGCATTTGACATCTCCTTTAAGCATTTCATTCTTAGTTACTGAGTACATGGACATAACGGAGAGGGTTTTTAAATTCTCAGAGAAAAAAATTATACCTAGGAAAGGAAGGTGTTCTGGGTGGAGGAGATAGCTGAGTCTTTTCTGTGCCTTTGTGTCAGTAAAGTTAATACAGCGCTCTGATCATCTGGGGCCGCCTGGTCTGCAGTTTCTCTAGTCAGCTCTTTCAGAAGCATAGGAGAGTAATTTCTCTTCTCACATGTTTGTCACATCCATGTAAAAGCTAGCGTTATTTAATGATGTGTTGCCAAGCTTTGGTGACAATAAGCATCGTGAAATTGCTGATACCACATACTTGAAGCATGATAAGTATTAACCTAAGAATGATTTGGATTGTGGTGCTAATAAACAGTTCGAAGTACAGACCCCCAAAATTAATTCTTGCCATAAGAGGGCACTTTGCACTTTATCCAAACAATGTGTTGGTTCAGTCTTATCTTTTTACCGTTAGAATGTAAGTTAAATTACTGCCTAAATAGGTGGGGACCCTTAGCTGAGGAGAATCAGAGACTATGGAGGTTCAGAATCTCTGAGAAAATCCAATTATGACAGACAGTGACAATACACTTGTGTGTTTTGTTGAAGAACCCGGTTTCATACATATTTTTTGTATCAATATACAAAATTAAACTTCTGAATCCAGTAGAGCTAAGTATGATGGACATTGAGATAAACAAGGGTGTGTGGCATTAAACAAATATGGAATGTGTCTCAAACAGCTACGTCTAAAGAATGGGACGAGCAATGTAACCTGTAGATTAACATATCCCATATATTGAAAGGCAATAATTCCTTCCCAGAGTGCAAGGCTCATGATTTAATATAGGCTTTCCTTATTTGATTTGATCTCCTCACATGATACTGTACTGCAAACCAGATTCATGATCAATCCTGCTTCCAGATGAATCAACGGAGACCCAGAGAAGTGAAATGGCCGCCTATCCATCCCATAGTGAGCACTAAGGCCACAGGTTAGACCTAACATCTGATATATAAATGGGTGACATCTCAGGAAATGACGCTGGTGTGTTTCCACCTGGTGCTTATGATGTGTTTTTTTGATAAACAGAGTTTTAACAGGAAAAAAAGTGGTTAACGCATATCCCTCTGTCATGGAGAAAATTCATAAGTTAACATGAAAGAAGGTGATCAACACAAATGGGGGAAAAGCTACTTTTGGTCCTCTGATTAAGGGGCAACAATTCCTAGGGCCAGATTGCCTTTGCTAAGTGTTATTATTCTCTTCTTTGTTTTTCACTCTGGGCAGCGCACTGATTTCTGGTTTCTTCATTTTCTTAAGTAAGGAGAAGGGTCATTTCTCCCATTTGCTATGGTAGTTTGTGGTGCCTTTGTGATAAAGGAGAGATAGGCAGATGCCATCTTTGTTTTTTCCTTACTTACCCTGTATAATTTTTTAGGTAACTTAGATGCTCCTCCTGTTCTGATTTTGGGATGCTGGGTGAGGGAGAACACACATATGGATGTGAGATGTCTTACTGGGCTCCCACAAGCCAGGAGTACACAGAGACAGCTGGACCATTTACAACCTACTTGGCAGTGTCATAGATCACAGGATGCCCAAAGTTCACCAAGAGGAGATAAAGATGTCAGAGAGGATCCTTGAAGAGATACATCAAAAGCTTCTCCCTTCTGCCTCTCTCAATAACGATTCCAACTGTATACTGCAGGTTGTGGGTTGTTATGGTGACAGGAAGCGGGCATAAATTGGGATGCAAAGAAAGAAAATAATTTAACCAGGAACTCATCTCTAAAATGTTTGCCTGTGAGATAGGTTTAAAATATTGGATAGCCTGTAGGATGTGTAGTTGGGCTGTAGAATGTAGAATGTGTGTGGACGGTTTTAGATTAATGAAGCTTTCCCCCTTTTTTTCTAAAGGCAGTAGTGCATAGAGCCTAAGAAAGTAAAGTCTGAGATTAGAATGCCTTGTTTCAAAACTAGTCTTCACTACATAACCACTTCGGCAATCTTTGTCTTAGTTACTTTAACTCTCTGGATCTGTGAAGTGGGGATGATGATAACATCCATTGTATAAGCGTGTTTTGAGGATTAATGACTTAAGCATGAAAACAATGTCTTACTCATAGTAAATGATCAATATGTGTGACTGTCATAATTATTCCAAATTTTCACAGGCGGTTGTGGAGCTGAACAACACCAATCTGAACTGTGCAGGTTCACTTATACATGGATTTTTTTCAATAAATTCAGCCCCCTTAATGTTGGGGTTTCAGCATTTCTGGATTCAACCAACCACAGATGGCAAACTTAATGCATGATCCATGGTTTGTTGAATCTACCAGTATGGAATCTGTGCATTAGGAGGGTCAGCTATGGGACTGAGCATCCGGGGATTTTGTTGTCCATACTGGATCCTAGAACCAAACCCTTGCGGGGATGGCTATATAGTATATGGGTATCATGAAGGCTGTGGAGTCAACTGCCTGGATTTCAGTTCTTGTTCAATCTCTTGCTTGCTCTGTGACTTTGAGCAAATCACTTAACCTCTCTAAGCCTCAACTTTCTCATCTGTAAAATGGAGGTGCTTGTAGTGGATATTTGATAAGGTACTTTTAGGATAAATGGGAAAACCCCTGTAGAGTAACAGTGCCCATTGGATTATAAATGCTCAATTGATATAAGCTGTCATTATTATTTAAGGAAGCTATGACCAGTGAGGTGACAAGACACCAGGAGTGGGGTGGGATAGTTCTACCAGCCATAACACTGTGGTATAATACAATTCAGGGTTCTTCTTGCAGTACCAGAATAAGAGTTTCCACTGACCAAAGAAATTAAATCCACAAATTTTCCCTTCTCCATTCTTGTTGGTTTACAACCTCCAGAGCTTCCTGGGTAGAATCTGAAACTGGCCCCTTACCAGGAGGACAGAGAGAGGCAGAAGAAAGAGGCAGGTCACTCCGGATTGGTAGGTAGCAAGTTTAATAAGCAAGGGAACTTACACAGGTGGCTTGTCTTGGACAGCCACAAGGCCAGTAAATCTCTGCACCCACCTGCCAGAATCTTAAAGGTTTATATAGAGGATTTAACTGGATTCAGTCACGTATACCGTCCAGATGGTCTCAACGACACACTGCTGTCTCAAGTCTATGTCCTTGGAGTGGCTCCCACTGTGGGAAGAGTGGGTAGTACATACATTCCAAGGACAGGGAGAGGGGGAGGAGCCTCTGATTGCCCATGTCCAACTCAAGGGTCAACCGTGGGTCGTGTTCTGTTGACTACCTCCTCCAACAATGCTTAAATGCTATCATGAAAAGACTACACATAAGAATTGTGTATGTATAAAAAGAATGTCCTTATCTCTTGATCAGAGGTAATGTTGAATGATTGTGATGTTTACTGCTGTGAGCACAATTAAAAATACCCAACCGTCACCGGCAAATATTTACAGAATAAGAATTACAGATATTTAAATGTACCAAAGGGAAATACCTCTTAAGTCTGAATTACCACCCAAATTGAAAAGAAACTGAAATTTTATGACTCCACTGTTATCACGTAATAATAGTAAATTATTGTATGCATACTGTGCTATTGTTCTCAGCTATTCACTGCCTCCCAAGAGGTAGAGCACACTTTCCTGTCTTGATAATTTTGGGTTTGGCCATAGGTCATTTTTGATCAAAAATGGATCAAAAAAGTAGATGGAAGTGATGATATACTGGTCTGAACAGACACATTAAGTGGCATCTCAGGTTCTTGCTGCTCCCTTGAGTTTCTGCCCTCTATTATGCCAGCAACAGACTCCAGAGAATGGCTGCTCATTCAAAGAAGTCATATGCAGCCCAATTAAGCCCGGAAGAATCTGGCAAAATCACAGCAGATCGCAACCATTGTGAACTACGAACAATAAATTAAATATTTGTTTTTGTAACTCACTGGGATTTGAGAGTTGTTTGTTGCTGCAGCAAAAGCTGAATAATAAATGTAGAACCATTTATAGAGGACTTGCTATGTGCCCAGTGCTTGGGTAAGCATTAAACATATTCTTTTATTTTATCCTCTCCCTATTCCTACGAGCTGGGCATTATTATTCCTATTTAGCAGATGAAGAATAGAGTCAAAAAATGTTGAATAATTTTCTAAGTAGTTTACTAGGGACCAAGGTGAGATTCAGCTCAGGGCTGTCTAACTGCAGAGACTGGAGTTATAGGCAACATGGTATGCTGTATTCTAAGGACAGAAACTATTAGGGAAAACCCTATAAAATGGTTGGTTTTCAAAGCAAAACTTGTCCAAATCCCAGCCTTTCCATAGGGTTCAACCTAAGAATTCTTGATACATTTTTTTAAAAAAAATGAGAAACAATACCCACAGTATTTTCTGAACAGATTCAAAAGTAAATAATAAATGTTGAGAAACAACCAAAATTTTCTAGGACCAAAACTTTTATGACACTGGATTTACTTAGGTGACTCCGACACAACCCGAACCGCACTGGATTGTACTCAAATGACTTAAATTCTCCTGGAGAAAAGAAGCTAGGTTTTTATTCTAATTCTTCTAGATTCGTAGCATAGTCTCCATGGCCCTTTCTATATAATCCTGGCCTTAAGAAAGGCCCCCGGGCCTCCTTGACTTTCTCTCCCTAGTTGAGCTTTAAGGATTTCTCTCCATGAGAAATGAATAATTCATAATTAGAAAGTCTACAACATGAACCCCACATGTTCTTAGCCTCCCAACTTGGTCATATCCTCATTATGGGAAAAGCCACTCCAAAAGGCAAACAGATTTTCATAATTGTTATTTAATGGATATTGCTTGCTCCTGGGATTTCTTTCTCAGTATCTATTTGTAATTCAAAGGTCAGCATAATACCACTGGCATACTCAAGGATTCCGAGAGATTTGTTCTTCCTGCTTGAAATTCAGATACAGTGGCACAGTAGATTAGTCTAGGAGCCTCTTATGTGGTGTGGGTCACAGTTAGGATGAATCTGACCTCATCTTTTTTATTTTTTTTATTTTTTGGCTGTGTTGGGTCTTCATTGCTGTGTGCGGGCTTTCTCTACTTGTGGCGAGCGGGGGCTACTCTGCATTGCGGTGCGTGGGCTTCTCATCGCAGTGGCTTCTCTTGTTGTGGAGCACGGGCTCTAGGCATGTGGGCTTCAGGAGTTGCAGCATGCAGGCTCAGTAGTTGTGGCACATGGGCTTAGTTGCTCTGCGGCATGTGGGATCTTCCCAGACCAGGGATCAAAGCTGTGTCCCTTCTATTGGCAGGCGGATTCTTAACCACTGTGCCACCAGGGAAGTCCTGACTTCATCTTAATTTCAGATCTTCACGAGTCCTCAGAAAACTGACCTATGAATGTAGACAATGACTGGGAGATTTTGCTCACTGGCCTGGCATAAGGGAGATGTTACCACATGGAAAAGCTTCATGCTCTACCATGGTCATTATTCCTCCCCTTAACTGGCCCTAATATCTCCTAAATGGGTATCTCCTTAAGGTAATTTAAGCAGGAAAAGGTGGCCCCAGAGAATAATTTAGGCCTCATGTATGTACATACTTGCAGGATTTATATGGCAAGCTACATTTAAATTAGTAATGGCAGTCTCATTTCAAGATATTATGTATTGAAATATTATTCCACAAGAAAGCTGTTTTCCAAGTAGGCAGGGATGATGATTATTTATTAGTTTAAAATGCATCCCTTCTTCTCATCTCACAAAACACCACTTCCATTTCGAATGAGCAGTTTATGCAGGAAGATTGGCTGCTTAGAAGCACTTGTGGCTTGAGCCACAGGGGAGAAAAATACTCCCATAAAGTTCACAGTATTCATGGTAGATACTTGCTTACTTCAAAAATAGAGTGAAATTAAAAACCAGAAAGGACAAATTCTAGGGCATCCAGCATGGTTTGTGTGTTTGTATATATATGTGTGTGTGAGAGTTTTTTTTTTTTTTTTTCTTCTTTCTGCTTTTATTTTATAGCATGATATTTGGAGTTCGCTGTTGAGGTTATTTCCAATCAAATTGCATTCAACCCTGGAACAATGGATAGATTGTCAGCATGGACGATATGGGTTATGGGCCACAGTTCTCTAGGTTTAAATGGAAGATATAAAACTAACGTCTGGAAGGTCAACATTATTCCTCCTCCCCCAGAGAAAATCTGACAGTAATTTTGAGGATAGAGACTTGAAGAGAGCAGCCAATAGTACTTGAAATAAAAGCTCGGAGAAGAATTAAAACTCTCTAATAGAGTAAACAAGGTCAAGGGCTCAAGTTTCCTCGTGAGACCCTGACACCAATGACGGATCACCCTCCAACAGCATCCCCCTGCCCCACTGCACTTTCACTCCATCAAGTATTCAACTGCTCATCTGGGTTCAAATAATAGCTTACACACTGAGGCTCGGATAAGCCTGCAACAGAGTCCGATCTTTTTTTTTAAACATTAGATATACAAGACTTTGAAACATGATGTGACAAAAGAAAGTTGCTTTTTCTTTTTTTTTTTTTTTCTGGAGCTTTCTTTAAAGTTAAAAACAACTGCAAGCTGCCATGCAGAGCGCTTACCACATGATAGATGCTGTTTGTGGTGCTTTAACACATCATCCCAGATATAGAGAAGAACAGTAGCTACATAGTAACCAATGGCACACATGTGCAGGGCACTGTGGGACACAATATTTATTATGCAGTTAATTCTTGAAAAAGCTGTCTAAACTCACTGTTTCCATTTTTTTCCTCTTGTTCTCACTTCTAATCCACTAAGATTTTTAACCCTATCATTTCACTCTAATTCCTTTGATCAAGTCCATCAGAGACATCTGTCTTAGTAATTCCGATGGTCATTTCTCAGTATGTATCTTTGTTGACCAGTCAGCAGCACTTGACGTACTATTTTTCATAATGATGATGAAGAATGGAATGAAAGCCAGAGAAGAGAGGTTTCCTGAGAAATTCTATTTAGAATTGCCTATCTGAAGAAAATGGAAAAGATATGCTGGCATAAATAGATGGTAGAATGGAGGTACAGAAACCAATGGGCTTGAGGCGCTACGTGGTTGAGTGAGGGCTACAGGCAATCACTGCAAGACAGCAAGGAGCACTGGTGTAATATTCATGTATCCCATTCACTTGTTGGAAAGTTATATAGACTCGGTGGGCCTTAGTTCTCTCTCTAATGGTGATTAAGTTAAAGCTATAAATATTTTTGAGTAGGGGGGACTAGGTAAGATTATTGAATGTTTTTATGTGCCAAGCACTGTTTTAAGGTAATTAACGTGCATTAATTGATTTTTTTCCTAAGCAATCAGGATTCTCATCCCAATTTTACAAATGAAAAACCAAGGCACAGAGAGTTCAAAAATCTTACCCAAGATCATCCACTTAGTGAGTAAATATGCCAGGATTTGGACATTGGGAGAAGGGTAATTATAGTTCTTAAGCTCATAGCATTTGGAACATCCAACTTGGCCATTTACCTGGGACACTCTGATAAACATCTTGTAAAGTTAAGACCCACGGAGATGTTAAAAAGTATGGTTCTTCTGCTGTACCAGACAGTGTGCTATATTTTCTAAGCGCTTCAAATGTGCTAACCTAATCCACACAATAACAATGTAAGGTTTATGTACTATTATACTCCCCATTTTACAAATGAGGAGACTGAGACATAAATAATTTGCTCTAGTTCTTATAGCTAGCTAGTGTAGAGCCAGATGTAAACCCAGGTATATCCTATTATATTACTGCTGTGCATGTACATAATTTACATTATGGGGCTCTCTTATTATGTTAACAGAGTTGGATAATTAAAAAAATTTGAGTCTATTTAAAAAACTTGAGCCTACTGATCTAGAGCAGGGATCAGGAAACTTTTTCTATAAATGGTCAAATGGTAAATGTTGTAGGGTTTGTGGGCCATAGAGGCTCTATTCTGACTACAGCTCTGCTAAGGCAGCCATAGACAATATGTAAACAATTAGGCATGGCTGTGTTTCAATAAAACTTTATTTACAAAAAAATGGTGGTTAACTGAATTTGGCCCATGTAATTTCCTGAATTCTGAATATTCTGTTTGATGAAAATAATCCAAAGTTCTTTCATGACCATGGCAGAGATTACTACTTGATTCCAATATACCCATTCTTGTGTTCTTTTTTGAAACTAGAATCTGTATTTTTTTTAGCTGGATATATCGCTGTCCAGCATAGACGTTACCCCCATTCCCAACTACCTGAAACAAGCTGTGACCATGTGACAAGTTCTGGCCAATGGCAAATAAGCAAACGTGGTATGGACATCATCCAGGAAATACTAGCAAAAGGAGAGACTCTCTTCTTTCTTGTGGGCATTTGGATGAAATATCTGGAGCTCCAGCAGCTATTTTGGACCAGGAGGTCACCTTTGGAATGAAACTGTACATGATGGAGCAGAAAGATAGAAGAAACAAGTTCTTTAAGCCATGGGACACCAAGGCATCCTATATCCAGACTTCTTTTATATGAAAGAGAAATAAGCCTCTATCTTAATTAACTTCTTATTTGGGTTTTCAGTCACATTCAGCCTAATCTAATCCTACTGGTGCAATGGTCATATATCTTTCTTATATATATCAAGAAGATGAACTTGTTCCACGATACTAGGGAAATGACAGGATGGGAATGTGATGTGACATAAGAAAAGAGATCTGAACCAGAAGTCATAAAACCTAGCTTTGCAAGTTACTGTGTGATTCTGGGCAAGATGCTTTAATATCACTGCCAGCTTCCTCATTTGTAAAATAAGAGTTGGCTACACCTAATTCACATGGGTGTTGTGAGGCTAACACAAAATAAATTGTGAGAAAGTGACAGGGTAATATTTATCCAATATTTGTAGAAATAGTTGGCTACACCTAATTCACATGGGTGTTGTGAGGCTAAAATGAAATAAAATGTGTGAAAGTGACAGGGTAATATTTATCCAATATTTGTAGAAATAATAAATGTGTATGTGTATAATTTGTATTACCATGGAAATAATATACTAAGAAGAGCAAGGACAAACACTAATATAATTAACATGTTACTTCAGCAGTGAGATTAAAGCTATTGTGAGGGAAATTTTAAACTTTATCTTTATACATCTATGTATTTATTACAATAAGCATATTTATTTAGAAATTAAAATAATAAATAGAAGCAAAAAGAATACATATACATAATGCATATATTGATATATATAGCATATACATATAATAAACATAATATATAAATATAGCCCAGTATAACACCAGACAAATATGGGGTTCATCTTTGTTGAAACTGAATATAACAAACTGCAAAATCCATCAGTTGTGCAACTTTTATTATTATTATTATTATTATTATTATTTACAAAGTAGAAGAAAGGAAGTAGAAGGAGGGAGGTGTTAGGGAATTTGACCAAGAAGTATTCTTTCAAACAAGGCTGACCTGAATATATGCCAACCTTGCTGTATGACTCACCATTTCCTGAATGTGCTAGACATCTTTTATCTCTCTGTACATTGACCTGTGTTGTTTTTTCTAACATGTATGTCATTCCCTGCTTAATAAACTTTTGCTCATCTTTAAACTCAAATATCTTTTTTCCCTTTCTAAGGTTTTTGGCAGCTCTCCCAAGCAGAATATATTTCTTCTTGTAATTCTTTCACATGCTATAAATATGTTTGTCCTAGCATTTCATAACCATTTATTTATATGCTTTTGCTCCAAAGTAGAATAAAACCTTTAAGACCTCTTCTATTTATCATTCATTCACTGAAAACATTTTTTGAGTGTTTCTCATACATCAGGCACTGTTTACATTCAAGGGTTACTGTAATGTACAAATAGACAAACACTTTTTCCTCATGAAACTTACATTTCACTGGGGGAGACAATAAAACCCCAAAAGTTAAATATATAAAATGTCAGATGGTGATAAAGATGAAAAGCATGGTTAGTGGATAGGAAGTGAGAAAGGAGGTGCTTTTCAGGTAGAATGTTCAGAAAAGGCATCTCTCACTGGATGTCCCTTGTCACATGCACAAAGAACTCAATAAAGAAAAGGGTGAGCTTTACGTGTGAGCAAAGACCCTGAGACAGAAGCATACTAGTCATGCTAAAAAAAGACTGCACGTAAGCCAGTGGGGATGGAGCAAAGTGAATGTGGAGAGAAGTAACTGCACATCAATTCAGAAGAAAAGGGGAAAGATCATGAAGGTTCTCATAGGGCATGGTAAGAGTATGACCTTTATTTTTAGTTTAATGGGAAGACTGTTTAGGGTTGTGAGAAGGCAAGTGACAAACAATCTACTTAACGGGATCCCACTGCCTTCTTTGTGGAAAATAGATCAAGTGGGTAGAAGGTCAGAAGCATAGAGCCTGAGGGAGTAGCTCAGGTGAGGGGTGAGGATGGTGGAAATGGTGAGAAGTGGTTTGATACTGGATATATTTTGAAGTTAACTGGAAATTAGTATCTCCAATTACAGAACAAATATTTAATATGAATTTGTGGGAAGAAGGAATCATTGAAGTAAGTGATTCAAGGTTAAAGCTAGAGAGTCTTATTATTTAAATGATTATAAAGAGATAATTCAGTTTCAGTTCCTAAATGGAGAGTCATCAAAAAAAAGGCAAAAATAATGCTATGTGTTTCTTGGGTTCTTGTTAAAAAGTTCCAGATTTTCTGTAAAACTCCTAAGTTTGCAGTTGCAAAAAGAAAGGCTTTAGAAGCCAGGGAAGACTTTATGCTATATTTCTAAATGTTAAAACAATAGTAAGTTATGATATTGAGAGTACCACGAGGGTGATTAGGAAGTCAGTGATGTTAAGAAAGCAAAAATCTTTTTACTTCATACAACCCAAAACATAGCTTAAATTAAAAAGAAATGATAAAAAAAAAATGTTTACAAAATCTCTGATATCTGTGGTTTTGGAGAGAAAAAAATATTCTGGTATTTGCATAATTTTTAGATGATATAGTATATCTTTGGATATTATATGGATATATTAATAATATGCAAAATGATGACAAATGATGTTTACTGGCTTTCTGGCTAAAAAGGATAATGCAGCTAAGCTTAATTGTGATGGGATATTTTGCTAGTGGGACTTTAAATTTCCATGAATCATTTTGAGAGATCACATAAAAGAAAAATATAAAAGTTGTAAGATGATCAAAATCTCACATTATTCTTGGAGAAAAAAATGTTGGCCTAAAGAAAAAGAACTTTAAGAAATGTGTTTGGGTTTTCTAAATTACTTCCAATAGCATCCTTTACATCATTTTAAAGTTTGGAATGCACATACAGTCATATCCTGGATCAAGATTCTTTAAATTTGAAACCAGAATTGTTCTGAAACATTTTATTTGAACACTATTTTGGGGAATAATCGTCTCCTTCCCCACTCAAACCTGCATGATCTTATATAATAGGAAATTCCACTCCTTCAGAATAATTTTAATAAGAGACTTGCAGCCTCCTCTCTGCCTTCTCAATCATTCCTCTCCAAGGGAAGGCAGCGGCCTCAGATAGACTGAGAAATGTGTGATGCACATGGCTTGAATCTCCTTCTCACACTCTGCCCACCGTCTTTTCTCTTCCTTATGGGTCTGTACATTGGTCACAAATGTGGAAAGGTTTGAGTAGTCAGAGGCCCATCTGGCCATTTGTCTAAGCCACGATACCTGAGACTTTCTCTCAATGGACTCAGATCTCAAGGTGAGTGTAGTGGTTAATATTATGTGTCAAGTTGGTTGGGTCATGGTGTCCAGCTCTGGTCAAACATGATGCTGATGTTTCTGTGAGAGTGTTTCTGGATGTGATTAACATTTAAATTGGTGGACTTCGAGAAAAGCAGATTGCCCTCTTTAATGTGGGTGGGCTTCATCCAATCAGTTGAAGGCCTGAATAGAACAAAAGACTGACCTCTCCCAAGCAAGAGGGAATTCTGTAGCAGAAGTCTTTCCTACTTGAACTGAAACACTGGCTCTTCCCTGGGTCTCTAACCTGATGGCCTTTGGACTTGAACTGTAGCATCAACCTGCTGGTCCACACTGCAGATTTTGGATTTGTTAGCCTCTAGAGTTGCTGAGCCAATTCCTTAACATTATATATATACATGTATGTGTATATGTATGTGTAGATGTATGTGTAGATAGATAGATAGATATAGATATAAATATAGCTATAGACCTAAATATCTCCTATTGGTTTTTTTTCTCTGGAGAACCCTGACTAACATAGTGTAATAGAAGGACTTGAATAATTTTAACTCTTTATATCCCAACAGATATTGTTTTCAAAGTATCAATGAGATAATTAGTTGCTTATATTATAACAAGTAATTTCTGAAGTCTTCTACATGGTACCAACAGATTTGACATTAGAGCTATTCTTATGGGAACTCATGCCTTCATTTCAAGGGCAAATTAAGTAGCTTTTGCCCCAAACCATTTTATTGTTCTAAAGTGATTCAGCTAGATCATGGGGCTAAAAAATTACCCCTTTGATAAACCTTTGCATTGTTCAAACTCATCCTGTACACCTGAAACTAACACAATATTGTTAATCAACTCTACTCCAATATAAAATAAAAATTAAAAAAATAAAAATAAAAAGTATTAAAATGAAAAAAAATTGGCAATACTTTAGGGTTGCTTAACTGGTTAAGTATAATCAGAACAGCCTGACAAAGAAATGCAGTGAGAATCAAATTGAAGTGATGTACTAAAATTCAACATTTGAAATTCTTACATTTAGGGTTTGAAGTTGCAATTCTGAAAACACCACACATTTTAAAGCAGATTTTACTTTGGACCCAAGCTCTAGGTGAAAGTTATTTTTTGCAGCTTTAAAGAATATCAGAAAGCAACAGAAATAGAGATTAATAGGGAATGGGAGTTTTATGAATACAAATATATATCATATTTTACAATGCCTAAATCATGATGAATCAATAATGAGTTATAGCAAGTTGCAAAAGAATGAAAAGTTTGGGGTGATTGAACGTTCATGAAACTGGACTTAACAGAAAAGCTCTCATAAACCTGTATTCAATGCAATGTTCAGCCACTACAGTCAAGTAGGTTGAACTCTCAGGTTTTCCTGAATCCTATTGTCTTTTAATTAACATGTGTCATAAATGCTATAAATGACTCAAGAGTGGTATTTTTGATCAGCTTACAAGGACTTCTATGGATGGACCAACTGGCAATCAGGGAAAGGAGGACATGCAGGAAGAAACCTAAACAGTACATGTCATGGGACAGGGAGTGAAAGGAAGGGAAATAACCTTGTTTCAGTTTATTGCTGTTCAAATAAACACCCCAAATCTTAGTGTTAAAAACAAAAACTGGTTCATTTGCTCACTATTCCTAATTTGGGCTGGGCTCAGTTGGATGGCTTTTCTGCTGGTCTTGCCAGTGGGTACTTGTGTGGTTGTGTTTAGCTGGTGGGTGAGTTGGGGGCTTGAATCAGTTGGAACACTGAGATTATTGAACCTGTCTCTTGCTATATATAACATAGTATCAGGACCTCTTTCTATCTGCACTTTGCCTCAAGCAAAATAACAGGATTTCTTACCTGGTGGCTTGGGGTTTTTTAAAAGAGTAAAAGCAGACACTGTCAAGCTTTCTTAAACCTTAGCTTTGGAATTGGCACACTGTCTTTTCTGCTAACTTCTACTGATTAAAGTGAGTCAAGGAGCCAGCCCAGATTCACTATACATGGGCATGATTACCAGCAGGTTTTGTTCATTGGAGGTCACCAACATAGCAGACTGCCACAAGCCCAAAGCCTTTTATGCTGAAAACCTTAGTAAGTGATTTGGGTATAGGCAAGCCTATGCTTTAGATAGATTTAAATATTGCTAAATTAAATTTAATATTATAAATAAATCGACATGTTGCTAGAATCCCTGACATTATTTGACACTTTATAAAAGGCAGGGATCGTGCCAAGTACTTTATATAATTTTTTTATTCTTAGACCACCTCATAAGATAAAGTTTTATTATCAGCCCTATTCTGAAGATGAGGAATGGGCTTAATAATGTTAAAAACTTGTCTGAGGTCACACAACAGAGCCAGTATTCAAACTTAACCAGTCTTACTCCAGAGCAAACATTTAAACCAGTTCCCCTTGCTGTAATTTAGTCTAAGAAGTCTGGTTTCCAAAATTCCAGGGTCTGTCACCATGAAGTTGGTAGATTGAGTCTCTCTTCTAGGCCTAGATTGAACCCATTTCCAACATGGCTTATTGTAATAAAGAAGAGACACCTAAAGTAAACTCCATAGCTGTGTAAGTTTCATAGAAGGTGGTTTCCTAGGTGAAAAAAAGGCACAAGTTGGTAAACATCTCACCACATGTTGCAATGAACTCACTGAGACTCTGGTAAGAGGTATGCCTGACTGCTCTAATCACTAATTTTAAAAAGAACCTGTTTCTGGACCATTATGTGGTGGTATATCCTCCATACACTCTCTTACTCAAATCCTTCTTGAAGTGTAGGCAAAGTATTTCGGCCAACTTGTGGCCTCTTTATAACATAGATCATAGTGAGATGTAATTATCTTATTTCATATATCTCGACCAACAGAGTCAGACACTCACTGCATTATACTCTTTTATTTTTTCTTTTATTTTTTGAACCTTCAACATTGAACATACTGCAGGAGCCAAGAAGGAACTCAATCGACATTTGTTGAATGAATATTTGGTGGTGACAAATACCTACATATTTTTCTATCTATGTTAGCAAGCAGTGCCACTGAATGTCATTTCACTCATTCTAAATGATTGATTCTGCCACCTAAGCAGAAACACAATGAGCTAATGCAGATAAATTTAAGAAGGCTTTGAGGACCTCTCCGCCATGGAATGTTGCCTGATAAAACTCAATACTGCATGCTGTCAGATATGAATTATTCACTGGCTCTTTACTCCTATATAATTATACCTTTCATTCTGCTGTGTCTGCACAGATAGGATTGATTCACGCATCATACCCTGTAACATTTATAATCAGAAAGACTGGAAACATTTCACAGAAAAGAAAAACACATAAGTATACACTTAGGGTAACCACACTGGTAATTGGTTTTCCAGTTCCCATCTAAGCAAGAGAAGTGGTGGAAGAAAGAAACAGTGTGTTGCTTTTTGTCAAAATATTCATTGCTCAAGAAGTAATTGCAAAATAGAAACACCTATCTTCAAAAAGCTTAAGAACTATGAATCAATTGTGAAATCTTATACTACATGTTCCAAAATAGGGTATTTTGCTGGCAATATTGGAAAGCACTAGCTTGGAAAATTTACACATAGAATCATTCCAACCATGGAAATGTATAAATTAAGAACACTGTTCTGAATTAATTACAGTGTGTGTGCATTTGTGTGTGTGTGTTTTGTTTAGCCTTTCCCATGGGAAATAAACCAGGACTGTTGAATTAGAAACACACACGCACACACAAACACGTACATACTTACACAAAGTAAAGCAAATCAAACCAGAGATGAGAAAATGTAGACCCATTCTACCTCTTATTTTAATTTCCTTTCTGTTTATATGAATAAATAACTATTTATTGAAAAACTAATATGTGCTGTAAACATCTTGAGGTACTCAGAACAAAGGAGTGAACAAGATAGATACAACGCTTGCTCCATGAAGATTAGTGCCTCCCTGATCACAGACTGCAGTTAACCTGATATATCTCCTTACAATTTATTTTCATAGAGTTCTAGAAAATGCTACAATCCTTCACATAATTATTGCAAAGCAAATACACATTGAATGAATCCGAAAAACTCGGAAAACTTAAAGCTGTAGGAATAATTTCAGTTTTTAAAATTTAGATGTTAATAAGTTTGTAAGTGCTGATAGGAAGATAATTATTTATGTTATTGTGTGATGCGCACAATGATCACAGAAATTTCAATAAGGATACAAATGTAAGAATTCAAGGTCAATAAATAATGCAACAGAGGTGCAAAGATATTTATGACATTAATTTGAAGCTAAATCACAGAGAAAATCATATCCATTTGGTTGGGAGGGGATGTGTTATAACACAAACAGAAAAGGGAGCTCCCACAGGTCTGTCTATAAGGGCATTAAAAAAAAAAAAAAACTCATTATGTGCTTATGATGAAAATCTGCTCCTTTAATGTGTGTACTGTAATATTCTAGTATCACAATTTATCACAAAAGATAAATATATTGGATACCGAAGTGGTTATAGATTTCATGGAAACACACAGTATTTGCCAGAGGCAGATATTTTGTGCCTAAGCTGTGTAAATGAGGAGGGAGATAAAAGCAGAAATGCTGACTGGCCACCTGGTGCCACCTGCTCTGGCTCCTCTGCTTCTCCAGCTTTACCTCCCACCATCTCACCCCTTCAACCCTATTGGCTTTCTTTCAGTCCCCTGAATGCTTTATGCTCCCACCCACCAAAGGGCCCTTGCAAATGCTATGTCATCTTGCAGAGATGTTCCTTCTATTCTCCCACTTTCCTTCAACCAGCTAACTCCCAACCACCCTTCAGATCTCATATCACACACTATTTCCACTGGTACCCATTCCTCAACTGTGTTGATTATGGAGAATCTCCATCATATACTCTCAAAGCACCATGAACTTCTCCATGGCATTTATGGCAGCCCTAATTTTATATATATAAATACAATGTTATGTATAAAATTAATTTGATGCACAATTTTATGTAAAGTTTTATATATAATTTTATCTACATACAATATAGGCTTCTTCCACTATACAGGATTTACTGCAGCTTTCTCACATAGTAGGTTCTTAAAACATGTCTATTGAATAAATAAATGAGTGGGAAGGAAGAAGCATTAGGAAAATAGAATTGCCTTATCATATATTTTGAAGACCAAATAATTTTGCAGTTTTAATATTTTTTAGAACAATGATTTGATAATTTTTGTAACCCTGGGTTACACAACTATATTAATTTCTACCAAAGTCTAATGAGGTATTCAGAAGAAAATTTATATTTTTTGGAAATTACTTAATAGAAGTGACAATATTCTAAAAAAATTTGCTGCACAATCCGTTACCACTACTGACAGTCAATAAAAATAGCAATTGGAGGAATTGTGATAGACTTTGTTTTTTCACCCTCATTTTGTTCTTCACTCCTTGGTTAATTCATGTGTTTACTTGGCCCTTCACCTTCCACTTGACCTTATAAGAGTGGTTAAGATAGTGAGCTTGGGACTGTGACAGACCTGGGTTTGAATGATGGTTCTACCAGTATAGTCTACCCTATAACTTCTCTCCCTCTCAGCATTCTAATATATAAAATAGGAATAAATATCCTGCTTCAAGGTTCTTGTGTTTAATGAGGTAATGTATGTAAATTGCCTAGGGAGTTTTTTTTTTTAACATCCTTATTGGAGTATAATTGCTTTACAGTGGTGTGTTAGTTTCTGCTTTATAACAGTGTGAATCAGTTATATATATACATATATCCCCATATCTCTTCCCTCTTGCATCTCCCTCCCTGCCACCCTCCCTATCCCACTCCTCTAGGTGGTCACAAAGCACCGAGCTGATCTCCCTGTGCTATGCGGCTGCTTCCCACTAGCTATCGGATTTACATTTGGTATTGTATATATGTACATGCCACTCTCTCACTTTGTCACAGCTTACCCTTCCCGCTCCCCATATCCTCAAGTCCATTCTCTAGTAGGTCTGTGTCTTTATTCCCGTCTTGTCCCTAGGTTCTTCATGACCTTTTTGTTTTTTTTTCCCTTAGATTCCATATATATGTGTTAGCGTATGGTATTTGTTTTTCTCTTTCTGACTTACTTCACTCTGTATGACAGATTCTAGGTCCATCCACCTCACTACAAATAACTCAGTTTCGTTTCTTTTTATGGCTGAGTAATATTCCATCGTATATATGTGCCACATCTTCTTTATCCATTCATCTGCTGATGGACATTTAGATTGCTTCCATGTCCTGGCTATTGTAAATAGAGCTGCAATGAACATTTAGGTATATGATTCTTTTTGAATTATGGATTTCTCATGGTATATGCCCAGAAGTGGGATTGCTGGCTCATATGGTAGTTATATTTTTCGTTTTTAAGGAACCTCCATACTGTTCTCCATAGTGGCTGTATCAATTTACATTCCCACCAACAGTGTGAGAGGGTTCCCTTTCCTCCACACCCTCTCCAGCATTTACTGTTTGTAGATTTTTTCATGATGGCCATTCTGACCGGTGTGAGATGATACCTCATTGTAGTTTTGATTTGCATTACTCTAATGATTAATGATGTTGAGCATTCTTTCATGTGTTTGTTGGCAATCTGTATATCTTCTTCGGAGAAATGTCTATTTACCTCTTCTGCCCATTTTTGGATTGGGTTGTTCGTTTTTTTGATATTGAGTTGCATGAGCTGTTTGTAAATTTTGGAGATTAATCCTTTGTCAGTTGCTTCATTTGCGAATATTTTCTCCCATTCTGAGGGTTGTCTTTTCGTCTTGTTTATGGTTTCCATTGTTGTGCTAAAGCTTTTAAGTTTCATTAGGTCCCATTTGTTTATTTTTGTTTTTATTTCCATTTTTCCAGGAGCAGGGTCAAAAAGGATCTTGCTGTGATTTATGTCATAGAGTGTCCTGCCTATGTTTTCCTCTAAGAGTTTTATAGTGTCTGGTCTTACATTTACGTCTTTAATCCATTTTGAGTTTATTTTTGTGTATGGTGTCAGGAAGTGTTCTAATTTCATTCTTTTACATGCAGCTGTCCAGTTTTCCCAGCACCACTTATTGAAGAGGCTGTCTTTTCTCCACTGTATGTTCTTGCCTGCTTTATCAACGATAAGGTGACCATATGTGAGTGGGTTTATCTCTGGGCTTTCTATCCTGTTCCTTTGAGCTATATTTCTGTTTTTGTGGCAGTACCATACTGTCTTGATTACTGTAGCTTTGTAGTATAGTCTGAATCAGGGAGCCTGATTCCTCCAGCTCCGTTTTGCTTTCTCAAGATTGCTTTGGCTGTTTGGGGTCCTTTGTGTGTCCATACAAATTGTGAAATTTTTTGTTCTAATTCTGTGAAAAATGCCAGTGGTAGTTTGATAGAGATTGCATTGAATCTGTAGATTGCTTTGGGTAGTAGAGTCATTTTCACAATGTGGATTCTTTCAATCCAAGAACATGGTTTATCTCTCCATCTATTTGTATCATTCTAATTTCTTTCATCAGTGTCTAATAATTTTCTGCATACAGGTCTTTTGTCTCCTTAGGTAGGTTTATTCCTAAATATTTTATTCTTTTTGTTGCAATGGTAAAGGGGAGTGTTTTCTTAATTTCACTTTCAGATTTTTCATCATTAGTGTATAGGAATGCAAGAGATTTTTGTGCATTAATTTTGTATCCTGCTACTTTACCAAATTCATTGATTAGCTCTAGTAGTTTTCTGGTAGTATGTTTAGGATTCTCTATGTATAGTATCATGTCATCTGCAAACAGTGACAGCTTTACCTCTTCTTTTCCGATTTGGATTACTTTTATTTCTTCTTCTTCTCTGATTGCTGTGGCTAAAACTTCCAAAACTATGTTGAATAATAGTGGTGAGAGTGGGCAACCTTGTCTTCTTCCTGATCTTAGAGGAAATAGTTTCAGTTTTTCACCATTGAGGACGATTTGGGCTGTGGGTTTCTCATATATGGCCTTTATTATGTTGAGGAAAGTTCCCTCTATGCCTACTTTCTGGAGGGTTTTTATCATAAATAGGTGTTGAATTTTGCCGAAAGCTTTCTCTGGATCTATTGAGATGATCATATGGTTTTTCTCCTTCAGTTTGTTAATATGGTTTATCACATTGATTGATTTGGGTATATTCAAGATTCCTTGCATTCCTGGGATAAATGATATTTGATCATGGTGTATGATCCTTTTAATGTGCTGTTGGATTCTGTTTGCTAGCATTTTGTTGAAGATTTTTGCATCTATATTCATCAGAGATATTAACCTGTAGTTTTCTTTCTTTGTGACATCTTTGTCTGGTTTTGGTATCAGAGTGATGGTGGCCTCGTATAATGAGTTTGGGAGTGTTCCTTCCTCTGTCATATTTTGGAAGAGTTTGAGAAGGATAGGTGTAAGCTCTTCTCTAAATTTTTGATAAAATTCACCTGTGAAACCATCTGATCCTGAGCTTTTGTTTGTTGGAAGATTTTTTTTTTTAATTTTTTAAAAAAATTATTTAATTTATTTATTTATTTATGGCTGTGTTGGGTCTTCATTTCTGTGCGAGGGCTTTCCCTAGTTGTGGCGAACGGGGGCCACTCCTCATCGCGGTGCGCGGGCCTCTCACTATCGCGGCCTCACTTGTTTCGGAGCACAGGCTCCAGACGCACAGGCTCAGTAGTTATGACTCATGGGCCCAGTTGCTCCGCGGCATGTGGGATCTTCCCGGACCAGGGCTCGAACCCGTGTCCCCTGCATTGGCAGGCAGATTCTCAACCACTGCGCCACCAGGGAAACCCTGTTGGAAGATTTTTAATCACAGTTTCAATTTCATTTCTTGTGACTGGTCTGCTTATATTTTCTATTTCTTCCTGGTTCAGTCTCAGAAGTTTGTGTATTTCTAAGAATGTGTCCATTTCATCCAGGTTGTCCATTATATTGGCATAGAGTTGCTTGTAGTATTCTCTCATGATCCTTTGTATTTCTTCAGTGTCAGTTGTTACTTCTCTTTATTCATTTCTAATTCTATTGATTTGAGTCTTCTCCCTTTTTTCTTGATGAGTCTCGCTAATGGTTTATCAATTTTGTTTATCTTCTCAAAGAGAAGATTTTAGTTTTATTGATCTTTGCTATGGTTTCCTTCATTTCTTTTTCATTTATTTCTGATCTGATCTTTATGATTCCTTTCCTTCTGCTAACTTTGGGGTATATTTGTTCTTCTTTCTCTAATTGCTTTAGGTGTGAGGTTAGGTTGTTTATTTGAGATGTTTCTTGTTTCTTCAGGTAGGATTGTATTGCTATAAACTTCCCTCTTAGAACTGCTTTTGTTGCATCCCATAGTTTTTGAGTTGTCGTGTTTTCATTGTCATTTGTTTCTAGGTATTTCTTGATTTCCTCTTTGATTTCTTCAGTGATCTGTTGGTTATTAAGTAGTGTATTGTTTAGCCCCAATGTGTTTACATTTTTTACAGATTTTTTTCCTGTAATTGATATCTAGTCTCATAGCGTTGTGGTCTGAAAAGATACTTGATATGATTTCAATTTTCTTAAATTTACGAAGGCTTGATTTGTGACCCAAGTTATGATCTATTGTGGAGAATGTTCCATGAGCACTTGAGAAGAATGTGTATTCTGTTTTTTTTGGATGGATTTCCTATAAATATCAATTAAGTCCATCTTGTTTAATGTATCATTTAAACTTGTGTTTCGTTATTTATTTCTATTTTGGATGGTTTGTCCGTTGGTGAAAGTGGGGTGTTAAAGTCCCCTACTATGATTGTGTTACTGTTGATTTCCTCTTTTGTGGCTGTTAGTATTTGCCTTATGTATTGAGGTGCTCCTATGTTGGGTGCATAAATATTTACAATTGTTATATCTTCTTCTTGGATTGATCCCTTGATCATTATGTAGTACCCTTCATTTTCTCTTGTAATAGTCTTTGTTTTAAAGTCTATTTTGTCTGATATGAGTATTGCTACTCCAGCTTTCTTTTTTTTTTTTTTTAATTAATTAATTAATTTATTTATTTTTGGCTGTGTTGGGTGTTCGTTTCTGTGCGAGGGCTTTCTCCAGTTGTGGCAAGCGGGGGCCACTCTTCATCGTGGTGTGTGGGCCTCTCACTATGGCGGCCTCTCTTGTTGTGGAGCACAGGCTCCAGACGCACAGGCTCAGTAGTTGTGGCTCATGGGCCTAGTTGCTCCACGGCATGTGGGATCTTCCCAGACCAGGGCTCGAACCTGTGTCCCCTGCATTGGCAGGCAGATTCTCAACCACTGCACCACCAGGGAAGCCCTCCAGCTTTCTTTTGATTTCCATTTGCATGGAATATCTTTTTCCATCCCCTCACTTTCAGTCTGTATGTGTCCCTAAGTCTGAAGTGGGTCTCTTGTAGCAGCATATATACGGTTCTTGTTTTTGTATCCATTCAGCCAGTCTATGTCTTTCGTTTGGAGCATTTAATCCATTTACATTTAAGGTACTTATCGATATATAAGTTCCTATTACCATTTTCTTAATTGTTTTGGGTTTGTTATTGTAGGTCTTTTCCTTCTGTTGTGTTTCCTACCTAGAGAAGTTCCTTTAGCATTTGTTGTAAAGCTGGTTTGATGGGGCTGAATTCTCTTAGCTTCTGCTTGTCTGTAAAGGTTTTAATTTCTCTGTCAAATCTGAATGAGATCCTTGCTAGTTGGAGTAATCTTGGTTGTAGGTTTTTCTCCTTCAACGCTTTAAATATGTTGCCACTCCCTTCTGGCTTGCAGAGTTTCTGCTGCTGTTAACCTTATGGGGATTCCCTTGTGTCTTATTTGCTGTTTTCCCTTGATGCTTTTAATATTTTTTCTTTTTATTTAATTTCTGATAGTTTGATTAATATGTGTCACGGTGTGTTTCTCCTTGGATTTATCCTGTATGGGATTCTCTGTGCTTCCTGGACTTGATTAACTATTCCCTTTCCCATATTAGGGAAGTTTTCCACTATAATCTCTTCAAATGTTTTCTCAGTCCCTTTCTTTTTCTCTTCTTCTTCTGGGACCCCTATAATTCGAATGTTGGTGCATTTAATGTTGTCCCAATCATCTCTGAGACTGTCCTCAATTCTTTTCATTCTTTTTTCTTTATTCTGTTCTGCAGTAGTTATTTCCACTATTTTATCTTCCAGATCACTTATCCTTTCTTCTGCCTCAGTTATTCTGCTATTGATCCCTTCTAGAGAATTTTTAATTTCATTTATTGTGTTGTTCATCATTGTTTGCTTGCTCTTTAGTTCCTCTTCATCTTTGTTAAACGTTTTTTTTTTTATTTTCTCCACTCTATTTCCAAGATTTTGGATCATCTTTACTATCATTATTCTGAATTCTTTTTCAGGTAGACTGCCTATTTCCTCTTCATTTGTTAGGTTTGGTGGGTTTTTGCCTTGCTCCTTCACCCGCTGTGTATTTCTTTGTCTTCTCATTTTGCTTAACTTACTGTGTTTGGGGTCTCCTTTTCTCCAGCTGCAGGTTCGTAGTTCCCGTTGTTTTTGGTGTCTGCCCCCTGTGGCTAAGGTTCATTCAGTGGGTTGTGTAGGTTTCCTGGTGGACGGTACTAGTGCCTGTGTCCTGGTGGATGAGGCTGCATCTTGTCTTTAAGTATAGTTTATTATAACATTAATGTGGAATCTTAAAATGTACTGTGATGTTCCAAGGAAGAGCTGAACTTGATGCAAGAAGATCAAAGAGCAAACCAGTTGGATAATGCAAAATATGGTTCTGCCTCCCATTCAGTTATCTCATCCTGACAGAGGGTGAAGCAAGTTGGAATTCATCCAAACCACACATCTCAAAGCACACCTTTGTCATCTGTCATTCTTCCAGTGGTTAAAGCAATACATATAGGCTAAATTCTTTTCCAGCCAAAGCCAAACAGAAGCTCAGTCTTCTCCTCCGGCTTCATGCACCGGTGAGGACGCTTGGGTATCAGGCTCTGGCTGGGCAGCGGCAGAGAGCGCCAGACACACTGTCCCACAGAGATGCACCAGACCGGAGTCCCCCTGGCCCGCACAGCCGCAGAAGGCACATGTGTGGAGGTCAGAGTCGAGCCCTGCTGCACTTCCACCCTCCCGTATCCAGCAAAGACAGCCCGCAGCATTGCGCTACCTAGTGAGTTTTTGGCACCAGTTAGAATTCAATAAATAGTAGTAAGGGTTTTTTTTTTTTTGTATTATTATTATTACACTTGTCTTAATTTCAGTTCCTCTTGTCTTGATTATAGGTTAGCTTTTCTGATTTTCAGTCTTCCTGTGACCATCGTGTTTCTATGCACTTTTTGATCACAAATGCTTCAGGTAACATGCCATGCATGCTGGTATGTTCTGCTTAGGCTTACTTTGGTCCTCACTTAACTCAATGTAATATTCCTTCTTTCTTTGTCTTGCTTTTAGCTTATGCTACTGTAGCTGTATTTTGTATATCTTTGTAAGCTGCCTTGCAGCCTTTCTGAAATAGGGTGGGTACTTGCCCAAACTACTAACCTACAGCACCTGGATGCTCATTTTTTAGCACACTGTTGATTGCTGGGGTCCCCTATCCAGGACAAGTGAGAGAGGAGAGAAATACTAGATTTCTTTTAGGAGATGCTGGCTGTGGGTAAAATCATGCCTTACCAGGCCTTCTGTCTTTGTTTTTGGTCTTTTCTCTTTGTTTTCTACATGCTTTCTTACTGTTCTGATACTGTCCATCAAATCCAAGCATCTAATTCATCAAAACCTTGTTGAGAATGCAATTATCTTTTAAGAGTTCTCTAGAGCCTCAGAATCCCATAATCAGAAAACTAGATGAGGATAATGCACATCTCCAAAAAATTGATCATTTGATGAGGATATTTTGACGTACAAAAAAACAACCAGGGCAGAGAGGAATTTTGGGAGTCAGGGCCTCTTAGGAATTTTGAAACTACATTTTCTATTTCATAAATACATTTGGTCCTGGACCCTTAAACACAGGTAATATTCCTTAGCCCTAGGGATAAGGAATTAACCCTTAATAAGCCATATTTCTAAATAGCTTGAAGTAGAAGAATGATTATTTCCTTTCTTTTTACTTCTTAACTTGCTGTTTTGTCATCATTTCTAAAAAGTTCAATCAAGAGCTAGCGATTACCTGATGATTTGAGTCCTGTTTGGTTCTATAATTGTGGCTAAATAACCTGTTCCTCAACAGCAGATGTGTTTTCCCCAAACCACATGAATGTTCGTTCCTGACCCACTTCATGGCAGCAGGCGCACTTGGTCAAAGAATGCTATAGGAAAAGATGATCCCCTTGAAGGCAGTAGCATGTTGCTCCCTTCACAACCCCAGTAGGCTGCTGCTCACTGTTCTATTATCATGCACATTCATTTCAGGCAGTCAACACATTGCTCTTTGCAGAGTAGAGAGTATAATTTCTTAGAAATAACAGTAGGAAGCGGATATCAACCAGCAGAAAATTGAACTGAAACACTGGAAAATTTGAGAGAATTGCATTATTTCTTCATTTTTAATACAATGAAAGAACCAATCATGAGAAATAACATTCTTTTGGGGACAACCGGGAAAGGGATAGCTATGTAAAAGTACTAAGTCAGATTATCAATCTCTAGAAATGATGATGACATACGGAGTCCCCTGGTTTATTTGCAGATGTTAATTTTAGGTTGTTTTTATGCAGTCCAGCTTCTTTTTTCCTAACCAATTTAATCTGCTTTATGAAAAATCCCTAGGTACAGTGGAACAGTTATTGTGATAACTGTAGTAAGACACATATTAAACAATAAAGTCTGTGCTAGATTCAGATTAAAAATAAGATCTGCTCTGATCTGCCATGGTTTCACATGAATCACACGTTTATAAACATGAAAATTGATAAGTATATGTAAATAGCTAAATAATACATACATACCTATATCTATATCTGTATCTGTATCTATATCTATATCTGTATCTGTAAATGTATCTATATCTTTATCTGTATCTGTGTCTGCATCTGTATCTATATCTATATCTGTATCTATAATTATATCTGTATCTATATCTATATCTATGTAGAGATCTTTCCTCAGATACTAGCAGGCACTCACACATCTCATATTATGAGCAATCAGACAAATGTTAGGCTAAACTCCTAGTCGTGTGTTCATACTTTTTTCTTATGCTAAAAAAACCAAAAATTTTACTGGTAATGCAGAAGACATGAAGCTTAATTGTCTTCTTCTAAGACTCACCTGGGGCCGAATGATCACTGGGAGTGTGTGAGAGATGGGGGGAATGGAAATGAAGATGACCTTTATATATTTTTGTTTCAAGGAGCACAGAAAATTTTACTTTCAAAACTGCCCATGGTTTTAGAGATAAAGTCCAAACTCGTAGCTGAGACACAAGGGTCTTCATGATCCAGCACCTGTTTTCTCTAGCCATTCTAGCAAATGCAGACCGTTTGCTCTAAGCACAACCTGTAATCTTCGAAACCTGAAATTTTATTTCATACTCTTCCCACATGTTTTTATGCATGGAATGTTTTTTTCTCCAATTTTTAAAAATAGCTGACTTGGAACTATTATTCAAAATTAACCTTCTGATTTTAATATTCCTCATGTGCACATCTCATATTTTCTGATATCTTTCTCCCTTACTAGAAGGAGAGTTTCTGGAGTTCCTGGCCTTGATCTGCAATTACCTCGTGTTTCTGTGCCCGGCCCAGGCCTGGCCCATTGAAAAGGCTCAGTAAGTGTTTGTGGAGTGAAGGAATAAGTGAGTGATTGACATAGAACTTCCAATCCATCTTCCCTCCTGCTAGTTAGTAGTGCTTTCAACAACATCTGATGCTTGTTAACATAGGTATATCCAAGGAAAAGTAACATCTGGCTATTTATACCTCATTATGAATAAAGAAATAAATTTGTGACTGTATTTAGTTAAGAGTCACAGGAGGGAGGACTGAGAAACTGAAGAAAAGGGCAGCCAGGCTACCACTGAGATGGGGAAGGCTGCAGCATAAGGCGGTCTGAGAAGACAGAGACAACCCTCCTATGTATTGTTACTTTCTTCTGAGTCAGCCTTACTCCTGGACATTTCACATTTAAATCTAAGTATTTCAAAATCCATGAAGAATAAGCAAAAAGAAAATCAACTTGCTTATAATTAAGTCAAACTTAAAAGCAGACCCATTATGGCAATAAGATTTAGAATATCAAAAGTTATGGTTTAGAGAAAAGTTAACTGCTCTACACCAGTGGTAACTGGAATAAAAATACAATAGCCCTATACAATACGGCCTCCAATGGCCTGAGTATGGAAAAACCCCAATATTCTATACTTTACTCCAAGGAACATCATATTTCTGACCAATAACATTTAACTTCCAGTATTCTAACTAGGAATGCGAATTTAAACACTTCAGAAAGGGAATAGGTTTGATTATATACTATTAGATTCTGGAAAGGAAGATGGTTCAAAAGTTAAAAAGTGAAATTTTGTCTCTATGCTCCTAAATGATCTCAGTCAAGGAGGAAAGGGGAAACTGCTTCAAGTAACAAGCATGTTTGCAAAAGACCCATTCAAAGAACTCGGATGTTAAGAGCTCATCCCGGGCATATTAGGAAAAGAGGAACTGCATGATTCAAGGGTGAACACAGATTTATATAAGCCCATAGGATGGATGCCAGAAAGTCAAAGAGAACATCTAACCACTGGAGGCAGTGGAAACTGAGTCAGATAATCAAAAGGATAGTTTTGTGTTTCAGAGTGTGAGGAGTGCCAATGCTCTCTGAAGAATTTGGTGATGGTGAAATAAAGATGGATTCTTCAATAGTCATTTAGCTTCTCTTTGGTTTGTGTTAAAAAATAAAATCAAAGGTAGAACAGTTGTTAGTAAGTGGGAACTGAAATCCAATATGGGTTCAGATATTACAAGTGGACCCTCTCCCATGAGACACCTAGACACCCCTCCACTGCTCTCAAGGAGTTCTGGCTCCTAGCTTCACTGTGTTAAATTAGAAATTGCAGAACTGCTAGAATCTTAGAGAAATCACAGCAAATAATAGAGGTATTAGAAGGCTGGTGAAGGGCAAATTGCTATCTGGTTTTCAACAAAATATGGATTTTACAAACCAAAGCATTGAGCTTGATGCTGCTTACAGTAAATATTCTAAAATGGATTATTAAAGGAATGCCCTGTGATCTCCTGAGATGAAATAATTATTACAAATATCTAGCATGGTTTGCCTGAGAAAAAAACATGAAAATAAGACTCATCTTTTCTGTCAGAAATATGAGGCCCATAGATCATAGAAATTTAGTTGACGGTATTTAGATTGCATAAAGGAATCTGACACAATTATGTGGACAAGATGTGTTTAGGCAAATCATTAGACAAGTTAAACCACTGTACTTGAAGATTACAAATTAGTGGATCAATATCATACTCTAGGTAATTTTCTGGTTGTGGTTTCTTTCAAGACTCTGCGAAGTTACTGAAAATAGTTGTACAACTTGCAGATAACATGAGATGAAAGGATCTGAATCTCCCAAGTTTTGGTAGACTATATAGATGATCTATATCTGAATGTAATTTCAGTGATAATTGTGAGATCCTATTCTTGGATTAAAAAAGCAAGAAGACAGCTACAGAAGGGGAAAGATGAGATTTATTGGCAGCATCATAAGCCTTAGGGATCTGAGTCGACAGTAAATTTAGTATGAATCACCAGTGAGATGTTATGGAGACAAACAGTCCAGTACGTGGGAAGGGACAGCCCCACAGCAACTTTATTTGCTCAGACCATATCTGGAATAAGGTAATACTCTGTGGGTTTTGCATTTCAGGAAGAATTTAAATTTGTAGGACAGGCAACAAGGATAGACCTCAACACCGTATTTATAAGGAACAGTTGATGAAACTGGGAATATCTGGCATGTAGAAAATTCATCTCTCTGGTGGCAGGGCAGGTTATATTTGGCCTCACTTACGTGAAAGCTTTTCATGTGAAAGAGATGTTAGACTCTTCTTTACAGTCCCAAAGCCTTAAATTAAGACAAAAGGTGGAAACTTAAAGAAGTTTCTTGACATTATCAAGAAGTTCTTAAATGATGGGTTTGCTTTTCTTGGAAGTAAAAGGCAGCCTTCCAAATGTTGTAGAGTGGGAACTGAAGACAGGAATGTTGAACTTCATGAATCAATGTCCTTTTTCAGCTTTGAGATTAGATGATTCTATGATTTGAGGAAACATATTTTCATTCCTGTCCTATTTCTTACTCTAAGTCACATCTTAAAAGAAGAAAAGGAAAAAAAAAAAAAAAAAAGAGAGATTAGAAGACATACCAGCAATGCAGACAGCACTTTTAGCAGAGAGGAACTGAGTCTCAAAGTGTTCAGAAATATTAATACTTTTGTCAGCCAGATCCTTCTAAAAGAAACTACCCCTTGCAATTTCACCTTCCAGAAAGACATCAGAAGGAACTGTTTGAGTTTCATGTCTATAGCCATTCTTTCATGTATGACTTTTTTCATATTACATCGTTTTTGAACATCTTTGAAATAGAGCTATGATAAGGCATAACCACAGCTATTTAACCAACTGGAATTCCTGAAATTCACTTTCTAGGGAGATCTCCACAGTTGATTTGAGGAATCACTACCTAACCAGTAGAAACCATCATTTCAAAACAGTCACTCAGAGGATGGATCAGGCTTGACAAGGGGCTGAGAGCGGTGAGACAATGATTTCATGCGAAATAACTTCAGTGATTGTTTTGGCTCAAAATAATTTGTTTTACACTGTGTCTTAATGACATTTTCTAGTATTGTCTTGCTGAAATATCAAGATGATTCTCAATGTAGAACAAGAAAGCTTAAGGCTGAATCCAAAAGTAATGGATTATGGAAAACGTCTCAAATACAACCACCCTGATAGCCACAATGTTATAAAATACAAACACCAGCTGGAAAAAACATAATGGGAGATTTGACTTGGTGAATAAATAGGAAAAGGATATGGCTTAACAAGTGGCTGATTATACTGTTTGGCTGAATTTAACTTTACATCTGGATGTTTTGGCATAGTTCAGCTAGCTAGCAAAAACATACAATATTTGGCTTCTCTTATTTTTTTAGTTACTTGCATAAGCAAATAAGAAAGTTATGACACGTGCATTTTAATTTTTATGAAACTGTGTAAAACACATAACTACCATGAATTGGACAGTGAGTTATATTTAACTTGACTAGGATGGCAATAATAACTTTCCACTGTCAATTGAAAATCAATGCCTTTATTGAATTCAGCAAAAAAACCCAAACGAACATGTTAGCTGATGGAATATTTCCAAATTTGTAAAGTGTGCATCAAAATTATATAAGCTTGTCCATTGCTCTTTCTGTGACAGACGATGCAAATTTAGATTCTGTGGCTGAGATTTTTTTAACGCTTCATAATTACTTTAATTTCTGTCTGAGGCTGGCAAGCTGCTTCTGATTTGAGGACAACATTTCTGACACCTTCTAATGACTGAAGTAGTTATTCTTCCAATAATGATAATAAATGTGAGCTGTCATAGTCACTCTTTTGCTCCATCTCCTTTGAAATAGAACAACGATTCCATCTACGGCCATAATAGAGTTAACAGGTCCACATATGGCCAGGACTCACAAACGGCTTGAAATTATTCATAAATAAAGCCAAGATAAGCTATGATTTGATATCTCTTACCTCTGACAAGGCAGGTCCATCTCCATGTGGCTCTCTATACTAGGATCATGCTTCCATTATCACAAGAAGATTTACAAGGTCTACACTGACTTATACTTATAGTTTCAACAAACTTCCTATATCTTCTACAATTACTTTCTTTTATGGGCCTTTTCTTTTGGAGACTTTTCCTGGAAATAAAGGCCGATGGTTTCTTGGATCTGTTGCCTCATGCCAAATGTCCACCTTTACTCCTGCTACAGATGACCAACACTCAACTCTGTATAAACACATTTGACTCATCCTCAGGCTCAACATTTTTTTATTTCTGGGTGAAGTATTATAGGATGTTCTAAACCTCTAGTCGATCCCTTTATTTTCTATGTGCTTTGCCTTAGCAAACGTAACAGTCTGATCTGCCAAAAACACATAGCGCATTACAAAGCCAATTACAAATAACCTTGACACATCCATCGTTTTGAATCACCCAGGCCATTGTTTGCTTCCCAAAGTGACTATTCAAGAGATTATACATCTTTTGGTTTCGGTTGATGGTCCAGAGAGGACATAACCAGAAATGTAATATAGTTTACCTCCCTATTTCTGTTTATTGTCAGGGTGATTTGAAAGTGTGTTGAGAATGAAAAATAGAATATTCACTGCAAAGGGTACTTATGTTCCTTTTTCTTAGGAATGTAGAGTGAAGTTAGAACTGGTGAAATAAAGCAAAAGAAAGAAAGGATTGCTTTGCTACATAGGGGTCAATATACTTCAAATTCTGATAGCTTACTAGAAATTCTTTAAAGTTTTGTCCACATTTTTGGGGGGTCAATTTAAGACTGTTAATTTCAGAAGAAAGATCTTGTATTCAGTGTGTAGCAGAGAAGGACTTAGATTTTAAAATATATGTATATACTTATATATACATATATATATATATGTGATCATGATAGGAGAGTCTATTCCAAATTAAAGTTCATTCCTTCTCATCATTATAATCAAGAAGAAAAGGGCAAAGATTAGGCAGTCATATCTGAAAATTATCTGATGGACAAGTCAACCTCAACTTTTTATAACATTATTATATTAAAGACTTTATCTTTGCAATGTACTTTACAACCTTGCAGGCATCTTAATATTTTGACATTGAATACAGCCAGGATGCTAATAATTTTTCACTTTCTATGAAGAGCTGTCTCCCAGTTTCACTCACAACTTAAGATCTACATAGACTTCTTGGATGACCCTTTCGCTAGAGACCATATATTTTATTTAATGGCGAATTTTAGAAAAATAGCACAAGGATAAGGTATAGCAAGGGAGATTTAAGAGAATGTCTCATATATTTCTGACCTACATTCCAATTCCTTGTTTACTTCCCTCTTTTCTCATCTGTATCCCTATTTCTTGAACTCTCTAGCTTCATGGATGGCATATGTAGCTAGGCTCAATAAATATCCACAGAACATAAGAATAAATCACTGAACAGTTTCTTCTGAGTACACTCACGCTGTCAAGGTATCACTTTTAAAGGATTTGTTGGATTGGTTCATGGGAAGGGACACTGAAGCTCTCGAGGGACCCAAGGTAAAGACTGTTACAGCTCAAAATCGCGGCAGACACTCAGAATCTGAATCGGGACCCCTGAGTCCAGTCTAATTCTGCTCTCATTGTAACTTGACCTTTGAAGGACTTAATTATTTGGGTTTTGTTTTGGTTTTAAATTCAATTTTCTCAAAAATGTAGATCAATAGTATCTTATTTTTGTTGTTTTTTTAAATAGAACCAACAGCTGAATTTAATGAGAATGCATGATACACAATGAATATATAAAAAAAAAAAAACAATTGTTTTACATACTAGTAACAATTGGAAAATAAAAACTTAAATCTTATTTATAGTGAAGATCAAATGGATGCTTTGAAAAATATGAAATGTCATACAGATATTTTACTGATGTTTGATGCTTACATAACTATTTGTGCCAATATTTTGAAATTTGTTGAAAGTAAGATTTTTTTATATGAAAAGCATTAGATATTTTTCTTATGTGTAAGAAATGTGGCCCTGACTTTTTAAAGGATTTCTTTCCTTTTATGTTTATTTTCTTATTCTTTATTATCTTGGAACATTTAATAGAATGGCTTATGTTAGAGATTGATAAACACATGCCATTTAAGATCCTCAAAATGCCAATGTGCATTTTATTTTTTATTTTTATTTTAATTTTTTAAAGCATTTTTTATTTTAGAATTCTGGTTCCTGCTGAAAGTTTAGAGGACAGCTGGGCAAGAGAAACCTCCATGTCTATAGGAGGAGAAAATCCAGAGAGAAGATAGATGGATTTTAATTTAGCAGGAATAGACCTACAAATTAATTCATTTGTCGGGGTTAGGAAGGGTGACTAACTAAGGGAGAGAATTTGGAACCAGGTCCCCTTCCTTTAGAGGAATTTCTGCTTTGCTGCTGATTTAAATTTATAGGCTCACTCTTTCTAGAGTGATGATTCTTCCTTTTGACTGATTCAGTCCCCACAGACTCCTAGTTGTAGGGCAGGAAGTTGGTTCTGTCACAGCCAAGTTTTCAATCTGTGATAGTGTACTGGGAGTAGAGAGGATACAGGCAACTGTCATTTTCTGACAGAAGAGTGACAGTGGGAGTTGGACTCATCCTCGTTATGCTGTTTTGAAAGGCATAATGCCTCAGGAGTAAACACTAAGTGGTTTATCGGTCTTAATTTGATGTTTGCTCTAATAGATACCTCTGTCATTCCATTTTTTCCTTTTGCTTAATTTTATTTTATTTCCTATAAATATGAATTTTTTTTAAACTTGAAGGATCTCAAACCTTAATTTGTTTTACCTCTGAAAGTAATATAATCTTGCAGTTCTCAGACGATTTAGCCAATGCTACCAAATATCAGACATCACTTAATACCTAGTAGCACTAAAACCTGAAGGTCAAAATTACACCCTCAGCAGGGGTCTGCATAGAGTGGTAAGGATATACCTCAGGCCTCAACTTTTGACTCATGATGTAGCCATTCACTTTAATAAATGATTTAGATTTAAATTAAATTTAGATGCATTTAAGGAAAAAGATGCTGAATTGAAACTAAAAGAACAGTTTTAGTTTATTTTAGGTACATGCTTTTTCAAAACAAGTTAATTACTAAAACTCCCTCTAGATTTAAGAGAAATGTAATGAAAAACAGAAAGTTTGGAATCATTATGGATTTTTAACTACAGATTTCAACTTCAGACAGTATCTCTCGCTGCTTTACAGAAGTATCATTAACAACAACATCACTTGTCGCTATCCAGAAGAAGTATTAAGTGTATTTACACACACTCCTCCCTCCTGTATTTTGCCACCATTCCATTTTGGTGAATTATATCATGTTTATGTTGTTGAAGTTCATAACATTTACATACCATTCTGTCAAATTATTTTGACACGTTGATAGATCTCTGCTACTCTTAAAGGATTCAATGCTGATAACCAGTTTTGTTACTACAGATTTTCTATTCCCTATGTCTTTATTTTGATATACCTATTCTTTAGCTGGATATTCTTTTTTTTATTGAAGTATAGTTGATTTACAGTATTGTGTTAATTTCAGGTGTACAGCAAAGTGATTAAGTTATATATATATATATATATATATATATATATTCTTTTTCAGATTCTTTTCCCTTATAGGTTATTACAAAATCTCGAGTATAGTTCCCTGTGCTATACAATAGGTCCTTGTTCGTTATCTATTTTATATATAGTAATGTGCATATGTTAATACAAAATTTGCAATTTATTCCCCTCCCCGCCCCCCGCTTTCCTCTTCAGTAACCATAAGTTTGTTTTCTAGGTCTGTGGGTCTATTTCTGTTTTGTACATAAGTTCATTTGTATCATTTTTTACATTCCACATGTAAGTGATATCACATGATATTTGTCTTTCTCTGTCTGACTTACTTCACTTAGTATGATAATCTCTAGGTCCATCCATGTTGCTGCAAATGGTATTATTTCATTCTTTTCTATGGCTGAGTAATATTCCATTTTATACATAAAACACGCCTTCTTTATCCATTCCTCTGTAGATGGACATTTAAGTTGCTTCCATGTCTTGGCTATTGTAAATAGTGCTGCAATGAACATTGGGGTGCATGTATCTTTTCAAATTCGAGTTTTCTCCAGACATATGACCAGGAACGGGATCCCTGGGTCATATGGTAACTCTAAATTTTCTGGAAGGTTCTGAGTCCTTGCATGCTCCAGAATACTTGCTGATACTTGATGGACAAAGACGTGAATAATAGTCTTTCTCTTACTTTCAAAACTTTCAAGGCTGTACACTGTCTTCAGACATAGAGTGATAATAAGGAAAAATCAAAGGACACTCATGTTATTACATAGAGTGATAACAAGGAAAAAATCAAAGGACACTCATGTTATTCCTCCTTTATGTTCATTTAAATATTTTTTTATCTTTAAAATTAAGTAACATCACTAGAATATTTTAAAATTGATTGTTCTAATTTTTTTCAGGGAATTGGGGTGACTGCCTATAATGATTTTTGCTTTATTTCAGGAAATTTTTTCTTTATATTCTTGGACGTTTACCCTCCTTTGTTTGTGAAGATTTCTTTTTCAGGAATACCAATTAAGCAAAAGATATGTGGTGTATCTTTTTCTCTCTTCTGTGTCTGTCACCATTTTTGTATTCATTTAAAAAAAAATCCCTGTTCTTTTCCATTTTGTTTTGTGAGATTTCTCAATCCTATTCACTACTTTTCTAAGGTTCTCATTCTTGTTAATCCTGTTTTATTTACTCTTTCATTCCTTTGTTAGTTAAGTTAGCTGCCTTCCCTTCTATCTCTGATTTGCATGCTTTTATCTCCTCTTTACATCTTCCCTGCCCTTCCCTCAGGAGATCATCCTGTCTACAATTTATTTGAGAAAACAAAGAGCTGTCTAATACCTGTTTTAGTTTCCTCTTGAAGTATTTGTACTCATTCACCTTTTGCTGATTTTCATTCTTCCCTTTTTGTTTCTCCGCATTATGTACACCTATGTTCCATGTTGGATCTTTCAGATTATTTTTTCTTTTTCCAAAGGGTTAGTAGTTTGTTGAAGAACTGTATGGGAAGGGGCAGCAAGATAGGAAGTGAGTGGGCAGACTGCAGTCTTAACACAGGTTGAAACTTTGAACATCTTCTCTCTAACCTTGTTATGTGCTTTGTCTCAGGGGAACATTTCTGGTTTTGCCTTTCAAAATGTATTGGCTAGAATAAAGTCCCTTGATTCACAGGCCCTTTGATCGTAATTTTGATGGTCTCTGCTTTCCTTTCCCTTCTTTAATCTCCTTTGCCCCTGGGGCCCCTCTTCCCTCTTGGCTGAAATACCACATGGAAGACAGACCTCCTCCTCACAAATTTGTCCTCTCTCGTTCTGCAGAGTTGTACCCAGATTCCCTGAGGATATTCCCTTTTTGTTTTTCTGTGACCGATCTTGTATACTTCTGCTTTACTCAAAACATCAGAACATGACTTTTCAGGACAGTGACGTATTTTTTAGGGGCAAATCTTTATCTTTGTCCTGCTTAAAGATCAAGAAGATACGTTTTTCTTCTTGTTACCCTCCTTCATTTTAGTTCAGATTTGATGGCGCTTGGCAAATATTCTTTCCAGTTTCTAGATTGGGGTTAAAATTATTTCCTTGTATTTTCTTGTTTCCTTCATAATGACATGTTTCCTCCATCCAGTTTCCATTTATATGTATGTATGTATGTGTGTGTGCGTTTACTATTTTTTTGATTTTTTGAATGAAAATGTGGCATAAAAGTGTGATTTCGTTTAATCTAAGTCCTACTCTCTTCTTAACGCTCCTCCTTTTTGGTTTTACGGGCTCTTCTTCCTTCTGCTTTTCTGACTCTTTGTCTTTCCCCTTTCCCTCTCCTTTAGTGAATCATTTTCCTCTTCTTCGTAACGTTAGGGATTTCTAAGAGCATAATTCTCAGCCTCCTGCTCCCTTTTTCACTATTATTGTCCTTTTCATTATTCTTTCCATCAGTTCTCTCTCTGGGGTCTTCCTCTCTCCTGTCACCTCCTATTTCTTCTCTACACCCTCCCTCAGCACTCCAGCTACTGCTTCTATGCAGAATACTCCCAAATTTATATTTCTTAGCTTGATCTCTCTGAAGCTCGATGTCTGCACTACAATGGCTGGTTGTCTTTCTAGCTTTTAATCAAACATCTTCAAAAACAACTTATCATATTATCTTCTATATTTGCTCTTTAGGCTGGACTTTCATTTTTCCAGCAGTTCCATCTAGATATTAGATAATGGTTTCAAGAGCATATATGACCTTCCCTAACAGTATTGCCATGGCTCTATGGTCTGCCTAATTACTTGTTTTTTTGTTTATTCAGTTCTCAATATTCTTTCTTCCTTTCTCTCTCTCTCTCTCAGACACAGAATTCACCATCACCCTACTTAGCCATAATTAACTATTAGTAACATTAACATTTTCACAGTTACTCAGGGTTAAACTTAAGTTTTCTTGGACTTTTCCTTCTATCTTGATCCTCACAACCAATTAGATTCTAATATTTGTAGACTTTGCCTTGGCCATGACCATCATATCTGTCCCCTGTTTCTCATTCCACTGCCACCACCTTAAGACACTAATGCCCTGTTTACTGGCTATCACTGTAGATTTCTTGAGACTCACTCTAAATTCCCTTCCCTTCTCTTCCAACGTATAACACATGCTGCTGCCAAATTAGACTTCTTGAACCGGAACTACAACGATATCACTCCTCAGCAGTAGTATATTGCCTGCGACTTGCCCTCATTCCTGGAATGAACCGTTAATTTCTCTGCGTTCTCCATAATGTGTTCCAACCTGTGCTTCCAGCCTCCACATGTACCACTTAACTGCCAGAGCACTATTCTCCGCTTGTTAGGGTACAAACCAGACACAGACTGTCATTTCTGTGTCTAAGCTGATACAGTTGTTTTATCCAGAAGGCCTGCTTTCCACTATCATGCTTTTCAAACTCTCCTTCATTTTTTCTCAAATGGGAACCTTCTTCCTGGATCCTTTGTTTCCCTGTGGCTAGATGTGCTCTTTCTTTCAGCCCCTACCATCATCTGCAAGGCTCTATATGACCTGGTCCTTTGCATACCATTTATTATACTCCAGCTTGCTTGGCCTTCTTTGGGTTCCTTTAATATGCCAAGCTCTTTCCTCTTTCAGGGTGTTCACATTAGCTCTTTAGTACACCTAGAATTCTCTTTCTCTTCTCCTTAGAATGTGTTACTCCTTCTTAAGTGTCAGCTCCTAAGAGGGTTCTTTTCCCACCTTCTTTAAATAAAATTTTCAGAACTTCTTCACAAGCCAAAGGATTCTTTGTCATATCACTCTATCATCTGTTCCCCAATTGACTGACAACTCCATGAAGACAGAAAAGAATGCAAATCTGTTTTGTTAACCAATGTATATTCAACATATATAAATGACACATCATTTCCTAAATAAATGGATGATTGAATGATTAAGCACTTTGTTCATAAATTTTCTTATCATGTTCTACTCTGTATTATACTTTCTAATATACTTGCCTTATTATTTTTATAAGGTTTTAGGTCCTCTAAAGTAAGAAACTTTGTATTGTTCATCTTGGTATCCCCGAGTGCTTTGCATGATGCCAAGCATCCATGAGATTAATAAATGTTTGCTGAATTAAATGGATTTGAATTAAACCTTCAGAACAATATTAAGTTATTGCCAGGATATCACAGATGGTAAATGGCAGTCTCCTTTGCTAATAGCTTCCAAGGTTGATGATGAGATAAAATCAGTCAAGCATCCATCGATATGGGAAAAGCTCCCAAACACGAAATCCTCTTTTTAAAAGTCGTATTGTTGCCTCACTGTCATATTAAAATAGTGTCTCTTGCGACCATCCTTAGAGCATCAAGCACAGTTCTTATGTATCAATGTGGAGAAGATAGGTATGCGGTGAGGGAAGGAAGGAGAAAAGGTTATTAAAAATAGGCCGTTTGTTTTTGGCAATGTTCTTGACCAAAAACCACTCATCAGTGTGGTTTTGCTCTCGTCTCCTTTCTTACCTCCTTGACTTCAGTTTCTCAACCTACCTCTAATGAGAGAATGCACATTAAATTCAAGGTGAGTACCAACGAGGGTTTTTAAAAGCTTGTGCATTTCAAGTGCATGTTGAGAAAGCTACTCTAGTTTTCTGCAGGTGTTAATTATGGTAGAAGCTATTCTAAATGTGGAGAGTACGGAGGGGCATGCGCCTCTGGTCTCCATGCCTTCTAGTGCCCTCTAGTGCCTGGAAGGGAGAACTACTGAACCAAACAGGTTGTCCGACTATTGGAGATGCTCTTACCTTGGGTGAAATGAGAAAACAGAGGCCCCAACAGAAACATTGTTTTAGTGTGCAAATATCTGTGTTAATCCTAAAAGAGTGTATTCTCATGAAATTTAGGTTTGCTCTTTTTGGTTCTTTTTCAATCACCAACCTTCAGAAAGATCACAATATTTTTCTCACTTCATTAACTTTAGCCAATAGGAAATGCCCCAAAACTCTCTCAAATATTTAAATAATCTTTCTTTCATAATCAAAATCATCTTCTACTTGTCATAAGGATGAATATTCATGTGGATCTTAAGTAAGATTTCTTAATTCCTACAGGTATAAACATAATTCAATGGATGTAATATTTTTCTTCAGGGATACAAATTAAGCAGGTTGTACGTTTTTAAATCTCCATTTTTTAGATATGTGGCAATGCGTGCTACTCATTTTAAGGTGTTCTACTAGTTTAATGTTCTAATCACACACACACCCTGGACCCAATCTCCGACATCCTCTTTTGTGACCACTCCTGTTCAAAGCAACATTAACAGACACAACAATGACAACCACAACACACAAACAAATTCAACCTAGGAATGGATAATGTGGTCACAGGCACTAGGAGGTTATTGATGAATGTAATTTTTTGAATCAGTATTTTGTTCTTATAACATCTTGTGTTTTTGTTCTCCATCCAGACTCTGACAGTCCTTCGATCTTACCATGTACTGGGCACATAAATTCTCTTCATTAAGAACTGGAACCACTGTTCTCATTTTGTGTAAACTCATCAGTCACATCCTGATGATAGCATATTCCAGCTCATTCCAAGTTGGAAATCACCAGTATAAGAGGAAAAGTGATACATATTACACGGTAACTAACAAGTAACAATGTTTGTCTAAAAGCCAGAGAGTATCCCCAAATGAAATTTATTATTTTAATACAGCATACCTGAAAGCAAATTTCGACTTATGATATCAACACAAGCTAATTTAGAAGATGGCAATAATACAATCGTACTTTGTATAACTGTCAGTTTGTACAAACCTTTAGCTTATTTTAATATCAATGAAAAGATGACTCTATCATAACGACTCAACTACAAATGATTTTCTGAGAAAAGAGAGTAGCATTCCTTGTGCCAAACAGCTTGGTTACAAACACAGTAAGAGACAAAAGGTAAACAAATGAACAAATGTGAACAACATCCTCTTTGCATAATTGGCATCCTCTAGGATTCTACTTTCAACCTGTCCTTTGCTTTTGCTCCCTCCGTTAACCAAATAACACAGAGTTGGACTGACCTTAGCTTGAGTCCTAGTTCTGCTTCTTACCAGCTGTGTGATTAAGCATTTGTGACCAAGCCCATTAATTAAAGTTCCTGGGACACATTTCCTCTTCTGCAAAACAGGTATCTAATGACTAACTTACTGAGCTTTGAACTTAACTAAAGAAACCATATGTACAGAACCTAATCCGAGTTAGGCTTACTAACCTATCCTGTGGCTTCAGCAAATTTAGCAACTAGGACATTTCCCAAAACAGCATCTTTAGCACTGGCTGGCCTCTCTCCTGAACTTTGGTCCCCCATTGCAGCATCAATTTTGATATCTTCATTTGGATAAAATGACCCATGTTCAAATTCAACATGTTAAAAATCAAACATATTTTCTGTTGTCCTAAGTTTGCACTGTTTCCTAATATCCTGGTTTCCTTTAAAGGCAGTGCCATCCCCCTTACTTACTTAGCTATCAGAGCCATCTTTGACTCCTCTCCCTAACTCCCTACCTACATGGAAGAGTTGTCAAGTCCTACTGTTTCTCCTTCCACAAAGTTTCTTAGATCTATTCCCATCCGTCCATTCCCATTGTCAGCATCCCAGTTCAGATAGACTACTTCTTTTCTGAGCTCTTTTGATGGACTACCAACTGCTCTGACTGACTTCAGCCTTTGCTCACATCATCTCATCTATACATTTCCTTTTGAAAGATTTTCTTTAACAACACCCCTTACCAGGTCAGTGTTTTTCTCTCATCTATCTTGCTCTGCATGCCAACACCTTGACATTCAAAGTCTTCAGGAATCTGACCCAACTTAACTTAAATAACCAATTCTCTCCCTAAGAGCATTTTCAAAATGTCTGATGCACTAAAAAAAAATGCAAATAGTTTCTGAATGGTTCCCATACCTTGGGCACCTCCATCCGTTAAGACTTTGATCATCCTGTTACTTCTACCAGGAAGGCCTTCCACCTGTGGAAACTCTACTCATTCCCCAAAGCGTGGATTAAAAACCACCTGCTCTATGCAGACTTCCCTCATCCTGCCTCCCCTTGCTCAACCACTTTTGCCCTTTATCATGTTCACTTTAGTTGTCTGTACATACACCTTATCTGTCTTACTAGATTGTAGGATATTTGAGAGCACAGTTCATATCTTCTTCATAGTAGGCACAGAGAAGGCTCTAAATAAACATGGTCTGGAAGTTGAAGTGAATGAAGGAACAACCACATAACTATGCAAGTCATTTAGGGAATTTTACATATGCCAAATATTTCTCAGCTGATGAATACTTTATACAAAGTAAAGTGTGAGTCACCTTATGATATAGAAGAATATTTTCTTCTGTCATCTTGAGAACTATATTTTTTAAATTTTAGCACTTGTGTCAAATTACTGTATTTCAACTGTAGATCTGAGACTGCAGTAGGAATATATTTTTATTTTAGTGCTTCTTAATTTATATAGCCTCCCTGATAAATATACCATATTTATCAATAAACTATTTTGAGTGTCTAGATAAAAATCTTTTGGAAACACAATTCATGCTGATCATATATCTTAAAGCTTCAAGATTTGCATAAAATCAACATATCTTCTCACTCTTAAAGTACTATTCTGTGGCACTCTAAAAGTAGTAAAAATATATATTTTTTAACATCAAAGAAATTCTAGCCTTATTGAGCAGTTTAAGTAAACTACTTTTTCTCATCCCTCCACTGGCAAATATTTTACATTACCTTTAAAAACCCTAACAATTCCAAGGAAGTGACTATGAAATTTGTGCCATAATGAATCTTTCTTTCAAGTAAGTAAAAGCTCAATACTTAAAACAAGAAAAGACTTAACATTTAACATTTATACAGCAATACACAGTTTCTCAACCTCAGAACAAATGACATTTTAGTCTGAATAATATTTTGTTGTGGGAACTCTCCTGTGCGTTGTAGAATGTTTAGCAGCAGCTACTTACTAGATTTTAGTAGGAACCCCTACTATGAAAACCACAAATGTCTCTAGACATCACCAAATATTCCTTGGGGGGAAATTGCCCCTACTTGAGTACCACTGCAGTAGTAGAATTATTTAGTACTTCTACTTGTTGTGTTTTTATTAATTAATCTGTCCATTCCATTTTTTCAGAGAAAAAAAAATAACCTCACTATGTTTTTTCCTTAGTCAACTATATAGAATTCATGGAAATGTTTGATTCTTCTCATTTGTTAGAGTACCAGGGATAAGTAGTCAGTGAGTGTCCGTTGAGTGAAACTCTACTGTGTGCTATGCACTCTTCTAGGCACTGCAGAAACAAATGTAATAAAAGCAGGCAAAAATCCCTGAAACTCACATTCTAGTGGACGAAGCAAGGCAATAAACAAATACATAAAATATATGGCATATCAGGGGGAGATGATAATAAAGCAAAAATTAAAAAAGCAATAAAAGGAGTCAAGGAATAAGCAGTGCTGCCGGAGCAGTGAGTACCTGGGGGTGAGGGTGGGGTTATAATTTTAAATAGGATGGTCAGGGCCAGCCTCACTGGGAAGATGACTTCTGAACAAAGGACCTGGAGGAGGTAAGGGAATGAGCCTTAGGACACTTGGCAGAATGGCTTTCCAGGTGGAGGGAACAATTGCAGAGGCCCAGAAGAGAGAACATGCCAGAAATAATGAGGGATAACAGAAAATTTGGAGTTCTTGGAGTGGTCTGAGGAATGGGGAGAGAAGTGGGGTGTATTCCCGGAGAATGGGAGCATGCATGGTCATCACATAAGACCTTGGAGGTCACTATCAAGGGTGGAAAAGTAACTGTCATGGAAAATCATGTATAAAATAGTGGGAAAATGTTTTATAATTATTTTCAATTGCATTGAGAATACTGTTCAGGATGGTTCAAGTACCCCAGGAAAGATGTCAATCTAGTCAACCTTCCCCAGAAGTGTCCACACTCCTGATCATTCCTTTCCCGCTTCCTTGATCCAAATTAAACAGTCTAGGGGGTCAACCCTTTAAAAAGATCTTGCTAAGAAATTTGCTTATTTAACTGATGTAAAAATGCATATGAAGGTGTTAATGGTTTAATAATGCTTCACCTAGGGATATTTGCATCTTAGAGGAAAGCCTTTTGGAGAATTGACTCTTTAAATTGATTTTTGAATTAAAAAAGTAAATTACTAGCTTGAGAACTGAAGTCATTTTAACAGGCCAGGGAATGAACTAAGATGTTACAGAAAAACCTCAACAAACTTTCTGGCCAACCCAGTACTTAAGGTACCTGGATCTTTTCAAGACTTGAACTTGAGTTCTGGATCTAAGGTCACAGACAGTCATCTTGTATTATCAACTAAATAAATATTAATTGAAATCCTATGATGTGCCACTCATTGTCTTCAGGGCTGGAGAGGCATTGGTGAGAAAGTTAAGTCCAGACTTTCACCAAGCTATTTTTTATAGAACGAAAGAGACACAAAATAAAGTGGTAAGTTAAAAGAGAATACTATTAGTTACTGGTAAGCACTATTGAGAGAATTAAAATACAGGGATATACTAGCCCGTCTGCCTACAACTTTAGAAGGGCAGTTAAGAAAAGCTTCTACCAAGAAATGATATTTAAGCTGAGATCTGAATGAAGAGAAGGAACAGGAGAAAAAACTTTCCAGCAGAGGAAATAACTAGACCAAAGGTAACAATAAGCTTGATATGAGAAAAAAAAAAAAAAGCCAGTGCCTCAGGCCAAGTAAATTATGGCAAATTATGTAGTCGGTAGAGATATGTAGTCAGAAAAGTAGGCAGAGGCCAGAAGGCCCTGGTAGTATATGATAAGGTATTTGTTTTTTTTTTTTTTTTCCTCTCTCTCTGTAATGGGTACTGAAGGAGGGTTTTAAGAAGGGAAATTAAGTGTTCTAATTTGTGTTCTAAAAAGATCATGGTTAAAGGTTCACTTGGGGGAACAGGCATAGGAAAGAGACTGAGACCAGTAAGAGACAATGGTGGTAGTGAAGGTAATGAGAAGTGGATTGACTGGGGATAATTTTTGGAGACAGAGTCAGTAGGCTTTTCTGATGAATTAGATGTGAGGGATAAAGAACAGAAAAGAATCAAGAGCAGCTCCTAAAGTTTTGGCTTGAGCAACTAGATGATGTGGTATACATTTAGTGAAGTGGGGAAGACTGGAGATGAGGAAACACATTTGGGGAGAAAAGGGAGAGTTCAATTTTGGAAATGTTAAGTTTCTGATTCCTGTGTAGACATTGAATAGAGATGCCAAGTTGGCCATGATACACAAGTCTGGATTTTCTCGGGAGAGGTCATGTCTAAGTTACAGATTAAAAGTCAGCAGCAGTGACTGGTATTTAATATCATGGGACAGGGAAAGTCACCCAGAGAGACTATACTGCTGGAGATAAGAAGAAGTCCTTATGCCCATGCGTGGTCTACATCCAAAGATTTTACAGAGGAAGATGAGCCAGCAAAAGGGACTGACAAGGGCAGGTAGTGATTTAAGAGGAAAATTATTAGCATATAGCATCAGAGAATTCAAGATAATGGAGTAGCCAATTATGTTAAAGTCTATGAGGAGTCAAGGGAAATAAGAACGGAAAAGTGACATTTGATATGACTACATGACAACTACATAGCCTCTCAGAGGTATGCAATGCCCCTTGGCTACTGTAGTTTCTTAAAAAAAATTTTGGCCATGCCAAAGTGATCGATGGAGAGACAAGGGGGAGAGAATTATGAGATGAAGTCAGAGAGCTCAGAGGGGGGACGACTGTACAGAACCATGGGAAGGACTTTGAATTTTATCATTCAAAGTATAACTGGAAGTCATCGGAGGGGTTTAAGCCGGGGTATTATATGTATACAATCTGGTTTCAGTTTCAGAAACCACAGGTGCTGGTGTAGGTAATGGATCATAAAGGGTGAGCAGCAGTGTGGAAGCAGAAAAATGGATTAGAGTGCTACGGTAGTGGTCCAGGCAAAAAAAGATGGTGGCTTGAAATGGGTGATAGAAATGAAGAAAGTGGTAAATGGCAGAGTGGGGACTCCCACAGTGGGCCTGACTTCAAAACTGTGTTCTTTTCCATTGTTTCACACTGCCTTTTAAGCCCAGGGATCCATCATAATTTGGCAATAATTCAGTAGTCAGTTCTGTAGATGCATGCCAAGTCACCAAGAAATTTCTCTTACAACAACACATAAATGTGACAAGGTTGGCATTTGTATAAGGAGCTTACATCAGATCTATCTGGGAAACAACAATAGAAATGGTGACTTAAAACACAAATAGGAACAACTTAAAGACTTAGGTGGGCATTTATGAATATTTTTTGTTAGATTTCTAGAAGAAACCTAACAAAGTCTTCCATTGCTAGAAGACATCTATCCAACAATAAATTATTTTTTTGTTAATAAAAGGGTACATTTTACATTGAAAACTTAAAGAATTAATGTTCATAGTAAAATGATAAATAAGGTATTTCAATTATAAATTGACCAATAAATAATAATCCTACAATTATATACTGCAACATATTTCTTTTCTTTGGATGTAACCTGGCCACTTATGGATCTAAGATTTAAGATTTGAGTTATCTTATCAAGACTCTAACCACAAAACCAAATCGTTAAATATACATCATCGTTTGTGTCCTGTAAAAGTACTAATTTTTCAATTCTTAGAGAAAATAAAGGCAACAGAATAACCATCTTTCGGCAACCCCTAAGAGGCAGATAATGGAGAATGACCCCATTCCAACCTGGAAAGGCAACATTCTTCAACAATGGCACATCTTGGCCATGATACTCTGCACATGTTCCTCCTCTGCAGCATGTCTTTTACAGCAGCATCTCCCATGTCAGAGGCACCCAGTGTCTCCTGGAGCCTTTTAATAGTAGCACTTAGCAATTGTCCTTGTCAGCTCTGGTTCCTGTAAAAAGTGACTTCCCAGAGGTTGCTCCCATGGGGCCTCAGGTATTTCTTATTTCCTCTCCCTGCTAGAAAAATACCCAGGTCTCCTGGTGGTAGTCAGGCTGTTTAGTTCTAAACTATCAGTGCAGTTCACAGCACTGCCCTTCAGAACAGTTTTCATGAAGGTCTTCTGAGGACCTTGTTTAAGGACTCATAGAGCTGCAGGAGAGAAGCAGCCAGCTTCATGAGATGCCACATCATGCCAAGTCGTACCTGTAGCTCCTCTCAGAGGCAGAGTCTGGCCTTTGGTTGGTACAAAACCTTATTCTCCTTAAGGGAGATTTACTGCTATGGAAAAGCCCTTTATTCCATCCTAGCAGTATCAGAACTCATGCAATCGAGGGGCCAAACCCACAACTTCTTCTTCGAATACTTCCCTTGGGACCAAGAGGTGCTCGCCACAGCTTTGGCTACCCAAAACTTCCTCAAAAGAGTAATACAAAGTTAACCCTAAAAGGGTTCAAGAATCATATTAGTTGGAGGAACGTATTTCAAATGACTGGCAGTCCCACTACCCTCCTGCCCTCTTATAGTCTCAAGGGATAATAGTAAATATAGATATGTGTATACACACACACACACAAAGACACACACACAGTGGAATATTACTCGGCCATAAAAAAGAATGAAATATTTCAGCAACATAGATGGACCTAGAGAATATTATGCCTAGTGAAATAAGTCAGACAGACAAAGACAAATACTATATGACAGCACTTATATGTGGAATCTAAAAAATAATACAAAACAGAAACAGACTCACAGACATACATAAAAAAGAAACTTGTGGTTACCAAATGGGACAGGGAGTGGGGAGGGACAAATTAGGAGTATGGGACTGACAGATACAAGCTATTATACATAAAGTAAATAGGCAACAAGGATTTACTGTATAGCACAGGGCATTATACCCAATATCTTGTAATAAACTACAATGGAATATATAATATGAAAAAAATGAATCACTATGCTATACACCTGAAACTAACACAACACTGTAAATCAATTATACTTCAATAAAAAAGAACGTAGGAGACTGCCTTGGAAGTATTTGAATGTAGAAGGCCCTTCTGTCCCCTCACACTGTGAAGGTGGAATGGAAGGATTCTTTCAAGTTCAATGGTGGTGCTCTTGGCTAGCTGACGTCAAAGACAAGGCCTTAGACTGAAAAGGATGGCTTTGATTTGTCAGCACTGTGGGAGAATCACCTGAGACCCCAGTTCTCTGACGACACTACACTATTATCTCATCATGCCTTAGAGTTATGGAATTTCCATGATATTTTGAAATTTGTCACCATACAGATCAGAGTTTGAATTCTGCCTCTGCTCTTTTCTAACGGGGAAAGCTCAGCCAGGTATCGTAACTTCTGAATATCTCAACTCTGTTTTATGTACTGTGAAGATAAGTACACTTAACCCATAGGGTTGTTGTGAGAAGTAAATGAGACACCATTTAGAAAGCTCCCATGGTTCATAATGGCGCACCGTGGATATTCAATAGATAGCAGTGATTATCGTATATTTTTCTTCATTCACAAAGGGAGAAAGTGTGGTACATAAAGGAAAGTCACTTGATGTCTCATGAAGACATGTTGTGAATCAAAGAATAAGAATCAAGGACTTCTAATATGTGCTTCAGGTGAAGCTTTGTTAAAAGACCAATTGAATACAAGTGAGATGTACTGGTGTCTAAATGATCTTTCCAGTTAGCACAGGGACTCCAGAGAAAATAATAGGCTGTTTACTCAAGTTCTTTGACTGCTGGAAACCTCCCAGATGCAGCTTGAGAGCCTTGGGCACAATTACAGGCTGCTGCCATCACTGCCAACCTGGGGAAGCAACAGCACAGTTGGATCTGTCTCTTGCTGTCTTTTGGCTCAAGGCAAGAGAGATGGAGAATGCCCACCTGCAGGGAGGATAGAGAGTCAAGGAGACAAAGAGTCTGGCTCATAAGAAATTCGTATGCCCCTCTCACCAGCCCTGCTCCTGCCCTTTCACCTGAGCTCCCCTCTTGAATGACTGAAACCACAAGGGACAAATTATGTCCACAAATGTATCAAAGATACGGTGTCCAACACGAGGTAATACGTGTGACTTTTGGTATTCAAATTACTCCTTGACAAAACATTTGATGTTTTGGATTGCTTTTAATGTAAAGCGTGTAGCTGAAACATGAGTGTGATCTGGAGGAGGAGAGGTATTGCACCTCAGACCTTTAAATATTTATATATTTTAGAATTTTAAAATTGTAGAATGAGAGAGAGTCTCAGAGATCATCCAGACATGCACTGTTCAATGTGGTAGCCACTTAGCCTCACATGGCTCTTGAGCAGTTGAAATGCAGCTAGTCCAGACTGAGTGCAGTATAAGTGGAAGATAGGAATTTTGAAGACTTAGTACAAGAATAGGAAAATGTTGATTTTTAACATAATTATATGTTGAAAATGATAATATGTTGGATATAATGGGTTAATAAAACTTATTATAAAATTTATTTCACCTGTTCGTTTTTACTCCTTTCAAGGCGGCTACTAGAAAATCTAAAATTACATATGTGACTTGCTTTGTGGTTCTTACAATATTGAAAAATGCTGTTCTAGACTCAAGCCCATATTTTATAGATGAGAAAACTGAGGGCCAGAGAAGTGATATCTGGAATCATATGGTGTTTTACAAATTTTCTGCCAGGCTAGATGACCACTAGATGTATGTTATGAACTAGTTAAGTTATTGCATTAGATATTTTTGTAATTATTTTATTTTGTGTATATATGTGTTCTGTTGTGCTTAAAATTGTTGATAAGTGTGTAAAATGCCATTCACTCCCATCTGAAAAGTTACAAGTTCAGACACTAGTATGAAATTTTGTATTTTTGCTTTAACTTTTATTCATAAATTTGAAATATTGTCATTGATTTTTAATTGAAAATTGTATTGAGATCACTATAGTTTTACCTTAAGTTGTAGAAAATAATATGGAGTTCTCTTGTATGTTTTGTGCAATTCTCTACAATGGTAACATTTTACAAAACTACAGTATAAAATCACAACCAGGATATTGACAGCGATACATTATACCAATCTTATTCAGGTTTCCTCAGTTATGCTTGTATTTAATTTCATGTGTTTGTGTGTATGTGTGTGTTAATTTTTTTTTTTACAATTTTATCACCTGTGTAGGTTGTGTATCCACTGTGACAGTCAAGATACTGAACAGTTCCAACACCACAAGGACCCTTCCTGCTGCCCTTTTATAACCACACCAACCTCATCCTAGACGTTTCATGTCTTTCCCAAACACTACAGTAATTCCCCCCAACCTATTTTTCTCTGTCAATTGTTTTAGCTACTCTAGGGCTTGTTCATTCCCACACAAATTTTAGAACAAGCTTGTCTATGTCTAGAAATAAAAATCTTGTGGAAATTTTCATAAGAATTGCATTAAACCTATAGATCAATTTAGGAAGAATTGACCAATTTACTATGATTTTGAGTCTTCCAGTCCATGAACCCATTATCTTCCCCCATTTGTTAGGTTCTCTTTGGTTTCTTTCATCAGCATTTTGTCATTGTCAGCAAGCATATCCTGTACATGTGTTGCTAAAGTGTACACCTAAGTATTTTACTTCTTTGGAGCAATTGTAAATGGTATTCTTTTAAATTTTAGTTCTGTATGTCCCTTGTTAGCATATTGAAATGTGATATATATTTACCTATTGATACTTTCTCCTGTAGCCTTGCTGAACTCACTCATTAGTTCTAGGAAGGCTCTTTTTGGGGGTGGGTTGAGGGGAGAGGGTAGGTTTCTTTTTGGAATTTTCTACAGTGATAAGAGTTCTATTTCTTCCTTTCTAATCTGTGCACCTCTTCTTTCTTTTCTTTGCCATATTACAGTGGCAAGTACTTCCAGCCGTATATTGAATAATAATAAGGAGAGTAGACCATTCTTCCCTTGTTTTCAATATTAGAGGGAAGGCCTTCAGTCCTTCATCAAGTAAGATGTCAGCTGTAGGTTTTCTGTACTTGTTCTGTAACAAGTTAAGGTCATTCCCCTCTTTTCCTAACTTGCTGAGAGTTTTTATCATGAATGACTGTTGGTTTTTGTCAAATGCTTTTTCTGCATCAATTGATTTGATTGTATGCCTTTTCTTATTTAGCCTGTTGATATGGTGGATTACTCTGATTTCTTTGTGAGTATTGAACCAGCCTTGCACACCTGGAATAAATCTCACTTGGTCATGTTACATACTTCTTTTAGCATATTGTTGGATTTAGTTTGTTGGTATTATGTTGAGAATTTTTGTATCAAAGTCTTTGAGAGATATTGTCCTGTAGTTTTTGTTATTGTTATTTTGTATTTTATGCTGTCTTTGGTTTTGCTGTCTGGTTAATACTGGTCTCATAATTATTATTTATTTTGATATGAAAAAATTTTCTTCACTTTTTTCCCTCCAAAATCTTGGTTTTATGCTATTTTGTAACCTACATTTTATAATAAAATCTTTTCTTTATAATTCTAGGCTTTTATAAAGATTAAATTAAAAAAGCATTCTAACAGTGTTTCATTTATTATCTAATTTATTGTTCATCACTGAACAATAAAATGCAATTTGTTAGCTTCCCATGACCTAAAAAAGTTTGAAGATCAAAACCCAAGGTATCTAGGGATTGCCCCAGCTCCCCAAAGTCATCAGTCATAGAGGGTGGGTAGCACTGCTCATACTTCTACGACCTTCCTTATTTACTATGACACCAGCTGGACTCCAAATCACCTGCTTTGTACAGATGCTTATGTTCTTTTGTTCACTGTAAGAAACAAAGAACTGACTGATGGAGAGGCAACAATAAGCGAATATTCAGGGAATATCATATACTTTTAATAAATCCCTTGTTTGTAAAGACAGATAAGTCAAATGCCCCCTAGGCAGAATGTTTTTATTTATGATACAACTATCCAAGGTCTGCAATTGAAGATTTATGTGCTATACTAAGCACAGAGTAAAGCTGAGTACCCAGCAGGTAAATTTTTTATGACAGCATAGACCTTAACATTTGGTCTGCTGGCAGTATTCCAATGATGATGGACAACTATATAAAGATATATATGCCAGTGATGATAGACATTCTCTCTCTCCCTCTCTTTTTCTCTCTCTCTCTAAATATATATATGGGTCTATGTATTGAAATGTTCCACACATATTGGACCATAAAAGTATTTTGATATTGTTTTTATAAATCATATCTTGAAACTTTAATACATGAACATCATATATAATGATTTCCATAAGCATCAATTGGGGAGCTTTATAAAAATACTGATTCTTGGGCTCAATTGCTAGAAATTCTGATTCAGTAAGTCTGAGATAAAGGTCCAAAATCGCACATTGTGTTTCACTGTACCCCAAAGACTTTTTCTGTGTGCTTGCTCAGAATTTTCTAAAATCAAATTGTGCTTTATGAGTTAAACAAACAAAAAATATAAACTTATTGTACAAAAGAGAAATTTCTTATCCACTCTCCAGACTCCTAGATTCTTATCCCCAGATCAACTGCTTTTAACTCTTAGCTATTTCATTTGGCAGTTACACATATTTCTAAATACATTTACACTACTATGTTTTGGTTTTTTCATCGACATGGCCTCATGAAAAAAGGAGGCTATAGCTCACTTAGAAACCACTGACGTACTTTTTCTTATACCCTGTTATTCTTCTAATGTTGTTTTATCACAATTTTTAAAAAATGAGGAGTCAGTGTTTTCACAATTATGCTTGTTTAAATACTACTCACGGCTGAGACATGTAACAAACTATTTCATTTCTCTCACAGCCTTGTTTTCTCTGCAGGTCATAATTTTTTTCATTTTTTTAGTTTTGTATAGACAGCGATCACACATTCTTCCCCATCTTTCTCACAGAATTGCACAGTCTTTTTCAATAAGATCAAGCACATGAAATAATCTATTGGTTCTGTTTTTTTCCCCTTGGAGATACCACATTTATATCCTTTCATCCTCCTGTTCCAATATGAATGAGTTGTTCTCTAGGTCTCCTATGTCATAAAGACTCCCTTCAACATTATTTTAAAGATTCTTTTTGGCACTCTCTTTTATTTGGATCTTCTCTCATTTTTGTAAAGTTTATTCAACAGAAGCTTTCTGAGATAGAGTGCATTTAAGATACATTTTTGAGACCACACATTTGTGATAATGTCTTTATTTTGCCATCACACTAGACTGATAACTAAGCTTATTACAAATATCTGGATAAATATCATCTTTTGCCAAATTTTTAAGGCTAGGATTCCATTATTTTTTATTTTTCTTTGCCACAAGAAGTCTGATTCTGCTTTGACTGTCAAGCATTGCATGCAGCAAACTTCTCTTGTATTATTATTTTTTCTGATAATTTCCTCCACCCTATTTTCTCTGAAGTTTTATCTTCTAAATTGATCCCCAAATCTCACCCTTTTACTCCATTTTCTATTTATTTACCCTTTTGTTGACATTCTGAAAGAATGATTAACATTACCTTTCAGTTCTTCTATTGTTTTATTTCAAACATCATACTTTTGATAACCAAAAGTTATTTCTTATTCTTGTATTTTTAAATAAAAGCCTGCATTTATTTCACAGATGCTATATATAACCTCATCTCTCTGAAGATATTCATAACAATATAGTTTGAACTCTTCTCCTGCTCCTTATATTGCATTTGTTTTCCCACTTTTTGCTCATTTTGCTCTTTGTCTTTAATGCAGAATTTTCCATAAGTGTCTATTGATCTTTGTGTCCATTATTCTTCAGCTCTGTGAGCCTGAGATTTGATAGACTTTATTGTAGGGCAGTGCTTCTCAGCTCAAGGGTTTTTTTTTTGTTTTTTTTTTTGTTTTGTTCCCAAAATGGACATCTCCCAATATCTGAAGACAGTTTTGATTGTCTTGGCTGGGTAGGGGTTGCTGCTGACATCTGTGTGTAGAAGCCAGGGGTGCTGCTATACATCCTACAGCGCACGGGACAGAACCCACAACAAAGAATTATCCAACTCCAAATGTCAACAGTGTCACTGTTGATAAACCCTAATGTAGAGTGATGAGGAGGCAAGGTCCCAGGCATTCTGCCGAGTACGCCAACATTTTAGTGTGCATATAGGACTTCATTTTCTTTGTGTCAGTTTTTATGAAGAAGAATTCTCCAGACTCCTGCCTACCTTAGCTGAGTCAAATGATACTTTAGAAATGCCATTATAGTAGTACAACATTCATAAAGCATATTAATATTCCAGTTAAAATTCTGTATACTATAATTCATTTCAAATATAATTGTTTATTGTAGACTTCTCTTCTCCACCCTTCTCTCCCTTGCCACCCCCAAATAAAAAACAACTACACTCTGTACCTCTATTCATCTACCGTTCTACATTACCTAAAAATAGTCATAAATTCTTTAAATTCGACCTTTTTTCCTGAAAATACTTTCATGTTATTTTCCAAAATAAATATGTAAAATTCTAGGCTCAACTTGAGAAGTAATAATCAGCCTTGTTAATTCTATCACAATAAACACAGTGAAATATGTCAGCACAATGAAGAGAGACAGATTCCAGCAAGGACACATTTTACAAACATTGAGAACCTCAAAAATCACATAAATGAGGGTATTGTTGCATAAATTATGGGGCACATGTGCAAAAAGAATGTTATTCAGCTATTAACAATGGAGTTTTTAATTAATGATATAGGAAGTATGTGTCATAATATTAAGTGGGAAATGCAACATAATTTTGAAACATATTTTGATAATGATTTTCAAAATAAAGTATGCACATATTCTTTGATCCAGCTATTCCACTCTTACAAATCTGTAGTATGGGCATGCCCCCCCCAATATGCAAATATATGTGTATAAAGATTCACCACTATGATGGATGGCAAAAGCTGGAAACAGTCAAAATGTGCATTAGTCGGCAACTGGTTACATAAAGCTTACAAATCGTGGTACTTGCATGCAATGCCATACACTGCAATCATCTAGAAGAACAAGGAAGATTAACATGTGCCGATAGGGGAGCACATTTCATGTTGTCATAAGTGCCAGAAGAGGCTTTTTTTTTTTTTTTTTTTTTCATTTTTAATTGCTTTTAACTGCATAGATTTTTTTTTTTTTTTTTTTTTTTTGAAAGGAAGCTCATGAAATTGTACCTGCTTTTCTCTCTGAGGTGTGAGAATGGGAGTTAGGAGGAGACAAAATTTTTACTTTTCAGTTTTGTCCCTTAGGTACTGTTTGCAGTTTTCGCAATGAACATTCTTTTTTATTATTAACAAGGAAAATCACAGTCTGGAAACTTGGCTATGATGGTGGTGCAGAAAGCATGGGGGATTTACGGATCTAAAATTTGGGAGTGGAAACAAAACCAGTGGGGAACACACTTTATAAGGGCAGAATAAATACAAAGGAATGAAGACATGAAAGATTATGGCATGCCATTAGGAAGAATATTCAAGCATGAGTATGGCACATATAATTGAAATGATGTTCAAAGTATTATTCTTGAAAAAGAAAAGTTCGAGGTCAGTATTTGAAATCAGTTCTGACGTGTCTTATCACAAGAAGTCAAGGTGTGTCTAGAGTGTAAAAAAATAAATTTCTTCAAACAAGGTGCACTTGAGTATCTACATGTTCTTTCAAATCCTGCGCTCGCTTTGGCTCTTTCAACTGCCCAATTCATTCCATACATGAGCTTCACGCAGCTGTGTGAACCCAGCGAACAGTAAATAGATTTGTATTTTGCTTTTATATCATTAATAAATGACAAACAAAGCATTTGAGAACAAAAAGTGTAATGACGTTGTTAGCATATGTTCAATAACCTTTTATAAAATACTCCCAGCTTCTTGTTTCTGGTGCAAGGAGTGACTTTTAAATCTGTTAGAATTTAGAAACATCGAGATCCCTTGCTTGCTTCTTTGTGTGGAGCTGCCTTGTGAGTTAGAATAAAAGATCCTTGGGGACAAAAGCTATAAAGCTCTTTCTTACAACGAAAGAAAGAGAGGCAATGCACTAAAGATGAAGAAGTGAAACATAAACTAAACTTAAGAAAATAGGACAAAGTGAGGAAAAATAAAGAAAGAAGAGGGAAGATAAGAAGGGGTGGGAAGGGGACTGGAGAGAAGAAAGGACAGATGCTCTTGTCATGTACACAATTTTGTCCCTTTAAAAGTGCTCCTGCAGCTTTATCATCAATTATCAGGACTTCAAAAAAAAGCTAGAGTAAATAACGAAGGGTAGAGAGAGGGGCTTAAAGAAAAGCAGGTGTGGGGAAAACGAATGCCTGAGCGACCCCTTCACGTAACATCTGCTTTTCAATAGGCTTCTCACAGAGTTCTACTCAAAATCAAACCTGAAAAGACAGTGGGTTGTTTGTTTGCTGTTGGTTTGTGTAACGCTTATTCTATGGTAAGTGCCTAATAAAACTGAAAATACCGTGGCACAAAAAGTAAATCTGTTTTAAGCAAGACAGTCTAGTACATAGCTGTCATCCTCTGAGTGGGCGATAAGATCCTACAAAAATCTCCTTTAGAGAAAAAACACTGAAGACCACTTGGGAAACAAATCTGGAAACTGTAAGGTGTTTTGGAATCTTTTCTTCCAGTTTTGTTGTTTTCAGAGACCTTTCCAGACTCCCGAGTGCACTAAAGTTTTTCTACAAACATATCTTTTTACTGATCTTTATTTTTCTTTATTTCCATTTTTTATGGAGCATGTATTTCTACTCTAGTATTTGTCAAAGCAATCCTGTGAAGCCATTAAGTTATGCAACTGGGACCAACATATATACCAGGGTAAGCCTAATGAGAAATGCCAGCTAATGTTCCCACCTTATTTCTCTCTTTTATTCGTTTACTCTACTTTTCAACAAGTACATACTGAAGTTCTGCTAAGTGGTTTGGAGGAAGACAAGCAGTTTGGTCTGGACTAATGGGAAGGTAATTGATGGCGGGGGTGGAGGAGATTTGAGAGAGGGTGCATGGAGAAGAATTTACCAGTGGGATGACACGCTGAAAACTGAATCACAGTCCTGGATTTATGCCATAAGATCTGGGGGTTACTTGAGAAAGCTTTGTGTCTGATAGTAATTTGGGAATCAGTATGTATCCTAACTTACATCACTCAAAAATGTGGACCACTGCCAATGTTAAAAGTGGGATATAATTATACATGAACATATAAAAGCACATATACACATTTTCCTGCTTATAAAAATAACTCACTGTAGAAAAATATAAAGACAAAGAAAACACCAAAAACTGAAAAAAAAATTGTAATTAAACCCCACCACAGCTAACGAGCACTGAGTTAATTTTTTCGTATTTCCTTACAGTCTCAAGTCATACCTCTCCACCCTGCCCCCCCATAACTGAGTACAATTAATATATTTTATCTTACATTTCTAAATAGTGTAAACTGCACTTTTGCAGGTTCTTTAAAACTAGGGTCGCCAGATTTAGCAAATAGAAATACAAAACACCCAGATCCATTTAAATTTCAGATAAACAACAAGTAACTTTTTAGTTTAAGTATGTCCCATGCAATATTTGGGGCATACTTATACTAAACAAAGTATTCAATTGTTCATCTGAAATTCAGATGCAACTGAACATCCTGTTTTATCTAGCAACCTCATTTAAAACACATCGTGATTGTAATTTTAAAAGTCTTCAGAAGATTAGATTACATTGATATATCATAACTGAGGACTTCACCATTCCCTCTTTGCTGGAAATACATATTTCCAATTCTTTATTCTGCTAAGTGTTGCTGAATTTTACAATATTTCCCAAGAGAGATGCCTAGAAATGAAATTATTGGGCCCAAGGGCAAAAACAAGCTTTTCAATTCATGATAGCAATTATCAACTTATACTTGCTTTCATCTTTCCTTTGCCAACACTATAATTATTTTTAACAATCCTAGCCAATTTAGAAGGTAAACAATTGCACACTTATTTTACACTAGATAAAATATATTTAATGTAACAATTTTATGTTCAAAGAAACTGTTTATTCACATTTAAAAAAAATTATTGGAGTATAGTTGATTTACAATGTTGTGTTAGTTTCAGATGTACAGCAAAGTGAATCGGTTATATATATATATATATATATATATATATATATATATATATATACCCTTCTTTTTTTTTTTTTAGATTCTTTTCCCATATAAGCCATTACAGAGTATTGAGTAGAGTTCCCTGTGCTATACAGCAGGTTCTTATTAGTTATCTATTTTATTAAAAGTAATTCCTTTTTAGCTACTCATACCTGTGCTTCTTTTCCAATATGTAAGTGTATTTAACAGACTGCTGTATCCCTATTCAGAGCCTCCTCATATTTCCCTTATCTCTTCCCTAAGTCCAGTCTTATCTTTTACCAATCTCTATAACATAGCCAAAATTACATTTATAATATAAATCTGATCGTATTTCTCTATACTTTAAATGCGTCGTTGACCTATTCCCGCTCACCCCATTAGCAACGGGATTATGTTTAAGTGCCTTAAGACATGTGAGATTTTCAACAGCTGCTCATGTAGTTTTCCAGCTCACTTTCTAGCCATCACGTATCATATTTTAGACACTTGGACTAACTTTCAGTTCCCCAAGTGCCCCGAGCCATGCAACATATCCAGGACCCCTGCAAATGCTTCTCCCTCTGCCAGCAATGCCCTCTATCTTTGGTCTGTCCTTCAGGGCTTGGTCAGTTAGCTGCCTTCTCTATGACCCTTCTCCTGCTCACCTTGGATAGAGCTGCCCCAACTCATCCACCTCGCTTGCACTCTTTTTCTTCCCAGACACAAGCTGGCTGAGGGCAGGGACTGTACCATCTTCAATTGGTTTTGTGATATAGTGAAATGCCTGGAACATGGCAGATAACCAATTTACAATAACAACAATAATAAATCCATAAGTCTTAAAGCACTTAAAAATGGTGAGGCACTCTGCAAAGCCCCCTTTATCTGTTTAAAGTCTTTTCATTTCATACAAATCCAGTGAATTAGGTAATATTATGTCCACTTACTTTACAGGTGATGAAACTGAGTCCTAGAGAGACTAAACAACTTGTTTAAGTATATAGCTTATAACTGGAATAGCCAGTTAGCAACTGAGTTTTGAGCTAAAGTTTTCACCATATAAGTGGATCAGGGACAGAAAAACCATCTGATCTCCATCATGAAGGAGCTTTCAGTGTACCTCAGGAGAGAGACATACATATAGTGGTACTGCTGGTGGTCCAAGGCAACGTATGCTGCTGTGGGGAAAGAAAAAGACCACAGGCTTAGAATTTTGAACGATCCTTCTTGGGGTTTACTCAAGATCTGCTCACGGGAAGAAATGAGGGGAGGTGACTGCTAGCAAAAGCTGATTATTGGCATAACAATTGTAGAACATCTCTTTTGTACATGAGTATAACTCAAGATCCCCTCAGCCCAGTGTTACAGAAAAACTGAGAAAGACTAAACTCGGTATATCTCTGGGCAGTCAGGAAAAGGCTTCAGACAAAAGATGGGATTTCAGGGGTACTGAGGGTACCAAAGATTTAGATAAGAATAAAGTAGAGGGAGTTCTAAGGAGAAGGGATGAGGTTAGACAAAAAAGTACATACAGGGACTTGAAACTAACTGTTTAAATGAACTGAAAGTCATTGAATAGAGATTGGTAGGCAACTCCTGGAAAAAAACATGTTTGGATGAGAGAGGACTGGAAATCACTTATGTCAGCATTTCCTAAAAAGGTCTATTTGGAAACCCAGGTTTATGGAAATGTTAAGAGGTATTTCATGAAATGCACTTCCTATGGTAAAGTAGATTTAACTGGTTAAAACAAAACTCTACAGAGTTTTTCATGTCAGGACTTTCAGGGATTTCAATATGCTAAAATTCCCTGAGACCCTGCAAGAAAAGGATACAGCAACCCTCTGGGTAAGAGTGCAGGTCCCAGAGTCTGACATACCAGGGTTCAAATTTTGACTCTGATTCTTGCCAGGTATGTAACCTTGGATAGATCCCTTACCTCATTCTAGGCCTTGGTTGTTCTTTTCTTCTATTAATCAACTACGTAGAGTTTTGAGGATTAAGTAATACAGAGCATATATGGTCTTAAGTGTCTAGCACAAAGGAAATCCCCAGTGGATATGAGCTATTTGATGATTATTAATTCAGCAAATTCTTAGTTGATCAGGAAGCCTTTTTAAAAATTTTTTTTTTTTAATTTTTAACTGTGAAACATCTAGCAGGACAAAGATTCCAGACTATCTTTGGGAGACATTGCTGTAGTTAAATATTGCCTGTGAGAAATTGCGGGGACAGTTTTGAAAAGGTTTAAATGTCAGGACAAGGAGTTTAGACTTTGTCTTATAAAAAAAAAAGAAAGTTTCCAACTGACCGGGGGAATGTATACTGAAACAGAGTTTTAGGAAAGTGTATAGCATAACCTGGATGGGAGAAAATGGAATATGGGCAACCAATTAACAGGTAAGTGCACTAGTTCCTTATACAGAGACAAGAGTCAGAACTGAGGTGGTAGAAAGTGGTGATGAGGTTGAATGTGACAGATACCATAGAGCTACAGATAAAGAGAACCTGGCAATTGATTATACATGGGTTGTCTGCTTTCCGTGCTTTGTAAACCACAACAGATATGTTGATTCATGATTACATTGTAAAAGCCTGCTATTTCAAATTTTCAGATAAGATTTTCAAAACTACTGTTTATTTTGAACAGTCATGATATTGATTTGGTATTTTTCCTGTACAGTTCATATATAATAGTATCAGTTTTTAAAAGAAAAGTGTGGGTAAAGAAGATGTGGTACATATATACAATGGAATATTACTCAGCCATAAAAAGGAACAAAATTGGGTCATTTGTAGAGATGTGGATGGATCTAGAGACTGTCATACAGAGTGAAGTAAGTCAGAAAGAGAAAAACAAATATTGCATATTAATGCATATATGTGGAACCTAGAAAAATGGTACAGATGAACCGGTTTGCAGGGCAGAAATAGAGACACAGATGTAGAGAAAAAATGTATGGACACCAAGGGGGGAAAGTGGTGGTGGGTGGGTGGTGGTGTGATGAATTGGGAGATTGGGATTGACATACATACACTAATATGTATAAAATGGATAACTTATAAGAACATGCTGTATCAAAAAATAAATAAAATAAAATTCAAAAATTCAAAAAAAATGTGAAAAAAAAATTTTTAAAAATAAAAGTGTGTGGTGTGTGTGTGTGCACACGTGGGTATGTATATGTACAAGGTTTGTCAATTCATTCTTGTTTCCTTCAAATTAATTAAACTTTCAAATGATAGATTTATTTTTACCTTAGCACTGCTTTATCAGTACTCCTTTCTAATTATAGCCTGTGTTCCCTGGACATCTGAGGACCAGATTACTGTTTAGTGCCTCTGTAATTGGCTCAAGAAAACACTTTGAGTTTCTGAGCTATCATTTCCACCAGGTTTTCTGGTAGAGATTATTACCGTCTATCCTCATTCAGTGATGCACTGAAATCAATAATCACTACACATTTCCCAAATGTCAAGAGAGTCTCATTTTAGGATAGAAGTGAGAGCCGGATTTGACTCCAACATAGCATTGATTTGAATCACTTTCTGCTGCTCTCAATGGCACCATTTTCTATTAGTTGTCACTCATGTTGGTAGATCCCAAATACCTTTGCCCTCAACTGCAGTGGCATTCTATGGGCTGCAGCAACTGCCATGATTTCCATCACATCTCATTAGTGGAAACTTATGGTAGCTTCTGGAAACAGCAACTCCCAGCAGTTCCTCTTCTCTTAATTCTCCCTTCCTCCTCCATCCCCTGCTCCTCCTTTTTCCCTTCTCCCTTTCCTTCATGTCCCCCCATCTTCTCTGTCCTCCTTTTCCTTGTCTGTTCTTTTTTCTTTCTCTTCTTAGTTATTTTAAGCCACCGTATACTTAAAGTCAGATACCGTACTGAGCCCTTGTATGTATTTATCTCAGTTTAATTCAATGACAACTTTTTGAGGCAGGAATAACTATGTCCATTTTAGATATGAGAAAACAAAATCTCAGAAATATCCACTTGGATTTTGGAGCCTGGGTGACTCTAAAGCTCATATCTGACTCCTGAAGACAGTGGTGGCAACTTCTCATATGGGAGGCTCCTTGGTGTAGCACATGATAGCCTCCTCATGAGGTGTTGTGAGGGCCCCTGCTGGAAAAGCTAAGACACATGTCTGATCTCTCAGTCATTTAAAGAGCACGCAGCTCACCTGGACAGCCACTCAGTGCAGACTCCCACCTGAGCTGCCACTGCTCCATGAAATGGTGAGCGGTTCCTTTAAGGGTACCTTTGTCAACTAGGTACAGGGTCACCCTTGAGGGTTTTTATCTTTTCCTTTTTTTTTTTTTTTTCCTATTACACAGTCCCAAAAGGAGAGATGGAAAGGTGGAGGTATATATATATATAGTATTAGTCAGGGTTCTCCAGAAAAACAGAACCAATAGGATGCATACAGATATATATAAGAGGAGATTATAGGAATTGACTCACATGATTATGGAGGCTGAGAAGTCTCATAATCTGAGCTCTGCAAGCTGAAGAACCATGAAAGCTGATGGTGTAATTCAGCCTGTGGCACAAGGCTGAGAGCCAGGGAGTCACAGGTATAAGTCTCTGGGTCCAAAGGCCTGAGAACCAGGAGCGCCAATGTCTAAGAGCAGGAAAGGTCCAACATCCCAGCTCAAGAAGAAAGTGAGAGAATTCACCCTTCCTTTGCCTTTTTGCCTTAATCAGGGCCCCAATGGATTGGATGATGCCACACTGGGGAGGGTGGGTCTTCTTTTCTCAGCATACTATAATATATCAAATGCTAATCTCTTCCAGAAACACCCTCACAGACACACGAAGAAACAGTGTTTTACCAGCTATCTGGGCATCTTTTATCCTAGTCAAAATAATCATCAAATATATATGAGCTACATATGAGAAAAAATGATATATATAAGATTATATATATATAGGATATACATATGATTTTATATATATGATTTCATATTTGTGTTTTTTTCTATCTATCTATCTATCTATCTATTTATCTATCTATCTATCTATCTAATCTATCTATATCTCCTGGCAGCTGTTGCTACTAGGTACTTGGAAGTTTTGAACAGTCATTTGAATTTAGTTTTTTATATGTAAAAACATGGCTAATAATACCTACTTTACAGGACCATTGAGTCATTTCATAAAATATCTTATTGAAAGTCCTCAGTGATACCTGGCATTCACTGAGTAATCAGTAGCTGGTAATAATCTCTCCTTCCCTTCTCTTTTTCCTTACATCAAATACATTATTTCCCCCAAAACTACAGCAATTTATTTGCATCTCATTGTCCCAAGTTTTGAATGCTGTAATTATCTTGATTCCACAGATGCTCTGACGATATCAGAATCTACCCCCTACCAGTGTGAATTTTTCATCAATTTGTTCTTTGAAAATTATATTCAGCATGCGTGCTTTTTATGCTGCCTTTTCTATATTTGCTGGAATTCACATCTTATGATGCTTGCATTGCCCTGGGAAGGGTTATCTTTTGGAATTACACCAACGTTATCCCAGTGTTATTAAATCATATAGATGTGCTTCTCTGCCACTTTATCTAATATCTTCTTTGAAGTTCATTTTAGAATCAGAATTAGAAACTCATGTAAGCATGCTTTATTTTTTAAACAATCTATGACATTTTGGAAAATTCTTCACTTTTGCCACATACGTAAATTGAATAACTAAAGTTAAATCATTTCTTTAGCTTTTGGAAAATAATTATGGTTCATCAACTATGCTTCCTAGAGGAATCACTGAACCAAAAATACACTCTACATGATAAATTACAATCTATTTAATAAGCTGAAAATTAAGAAGAGGTAGCTCAAAGGAATGTAAATAAACAGGCTCCGAACACAAAGCTTTCTTTAACACAAAATGAGAACTTCTCTAAAGATACATGGTAAAAGGTACACTTTCAACTATATTTAGAGTAAAAACTTGCTAAAATATTCCTAAACTGTATCTTTTAGAAATCTATATCTCCATATGCCATGACAAACATCAATATTTATTTATACATTTACAATAAAAGCGGTGTTGACTTTCTCCTCTGAAGCCTACAGAAATAAAATGTTTTACAGCTCCTTTGTATTTTAAAACTTCAAAATTTCATTGAAGTTAGCTGAAAAATAGTACAAAGATGTAGTCTTCTTTGTGAAGGAATTTTAATTCTTAATCATTTTTACAAATTTATTGCAGAGGGGTCTTTTGAGGATTAATGAGAAAATATTTCAAAGCACTTTCTCACTAATTCTCAAAATCTTGGATAAGTTTTAGATAAAATGAGAAGGATTATATTACTATTATTCACAGTAAGAAAGCTATAGTATCAAGTAGTTCCTTAGCTAAATTTTATAGGATGAAATATATAAATCACTAAGAGTTGAATTATTAAATCTAAATGGTACCCAGTCCACAAGTGATATCTCATGCTACATTGCAGACTGTGAATTAGATCTTTTCACAGCTTCAAATGAATCATATTAGAAATATTTGGTGGCAGATGTATCTCCTGTTATTATTTTATGTGGTCAGTGCTGTTTTGTACATCAAGATTTTATGCATAATATGTTTATTGGAATACACACTATCCAATTCAACCTAAAGCTTGTTATTTTGTGCTTAGGTCTAAGTTAGTGGGGAAACACTAAATCAAACTCAAGAGCAGTTTAACTGAACACAAGACACTTTGTACCTAGTAAGTATATGGGAGACAGAGATGAGAATGTCACCTTTTGTACCTTCCATGATCAAGTAAGAAAATCAAGCCTGGCAAGATATCTTGAACAAAAGAACAATTAAAGATACAATCAAAGCAGTAGGAAAATGCTTTTGAATATAGGTGAGATGTAGTGAGATTAATTCTGTCTAAGATATGCTCTGGGAAGGCTTTTCGGAGAAAGCGTTTGAAAGGTATTAAGCAAAGAGGGCACTTCCATAAGAATATGTGGAAGTAAGGTTTTTATCCTTGGAACAGGTGAAAGCAGAGAGGTAGGAAAGTAAAACTTAGAGGGTAGAAGTAGTAGGAGAATGGGAAGTCAGCATGGCTAGTGATTAAATAAGTGTCCACGTTTGCTTGGATTGTCGTAAGAGACAGCAGGCCAGAGAGGAGCTATAGGCTCAACAAGAACCCAGAAGGAAGTGAACTTGAGAAGTGACTGGGAAGGTTTGCTCAACAAGCATTTACTGGGCATGTCATGAGTGCTGGGAGATGGGGACAGGAAGATAAAGGAAATTACACTCTAGTGTGAATGGGGCTATGATGGATGTCAGCATAGGGTACCACAGAAACATTTAGGAGGAGCTTTTCTCCTGGAAAGGAGATAGAAAAAGCAGTCAAAGTGAAATGGAGGATGTCAGAGAAAGGTAAGAGACTTCAAAGATGAAGCAACAGAATTCAGCCACTGAATAGTTGAAGGAAAATCAGAAAAAAGTTCGCTAGCACAGGGAGATCAGCTCGGTGGTTTGTGACCACCTAGAGGGGTGGGATAGGGAGGGTGGGAGGGAGATGCAAGAGGGAAGAGGTATGGGGACATATGTATATGTATAGCTGATTCACTTTGTTATAAAGCAGAAACTAACACACCATTGTAAGGCAATTATACTCCAATAAAGATGTTAAAAAAAAAAAGATGAACCTGAAGTTCCTGATTTAAGACAGGAGGGTCTAAGACTGCTAATGCTGTGAACAGAATTAGGAAATATAGAAGAAGGAACAACTTTGAATAGAAGACAGAGGGTTCAGCTATGGGCATGTCAGGTTTGAAACATTTGAGGACAACCTATCTGGAAGTTTTCAAAACACACTAGGAATTGGTGGTCTGGAGTTCACAGGGGAAGACAGATATGGAGGCATCTACGTGGGAGTCATCAACATAGACAAAGGGCTGAAAATATGGTACCCAGGAGAAGCTTAAGGGTAAAGCAAGCTGCCGAAGAGGAAGAAGAGCTAGTGAAAGCAATTAAGAAGGCGCTATGTTACATCGGCCATGTAGTTATAAAAGACACATCGTGGAAAGCTACCAGATGGCCTCGTGTTTGTTTGGATGTGCCTAAGCATATCCGACAACTTTAAGAGAAAGTATTTTCTTCTCTATTTTTCTTTTAATTAGGTGTGTTTAGGGTTGGCTCCAGACTTTTATTCATCTTCTTAAAAACTGATGATTGTAATGTTGATTCATGGTTCCTGATCTAGTGATGATTTTTTTTTTTTTCTCGAAAGTTAAAACTAGTAAAAGAATTAGCAGTCCCAGTATTCCATCTAGAGATATTTTAGGAAAAACAGTATCTCATTAAAGAGTTATTGTATTCAAAAGAAACAGGATAATAAGGCCAGGCAATTTTGCAACTGTCTTCATTTCCTTTAGATTCGAGGTAATAACAACCTCTTCACACAGCTCTAGTTCTTTGATTTTTTTGAAAATAAATGCTTGAAATTAAATAGGAGATGAAGGAAACCTCAAGCAAACAATCTGAAAGACCTATTAGCATTTAACCTCTTAATATTTAGTGGTGAAAAGAGTTTACATGTGCAATTGTTACAATAATGATTCCCTGAAGCTCTCGGGGGCCTCCGTACTTTAGTGGGGCTAGATTTTCAAAATACAATTTTTATAATAACCCAAAGCAGGAAACAAAATTACTCACGCTTCATTATATTTTAAACATAGCAATACTTACTACTGCACCTCTAATGTAATCAATACTGTGTTAAATACAATTATAAACTTTACATATTTATTGTCGAATATATCACTTATATCCCTTAAGCACTGACAAGAAGAAAATATTTACCGTTTTTTTGTCAGCAATTTTTTTTTAAATACCATTATTAGAAAAATCTTTACCAAGTCATTTCTTATTACTTTGAATCAGAACGGTTTTACTTCTCTGCCAAGGAAATGTAGCCAACTTCAGCTGTGCATTAAGAATAATGGTCTAGCAAGATAGCAAATTCCAATTTCTTATGATCAGAGAATCTTATTACCTTTATGCTCTCGCTGCCTTCCTGTTCACATAGGAAGTTAAAAGATGTTTTTTCAGTTTGAATTTGCTTAGCTCTACATTCTTCTAAGTGGAAAGTGATGTTCTGGGGACTGGCCGAGCACTAACTACATCTAAGAAATGGAATTCCAAAGCCCAAGTTTATTTCCGGTTGCTGTTGAATTTCCCCATTTGTTGTTAAAAGTGCAGACTGCAAAGTAGCATATTGTTCATGACAACTTTGCACAATGGTGGAGATCTGCAGATGGTGTGTCTTTTCAAATATGATAAATGCCTAATTTAATGCTGATGTGTGGCAATCAGGACAATGCTGCAGGCTTCTAGGGCTCAGGGATGTCTAGATAGTAGATCCAGGGGGAGCAGGTGGGCTCAGGCCCATGTGTGAGCTTGTAACGCAACATAGCAAATGTCACCCGCTCTAAATCTTAAAGCATGAAGCTAGAGGAGACCACCATTCTTATAAATGAACAGATGGAAGTCCAGGAAAGTTAGGTGATAGGGTCAAGGCTTTGGGGTCTGGTAGTGCCCTGGGTCAGGGGTCACTGCGCAATACCAATGTGATTTGTTTTGAGAAGCATCCAGGTCGACAACAATCTCAAGACTGAATTTCTATAGACAGATCTAAGCCTGATTTGTTTTATAACCCAGCATAGATTCTGACACACTGTAAATATCAATCAGTGTTTAAAGAATGGAAGTGAATCAAAATGATTTAAAGTACTCTGAACCATCTGTACCTTTTGCTGGTGTTCTCCCCTTTATGATGGCTTCGCTGTGTTTCTCTTCTAATTAATGGCCAATCTATTTGCCTTATCTGAGTGATAGATACCTTCCTGCTGATCCTAAAATGCTACGGGGTGTATATTTATTTGTGCTTATTAAGAGGATTAAGTTAATTGGATTAAAAGTGGTATTTTATTTTTCTAGAATTCAACCGCAAGGCAGAGTTGTTAAAAGAAAGTGAGAACCAGAGTCTGAAGATTCTCAGTTTTCAAAGAAGAATGAAGGATCAGAGAGGCTGAGAGGCTTGCTCTGGACCACACAGCAGATGAGTGTCTTGTTCCACATGAAGGTTAGCTTCATCTAAGGCATGTGTCTGGGACTCTGTTGGAAATATTTACATACAAAATTGTGTTTAACAATTATTAGGTTCCTCATTTTATAGACTAGGAAGCCAATGTCCAGAGAGGTTAAGGCACAAGTAGATTTCCCTGTAAATTGGAGGTGAAATTGGAATTTGAATCAGGATCACCTGATTTCCTATGCTTTTCTCTTTCTATTCTACCATGACTCCTTTGGCTAGAGCGGGAATTTGAGCAGTTACATGAGTTGAACTCATTTCTTTAGACAAAGGACTACAGATATTAATTAGCTTTGGTAATCAGGTGTTTCCCAACATGGTATCAAAATACTATGTAATTTTTCATTCAGAAAAAAAAAAAAAACTGTACTCCTCTATTGGTGGTACATCTTCCATGTTCTCTGCACTACCATCCATTCATTTAGTTCTTCCATTCATTGTCGAGCCCCTGTGATAAGCCACACATGCCAGTGGAGATGATGGAAATTCAAAAATTAATGAAACTTAGTTCTTGGTGTCACGGGATTTATAGAACAGAAAGGGGAACAAAAGGTTGGGGTGAGGGTGTACAGGGGAAAGCCTTTAGGGATAAAAATAGATAAACAACAGTAACAATAAATAGTGAAATAAGAAAGAGGCTCTAACAGCCACTTCTAGGTCGTTTAGGAAGAGATGGGATATTTGGGTGGTTTTACTGTTTGGAAAAGGATGATCTTATGTATGATAAAGCTTTGGAAGATCTATTGTAAAAGATATTTAAGAGGCTAGGCTGACTGCCATACAAACTTGGTATGAATTAATTCCATGGTTTCCTGGTAACCACCATATTATTCATAGGTACATTTTTTGGCTTTTGAGAAGGGCTAGCCCACTCTTAATGTTTTTCCCAACATTCACTAACATCAAAGCCTTCATTGGCTATTTCCTTCTTTGTTCATTGCCCTTCCCCTCTGTCACTGAGGAAATATTTTAGTGTTAGAAATATTTCTTAATTGAGAAGGACGTTGAAATAGAAGAAGGATACTGGGTAAGAATTGCTCATGATATCTCCTTCTCAATTCTGTGCTCTCACAGTGACACTCTAATTTTTGGTTTGGCTCCTGAGAGGAGAAGCCCATGATGAGGAAGACTCCAAAAGAATGATAGGTCTCTATCATCCCATCATCCCATCTATAAGCTGTCTCCATAAATTTAGAGATAGTTAGGGAGTTTGGGATTGACATGTACACACTGCTATACTTAAAATGGATAACCAAAAAGGACCTAATGTACAGCACAGGGAACTCTGCTCATTATTTTGTAACAACCTAAATGGGAAAAGAATTTGAAAAGGAATAGTTACATGTATATGTATAACTGAATCACTTTGCTGTACACCTGAAACTATCACAACATTGTTAATCAACTCCAATATAAAATACAAAGTTAAAAGAAAAAGAAATGGAAAAAAAAATTAATGCCTCGGCAACTTGTTTCTCCACCACAGGAATGAGTTTACTACAGGCCTCCCCATCCCTTACTCAAGTTGTTTGCACATCTGAAGTGCCCTTATGTCCATCAAAGCATTGCTCAAGCCTTGAAGGGCCCAGGTGAAATGTCACTTCCTCTAGAAAAGCTTGCTCTTATTGTCTAATCTGAATCAACTGACCTTTCACTCCTATCCACAGAACAAGACAAAGATCTATACTTAGTGTTTATAATGATATTTTGCAAATTGGAATAAACCTTAAAGTTTTATTCAAGAGTATAAGGATTGGCCTTGCTCTTATCTGTATCTCTCAACATATTTATCCAACACATATTTTGTAAGTACCTACCGTGTGCCAAGTGTTATTCTTAGCTCTAAAGATAGAGCAATGATATAGGCAAGATTCTCACTATGCATAACTTAAGAAAACGTAAACATGATCATAGCACATCACAATGTGTAATGAGCAATGAAGAAAATAAGCAGAGTGATATAGAGAGTATACATTTGGTGATGGTGGGGCGAGAATATAGAGAATGGAGAGGTAAGAGTTTTCAAAAGAGATGGCATTTATATGATGAAGGGGCCAGCTATGTAAAGACCTGCCTGAGAAGCACTTTAGGCAGTATGATGGATTAAAGATGGCCACAAATTATTTGTTTCTCCTCTCTTTAGCTTTTTGCTTGGCCTGTGATTTGCTTTGATCAGTAGAATGTGGTGGATGACCCCATGTAACTTCTGAGACTGGTCCATAGAGATGGGCAGCTTCCTGTTTCATGAGTTGGGACAGTCCCTCTCAGACCCAACACTTATTCTTTGAGAAGTTCAAGCCACACAGAGTGATCACAGCGAGGAGGACAGCCTCAGGTAAGCTCCCAGATGACAGCCAACACCAACTGTCAGCCATGTGAATACGCCATCTTGGAGGTTCCAGCCCATCTATGCTGTCAGATGACTGCAGTCTCAACAGTACCACATGAAGCAGAACCACCCAGCTGAACTCATAAACGTACAGAATCAGGGAGACAGCGCATGATTTTTGTTGTTGTTGTTTAAGCTACTGAGTAGTGGGGTGCTTTGCTAAGCACTGACACCTGAAACGTGTAGTTAAGGAAGCATGTGTAAAAATTCTATGAAGGGAAAGAGCTTGTCAGATTCATAAAACAAAAATGAGGCTCTTTGAGGACACAGAACTATTTTACCTGCATATTCCCCAGCCAGTTATAGGTACTAGATTAATATGCATGAGTAATTGAATGAACCTGAAAAGTTTCTTCCCATTTCTCCAACCTTCTTATTTATTCTTTATAATTTAACTAAAAGTTGGCCTCTTCATGAAGTTATTTTCTATCTACTGCAATTTATATAGAGTTCTCTTTTTCTTACCTATTTTTATACTAATAACCAATGACATAAGTTGCTGCACTTTCTTGTGTCTAATTACTTCGTGTGTGTTATTTTTTTCTTCTCAACCAGCTCACAAGGTCCATCAAGGCAGAAGTCTCTTCTTATCCTCAGTAATTATCTCCTTATGTCTAACATGGCGCCGGACTCATTAGATCACTGCTTGTCTGTTGTTAATACCTAAGGGACTCAATTCAATACTAATTCAACAATGTTATGCCCACACGGAAGCAATACTTAATATATATGAAAGGTAGCTTGATTCATTTAATGGTTTTCAAATATGGAGGATGGTAGAAGAATATGTTTGTATATTTTGGATGTGGTTCCACTTACCTAACTTTCAGCAAACATTTAAATTTACCTCATATAACCCTTGAGGTTCCATGTAACAGTGTAACACTTAATAAGTGAAATAGAAGGCTGGTGAGTCAAATAAAAATAATAGCTTCACATCAGATCTTTAGCAAGTAAAGAATTCTCAAGTAGATAAATTTGCAATGGTTCTACTTCATTAAGTTACTCAGTGATGCATTGACTAATGGTTGTTTCAGGAAAGAAAGTCATAACTAACAAACCAGGGTCTTTAACACTTGCCTCCAAGGTCCCAGATTTACCACAAAGGCAAGCTGTGTACATCTTCCTCCAAATGGAAAAAATAAAAATAAAACATGAAAACTTCTTTGAAAGTCCAAATCTGGATCTTATTTAGATACACCTGAGACACCCAGAAAGGTATTAGCATTAGTAGGTTTAGAGTTATAAAGAAATCAGAGTATAATCCTGTGACATACTGAATGGAACTAGAAAGGTTGGTTCACAATAATTTAGACATTTTTTAATATTTGTGTATTTCTCCCTAAAGCACACTTTCCCCCCTCCCTCATTACAAGAAAGTTAGAACAGACACATTTCGAAGGCTCTCAAATTAGCCTAGCTGTGTTCTGCAGTGAATGCCAAGGAGACCACAGAATAATTACAAAAGGAAATATTTAAGCCAAAGCCAGTCAGAACAACCCCTACAGGCTTCAACAAGCTTCCTTCAGGCACGACTCTTCCTAAAAGGGGGAATGCATTTGCAATCTATTGATAAGAAATGAGACAGACAAAAATCCTATTGACTCCCACATGCTGCTCCATTTTAGACAGAGAAGGACATTGTCTACTATTAAAAAGGAATTTTTCTTTGTAAATAATATGGTTCTATTATCTGTCCATATCACTGCTCTATAAGCTGTTATGAATAAAACACGTTATTTATAATAAAAGTTGAACAGATGGGATGAATTTTCAAACATGCATGCTTTCAAACAAAGCCATATTCCAACACGTGATGTCATCTTCTAAACAATGAGTTTGTCCATTTCTTTCCAGGACAGCTTTTAAAACAAATGTTATATTACTATCCTATTGTAAAATGTTTTTGGATCAAGCAGTTTCTACTTAAACCATTTAACATTTCTCTTAGTATGATAGAGAGATAGAATACCTTGGGCGTATATTTTTTTTCCATATGAGAGGCTAATTTTGATTCCTGCAGCCCCCTACGCCCCCCGCCAAATTCTCATTTTTGTAGCTAGAGAAGCAGAAGGGAAATTGATGATAGAGTTAGGGTGAGAATTACCTGATGGTCATTCTGATCTCTGTCTGTCATTTGATGACATAATAGATGAGAAAACATGAGAAGAGGGGTCAATTTTCTTTTAACTTACTAGATAAAGTTTGCACACTCCTGAACCAATCATTAGAGAGTTCTGAGCCCTGTGACATTAGTAGAAATAACTGTAAACATAACGTATGAAATGTCAGGTAACGTGCAAGTTATAAGATCAAAGATAACAAAGCCTACTTCAAAGACAAGTGTGTGTATCTAGTGTAGATGTAGCTGGAGCAGTTAAGAGAAGGAGAATAGTAATTATGCCCATCTTAAAGATGAGACTACTGAGATTTAGAAATTAAGTAACTTGGTTGGTTAAAACTGACACTAAACCCCTTGTTTTTAACCACTACCCACTGCTACATCCAAAAAGTTATGATTATTGATTGCTGGAAGGGAAACTTAACTGAACACCTAGGTTTCTTTCACAGAGCTATCCAGAAAAATCCCCTAATCACAGGAAGACCCCAGTTCACTTGGCATCAATATTTCTCAAAACTGTTACATAAAAGAGAGCAATATTGACCGAAGAGTTTCATTATCATTTACATTATTGGAAAAATCTCTTTCTTCTGGGTTACATTGAATAAGTAAGAATAAACTGCATTTGACCATAGATTTGCTTTCATGGAACCCTACATGTATGCGAGAAATCCCCGTCAGGGAAATGGGCATTGTGTGGTTTAAACAGAGACTTCAACTTTTTGTGTTGAGCTTTTGCTACATGGATTCCAACTAAACACAGGCATATTACATGTTATTTCCACATATTACAACACCGATCAAGCTATGATTATTCTAGGTAGGACTCCAATGGTTGGGTTTTTTTTTTTTTTTCTTACATAAGAAAAATAAATGACTTCTAGAGATCTGAAACATCTTGTGATATAGAATTGAAGTTGAGGGTGCAGAGAGATAGAATTTAGTCCTGGATGAAATGCAATACCTATTTTCCATTTCGAATTTTAGGGAATAAATTCTTTGCCTTATGAAACTTGCTTCAAAGAAGATATTAATGAAAAGGTAAGGCTAAGGACATATACTGCCAAAATTTCGACTTGACATCAGTGAATACATGAACTAATGTACTGATGCTGACCTGCTGTAAATGCCATCATGTCAGCAACCTCTCTTTGACAGGGAGGACCACTGTGCTATCTCATATTAAGCACTAAACTTCAGGAGATAAATGAAAGGCCATAATCCATCAAGAACATTCAAAGCCATTGCCAGTTTGAACATCACCAATTATCTAGATTTTTAAGTGATATAAACAGGAAAACCTAAATTAAACCTTTAAATTGCTACCTCTCCACTGTTTGGTCTTCTTTATTTTTCCCATTAGAACCATTGTTAGTCTAGCAGGCTTAACTAATTCAGAAGAAATGTCAATAGAATGTCAATGTGTGAATCCCCCATGGCCTATTGATGTTAAAATATTCCTTTTATGAAACACTCTTTCTATAGACATAGAATGTGTTATTGCCACGTTTTCAGAATGAGTTGCAAAACACTCAGTTTCTTCCCTAATGACAGGGGTCGTATGCATGCTGGACAAAATTTGGTTTTGAAACGTTCGTTACAACATGAGATTAGCTGAATGGAACTTGAATTCAAATAGGAAATGCTTGCAAGTTTCAAGGGGTCATAATTAATATAAATGTATTTTGCTTTTATTTAGAGATAAAAATATAAGGTCCATTCTCTTTTTTCCTCACCCCCTTCAACTCGTTCTCAAGTTGACTTTGTTCTGTGTGTTTGTACATATTTGCCATGGAAACCAATACTGGGACTTTTGGGGGGATAGAGAATCAGCCGAATAACTCAGTATGTTCATTGCATAGGCTGACAGTCAGAGTCTAGTAAAGAAGAGAAGCATTCCAACGTTTGGATTGTAAAGATGGAGGCTTGGGGCAGGCAATAGTTTTCTATTGAATCCAAGACACTGCAGAGGACTACAACTTTGTCCTAAAAATACATCTTTTTTCGTATACAACAACTTCAAGGGTAAATTCAAAAGACCTAAAAAGTCTCCTCTTTTTGCTTCCCTTTTCCACTTACAGTGAGTCCTTTCTACATTTTTTTCCACGTTATCACACCCTCCCTTATCACCATGTTAACCGACGTCTAGGCAAGGTTGACAGCCAAATATAGGAGTGTTTGCATAAACATAAATCTTTATATGTGCATGTATACTCAGAAACAAAGAGAAAGAACTGCGAGTTATGAGATAAATGATAAAAAATCCTATTTCAAAGATAAGTGTGTGTATCCGAACACAGGTGTAGCTGGAGCAGTTAGGGGAAGGAAAAACAGTAAGTGAAAGTTAAAGAGAAATACTTTATTAGATTTATTTCAGGCTATGATTAAGGCAGAGCTCATTAAAATTCCTTGAGTCTTTCTTCTCATTTATTTTTTTCACCATAGGCATGTGAACTTATGCTAATTGTATGGCGGTTTTATAAATATTGAGCAAGATTTTCTGGCCAAATAGTCAAAAGTACTTTGATTCTAAATTGGACAACTTTGAAGTTTACATTAACTCTTTCATGACACTGAAAGAGTCAGAAAATTATGAGTTTTTGGACCACGGAGCCATTGCTTTCACTACATATTTACTCTGTTTCTTCCAGAAAACTTCAGGTATTTTTCAATTTATTTCCCAGGACATGAACTTCACTAATTTACCTGTTGGGAAGAGTTTGGGCATTTGGAAATTCTAATTTGGTAATCTAAGTTATTCACATATCTATGGCACCCATATTTCATTTATTTTTAGTTATCTAGAACAGACATTGAACTTTCCCGAAGGACCTCATCCAAGTCTTCACTTTCATTAAGTAGTCACCTGGGGACTTTAGACATTGATAGGTCAAGACATTAAGCAATCAAATTAGCACAGCTTTTTCTACTACACCAGAGGTATCATTTAGGGCTGTGCTAGGCTGCCAATAGCAAAATACATAACCAACAGTAGTTTAAAAACAAATTTGGAGTAATTTTTCTCATATAACAAAAAAGTCAGAGGGAAGAGGTTGCTTGCATGGGCTCAGCTGCTCACTAATGCCAGCCTGGACCCAAGTTCTTACCATCATTCTCTCTTACTTCCTCAGCATGTTCACATTTTCTCTTATACTCCAGATATCACATCCATGTTTGTGGCAGGAGTAGGGGGAGTGGAAGAAATTCCCAGAGAATATCTGCTTGTGTCTCATTGTCCAGAACTGTACAATATGACCAATACAAGTAAGACTGGGGACATGAGTATCTCACTATACCTATGGGTAGGTGTAATGCTTTCCTGAACAAAATCAGGGTTCTGTCTGCAGGGAAGAAGAAGAGAATAGGGTTGGATTGGAAACTAGGAGTGTCAGGTGAGCTATGGTGAAAACCAACCCTTTAAGTACTAGAAGTGAGAGGCCTCAAAGAATTAAGGGCACACCAATGAGGAACCTTCCCTCCTTGTCTTCATTTAATATCCCCTCCCTTTTTAAGCTTTCATTATAGACTAGTCCTTTATTTCTGAGAAACTATGGTCCAACAGCTAAGAAACACCAAAAGTATTCTTAAATCCACTAACAGGACTATTCAATAATTGACAACTGATGTGTAGCACTGAAGAGCCTGGAATCCTTTTACATATACTTGCAAGCACAGTGAAGCAGGTCACAAGGGCTGGAAATTTGTACTCACCAAAGACAACCACCATCTGGTCACCACTGAGGTGGTGTTTCAGATGAAAAGAGTTTATTTTCCAATATCCTTTGAAGAATAGGTGGTTGTCTGACCTTCCATCATAGACAGGTTTCCCTTTTTATATATGGTAACGCAAATGAACCTATCATACTTTTTGTAACACTCTCCTGAAGTCTTCACAAAAATGTCCCAAATCTGTTAAAGTTTCTGCTTCTCAAAATAGCTCTGAAGAAGTTTGACTTCTCAAGGACAGAAAATTTTGCATGGATCTCTTAGCATGAGGCAACTAGACTTCTAAAATCTCCTTATGTGAATCAGAAGTAGACCAATTCTTTAAAAACATATTAGAACTTTTGGACCATGTAACGGAAAATAAACTTTAGATAATGATTGAACTGAATAAATATGTGTGGACAAGGTAATAAAAAGTGGAAACGTTATAATACAATGAGAGTGATTTTTTTCTTCGAAATATTTTTAAGGATGGGCTTATATGCATTTTCACCTTACAAAGGGTAGAAGAGACATCTACTCTTTTTACCCATTAAAAAAATTCTCTTAAAGTATAGAGGAAACCTTTATATCTAAATCAAATGTGGCACACTCTGATTAGGATAAATCCAAAATCATAAGCAAAATCTTCCTTCTTCCATAGAAATTTCCTGATTCCTGAAACTGGCTTTTCCTTTTGTTCCTGTTTCTCCTCCTCCTCCTCCTCTTCCTCTTCCTTTTTCTCCTATTCCAGCAAATGTCCTGCTATATATTAGATATTTCCCTGTGGGCAATCAGATGACATTGCACTCTATAAATCTTGTATTCATTCAACAAAATTTTGTAACATACATGATCTAAATTTCTACTAAATAGGGAAAATCATCCCCTATTTTAGAAACCTTCTCTAATTTTCCATGGCTTGTGCTGTTTCCCTTTCCCCAATTTAATTTAGTTTCTTTCATCAGAGAACAAATAGAAGAAGTGACTTATAGACTGATTTACTTTATATTTTGATGCCCTGTTTTTAGGTAATGTCTAAATGCACATATATAGAATTATCACCAAAGAAAGAAAAAAAAAGCTCAATGTAAGTACATAATACATGTAAGTCGTAGTTATAGAAAATAATAGTGTGTATTTTGAATAACTATGGCCTTCTTAGGGTTTTTTTTTTTTTTAACACCGCCATAAGTCCTGTCTCATCTGGACCTCTTGGGCCAGAGTAATTGTGTCCAGGTTTAAATTCAATATTTGCTTTTTACTTGACAATTAGCCACGTGACACCTCTTGTCTAAATTATATTTTAATTTCTAATGTCATAAACATTTTAATGTATTCCTTTATCTGTCCAATCAGACTGAAGAATTCACAAAATATTTTGATTTTCCTCAGTGCCCTCCACATAGTATGTTCTCAGTTGATTACAAATTGGTTTTCCCAAAACTAAAAGGTAGACTTCTCCTTTAAAAATGATAATCTTGTTCAGTGCATTTGGAAATTACCTAATACAGGAAATCAACATGTAAAATAAATCATTCTTTGACTCACTTCCTAAAGGATTTTCACCATAAATTTCCTTTCATCTCTTGAGTTTGACTTTCTGCTGAGATTTCAAGTTTTTTAATTTTCTGCTCAGGCTTACCGTGCATTCTCTTCATCAATACTCAGTCTCAAGGAATCAAGGAGCCAGCCAATAACTGCTACCCCAACCAGAGGAAATCAGGCTCACATTTCTTGATTTCTGTGTAAATACACAGCTGTAGATCTGTGTTTCATCCAGAAAATATGATAATACAAATTGTGTGCTATTAGTATAATTGAAGTACAAAGTGAGATGTTTCTGAAATGCTTCAGAGTTAAGATGTCAGTGTTCTAACAGGAAGTAGCCCTAGTTGTGCCAACCTGGTATTAGTTATCAGGTTCTCCAGAAATCTACAACCAAGACTATAATTGGTAGGCACACAATATAATGTATAATAATATATTGGTGGATCACACACACACACACACACACACACACACACACACACACACACACACAATCTTATAAACACATAAAACTATAAGAAGATGCCTTTGCTATACAAACTGGCAAGAAAAGGGTGGAGATAAAGAGAGCTCATTTATATAATCAAGTGTCAGAAAAAAATAACACAAACGAGACCAGTTGATCTACTCTTCATCCAATCTATAGCTCACACAATACCATTACCTGTAAAGTGCTTATCTGTATCAAGAAGCTATTCATTAATATCTGGTGACTTGAATATCTTAAACTGATCCACACAAAGTTTCAGATATAACATTTCTTTTGACATTTAATTCTAAAATTAACTAAAAGTTCATGCTTCAATGGACTGTGTAATGCATTAATAAGTTCTGCCAGAATGAAACTAATCATTTTTAGATCATTTTGATAAGAATGGTCCTTCCATCATTCTCTTCGATCATCACTTTTGTTAAAAAAAGAAAGAAAATGCAAGCACTTAAATCACTTATTATAAATGAAATATCTCTAGTATGAATCCAATTATTCAGTCTCACCCAAATATACATAAAATATTGTCATTTTATGAGTCAAACATGGAGAAGGGAATGGGTCTATACTCTGTATAGGAAGGTAGCCAAGCACTTTATCAATATTCATTAAAATCTGGATTTCATTCTATTATAATCACAGTGATAGCCTGTGTGGTCTTCACAATGCCTTCTACATCTAGAAAATGGTTATGTTTAAAAATTCCATCCCTTCCCCTTTCTGTGATAAAGATTTGTTCTCAACATCATCAATAGCTGAAGTGATGCTCATCTGTGACCAACTGTTCTTATTATAAAACAGTAGATTTGGGCAGAATTTTCAAGCATTGAGCCTGTCCAAACATTGGAACCCTTGTTTGATCTTTACCTTTCAGATGGCTGAGCGTGGGTGGGAGGTCAGGCATAGGGAAAGGAAGATTTCACAATTTTCTTTGAATTGGGAAATATCAAATAAATGAATTAATTTTTCTCAGTTGATGATTATTCATCCTCTACTGTTAGAAAAAGTTACTGTACTAATGTTGAAAACTGTGATTAATACTGAAACATCTATAGTTAAATGTAGAAATGGGGAAAATACACAAATATATTCTGTGATCACCTACACATGAAGGAACTGTTATCATTTCCTGAAGAAATACCTTATTCCCAGAGCAGTGTCAGCACATAGTGGGGTACTTACTATACATGTGCTTAGTAAATAAAAGTGTGTTTAATTCTCATAGGGCAGTGGTGTTTGTATTAATATTTTCATTATACAGATGGGTAAGACTGAGGCTAAAATAACACGTAAAGATGTAACTCAGAGCAATTCCTTCTGACTCTTATTCACATAGTTTTCCTTTAGACAATGTGGGAAACTTGGTCTCAAATATGTTTTCTCTGTTAGTAACTTCTCAATAGATACTAGAAAGCCTTGAAATACCAAAGCCAGGGGATATCGGTTTGGAAAAGCTAGCCAAAGGAAGTGACTTTTGATGAGTTTTGAAAGCAGAAGCAACATGTTTGAGAAGCCAGGAGGAAAGGGAAGGAGATAACGTAAATTCTTGGAACAAGTATGTTTATGAGAGAAGTGTCACAAGCAGGCAGTGAGAAGGGATGTTTCTATTTATATGGAGGGAAGAATAATTGGTAGAGAGATTTGAAACCTACAATTAAGAGCTGGGATTTGGTACAAAGCAGAATTAGGAAAGTGATTGATGTGGTTAAAACATCAGTGGTGGGTGAGTACTGCTGCTGCGTGAAGAATGGACGGGCAGGTCTGGGGTGCCTTGCTGCCTGGAAGGCTGACACAGCGGGACCCAGCCCAGATCAGTTGCCGATGGCACTCGATTGAGCCAAGACCAAGATGCTATTGAGACAGAAGTCATGAGTTTGAGCCATGTCTCCAGGCTCCTCTATGCCCTTCAAAAAGCTCTGATGAGTGATGAAGCTCCTCATTTTGTCTTTTCCTTAAAACATAGTCTTTTTAGTGTTATCTTAGGATATCAAATTTGCACATGAATTAAAAATATTTTGTTCTGTCATTGCAGTTCCTCCAAATCAAACAAAAACTGATTTAAAAACTAAAACTAAAATAATATATTTGTTAGATTTGGATGGAAATGTGAAGATTATCTTGTCTGACTGTTTTTGGTTTTTTTTCAAACAAGGAAACTGGGACTTGGAGTGATGAAGTGATTTTATTTGTTGATTCATTTAGCATAAGCTCTGGAGTCAGATTCATCTTAAATTTGATTTCAAGCTTTCCATTTATTATCTGGGTAACTTTAGAAAAGCCATTTGACTTTCCCTGTTTCTTCATGTACAAGATAAAGATAGATACAGTGCAATAATCATTATAATCTGTATAAAACATTATTTTTCAAGGCACTATAGAGTGATGGTTAATGGCACATGCTCTGGAGCTAGACTCCTTGGATTGAACACCCAAATCAACCACTCACACACAGTGAGAACTCGGACCAGCTGCCTAATCTCCCCAGTTCCCTCCTCTGTGAAATGGAATATGTCTATTAATATTTATATTGTATTAAATGAGAAAAAATATATATATACATAGTTTCTCTCTCTCTCTCTCTCTCTCTCTCTATATATATATATATATATATATATATATATATATATACACATATGTATCACCAGACTTCACCTCCAGCCAATGGCATTGGATACATTTTACCTATAGCTATGATTATTATTGTACTCATTCTCATTTTTTTTGGTTAATACCCACTACATTTTGGGCAGTGCATCAGATGAAGAATATACAGAAAGAAGAGACACAGTTTCTTCTCTCAAGGAGCTCAAGCGGCTAGGGAGGTGACATAAAGTAACCACAACTACAATCCAGTATGATAAGTGCTACCATGTAGATTTCCCCCTCTATCTTTCCTAGAGCTCAGAACGGCCTAGGTGAATGGGGAACAAGTGGCTGCAGGTGAGTTAGTGGAGTTGAGACTTGACAAATGAGTCATTGTCAGGCGATCTTGGAGCCACGTTTGTATGTATTGAGAGCCTGGGGAGAAGTGAATAGGTTGGCTAGACAGAAAGCATGAGATTAAGGTTAGAGAAAATCCAAGTGATCGTTCTGTTCTGTCAATAGTAGATTGAACATGAGGAACAGTGAGAGGTGAGGCTAAAAGGTTACACAGTAGCTTGATGAAGAAGGGCATTGTTAAGTGCACTGCTAAGTGGGGTGCACTTTGTCTTGAAGGCATTGAAGTACAGTGAGATGATTTTAAGCAGAGGGTTCTCATCAAATATTGATGGATGTCCCCTGGGCTCACTTCTGTCTGAGTATGTGGGTACTGCAACACCATTACCTGTTGACCTGGCTGCTTTCCTTTCTCCTACAAGGTGGTAAGTTCCTTGAGGGCATTCACCTGTTTTTCAATTCCCAGTATCTCTCATGATGCCTGGAAGAAGTAGGTACTTAATAAATATAGATGAAAGAATAAATAAATGAAGAAGACAAAGCAGAAATTCAGCTGAGGCTCTTTTCTCCCTAATTCATGTGACTTGATAAGGATGTAATATTGTCAGTGTCAGGAGACACAGAAAGGGGACAGGTTCAAGAGATATTTAAGTAAGAACATTGACAAGTATTGGAGCTAGAGACTTAATTGGAAGCAAGAAGAAGTTATCTAGAATGACCTTTACATTTAGCGTTTGGTTAACTCAGTGGATGATGGTAACATTCACTAAGAGTGAATATCCAGGAGTAGGTTCTTAGGGGAAGATAATGAGTTTACAGGTCTAATTTAAGGACCAAATGAAGGAACCTCTAGGAGGCAGGTGGATGGAGAGATCTTGGTGTTTTTAACTCAGACCCCACTGTAACTTTCCTATGTAATGCTTTTTTAAAAAAAGCCAAACAAACCAACTACTAACTAGAATGTCAACTACTAGCTATTAGAATGTTAAAACAATTTATACATAATGACTTTTTAGTGGTTATAAAGTCAAAGAGGATATTTTTCTTGACCATCTGTCTCGAATTCCATAAACCCTTCTTTGTTTCTAGAAATGATACTCAGCCATGAGTGCCCAAGTTGAACAATGACTCCTTCAAGAAACCTTGTCACACCCTTCCAGATACAATGGACACACACATAGCATTTCATTTAACTTTGACTCTAGCACTTGTACCAGTGTATTCAACCATTTGTGTTCATCTTCCTTTAATACATGCAAGAGAGTGTCGTGATTAATATCATGGATTTTGGAATCAGACAGCTAAGGTTTTAAAATCTCAACTTTGTCACCTAGCTGAGTGATCTGGGGGAAGCAGTTTGCCTTAGCTTAGCCTCAGTTTTTCTCATGTGTAAAATTCAAAGGGCAACACTTACCATGAATGTTTGAAACCCTCCTCTGGCTTTTTCATCACACTCAATGTGGCATTCTCACCTCATTCCCTCTATTCCAGCCACACCGACCTCCTCACTGTTCAGGGAATAACCCAAGCAAGCCCTTCCCAACTACCTGCAGGCTAGCTCCCTCACTTTGTCAAACATCTTCACAAAAGTTATCATCCATCACATGGCTGTAATAGAGAGGAAACCACTGCTCAGTCTACTACGGGACACACGCATGCATACTCACAAAGGCGGCAAGAAAATTCCCTCCAAGGAAATCATAGCAGAGGGGAGAATTTTGTGTAAAATGTTCTTGTACATTATCACCTTTGATGTAATTTTGACATTTGAAATGCAATTAAAAGTTCAATTCCTTCAGCAAGATCTTCCCTGGGTCCCTTATGTAAAATTTCACTTTCACACTGCAAGACTTCATATCTCCCGTCTCTGCTTTATTTTTTCCTCCTTAGCATTTATTACAATCTAATATGCTATATATTTCACTTATGTTTGTATACCAAACAGGAAAGTAAGCGTCTTGAGGATGGAAATTTTGGTCTGTCTTGTTCACTGCTGTATCTCCAGTGCCTAGAATAGTGCCTGGCACATAGCAAGCACTCAAAAAATATATATTTGGAAAGAATGAATTTATATATGTAACTGTTTTGTATAGTATCTAGCATGTACCAAGTGCTCATGAAGCGGCAGCTATTGTTGTAAATTTTGTTAACATTTTGCAAGATCTTCACAAGTCATAAAACACACTGTGTTCAGTATGTTATTCTACTACCGCAGATACTTTGTGGATGAATGAATGAAAGAACCAACCAATCAAATGTAAAGGTTAGTTACTTGGGTCACTATTGGTGATATGGTGTTGCTTCCAAAGCAACATTCCAGAGCTGGAGATAGGCTGGAAAGCAGAGTGGGCCCCACAGAGTGGCTCTGTAACCCTGAGCAACTCCCCACCTTACCCCACCCAAAAGTTCCCTCATTTCTAATGAGTGGGTTATTATCAAGGGCTATTTGCAACTCTCACAGCCTCTCAGTGTGTGGGGGCCAAAAACTGAGGTAAGTGGTAAAATATTTTACTTCTCTAACTTTCTTTTAAATTGAATCACCTTCACAGAAAATGAGAAGTGGATTTCAATCAGATTGTACAACACTTCTTTCACATAGACACGTACACACACACACACACACACACACATGATTTTAACTTGATAATTTAAAAGTTTTTTCCTGCCTTTGTCTCAGTGATTTGTGAGAAGTGTGTAGGTATTTCCAAAGTGTTATTAATGACTTAGAAAGTGGGAAGTGTGTCTGTCAAAACCAAGCTTAGCTAGTCTGGTGGCAGGTGGTACCAAGAGGCATAGTGAACTCCAAGTTTAAATTACAAAGAACTATTGATCCTGACAGTAAAGCATGCCTGAAAATGAAATTGACATGGAATGAATCTGACATTGAAATATTATCTTAAAATCTTGAAAAGCATGATAAAAAATTCAATTATATAACAAAAGGGAATTGGAGAAAATGAATAAATTGGTAGTGATCTTTCCTTCAAGTGTGTATTTTTCTGTATAGGCAAGCTCATGTTGCACATAATCAGTTACCCTGGTTTCTCACTTCTTCACTTAATCAGTTTCAATAATGATTTAGCTCCACAATTAGAAAGTTCTGAATTCATGTTAAAGTGAAAACAAATCAAAAAAGCTGCAGAAGTAGTTTGCAAAAAAGAACTTTAGTCCAGGACTTGAGGTGAATTAATATGACACTAAAAGCTCTGGGTGAGAATCCAGGCTCTACAACAGAGAACCGTGAACCATGGGCAAATTAGGTAATTTCTGCCCTTAAGTTCTTTAGCTGTAAAGCATGAGCATGATGATTTCTACTCCACTGTAGTTGTTCTGAAGAATAAAAAAAGATACGTGTTTGGGTCAGGCATATAAAAAGATTGATAAAATTCATTTTGACATATGTTTGAATAAAACTGTCACAGATCTTACCTTATGGTATGAAACAGCTGTGTAAAGCCAGGAGGAGAAATGTTTGAAGTTAGATTTTATAGATGAGGAAACATGCTCAGACGGGTTAAGTAACTTTCCCTAGACACCAAACAGGGGTTAAAACTCATGTCTTCTGATTCCTGGCCTACTGTTTCTCTTCATTCAACCACTCCTCTGTATTTCAATAGGCTAGTCTTGTATTCTTGAGTGAGGATCATAAGTATCCTAATAGAATTTTTTTTGCCCTTTTTTTTCCCCCAAAGGCCTAACTACACACTTAATAACCTCCTTATTCATCATATGATTTAGGAGTAACTCCTATGTGCTAAGCAGTATTCTGCCAGCAGCAAACAGTAGAACAAAATTCTCTACCCCATGAAGCTTATATTGTGGTAGACTTGATTCATTCAGTCAACATACATGAGTGCTGTTACATTCCAGATATAGTTTAGGAACTAAAGATACATAAGTTCTTGTCTTGATGTTGTGGATGAGGACATATACCAGAAAAGGGTGAATGAAGATATAACAGGTGAAGAATTCCGCAGGCTCAGGCATGGTGAAGGGCTAGGGGGTTAGCTCAACCCAGATTTGTCTAGAAAGTCTTTCCAAGGATGCAGACCAATGAGCTTGGTCTTGGAGCATAAGAAAATAATCCAGTTACCTGAAACCACTGTAGAAGCTACCACCTGGAGAAGGGCCTCCCCCTTGCTTTGAAAAGTAGTATGTTTGGTTTAATACCTAGGAAATGGCATACTCACTGGGTTATTAAACCACGTGAGTTTTCTGAAATAATTGGGTTTCTTAATGAAAGAGAAATTCATTGTACTTTTACATAATGTTCTTTTTTGTGTATTCAGAAATCATATTGGTAGATTTATGCATTACTGTTATGGGCTGAATGTTTGTGTCTCCCCAAAATGCATCTATGGAAGGCTTAACCCCCAGTGTGATGGTATTTGGAAGTGGGGTCTTTGGGAGGTAATTAGCTTTAGAATAGTGTGGGATCCTCATGATGGGATTATTGCCTTTATAAGAAGAGGAAGACAGAGTGATCTCTCTCCTGGAACATGCACCAAGGATAGCTTATGGGAATACATAGCAAGAAAGAAGCTGTCTACAAGCCAGGAATTAAATCTGCTAGCACCTTCACTGTGGATTTCCCAGTCTCCAAAACTATGGAAAAAAAAAAAAAAAATAGCAGCCTGAGCAGACTAAGAAATATGACATACTTCTCTTATTGGATCCTGTGAGGGAAAAAAAAAATGCATGTGAAATAACACATTAGCAGGCAAAGGTGATAGGGACACAAAGAAGAATTCAAAAGTGGATTTTATATATTTAAACTAACAATATCAATGAGAAAAATTATTTTCATAAATTGTGAAAACTACTTATTCATAGAATCTAATGCTTTTTGCACATTCTTACCATAATATAACACACTTAGGCCCTCTCTAAGGCAATTTCTAGCTGGTCCACTTTAAAATGATTTGCCAAATGGAAATAAGAATTGAATTTTGAAATCAGCTGAATACATGTAATATTGCTCAAAATGTCCTAATATTACTCTGAAGGACTAAGCATTAACAATACCTAAATTTATGATTAAGTCTGGGGAAGATCATGGCTTTGTGTTACCTCAACACAAAGGTCTTGATTTTTTTTTAAGACCTACTAAAGTCTATCTTTGATTAAGTATATAGTCCTAGAGTCCTAGGATTTCCTGATACATTTCTGTATAGTAATCTTTTCCGAGCCTGGCTATTACAGCAGTTTTCTGTGCTTATGCAGATTTGTCTGACTGGCCTAATTTACGTTTTTAATCCAGTCCTCAAACTTTTACATGCATCTTGTCATTCTTGTCCTGCCATCCTGACACACAGTAGTGTGTATCTGTCATTTAAGGAAGAACAATATCTATCAGAGTAAAAAGACACATTGCTTTATCGTTTTTGTTTATTTGGTTTTTTTGGGGGGTATGTTTTGCTTTTACTCGTAGTTAACATATTTACATACCATCCCCTGAGCAGGTAAGCCTAAGGCAGTTTTTAATCTCTTAGGATAAAATCTGGAGAACAACCTCAGGGGGTTGATTACAGATGTGTCATACTCAGGCATAATCAAGGGGACTATCTGGGGACATCTGGGTGGCATATACTACATGCTCCTCGTGCAAAGCTGCCCCAGTCTGAAGTAAAAGGAAGTGACACAGCCAGATTTGCTCAGGTGGACTGAGGCTAGAGAGGTATTGGCAGGACAATTTTAAGGAAGAATTGCCTTCCCTCATGTCCAAATCACATGTCTAATTAAATGGTTATCATGTGCTCAGTACAAGAATATAGGATTCATTTACTTAGCAAATATTCCTTAACTACTTGCTACATATTAGGCATTCTGCTGGGTGCTGGGGACACAAAGATTAATAGGACACATTACCTATCTAAGAGACCTCACAGCATTGTGGACATTTCTATGCTAAAAAGAAGGGGGGGGGGTACTCAAGTACAAATCTCAGTTTGTATGTTTGTTTTTTTAATTGAAATTGGAACTACTTTGAGCATATAAGCAGGTGAGTGAATACTGTTTGCAGAATCGGCAAGAGCAGATACTGAGAACCTATTGCTGACTTCTCTGTTCCTAGTTTACCACAATCCAGCACAGAGCATTGAGTAGCTCAGTGTTCATGGAAAGAATTGATTGATTGATCCACGTGCTGCCTGATTGATCAGTCCTCACTGATCCACACTTCTCAGAACTACGACAGTCCACTTACATGGGGTTGGCATTATTTTACACGTGCTATTCTCTTTTCATTGATTAGTCTCACCGATTGGATCGTACCCGTCTAGTACAAGGACCTGGAAGGGCCCTCTGAACTCCTGGAAGCACGATGTACATGGCATAGCTACAAGACACACTTTTTCAGTGCCTGAACCAGAAAAAGTTGGCTTGAGCCAGTACACTGATTCCTGAGCTCTGTTCTAACAGACTAACCCTTCTCACTTCAGGGCTCTGTCACGACTCCTGCTCCTCAAGGCACTTCTCTTGGGAGAGCATCTAAAGATTCCTCCGCCGCCCATATCATTCACTTGGTTACACCATGGGTTAACAGACACGCGACGGCCGCAGAGTTCCAGAGGGTCACACTGGAGCCACTGCCGCTGCAGCTGCTCAAGGTCCTCTCCCAGCTTTCCAGCAGCTTCCCCATCCCGGGTGGTGCGAGACGAGTTGGAAATTCAGAAGCAGAGGGTCAGAGTGCCATGGTTTAAACCAACTCATTTTAAACCTGGATCAATGACAGTGGCCCAGGCAATTTAGAATAGGATTATTTGCTTACTGAACGGGACTAAATTGTGGCTCTTTCCTTACTTGATTAGGACAAAGTATTTGGGAATTCAAACCTGAAATCATCCATTATCACAGAGTTTCCATTCATGGATTAAAAAGCAAGTTAAGTTGGATTACACTGTCCTCTCCCAGATTCACTAAGGATGAGAAGGATTGGGTCCTCCTAGGGCTGGAAAACGAACAGATGACAAAATGGCTTATGCAAAGGGCTTTTCAAAACTAATTTTTAAGAAATATATCTTTTCTTGTGTGCATCTTTTTGGCGGGGGGATTAAAAAAATCAGATTGTCTAAGAAACAAAGTATCTGAGGAATATCAACTGAAAAAAAAACTAGATAGCAAATAAAGCAAATTATTTTTCATCAACTTATGGAATATCATTGTAAAGATGTAAGAAAGGGAAAATAATTTTAGCTGATCCTATATATTTTTGTTCTTTGAAGGCTACAATTTATTGCTGAGTGCTACGCCATCAGACTTTGTTCTAATGAAATACAATCCTCAGATGGCTATGAGAAATCTAAGAAAGCTATATATTTTCCACTGAATACATGTACAAATCCAATTAAATGTTAAAAAACACTTCACAAATTATTATATGTTACGGTATATGTAACTTAATGTTCCAGAAAAATAATATAACCTAAGAAATAAAATACTTTACTTCAAAAATTTTTTGTAAGTTGTTTTGTTTTCCACCATGGGCAGTCTTTAATTGTTTTTGTTTTTAGTAGATTGACACTTGCTATGTTTTCTGTTGACTAAGTTATATTCAATTCCTCATTTACCTTTATTTTATTTCATTTTGGTTTTAAATTTTACACATATTCACATAGGCTCCAGGCTATGGGCTTGCAAGGTTTAACAATGTTTATAGGTAATAGACAAAGATGAAGACAAAGATGATTTAAGAGGGAAAATAAAGAGACAAAGTGGTTTAAATGGTTCAGACAAAAGGGTTAAAATAATATGTAGAGGAAATTATGCTTTACAAATTAATTTATCTCTGGGTGTCATGTTTGATGGGCTTATGTTCTTGAATTATCTGGAGGATGTTCCATCTGTTTTCTCCCAGGTACTCCATTTGAGTAGCTGTTACTTCTGATGAAAAACTTCTTTAGGACTGGCTAACCTCATGAAGTGACTGCAACATATTCAATATTATATGGTGCTTGCTACAGTTAAAATTGAGCAGATAATAAGATTTGATGTATTCCCGAAGAGTAACTTATTATAGACCTGAGAATCCTTTGCTTCTTCTTTAAAGAAGATTTGAGAATGAAAAAATAAAAGCAAAGCAAAACAAATAGTATCCTGAATTTCTGCAAAGCACACAGCATGCATGTCCCAGCAATCTACTTACAATAAGTTTGCATCAATGAAATGTGATCATTTCTGGGATTTTTGACTACTTTTACATATAAAGGATTCATATAAAACCTTCATATAAAGGTTTCCTGGACCTTCTTCAACGTTGTCAGTTTCTCCCATTTAATGAGCTCATAAACCATGACCCTCTCCTTCATAATTTTTTTTCAGTTTACAGTTAAATATTTATTCGTGTGATCATTTCATTCATGTCCATATGCCTTTTCTACTCTGTAAGCTCCATAAAGACTGATTGTCTACTGTGGTTAGTAATGTCTATAAACAGTGGTCTGCCCTGGAGAGTCATTAAATGAGGTGGAATTCTTATACACAATTTGATAACTTACTGCAGTGTCTGCTTGTGTTTCAGATGGGCACGTTCTTAGAAGAAGCCCCGTAGATGCTGGGCAAGGGAAGTTTTATCAAAAGCTATGTCCCTGATTAATGGCAAAACATTACTGTGGTATGTTGCCTCTGTTTATCCCAACTGAGAATATGTGATTTACTGTTTTATTTATTTATTTTTTCTGGAATAAGATTTCCAAAACATCTACAGTAAGCCTATATTAGATTTGTGTTCATAATCTCCATATTAGAGCCGCTCAACACAGTACTGTAGATATTCTGGGCTGTTTAGTGCTTGTTGTAGGAAGCTGTCCTGTGCATTGTAGGATGTTTAGCAACATTCCTGACCTCCACCCACTAAATGCCAGTAGCAGCTCCTCTACCCCCACGTTGAAACAAACAAAAATGTCTCCAGACATTGCCAAATGTCCCCTGGGGAACAAAAATTGTACTCAGTTGAATATCACTGTCGTAGAGGAAAACCCTGACAGATTCAAATGAATGTATCCGTGTAATGGAAAAGTGCTGTTAGAATACTAGCATAAAGTTTTTCCAATACGCTTCACAATCAAAAGGAATGGTTGGCATGTTAGTCTTCATTGCATGGCCCACTAAGAGCATTATGAATTCAAATTGCTGCCATTCTTAATGCTTATGTTTTACAGATTCAAAAATATCTTAATCTGCAATCACTCCCTAGGGGTTTTCAAGTAAAAATTTCAAGTCTTTATAAATCAAATAAATCAGGAAATAATGGGCCAGCATAGGTCAGACTCTTAATATCTAAAATTTCACTCAGGTTCCCTACGCTTTTAATTAAGACTTTTGAATTTGGTTTGGTTTCTCAACACAAAAGCTCACTTCAATACAGTTATGCAAATTAATGTACACGAAAAGCCTGCAAAATAGAATTAGGCAAAGTCCTAAGAGAAACCTAGTTGTAGTAAATTGAGATTTTAAATTAAAAACTACTACTCACAACATGGTTCTTGAATTCCTTCAGGTACCAGATGCTATTACCCTAAGGCAGGCTAGGATTGATTTTTGAAAATAAGTGGATTTACCTTTTCTTTCGATGACACACTAAAATAGTCCTGCTGGGTGATACTCTTATTCTGTACATAAAAGCAGATGAAGGAAGTGTTGGCAGTTATACAAATATAGACTATGCCGGCAATAAATTAGACAATGTATTCACAAAAGTTATTTTCCCTTGCTGAGTTAAATACAAAACTGTTTCTCCATTGACTTGACTTTGTGCATGAAATCTGGCCTCAATTTCCACGTCAACAAAATGGTTATATTAGGAATATACCTTCTACTTTGGAGTAACAGTAAAGATATGGTGTATAAACATGTACATCATATGATTTGTGTACAATAAATATTATTTAAATTTTAGGATGAATGGACAAAACCACTAACATGTTTTAATTTTGAAGTGAGTTTCTTATATATTTATTTCTTCAACACATGCCAAACATTGTGGAAAAATAATATCTATGATTGAATAACACTGATTTCACAATTATTATCTTACAAATGCATATCTTCCTCTTCTTCATACCCTTGAATAATTTAATATACACTTTGGTTTTCATTATACAGAAATGGTTCTGCTTTAACAATGTTGCATGGATCCTATGAATCTCAGGGAAAGCAATCTTAGAGAAAACAGCCACAATATATATTAAGAGCAACCTAAATACACTTGTTTTCATTTTCTTCCCTTTTAAACCAATTTTCTTCATGCCTCCATGTTAAAAATTATATTTACTTAAATTATCCCTTAAAAAATAGGTGGAAACAGATTTTTGTTTAAAAAAAAACCCTAAGGTGCCACTCCATTACTTTTGCTGCTGTATTCCTCACTCTTTTTTTACTTAATTGTAATTATTGGGTCCTGCATTTTCATGCCCCTAAACAAATCACTTTCTTGAGCAGCTTTTGGGGATAATTAATAGAGAGGATTGCAGTTTTTTGTTTTTTTTTTTTAACAAGAAGAATCTTAAGTGTTAGGGTTTGGTACATAAGACCAGACTAGAAAGTGATCGCATTTTGGCGGCTTCACTGGACTTTCGTGTTTTTAATTTACATGATTCTGTGCCATTTGTGTGTGTTTATTTGTGTGTTTGAATGGGTGTTCCACAAGTAATTTTACAACAGTTCCTTTTGACTATAACTTCTGCTGTCTACAGATTTATGAAATATAATGCTGATTTGGGTGGTCATGAATTGATTTACAATGTAACAATTTTTCTCTTTCTAAGGCCCTGAAGACTTTTTTTCCCCCTCCATTTTGTATATTACTTTTTAATGGAAATGCCATTTCTAGCTTTTCTCAGACACCTATAATGGGGAGATTCTACTTCTGTATAACTTTGTATGTGCTGTATTCACATTAATGTTTGATGGAGAGGAAACTAGATAATGATTTTGAAAAATAAAACTTTTGCCATGATAAACACATGAAATAGAAGGAAATTATCATTAACTCAATTTGTAGCTCACCTTGTCATTTTACAGATGTGACAGGAATCTTTAGTTTTATCAAATTATTTTTCAGCTCAAAGTGTAGCGGTATGGGTTTAGAAATAAAATATATCATGAGGTTTTAATGAGAGTTTCCTTTCTCCCAGAAAAAAGAGGCGAGAAATTCTACAAAATTTAAAGTTGTTCTTCAGGATCCACAGAGAAAGATCAAAACCTGAAACCAAAAACACACAGTGTTCCAGGTTTTGTTTGCTTGTTCTTAAATCTGAAAAACATTGTAGTGCTTCAGAATAGGGACTCCAAAGAGTTTGGACAAATTTGACTTTCAGGACACAGACTGAAAAACAAAATGTGAAATTGCTCCTTTTCACCCTTAAAGAAGCAATGATCCTGTTCCATGAAATAGGCTTTTCTAGGAAAAGATGATTGGAATTACAAAGGAGTAGTTGAAAAATTCAAAGAGGAAAGGCAAGATGTAAGCTTTATTCCTAACCAGGATTTACCCAGGATATGCCAAGCAGATTCTAATTAAAAACAAAAACAACAAATAGCACAGATAAGCAAATATAAAACATAAAATCTAAGAAAACAAGGTAGTACAGAAATAGAAAATTATTTTCTGAACGGTCGGCATATATATAGTCATGAAGCATTGACCTCATGAGACAGCAAGTTTTATTCTACGTTTGCTGTGAGGAAAAAAAAAGGGCTTAAGATCAACTGCTCTGAAACCCAAATCGTCATGGTGGACAGATTATACTGAATATATTATTGGCTTATAGATGACCCTATAGGAGGTCAGCGTGTGTATGGTTCCCATTTTATCTATATTAGAATTTACCTGAAAAATATATTATTTAAATTTGATATCTCAAAGAGATTTATTTTCCTCTGTATGCCTATTTTTTTTTCATGGCTCTGATCAATATTTGATGATATTTACAGCCTTGTCCTCTAGTGCAGACAAATGCATGTGAGCCATTTGTACATTTAATGTGATAAACTCAGAAGGGTTTTCTGAACAAAACTTTGGCCCTGCTTCCAGGTGTTTCCTCTACCAGAAGTGAGGTGGTCTTCTATTCAAAGATGTATCTTTTTAGATTTCTTAATTTCATAGAAGGGCTTCATCTTTACCTTCTGATTTTTTTAATGGAAAATCTAAATATAATTAATAAGCTTAATCAATGAGATATGTATACACAACAAATAATGTTTTGAATACAATGTTTCTGAATACAAATGGAACATTTACCCACCAAAAATATATTAGATGATTAAGGATCAATATCAAAAGACTGTGTTCCTTTCACCATAATGCAACAATAACAAAAGAATAATGATTACAAATGGATAACTTTAAAAATCACATATGTTTGGAAACTAAATACATAATATTGAATAATGCTTTGGTCGAAATAAAATCTGTTTCTTCAAAAATTTTCTATGTCTTACAAAGAAACTTTATTGTGTAGTTTTCTTCATATAAGCCTAGTGTTTATTAGGTTTATCCTTATACATTTTATGACTTCTGCTGCTATATGTATAGATCACTTTTTCCAGTACATATTCTGGTTAGGTATTACTGGTGTATAGGAACCTCCTAATTTTTGTATGTTGATCTTGAATCTTATATTTTACTGAGCATTCTCCTAATTAAAAAAATGGTTTAATAAATATTAAAATAAACCTTCTGATATTTATGATTTGCTTTTCACCAGAAATACATACTTCATCACAATCTCTTACCCATTTAACTTTCTGTTGCTCACCTTCCAATAAACCTCAGATTCAAGGATCAATAATGATGAATAATTGTGAAGTGATACACTGTCCATCCATTCCCCTAGATATTATAAATTTTAGTCTTCGATCAAACCAAACTACTTGACATTTCCATTCCAAGATGTTTTGCGGAATTGTTTTTATTATTATTTGGTTTCTGGTCATAGAGTTATACTGAGCACTTTATAAGAAACAAAGGAATGGAACACAGTATTTCATCATAAGAACGGTATCTACAACATCACATCATTTCCCCTTATTGAGATCATAGGATACATTTCTTTCATGTTTTTTAATGTAAAACCCTATAATTTGTCTAAGCTACTACACTCTCTGAACTTTGTGATTTGTCCTGTTTCCTTTCTTACTTCTGCTGCAAGAAAGCTCAGATAAAATGTTCCGGTCCACTTTTGGCAGCTTCTCAAGGACATTGCCCCTGCTTTATCTTATTTCACCTTTATCTCTATCATTTTTGTATTTGTATCAGATTATAATATATGTATTTGTGTAAGCCTTTGAAATAATTTTATAAGACAAGCTATAAATATAAGAATGAATAAATGAATAAGCAAACAATGGAGAGTGTGGAAAAACGTAAATTAAAACTTCATCCTCTGAAGGGAAAAGAAAAGGTCAAATGTTACTCTTGGAAGCCAGAAGTCAATTTGAAAGATTACTTCATATGAAACAAAAGGCAGTCTAGACTTCAGGAATAGTAGGACAAATTTATTTTAGTATTCTCTTCAGGAATTGTTTACTGATTTTGTTTTTTATAAGCATCACATTAATTACTCATTCCACTTCACTTCCCTATATCTGATATAGAGGTGGGAAGATGAATCTCAAAGTTCCACACTATGGCCTGCCTCTCTGATTTTTGATGACATCCTCAAAAAGTGAGCAATAGATATTACCTTTAACAGTCTTCCCTTGTGTGCCCGCGCATTTAACCTAACTGGAGGCTAACACTCACTTGAATTAAACTAAGGTAATAAAAAATGTTAGTACATGCTAATTATTCTAAATTTTTATGCTAGAGCCCACTCATTTGTAATTGTTCTTTTCAGTTTTTTTGTAAGAGTCTTAGCAAATATGAAGACAGTTCTGTAACTCAAGTAATTGTAAGACAAGGTGACCAGAAATGCCCAGGTCACACAAAGTTGAAAAATAAAAACTGTATGTACAGTTTAACACCTTCTTGTTCAGATTTCTCTATTGATATTTTCCCTACATGTCAGAATTTCTCTGGATTTTAATCTTTCAGCAGTTATCACCACCTGGACTGTACTTCACCTCCATTTCCTATGTCAACCCTCTCCTTTGAGACACACCTTAAAACATAACTTCTTTACAGAGCATCCGGATTTAAAGAAACCACACTGATAGTTCTGTGATCTCTCTATTTTGGAACTTCTATGCATTTTACTGGTTAATTACCATACCTTATTCATTCAAATATAGATTTTTAATAAATGTCAAATGAGTTGTGGGAGAAAACAAAGTTGCAAGAAAATAACATTGAGATGCAGTTTAAGAATTGTGGCTCAGCTACCTAGTATCTACATTAGTTTCATTTGGGGTCTCAGTGTTCTCATCTATTAAGTTGGAAGTTAAGATCTTTGAAGTCTCTGCCTGGTCTTAAGTACTATTATTTTAAATTTATTTATACATATATATTTATATGATATTTTTATTTTTATGTATGTCACATGAAAAATATTTTTATATTTATATGCTTTCTATAGCTTGTTCAAATGAACTTCTGGGTCTGACTTCTCTCTTTACCTTTTGGCTATATAGAAGTCCTGGAAGAGTATGCTGCATGTATTAAACTAGTTATAAACAATTATTTATAAAATTTTGGGGTATTTTTCTAGTTGACCACTATTGTTCCTTAAGATATTTATTTTGTAGCTTAATACTATTTTCTGACAAATGATCCACAGATCTAGCAAAAATATTATCAACCCTGTCATGTTACTTGGGCCCTAGGTGATGTCATGTGAACATTGCTGCTCAATCTGACCAACAGGGATATTCTCATAGGTCACTGAACAGATGTTTTAAAAGACCTTGTAGCCTGAGAACATTTGTCATCGTCTATGTGATTCCTATGACCTCCTCTCTACCTTTCTGTCTGCCTCCTACCATCACCAGTCACAGACGGGGTGTTTATCCCCATTATCCTTTCCTCGTTATTGTGAAATACAATAATAGTTTGATATGTGATTTTTCTCCAGGTACAATAAATAAAGCACAGAGAGAAACATAAATTGGAATTTTAATATATATATATATGTAGGCATTTATCTATGAATATATGTATCTTATATAAGTAATATTACATATAGTAACGTGTATAATAATATATATAATAATATGTGTATGTATGTATGTAATACATATGGTATATATGAATTATATAATTATGATATAATGTGTACCATCCAATAATTAGAGAGAGAGAGATCTTAAAAACCTAGACTTTCTGTTGCGAAATCCAGAAAATGGAATGAAGAAGTTTGTTTTTATTGTTGCTTCTGTTGTTGTTGTCTTAATTTTAAAAACTTTGCTTTAAATACCACCATAGTGCTTAAAGTCTGAACCTCAGAGTTCAGATAAATGTGTGACACTGTAAGAATCCAGCTCTGTTTCCCCTCCTTGCAGTTTGGAAACCTGGAGGTGAGATAGAAGGTCAGTAGACCCCCTAGGATTTGGGGATGGCCTGTACCCATGTACAGTTGTGTACTCTGGGAGTGCAATATGCACACTGCTGCTCAAGGCGCATGAGGGAGAATGGAGATGGAGGCATCGTGTGCTTGAACAGAAAGGGCCTGAGATAATAATTGGGGTTTGAAGGTAACTTGATGCTGATTGCTGCTGTGTGAATCATGGATTCCTCCTTGATGAAGTGCTGGATAAACAGCCCACTTGAGAAACCAGACAGAGAATGTGCTGGGTTTCAAAGGGTGAGAGTGAACCAAGGTGGGCCCTCCCGTCAGGGTCGTGGGCAGCAGATGTCATAGAGTCAATACCCAGGGTCAGACAGGGCAGCTGCACCACAGTGGATGTCTTGGAGGAATGACAGCAAATGTCTCTCCCTGAAAGACAGGGGTCTTTGATCTCTGTAGCAAGAAGGAAGAAATGAAATTTCTAAACGTTTACGTTTTAAATCAAAAGCGAGGACCTTGATATGGTCCTGGTGGAAATAGGGGAATATGTGCCTAGTCAAGTTTAATTTCAGGGAAACGAACAAAGTTCCATTTCCACACACGTGATGCTGTGGCTATAAATACTAAGTATAATGGTGTTGCACATCTTCATGTAGTTTCTCAGTTCAAACCAATGACAATAAAGCAGAACCAACACTGCAGAGGGAATTGAGGAACAGGAAGGGGTTAGCTGTTGCACCCATGTATCTGTTCCCCACCAGCTGCCTCAGACAAACAAGGAAATGGATTTACTAAAAGGTTATGTGACATGGCCAAGCTAAGAATCACCAGAGCTGGAAGTATTCTCATTTCAGTGCACTTCTCACTCTGCCAAACTGCATGCAAATGACGGCTAGAATAATCTAGAAAGTACAGAATGGCGACTTTAACCAATCATTTTTAAATTGGGCAAAGAAGAGTAATAGGAATCTAAATGAAAGAAAAATTCACCTGTAATTCCACCATATTAACAAAACAAATGGGCTTCCTCTTTCCACATTAATTCTTTTAGTTCTTATCTACAAGCAAGGATGAATCGTATACATTCCCAATTCAAGGTATGTAAAACCATATATTACTTTCTAAACATTTTTCATTTTAATACGTACATTTCATCATAAGGTTTATATTTAATAGATCTTTCTTGAGTTTAAACTATTATTTTCTTAACCATTCCCTCCTGTCGATCATTTAGATGATTCACAATCATTTATAAAGGCTTTTGTCAATTCAGTGGACACGTACAGAAACAGCCTTAGAGTTCAAATATATCCTGAAAAAAAAGAAACATACTGCCCAGAATTCAAAAGGCAAATAAATATTGCCTTTAGACTGGAAAGATAGCTCTATCTGACAATCCATTTTTAGGAGATGAAGTACGATAACAACTTATACAATATAAACATAGTCAGGTCATCAGAATGCAACTTCTGTTTATGGTTTGCCAAAGTATGCAATCCAACACTTTAGAAGTTTAAATTTTTTTAAAAAAAAGAAAACCCTTAAAAGTTGTAATTGAGTCTTCACAATGAAAAGAGTAAAGCACTTGATTATTACCATCCTTTCCCCAATTTGAATTATAAAGTACTCTATTGGCTTTGGGAATTAAGTATTGGTTTTTTAAAGACATATTTAGACAATTTTGCTAAGAAAAGGAATCGTGCAAATAGTTTACTATGAGTATTCGTTCAAGGACATCAGCACTTACTGCCTCTAGCAGAGTATATTACAACGCTTGAATCAATATTCAAAGTTAAATTATGTTTAAGTAAGTACAAAAAGCATATAATAGTTGAAAACCTAGATACTAATGGATAGAAACAGTTAATGTCTGATTTTCTACAGACTCATTGCAGAATTCTAAAGCAGACATACAACCATTGCATTTTATCAATAGCAATTTTTATATAAAGTTTATTTCTTTAATGATTTTTTCTGACATTATATGCTGTTGTCTTTATTTTAATGATGCTCTAGAAAACTATTTATGTAGCATATTTTATGGAATAGTTTTTTCTATTTTCCTTGATGCAATTAGTTATAGACTTTTATGTAACACAGAGTAGGTAGGAACTGTAACAGCAGAAGAGATCTTGATATGGGTTGAGGGTTGTTTTTTTTGTAAATAGACTTTATGTATTTATTTTTTAGAACAGTTTTATTACATTCAAGTTGAGAAGGTAGTGTAGGGAGTTCTCATATACTCCACATCCAGTTTCTCCTGTTATTCACACCTTTATATGAGTTTGGTGCATTTAACATTAATGAGACAGTGTTGATACACTATTATTAGGTAGTATCCATCTTTATTCAAATGTCCCTAGTTTTTACCTAATGTTCTTTTTCTCTTCCAGGATCCCATTCAGAACATCACATTACATTTAGTTATCATGTCTGCTTAGACCCTTCTTGGTGGTGACAGTTTCTCAGACTTTGTTTTTTATGACCTTGAAAATGTTAGCAAGGATTGGCCACGTATTTTGTAGAATGCCTTTCTATTGCTATTGATCTGATGTTTTTCTCATGATTAGAGTAAGGATCTGGATTTGCGAGATGAAAACCAGATAAGAAAAGTGCCATTTGCATCCCATCACATCAAAGGTAAATACTATCAATATGATTTATCCGAGGTGATGCTGATCTTGATCACTTGGTTCCTCTGTTTGGGAGATATGTCTCTCCTCCCCCATTTATTTATTTAATCCTTTATTTATATCAGTATGAACTCATGAGTATTTATTTTATACTTTGGTTATAATCCAGTACAACTTTTAAACATTTTGTTGCTCAAATCATTTCAGCTTTGACCATTGGGAGCCCAGTACTTGGTGCCTGTGTGCCTTTAACATACTCCCATCAATGGGATTTTTTGGACCACTTAGTTTTCTGGCATTACAAGATGCTCTAGAATCATCTTGTATATTTTTTCTTTAGCCCCCTAATTGTCCATTTCTACAAGGATGCCTGGGTGCTAGTTGTGTTCACTGTTACTGGGGTGTCATTGTTTTTAGGACTTCTCAGCTGGCAGAGCTAGAAAATATAGTATGTGAATACCAACCCATTTACAGGTTGAGTTTTACTCAATCAAATACATGTTTTACCCTAATGTAGTCTATAATCTTGGACTTGCTCAGTGTAATAAATAATGCATTTTAATACATTCCTTTTTGCACGTTTTAAGAAAAACAGTAAGTGGTAGTGAAATTCCAGTCTCCAAATTGATAACTGATGATAATAGTAACAATCAATCATTGGATTTCTATTAAATAAAAACAAATTCTAGTATAAAATATGTGTTGGAGAGGCACTTTTGAAACATTATTCAGTTGAAATTTTAGTGTTGATAGACTTTTGTATTTTATTTTATTTTGTGTTTTGCTTCCCCCAGTCAGGATAGCAGTAAACTAGTAATTCATCAAAAGCTATAAGACAGGCTAGTCTTTCAAAAGTATTTAGTCAACTAATGCACCTAATAACACATCAAAAGAATTTAAAGAGTTAAAAGAAAGTGTTTTTACTGTTGTATGGTATTTCTGTGAGATTGATTTTTGGTTACTAGGAGTTTACTCTTAATTTAGTCAATGTCATTGTTTCTTAAATCCACTTTGTAACTAATCTTACCTTATATTTAATAAATGTGTTAACATAACATTATACAAAATTACATGTTTTAAAAACCCCTAAATTTTGAATAAGAACAAAAAGAGAGTAAAATATTGCCCAAGTCATATAGGAAAGGTTTTTATTTTTTAGTAGTTTACAAGTAGCATAAATAACAAAATAGGATATTTTTACCTCTTTATTTTTTATTTTTTCTGCTCTACGATAAATGATTTTTTCCAATTGACTTACAAGTACTAATATTGGAGTGCTGATGTAATAAGAGTTTAGGTGTTTCCAATTTGATATCACAACTTGATCTCAGTAGAAAATCAAGATGAGAAATTTATTTAGTTCATGTAGCTGGTATACATTCCTTTTAATTTAAATGTTTCCATTTCTCTTTGGAAATCTATAATTGAAAAAATCAGATACACATTTCAAAGATAAGTAGTTTGAACTTTAAATATAAATAGAACTTTAACTTACTACAAATTATATTCTTGGAAAATATATTATCAATCTAATATAATATTTTTCCATTTAAAACAATGTTAAAGTCTAGTAAAAACAAAAACAAGAAAACAGGCCCATATATCATTTTTATTAGCTTAAAACGGGCCCATTTTAAGCTAATAAAAATGATATACCTTCAGAATAGGTAATGTGGTTTTAAGAATGTTTTCTTTATAATAGAGAACAATAGGTATCTAAACATTTTAAATCTACTCTTAAAGTTTTGTGGAAAAGTTCTGAAATAAGGAGTGGGCAGAATTTGGGTGAGACTGAAGAAGCAGTAGGATGTGTGGTCATGTAAGTTTTGGTGTATATATTGACATTTCAACGGTTTGATTGTCCAGTGTTTCCATAAATATGTTCTGAGCAGCATGAGTTCAGTGGGACCTTAATAGCTGTGATTTAAGTAAGGGTCCTCTGATAATTAAAATGTAGGAGATACCAGATTAAACAACAACAACAAAACAGATTTCTTTGTGCAGAATTACAAAGAGCTTTTAATATACAAACCTGCCTCATGAGTCTCTAAGGGAGAGCATTTTCCCACACTTACTTGACCAGACAAATAAATTATTTTTCAGCACAAAACTCCTACCCTGTTCATTAACCAAAAAAAGATTGGGAGGTAACTTCATTAACCCTAACACAGACCATGCATTTTACATATGATATCACATTTCTTCTTTGCAGTAAACCCATGAGTTTGTTATTATTATTTCTCCTTCTATACCTAACAACAACAACAACACACAAACACGTAGTAATTTTCTCGAGGTCAGTCAGTTAGAAAAAGGAAATTAAAGATTTGAATCTGGACTTCCCTGGTGGCACAGTGGTTAAGAATCTGCCTGCCAGTGCAGGGCACAAGGGTTCCAGCCCTGGTCCCGGAAGATCCCACATGCCGTGGAGCAACTAAGCACATACACCACAACTACTGAGCCTGCGTTCCACAACTACTGAAGCCCGTGCGCCTAGACCCCGTGCCCCGCAACAAGAGAAGCCACTGCAATGAGAAGCCTGCACACTGCAAGGAAGAGTAGCCCCCACTCGCCGCAACTAGAGAAAGCCCTCGCCCAGCAATGAAGACCCAATCCAGCCAAAATAAACTAAAAAAAAAAAAAAAACTTCTTAAAAAAAAAAAGATGTGAATCCCCTTCTACCTGGAGTTCTCCATTATTCTTTCTCTGAACTGAAATGACTTCTGGAAAATTTTAGGACATAGATAATATTTTATATATTAGATGGATAATTATCTGTTAACAAAAGAGGATTAAGAGGCTATAGAAACTCACCACCACTACTATCTCTATCAATCTTCTTTCAAAACCATTCTAATTAAGTGTACAATCTAATTACAAACAGTGTGTTGGTTAGGTATTAGGTAACAAGGTTTCCCCTCCAACTAGATTAGATTAGATCTTCCTTAACCCCTTCTTAAAGAGAAATTCTGGAGAGTCCAATGATAATACCAACTTTCCTCTTTGCTAATTGTCTAAAATATACTCAAATATAAATCACATTAACTTTGCTTTATGTAGTTACCTCTGAATAACTAAGAGCAATAGTTCATTTCTCTGATATTTGACTTCAGCTTCGTTTAAACAGTTACATAACTACATACACAAGTCCATACACAATTCAGCATAATTTAATGCAAGGAGCTTGAAACTTGAGATCAGAATGTCTAGCTGCAAGTCCCAGCATTTCTACTAACTAGCACTTGAACTCAGGCAAAGCCACCAAGTCATGGTCTTCTCAATGAAAACTGTAGATTAGAAACCATATAAGAAAAGCGCTACAGGTCAGGTCTACACAATATAAATATTAGACCTGTAAAATCAATACTAAAGAAAAAGGTGAATTATGCAGATAAAATAATAAGGCAAAAGATCTGCTCATTGCAGAAATATGTTCACATTAGCCAGAGACTCTCTTTTCATCATCTATCAGATAGCTTCTCTCCCAGATTTTTCTCCCAGGGTCAGTGGAGTTTTCAAGTTAATGTTGAGACCAACATACTGTCTCAGGGTGAAATCTACCTCACGCCAAACAGATCTTCCTAAACAGAGGCAAACCTGCTCTAGGTTCGGCAGCATGAACCCACTCTGTCTGTCCTCTGTACATTTGAAGGCTTGAACTTATTCCATGTTGGCATGCCATTGATAGAGTCAATGAGGGCAGAAGATGAATGGAAAACGCTCCATGATGAACAGAAAACTCTCTTCAAATAATATTTGAAATTAAAATATGAAAAGTATCTGCACTGAAGGCCTAGTGAAAAATTTCAGTGGTAACATAGATTGTAAACCACTAGAATACAAGCGTCAAGGGGGCAGATGTGTCTGCCCATTTTGTTCACTGTGCCATGTCCTGCATGTGTCTGGTTCATGGTAGGGGAGTAAGCACGTAATAAATATTTGTCTGTTGAATGAAGAATTAATATTAAAATGACAAAAGAATTCAGTGATTAAAGGATAAAGCTGTGAGCTTTTGTCCACTTAAGCAAAAATATGAACAAATATGTAGTAAACATTACTTGGAACTTTGGAGGTAATTAGGATTAAATATTTAAAAAATGATGAAAAAAATAAAATAAAATAAATTAAAAAAATTAAAAAATGATGCTACAGCCAACTTGATGATTGAAATAATATACACCCGGATCTCTCTTAAGGAGATAAAAACATTTGAACAATTATATTGCCATTTAAACTTCCATGCTATTCATATAAATTTCCACAGTATTTCTCTTTGCACACTATATTTACTTACATAATAGTAATACATTGTATTTATTTAGTGGTTTGTTTGCAAATAACAAAAATTAGTTTATTTGATCCTCCCCTGTGAAATAGGGAAGGCAGATATCATTACTGCTAATTCACAGATGAAGAGATCTGGGCTCAGAAATATTAAAGGTCTTAAAATATACCATATTAACTATTAAGTCCCTGTTGAGGAAGAAAATTTCAATGATAATAATTTTAAAAAGTAAAAACAAAACAACAAAACAATTATAATGCAACTCATGAATCCATAGACTGCTTAAATCCCTTTCATAGTCTATTTTCTGTACTCTTACCAATGACATTGTGAGGTTGCAATTGCTTTAATTTGATTTTTCAGATGCAAAACAAAAGCCTGGTGAGATTGAATGTCTCCCTGAGACACATTTCTAGTAAGTCTTGGAGGTGGGACCCAAGCCTGTGCTTTCTGACAACAAATCATGTGTCAGAAAACCTGGCTACCCACCACTTAACTCTTAAATCCTATGCTTTAACCACTACCTCTGTGATTGTGTATGTTGAGATGATGCATAAAAATATACTATATAAATGTATCTTTCTGTTACTATTATTATTAGAAATATGATACATCTGTCCCAGAAATTGCATATGCATATGGAATTGTTTTTCTTTTTTTTTTGTCCACTAATGGTGGTACAATGCCATCTACTCAGGTCACCTAGACCCAGCTAGGTGGGTCTAGCCATGTGAGAGAGAGGTCTGTGACTGAAGAGTGTCTCTGTGTGTGTGTGTGTGTGATTAATTTGTTGTTGACAAACATTAGGCTATGAGACAGAAAGACAGGAATAACCCCATCATCTTCTAGATATTTTCCAGAAGCCAGCCATATTTCTCTTCCATGCTGGCTGCTGGGAAACCTTTGAAGTGTAGTTAGTAATAATGCTTAGGGCCCCTCCATCCTATAGAACTCCCTTCATGACTATAAGCTGTGGTGTAAGATTGTAAACTTTTCAACAGACATCCACAATATGTGCAAGAACCATACATATGTTCAAATACCTCTCTAATGCTTAGGATGCATTAATTTTACCTTAAATTTTATACCTTTCATTCACTTTTTTCTCAATGGCTGAAGTTTAAGCAGACACTTTTGCAAGAGGAGTAGACCTGTAATCAATTCATTCAAGATTCAAGTGCCTTCTCTATGTAAGCACTGTGCAAAGTGCCAGAGATTTATGTTGTACTTCACCTTGGGTTATTTTAAGTTACTGGAACACTTGTAATATTAATGCATGTTAATAATCAAGAGCCCATTTTTGTTGGTTGGTTGGTTAATGGTTTGTTAGAAAGAGAAAGAGATGAAAAATAAAGGATTTCAATTCTTCTCTTTCCTTCCCTCAACACACACACACACACAAACACACACACACACTTGCTCAGTCCCCAACTCCTTTGATATTTTGTATTCAATGTTAGACTTGACTGACATAAGAAACTCACTGTAGAGAGGCACGTTTCCTCTGAGCTAAAGCTGGTTTCCATGGTGCTGAAAGAGAACGGACATGAGGACATGGGGAGGGGGAAGGGTAAGCTGAGACAAAGTGAGAGAGTGGCACGGACATATATACACTACCAAATGTAAAATAGGTAGCTAGTGGGAAGCAGCCGCATAGCACAGGGAGATCAGCTCAGTGCATTGTGTCCACCTAGAGGGGTGGGATAGGGAGGGTGGGAGGGAGATGCAAGAGAAAAGAGATATGGGGATATATGTAAATGTATAGCTGATTCACTTTGTTATACAGCAGAAACTAACACACCACTGTAAAGCAATTATACTCCAATAAATATGTTTAAAAAATAAAATAAAATAAAATAAAATAAAAGTAAGCATATTCCTTAGGTATATACAGGGTGGTCATGCCAAGCACAGGTCACTCAGAGCCAGAAGGAGTAAGATGTTTGTACTGCACATAAACGGCACCAGGTCTTGCAATTTTACTTTATGCAGTTTGGCTCACATTTAGAAAAAGGAAATCTCATTATAGTGTAGCATATATTTTAAGGTCAGTGAATCATGCTGGGTTGTTTCCACTTTGAAAACTACTTTTAAATGGATGAGTGTGATTGCATGGAGCTTAGATATATACTCAGATCTGAGAGTAGATATGTCTTCAAACATCCTTTCTCACCCTCTCCCGGAACTCCTTTAGATTTGGGTAATGTAGGGGAGGAAAATGCTATCTAAAGTTTATCGTACAAAAAGGAGGGCTGTTGGCTGGCATACCTTGTTCGAGTATGTATAGATTTGTCTTTTTTTAAATATATAAAATATATAGAGACCTTCAAGATGGTGGAGGAGTAAGACGTGGAGATCACCTTCCTCCCCACAAATACATCAGAAATACATCTACTTGTGGAACAACTCCTACAGAACACCTACTGAATGCTGGCAGAAGACCTCAGACTTCCCAAAAGGCAAGAAACTCCCCACGTGCCTGTGTAGGGCAAAAGAAAAAAGAAAAAACAGAGACAAAAGAATAGGGATGGGACCTGCACCAGTGGGAGGGAGCTGTGAAGGAGGAAAGGTTTCCACACACTAGGAAGCCCCTTTGCGGGCGGAGACTGCAGGGGGTGGAGGGGGAAACTTCGGAGCCACAGAGGAGAGCACAGCAGCAGGGGTGCAGAGGGCAAAGCGGAGAGATTCTTGCACAGAGGATCAGTGCCGACCAGCACTCACCAGCCCGAGAGGCTTGTCTGCTCACCCGCCGGGACAGGTGGGGGCAGGGAGCTGAGGCTCGGGTTTCGGAGGTCGGATCCTAGGGAGAGAACTGGGGTTGGCTGTGTGACCACAGCCTGAAGGGGGCTAGTGCACCACAGCTAGCCAGGAGGGAGTCCAGGAAAATATCTGCAACTGCCTAAGAGGCAAGAGACCATTGTTTCAGGGTATGCGAGGAGAGGGGATTCAGAGCACTGCTTAAACGAGCTCCAGAGATGGGCGTGAGCCACGACTATCAGCGAGGACCCCAGAGACGGGCATGAGATGCTAAGGCTGCTGATGCAGCCACCAAGAAGCCTGTGTGTGAGCACAGGTCACTCTCCACATCACCCCTCCTGGGAACCTGTGCAACCCACCATTGCCAGGGTCCCTTGATCCAGGAACAACTTCCCCAGGAGAATGCATGGTGCACCTCAGGCTGGTGCAACGTCATTCTGGCCTCTGCCACTGCAGGCTTGCCCCGCATTCCGTACCCCTCCCTCCCCCCCGGCCTGAGTGAGCCAGAGCCCCTAATCAGCTGCTACTTTAACCCCGTCCTGTCTGAGCAAAGATCAGATGCCCTCAGGCGACCTACACGCAGAGGCAGGGCCATATCCAAAGCTGAACCCCAGGAGCTGTGTGAACAAAGAAGAGAAAGGGAAATTTCTCCCAGCAGCCTCAGGAGCAGCGGATTAAATCTCCACAATCAATTTGATGTACTATGCATCTGAGGAATACCTGAATAGACAACGAATCACCCTAAAATGGAGGCGGTGGACTTTGGGAGCAACTGTAGACTTGGGGTTTGCTTCCTGCATCTAATTTGTTTCTGGTTTTATGTTTATCTTAGTTTAGTTTTTAGAGTTTATTATCATTGGTAGATTTGTTTACTGATTTGGTTGTTCTCTTCCTTTTTTTATATATAGATATATACATATATTTTTTTTCCTTTTTCTCTTTTTGTGAGTGTGTATGTGTATGCTTCTTTGGGTGTTTTTGTCTGTATAGCTTTGCTTTTACCATTTGTCTTAGGGTTCTGTCCGTCTGGGTTTTTTTTTTTTTTTTTTTTTTTTTAGTATAGTTTTTAGCACTTATTATCATTGGTGGATTTGTTTTTTGGTTTGTTTGCTCTCTTCTTTCTTTCTTTTCCTAAGAACTTTTTAATTTTTAATATTTTTTTTATTTTAATAACTTCATTTTATTTTATTATTTTTGTCTTTCTTTCTTTTTTTTCCCTCCCTTTTCTTCTGAGCCGTGTGGCTGACAGGTCTTGGTGCCCCGGCCGGTGTCAGGCCTGTGCCTCTGAGGTGGGAGAGCCGAGTTCAGGACATTGGTTCACCAGAGACCTCCCAACTCCATGTAACATCAAACAGCAAAAGCTCTCCCGGAGATCTCCATCTCACTGCTAAGACCCAGCTACACTCAATGACCAGCAATCTACAGTGCTGGACACTCTATGCCAAAGAACTAGCAAGACAGGAACACAACCCCACCCATCAGCAGGGAGGCTGCCTAAAATCATAATAAGGTCACAGACACCCCAAAACACACCACCGAATGCAGTCCTGCCCACCAGAAAGACAAGATCCAGCCTCATCCACCAGAACACAGGTACTAGTCCCCTCCACCAGGAAGCCTACACAACCCACTGAACCAACCTTACCCACTAGGAGCAGACACCAAAAATAATGGGAACTATGAACCTGCAGCTTGTGAAGGGGAGACACCAAAAAAATTAAGTTAAGCAAAATGAGAAGACAGAGAAACACACAGCAGATGAAGGAGCAAGGTAAAAACACACCAGACCTAACAAATGAGGAGGAAATAGACAGTCTACCTGAAAAAGAATTCAGAGTAATGATAGTAAAGATGATCCAAAATCTTGGAAATAGAAGGGAGAAAATACAAGAAACGTTTAACAAGGACCTAGAAGAACTAAAGAGCAAATAAACAATGATGAACAACACAATAAATGAAATTTAAAATTCTCTAGAAGGAATCAAAAGCAGAATAACTGAGGGAGATGAACGGATAAGTAACGTTAAAAGATAAAAAAAAAGATAAAATAGTGGAAATAATGACCACAGAGCAGAATAAAGAAAAAAGAATGAAAAGAATGGAGGACGGTCTCAGAGACATCTGGCACAACATTAAACACACAAACATTCGAATTATAGGGGTCCCAGAAGAGGAAGAGAAAAAGAAAGGGACTGAGAAAATATTTGAAGAGATTATAGGTGAAAACTTCCCTAACATGGGAAAGGAAACAGTCAATCAAGTGCAGGAAGCACAGAGAGTCCTATACAGGATAAATCCAAGGAGAAACATGCCAAGACACATATTAATCAAACTATCAGAAATTAAATACAAAGAAAAAATATTAAAAGCAGCAAGGGAAAAACAACAAATAACATACAAGTGAATATCCATGAGGTTAGCAGCTGATCATTCAGAAGAAACTCTACAAGCCAGACTGGAGTGGCAGGACATATTTACAGCGATGAAAGGGAAAAACCTACAGTCAAGATTACTCTCTCCATCAAGGATCTCATTCAGATTCAACAAAGAAATGAAAACCTTTACAGACAAGCAAAAGTTAAAAGAATTCAGCACCATCAAACCAGCTTTACAACAAATGCTAAAGGAACTTCTCTAGGCAGGAAACACAAGAGAAGGAAAAGACTTACAATAACAAACCCAAATCATGAAGAAAACGGTAATAGGAACCTACATATCAATAACTACCTTAAATATAAATGTATTAAATTCTCTAACCAAAAGACATAGATTGGCTAAAGGGATACAAAAACAAGACCCGTATATATGCTGTCTACAAGAGACCCACTTCCGACCTAGGGACACATACAGACTGAAAGTGAGGGAATGGAAAAAGATATTCATTACAAATAGAAATCAGAAGAAAGCTGGAGTAGCAATTCTCATATCAGACAAAATAGACTTTAAAATAAAGACTATTAAAAGACAAGAAGAAGGACACTACATAATGATCAAGGGATCAATCCAAGAAGAAAATATAACAACTGTAAATATTTATTTACCCAACTTAGGAGCACCTCAATACTTAAGGCAAATGCTAACAGCCATAAAAGGGCAAATCAACAGTAACATAATCATAGTAGGGGACTTTAACACCTCACTTTCACCAATGGACAGATCATCCAAAATGAAAATCAATAAGGAAACACAAGCTTTAAATGATACATTCAACAAGATGGATTTAATTGATATTTATAAGACATTCCATCCAAAAACAACAGAATACACATTCTTTTCAAGTGCTCATGGAACATTCTCCAGGATAGATCATACCTTGGGTCACAAATCAAGCCTTGGTACATGTAAGAAAATTGAAATCATATCAAGTATCTTCTCTGACCACATGCTATGAGACTAGATATCAATTACAGGAAAAAATCTGTAAAAAATAAAAACACATGGAGGCTAAACAATACATTACTTAATAATCAAGAGATCACTGAAGAAATCAAAGAGGAAATGAAAAAATACCTAGAAACAAATGACAATGAAAACACGATGACCCAAAACCTATGGGATGCAGCAAAAGCAGTTCCAAGAGGGAATTTTATAACAATACAATCCTACCTTAAAAAACAAGAAACATCTGATATAAATAACATAACCTTACACCTAAAGCAATTAGAGAAAGAAGAACAACAACAACAAAAAAAACCCACAGTTAGCAGAAGGAAAGTAATCATAAAGATCAGATCAGAAATAAATGAAAAAGAAATGAAGGAAATAAGAGCAAAGATCAATTAAACTAAAAGCTGGTTCTTTGAGAAGATAAACAAAATTGATAAACCACTAGCCAGACTCATCAAGAAAAAAAGGGAGAAGATTCAAATCAATAGAATTAGAAATGAAAAAGGGGAAGTAACAACTGACACTGCAGAAATACAAAGGATCATGAGCGATTACTACAGGCAACTCTATGCCAATATAATGGACAACCTGGAAGGAATGGACAAATTCTTAGAAAACACAAACTTCTGAGACTGAACCAGGAAGAAATAGAAAATATAAACAAACCAATCACAAGCACTGAAATTGAGACTGTGATTAAAAATCTTCCAACAAACAAAAGCCCCAGACCAGATGGCTTCACAGATGAATTCTATCAAAAATTTAGAGAAGACCTAACACCTATCCTTCTCAAACTCTTCCAAAATATAGCAGAAGGAGAAACACTCCCAAACTCATTCTATGAGGCCACCATCACTCTGATACCAAAACCAGACAAAGATGTCACAAAGAAAGAAAACTACAGGTTAATATCACTGATGAATATAGATGCAAAAATCCTCAACAAAATACTAGTAAACAGAATCCAACAGCACATTAAAAGGATCATACACCATGATCAAATATCATTTATCCCAGGAATGCAAGGAATCTTGAATATACCCAAATCAATCAATGTGATAAACCATATTAACAAACTGAAGGAGAAAAACCATATGATCATCTCAATAGATGCAGAAAAAGCTTTCAACAAAATTCAACACCCATTTAGGATAAAAGCCCTCCAGAAAGTAGGCATAGAGGGAACTTACCTCAACATGATAAAGGCCATATATGACAAACCCACAGCCAACATTCTCAATGGTGAAAAACTGAAACCATTTCTTCTAAGATCAGGAAGAAGACACGGTTGTCCACTCTCATCACTATTATTCACCCTAATTTTGGAAGTTTTAGCCACAGCAATCAGAGAAGAAAAAGAGGTAAAAGGAATCCAAATAGGAAAGGAAGAAGTAAAGCTGTCACTCTTTGCAGCTGACATGATACTATACTTACAGAATCCTAAAGATGCTACTAGAAAACTACTAGAGCTAATAAAGAAATTGGTAAAGTAGCAGGATACAAAATTAATGCAAAGAAATCTCTTGCATTCCTATACACTAATGATGAAAAATCTGAAAGAGAAATTAAGGAAAGACTCCCATTTACCATTGCAACAAAAATAATAAAATATCTAGGAATAAACCTACCTAAGGAGACAAAAGACCTGTATGCAGAAAACTATAAGACACTGATGAAAGAAATTAAAGATGATACAAACAGATGGAGAGATATACCATGTTCTTGGATTGGAAGAACCAACATTTTGAAAATGACTATACTACCCAAAGCAATCCACAGATTTATTGCAATCCATATCAAACTACCACTGGCATTTTTCACAGAACTAGAACCAAAAATTTCACAATTTGTATGGAAACAGAAAAGATCCCGAATAACCAAAGCAATCTTGAGAAAGAAATATGGAGCTGGAGGAATAAGGCTCCTGGACTTCAGACTATACTACAAAGCTACAGTAATCAAGACAGTATGGTACTGGGACAAAAACAGAAATACAGATCAATGGAACAGGATAGAAAGCCCAGAGATAAACCCACACACATATGGTCACCTTATCTTTGATAAAGGAGGCAAGCATATACAGTGGAGAAAAGACAGCCTCTTCAATAAGTGGTGTTGGGAAAACTGGACAGGTACATGTAAAAGTATGAAATTAGAACACTCTCTAACACCATATACAAAAATAAACTCAAAATGGATTAAAGACCTAAATGTAAGGCCAGACACTAGAAAACTCTTAGAGGAAAACATAGGCAGAATACTCTATGACTTGAATCACAGCAAGATCCTTTTTGACCCACCTTTTAGAGAAATGGAAATAAAAATAAAAATAAACAAATGGGACCTAATGAAACTTAAAAGCTTTTACACCACAAAGGAAATCATAAACAAGATGAAAAGGCATCCCTCAGAAAGGGAGAAAATATTTGCAAATGAAGCAACTGACAAAGGATTAATCTCCAAAATTTACAAGCAGCTCATGCAGCTCAATATCAAAAAAACCCAAACAACCCAAGCCAAAAATGGGCAGAAGACCTAAACAGACATTTCTCCAAAGAAGATATACAGATGGCCAAGAAGCACATGAAAGGATGCTCAACATCACTAATCCTTAGAGAAATGCAAATCAAAACTACAATGAGGTATCACTTCACACCAGTCAAAATGGCCATCATCAAAAAATCTACACACAATAAATGCTGGAGAGGGTGTGGAGAAAAGGGAACCCTCTTGCCCTGTTGGTGGGAATGTAAATTGATACAGTCACTATGGAGAATAGTATGGAGGTTCCTTAAAAATCTAAAAATAGAACTACCATATGAGTCAGCAATCCCACTACTGGGCATATACCCTGAGAAAACCATAATTCAAAAAAGTCACCACAATGTTCATTGCAGCTCTATTTATAATAACCAGGACATGGAAGCAACCTAAGTGTCCATCGACAGATGCATGGATAAAGAAGATGTGGCACATATATATAATGGAATATTACTCAGCCATAAAAAGGAACGAAACTGGGTCATTTGTAGTCAGTTGGATGGACCTAGAGTCTGTCATACAGAGTGAAGTAAGTCAGAAAGAGAAAAACAAATACCATAAGCTAACACATACATATGTTATCTTAAAAAAAAAAAAAATGGTTCTGAAAAACCTAGGAGCAGGATAGGAATAAAGACTCAGACCTAGAGAATGGACTTGAGGACACAGGGAGAGGGAAGGGTAAGCTGGGACGAAGTGAGAGAGTAAGATGGACATATATACACTACCAAATGTAAAATAGATACCTAGTGGGAAGCAGCCACATAGCACAGGGAGATTAGCTCAGTGCTTTGTGACCACCTAGAGGGGTGGGATAGGGAGGGTTGGAGGGAGACGTAAGAGGGAGGGGATATGGGGATAAATGTATACACATAGCGGATTCACTTTGTTACAAAGCAGAAACTAACACACCATTGTAAAGCAGTTATACTCCTATAAAGAAGTTAAAAAAATAAATAAAATAAAATATATGCAAAGCACCAATTAAGTTAATGAACATTGTAAACTGTAACACACTGATTGTTTACTTCATGCTGTCCACAGGAATTTTGTTACCAGAGTGTGTAGGGTTGATTGCATCAAAAAAAAAAAAAAAAAAAGAAAGAAAGAAAGAAAAAAAGGATTTTAAAGTTAGAACATATCTAAGGTGAAGGATATTTTAGTTATGAGTGGTATTTTTTTGTAAAAGGAATACTTTGGGACCTTTTAAATGAACAGTCTAAATTAACCACCAAAATGTGCATTATCACTATCCTTAGTCTAGAAAAAGATGCCTGCAGTAAAAGTTAGTATGTGAGAACCTTTCTTTCCTTGAAAATCAGATCCCACGTGCCTAGAGAAAATGCATTTCAGCGTAGTAAACTTCTATTTTTTTTTTTTTTTTAATTTTAAATTGGCATATTCAATGACAGGAACCACGTTCTGAATCTTTGGAAAGAGGTTCTTTAATTGCAGGTCGGAACTAATAAAGTTATTGAGAAATTTCAGCCACTTAGGGGCGTCATTAAGGAGTGCACTTTCTGTCCGTTCCTGGAAATGTTATGAGTTAGAAGCCCTCAGAGGTGAGGACTTCACTCTTGGTGCCTAATGTGTGAGAAACTGGCGAAGCTGGGAGCCCCGTGTGGTGTGGTGTCAAGACTTCACCTGTGGCTCTCCTCGCTCACTGGGTCTTTAAGAAGCACAGTGGGTTGGGGGAAAAGGACAAACTGAGACCAAAGGAATAGAAACTGGGTTTAGTTTGCAAGGGAGAACACTAAAGTAGTCAAAGAGCTTTTCAATCCAAAAAGCTGCTCAGAAATCGCTCGGTGCCTCCACAGACCAAACCCTGGTGGTGGGTGCGTTTAGGTACCTGAATCCACAGACTAGCAAAATTCCCACCCTCTCCCTGTTACTGGGCTTCCATTTCACCCGGTTTAGGCTGCCCCGGGATTCCTACGTTTAGTTTTCCAGTCTCTTTTTATCCCCACCACCGCCCCCCCTCGAGACGGAAGTCCAGAGTCTTCCAGGGAGTTACCTGGAAGGGTCTGGATCATGCTCAGTGGCAGGCTGGCGGGACAGATTGGGGAGCAAGTGGAAAACTTAGGTGCCGGCTTACGGCACTGACTTGACGGTCCTCCCTACTCCTGGAACCCTCAGAAGTAAGATCCCGACTCTGCCCAACTCTAGTGGAATCCTCCAGACTTTGGAGACTCCTTGTGGAAGAACCCAACTTGAGGATGCAAACTTGGAGGATCGGGGCTAGCAGGCTCAGGGAAGTCCTCGCGTCCCTAGTGGTCCCCAAATTCTACTTCCTGAGATCTGGGCATGCCCGCGAGTACCCAGAGCCCCGGTGGCCAGGGACCCGGGCGGCGGATCTGGACAGCGCGACGCCCACCGAGGTGAAGGGGAGAGCGCATCTCCGCTCCCACACCGAGCGCGACCCCACACCCAGAGTAGGGTACCTGTGCAGGAGAGCCTCCAACCCTTGTTCTCTTGCCCGCGTGTCTGGAGTCCAGATTAAAAAACCCGCCAACCGTACCTCCCGGGGAAGCCCGGCACTCGCCAGGAGAGAAGCTGTGACGAGGCTTCTCCTCTCCCGGAGCCTCCCGGGTGAGCTGACTTCCACTCCCCCCAGCTCCTGCCCCCGCGCCTACGCGCACTGCCTCGCCCGGGATCCGCTGAGCCCGCGCTGGCCGCGGGGAGAGAGCACAGCCCCCGAGCCGCTCGGCTGCCTGGAGCGTTCCCCGGGTTTCACTCACCGATCCTGAGTACTTGCGGAGCCGTCTGGGGGAGGACGTAGCAGAGGAAATACAGAAGTGCCCAGCTGGTGTCCCTGGTCCAGAGCCCGGGCTGCGCCAGGAGTGTGCGGCGCTCCATCTTCCCAGCTTCTTAATTCATGCCCAGACCCAGCCGCTGTCGCACGCCCTCGAGAGGCAGCCCGCTCAGGTCGGGTCCCCGCCTCATCCTCCCTGGGATGCTCCGCGTTTGCACCCTGCGCGCCTCACCCCACCCCACCCCCCCTCTGCCCGCGCCGGCCCCCCGGAAAGAGATTGAGGGAACCGGCGTGGGAACGCGGAGCTGGCTGGCGACGCTGGGCTCGCTCGGGGCTGGCTCCTCGTTTCCGCCGCTAGCCCATCACGGCTGCGGCTCCTCCTCCTCCTCCATGGGCCGCAGACCGCGGGGAAGCAGCGCGCAACTGCTCCCGGAGCCGGGAGACCAGCTGAGGAAAGTTGCTGCCCCAATTTGCTGGAACGTCTCACTCATCCGTCCTCTGGTCAGATGAGAAAGTGGGGGGGGGGGGTAGGTGGAGGGTGCAACGAAACAAGGAGGGGAAAGGGGGAGAGGAGGCGAAGGAGGAAGGAGAGGGGGTACTGGGTGAGTTGGTGCAGGGGCTCTGAGCAAGCCGGATGAGCTCCAGCAGGTTCACTAGGATCCGAGCCACGCTTTTGCTTCTCAATTCTTGCTTTCCTCTTCCCCACGCTGGCCCCAGCCTTTATTTACTGCCCGCTCCAATACACTGATCCAGACACTCACACACGCACACACGCACACACATTCTCCCTCTCCCTCAACTTTGCGCTGTGATGCTGGAAAGTCTATTGAGTATTGCATCCTGAAGACAGAAAATTTAACCTGCTGGTCAGAGCAAAGGCAGCCTCTGCTGTGGGCTGTGAGTGGCAGAGGAGCCTCCTTGGTAATGTCCCCGTGCGCCTGTTAGGGGGTTCGTAGAGATGGCCAACTACGACTCTTCCCATCACTTGATGGAAAATCGCCATCTCGGACGCCAGTATTCAGAGAATAGAAGAGCTCTTATTTTAACTCTGGCAAAGATGAAGAAAAGGAGGAGGAGGAGGAAGAGGAGAAAAATGAGATACTTTCAGTACTCTAAGATTAAAGTGCCTTCTTTCCTATTCAGACCCAAGATAATCTCTTGTAAATTGCTTCCATTTACACGTGCAGAACTGGGAAAGAGGCAGCTTCCAGCGCCGCTCCTTTTCTTGATTTCTTTTGACTGTCACGTTTGAACGCTGGAAGAGAGGCTATTTTAGAACTGTAGGTTTGGAGACTATTTCTCTGTAGAAGGACAAGGACACTTCCCTGGGGAAATCATCATCATTTGATCATTTTGGCTTAATTTCCTCTGAGCTTTGTGGAGGAATGTTCTTTATAAATATTTGCTAGGTCTGCATTAACATTCATAGAGTTTTTGTTTTTGTTTTGTTTTGTTTTTTTCCCTCTGAGTATGGATTTTGGACAACTGACCTAATCTGAGTTAATTCATCTGAAAAACATGTCCACAGGTATATAGACCTATAATAGGAAAGAATTACAAAAGAAATCTAGTATAACTTCAGATGCATTCATTCACCCTTATATGTGGTGCCAGACGCCATATATATATATATATATATATATATATATATATATATATATACACATATATATATATATACACATATATATATATATATATATATATATATATTTTTTTTTTTTTTACTGAAGACCCTATAGTGGGAAACATGCACCATCTATCCTCCAAGAGAGCTTATAACCTCACTGTTGGAAGCTAGTCAGTTCATACCTCAAATACTGTGCCTGGTTCTGGATACTTCTGTATGATAGTTGATAAAACAGAACAATCCACAGATAAGAAGAAGGGTTGATCTGGATTTAAGAATGCATCTCATGCATAGATTGATGAAACCAAGAAAAATTAGGAGCATATGCAGGTTATCTTCAGAAATTTGAAGAGCTCTGTGTTAAAAGAATGTAGTCATAGTATTAGGCAAGTGAGAAGAAATAAGAAAAATACGAATGCTGGCTGGAAATTGTAAACGAGTAAATTTCATTTATTTGGCCGAGGAACATTTCTAAGTCCGGAAAGTGTCAAACAATGATATGACTTGCTTCAGAAAAGAGACAAACTCTCCTGTCATTCATTCATTCATTCATTCATTGGCTCATTCAATGCATATTTGAGTGCTTCCTTTGTGGGAGGCATTGGGCCAAACCCTGGAGACACAGTGGGAATATGGTTGCTGCCATAAAGAAACTCAAAGGTAGTAAAGAAATGTGATGAGTTTTACAAAATGGTACTTAAGGCATGATGAAAAGGAGAAATTTAACCTCTTTAGGAATTTGGGAAGAACCTGATGAGGAAGTGATGCTTCAAAATTCAAATAATGGGTACTTTATAAATCCTTAGTAAGTATTATTTAAAGTGAGAATAAATCTAAAGCTTGTTAGAGGATTTTATTTTAAACCTAAAGATTTGTATAAAGCATAATCAGTGGCCTATTTTTCTTGGTACATACGGGGTTAATAGATAATAGATATTGCATGTCTAGATCTTGAGATCCCAAACTCTAGAATTAGGTCAGCTTTTGAACAAACTGTTTGAATCCTGGTTTTACCCAATTCTAGATTTGTAGCCTTAGTTAAATTACTTTTATCTCCCTATAGTAGAGATTGCTGATTCTTACCTATATCCATTTCTCTTCTTCCGGGGCATATTAAAACCTGTACCTTTTCAGTTAGGTGTGATAATACATATTTAACCAATGAAATGTGAGTAGAAGTAGTATGTGCCATTTCTGGGTGAGAAGGAAAACAGTGAAAGGATCTCCCATTTCCCTCCAGCACCATCTTCTCCTGCCAGAGTAATTCTGAAAGCCGCAAGCTCTAGTGGTCAAGATGGAAGCAGCCTGGAATCCCTGAGTCACCTTTTGGGAAGGAGTTGCTTCAATAGTTGTCAGATCAGCAGCAAACTGTTGACAAATCAATGAAAACAAATTTTGTGTTGTAATCCATTAAGATTTTGATATCTGTTTGTTATTACAGTGAAACCTACTCTATACTGACTGTCACACTCTCTCTAGGATTTGATATCTTCATCTGTAAAATGAGAATGATAATAACGCAGTAGCACCATTGGAGGATTATATGAGCTACGGCATACAAAGTATTTTCCAAGGCTTTCATTACTCAGTATATATTAGTTCATTTGTGGTAATTTACTCTTTTGGTTAAATTAATCTACACATACATTTCTAGTTTAAATATGCCCCAGATGGCAAAGCCTAAAATATTTTGTCTGTTAGGAAATGACTCAGTTAATAGTGTAGTAATAGTAATTTGGTCCAATACTATTGAAGGAAATTTTATTACTTTTACCTGCATTACCCTTGGTCTTAAGTTCCTTTTGGTTGGTAGAAATATGAGAAAGATTGCATTTCCTAAAGTAGGCTTCTTAAAGAATACATGCACACTTAAGTTACTTTTCTGTATCATCTGTAAAATCTGTAAAGTTTAAAACTGAAATTTATTTCCTTGTTAAAATGCTTTCCTCCGCTGCTCATGTACACAGGCTCATGGTGTAAGTTACTCATGAGTGATCAGCACCTGCTGTTAATTTGTTTTGTGCTTTTTAGAAACACTGTATCTTGTGTATATATGCATCTAGTTATCTTTTTGCCCCAAATGACTGTTAGTCACTCTTGATTCACATTTTCATAGTGCCCTCTTAAGAATAAAAATTTCCAATTGAATGCATTCGGTCTTTTCCCCATTTCCCAAATCTTAAGCTTAAATTAATACACCGTGGTTAATAATGAAGCAATACAGTAGCATGCAGCATTGTGCATCTTGTGAGAGCTGGTGACATTACTTAGATAGCAATCCATTTAAAATTACTTAATTTTAATAATATAACTAGACATAAAGAAAAATGGCTTAGAATAAACTAAGGAACCCAAATGTTATAAACGTGTTTTCCAAGTGGTGAGTATACTTGAGTTTACTTATAATGTTACCCAGGGTACTGAAAGCAAAAGATCAAGTGGCTTTTAGAGCTTCCTAAGAATGTCCAGCTGATTTGGGATCAAAATCCTCACTTCTTGACCACTTCTTTATCTATACTTTTTTCCTTAGGTGATGTCATGTGTTTCTTCTAAGACACTGAATATCTTTAAGCAAGGATCCCAAATTTTCTCTTTTATTCAGACTTGCCTCTGAACTCCAGATTCACATAACCAATTCTAGTTACTGTTTCCTACCGACTAAGCATGTCAATCTCTTAATTCTGTGCCATATTATTGCTCCCTCCCAAGTCCCTTTCTAAAGTTTCTCATTTCAGTACATGTACCACCTTCCATCCAGTTATTAAAACGAATAACTCAGGACGTCATCCTTACTTTTCCTACTACATCCAGTCTGTTTTCATACACTATTGGTTTTATGCCCCAAACATTTCTTTAATTTGTTTCTCTGCAGCTCCACTGCTGTCATACTAGCCTGGGGTTTCTCAGCCTCAAAACTTTTGACATTTGGGGCCAGAAAATTATTTGTTGCGGAGGCTGTGGTGTGCCTTATAGGACGTTCAGCAACTTCCCTGGACTCTATCCACTAGATGTCAGTGGTACCCTCCTCCCAAGCTGTAAAAACCAAAAAATGTCTGCAGACATTGCCAAATGTCCTCTGAAGTAGAAATCACCCCTAGATGAGAACCACTACACTCGCCCAAATCACCGTGATCTTCCATCTAGTCCATTACAATAGATTCTTAATTGTTCCTCTCCCCCATTGCCTCTTTCGATCCATTGTCTGTCTGATCTAAATTTGTTACATTAATTTCCCTCATAGTGCCCTGCTCAGTTCCCTCATGGTCACTATCAACTCTCTAAATGTCTGTTTACTTTATTAGAAACTCAATGATGGCAGACTGCTCTGTTTACAGGAAACCTCATCATTTAGCACTATGCCTGGCAATTAGGGGAAACTTGATAAATGCTCATTTAATGAATGAATGAATGAATGAATGAAGTCAATCTATACAACCTACAATTCATAAGCACACATTTGTAGGACTGAACTGAATAATGAACCGGATTCCTTTTTTGATTTCTTTCAGAGCTCCTACATAGATCAGTTTATATTTAGTGTCATACTCAGGACATTAATATAGTGCCCTGTATCTAGAAAATCTCGAGTATAATCTTACATGTCAAATGTCAGCAAAATGCTATATGCAGTTGGGGTTTCTCCTAACATTTCAATTTTCAGCACCATGGCTACCATCACACACACCTTAACAATTTTACTGTAATTTTCATACTAATACTGGTCCATTTGTGAAAGCACTGTGGAAAACAACTGTAGTAAAATCTTTGAAAGAAAAAATGTCTTATTTATTCAAATCTTTATATCCTATTATTGCAACCTGAGAGTATAAAAAAAAAATCCATCATGTGGAAGGTCTGAACCAAGTTGGTATTTAGCTACCTCCATATACATTAAGTCCCCCACATATGAACGAGTTCCATTCTGAGAGCACGTTCATAAGTCCGATTTGTTCATAAGTCCAACAAAGTTAGCCTAGGTACCCAAATGACACAATCGGCTATATAGTACTGTACTGTAATAGGTTTATAATACTTTTCACACAAATAATACATAAAAAACAGACACAAAAAATAAAGAAAACAATTTTAATCTTACAGTACAGTACCTTGAAAAGTACAGCAGTACAGTACAACAGCTGGCATCCAGGGGCTGGCATCGAGTGAACAGGCAAGAAGACTTACTGACTGGAGGAGGGAGATGGTCGAGCTGAAGGATCGTCAGTAATAGGAGACAGAGGGCAAGCTGCAATTTCACTCACACCTGACGTTGATGGCACAGGTTCTGGTTCCTTGCTGTTACCAGATGCACGTTCACATCTTTGAAAGTTCGCAACGTGAAGGTTTTGTATGTAGGGGACTCACTGTATATGTAAGGAGAGTAGAGAAGAAAAGAACCAGGCTGGGCAGTCAGGATGTCAGGAGACCTGGGTCCCAACCCTGGTCTGATCACTAACTATGGCTCACTGCTTATAGTCAAGTCCCATCACCTCCTGAGGCCAAACCATAACATGAATGGTTGGACTGCTGTCTAAAAGCCAATGGGGACTAATGTTCTCCATTTCTCCTTCCAGCTCCAAAAGTCATTTTTATAAAGGAAGGGCTCACAACTCGTCTCTGTTCTCTTTTGGTTATAAATAAACTTTTCCTTAAAATAGTGAGTACTTGTTTTGTGTTTTATTATATATTCCTTCTAAGACACTCTTCTTAGCACTGTTACATGTATTAATGGAGTCAATACTGATAGCCACCTTGGGAGGTAAGTACTACTCTTATTAAAGTGCAAAAGCACAAATCCTAAGTTTTGAGCTCAAAGATGAATTATCACAAAATGAACACTGTCATGTAATCAACCACCCAGACAAGAAACAGAACTCCATCAGAACCTCTGTGGTCCTTCTCGGCTACACCCCCTGCCCCAATGTCACAACTATCTTGACTTTCAACAGCAAGGATTAGTTTTGCATGTTTTGAGACAATATAAATATATTTTTGAGACAATATATATTCTTAAATATATATTGTCTCAAACATATATAAATATATATTTTTATATTTATATAATATATAAATATAAAAATATATAAATATATTTTTGAGGCAATATATATTCTTCTCATGTTTTGAGACAATATATATTCTTTTGTGCCTACCTTCTATCAAATGATAGCTAATGTTACTGAGCCTTTACCATAGGCCAGGCACTATCTTTTGTGGTTTATATTTGAGTCACCATGACCCCCTGAGGTGGGAACTAATATTACTCCGCCCATTTTGCAGAAGAGCACATTGAGGCACAGGGACAGAATGCAGGTTCCATGAAGGGAAGCAGAAAGATGTGATAGATTTGAAAAGTGGAACTTGCTTTGGGGTAGGAGGTTAGGAAAGAGTGCTCTGAGGAAGAAGCCTTTAAACCTTGCCTTAAGGGCTAGCTGGGAGTTACTGAAGGGGGAAGAAGAAGAACATTCCAGGCAAGGGAGGGTTCCAACTATGTAAATATTTGCAGTAACCCCTGAGTGGCTGATGTGAGCTGGAGAGAGGGTAGCACCAGAGGAGCCTCATCTGCATCTCAGAAGCCCAGATCCTCCAAGGTCCTTACCAGCCTTCCTGAAGATCTGAGAATTGATTCTAAAGCTGATGTGAAACCTTTGAGCCTGGCTCTATCTTTCCAACTGATAGTCATTCACTCACTCAGCTATATGCTTCGTAAGGCAGAGTCCTCACCACCAAGGCCACAAGAATATCAGCATCTTCACCTCATGTTTGCTTCTCGTGTTCCTCCTCATTTCAGCCACATGGCGGGGAACTCTCCTTCTCACTTGGATCTTGTCAAACTAGTTCTCTTCCGGTTCTCAATCATGTCCAACTCTGTGTATCAGGACATTTCCCCAAGCTGCTCTCAGCATCTTGAATATTCCTTTCCTCACACTTTTCCTAATGAAGCATTATTCGTGCCTCATACCTCATGACTCAGAAAGGCTTTCTTTGCATCCACAATGAAAAATATGTCCACCCAATTTTACCCTTCCATAGCACCCTGCACTTTTCTTTCTTGGCATTTATTACCAATTTTAACTATTTGTTCACTTGTTTAGTGTTTCTCTCTCCTTCTAGATTGCAAGCACCAGGAAGGCAGGGTATTTTCATATGGGGTCGAGGCTCTGGATACATTCAGAGCCTTTCCCAACTCCTGACACATGGTCAGAACTCAATTTATATTTGTAGACTGATCAGATTTGAATGTTTGGAACGCCAAGAGATCTGTAAGACAGAACCAAGAAATCTCAGTTCAGAAAGGGAGGTGTAAAATGGCATATCTTGTACACATATCTAATGTAGTCAAAGTTTGCTTTTGCACACATTTTAATAATCATTATTTTCAGCAATCTTATAAGCTCAAATTACTTCAGTTTTGGAATGATTAAATAAGTAAGCAGAAACCTTAAAGAACCTGTGTTAGAGAGCTGGTAATTGCCTTTAAAAATCCAAAACTGAAGCTCACAACCATTACAACATTCTAATTTTTATTCAGCCCAGCCTTCCTTATGGATTTTCAATTTAAGTTTCCTGACAATGAAACACACTAAGCTTCTTCATATTTAAATCATATAAATTAATCCAAGTTTCTAATAATTACATCTTGGTTTAATTTCTTTCCTCATAATCTCCTCCTGGAAGTATCCTGCATTTTTTAAGCTATTGCTTTTATTTATCAAAGAAATACGCGCATATAGTTTTAGAAGTTAGCACTAAATAAAAACTAACATACCAATACCACTTCTCTCTGCTGCCCAGTGTTTCTTCTTCAACTATTACAACTATTTTGTCCAGCATTTACACATCCCATACTTCTACATAATATATATAAATAGTTCTTGTTGGCTTCATGAGTTGGAGGTATTATTCATCATCTGTCATGGTATATGAGATTTTCACTCTTTAACACCTTCATTCCATTGGCTTCTCTTTCTCCTCTTCTTAATAAACTAAGGTTTCAAATGCAATCATTATTCAGGGTTTTATTTGACTCTGAAGCACAGTTGAGCACTGGGATGCATGGTGATTACATTTTTCTGTTACTAGTTTTTCCTGAAGATTTTTTGTTTTGTTTCTGTTTTTTTGTCTTATTTTTTTCATTGGCTTGATTTCTCTTTATTGCCCACTTTTCACAGATTCCAGTAACCTCTCTACACAAGTTTCACAAATTTGCTTGCATCAGTTTATTTTCCCTTGGAGACATCCTCCATGGACACCTTCATTTTCCTACTCCCTGTACTGGGCACTCTTGACCTTCAAAGCAGCTGTCATTTTGGTACTTTCCTTCCATGTTTATCTAGGCTATTCCTGTCTTTCCCCTCAGAGACATTTCCTGTTTTCTGGATCTCATGTGCCCAGAGCTAGCCAAAGTCTCAGTTTTGAGGGCACAGTCCCCAAGACTTCTCTCACTTCTGACACGAACTGCAAGTTTGAGGGATTTCCAAAATCACCCTCAAGCTCAATTATTATTACTAAAAGCTATTATACTCATGGTTATGGTTTATTATAAGGAAAGGATACAGATGAGAATCAGCCAAACAAGAGACATATAGGGCAGAATCTGGGAGAGTTCCAAGTGCAGAGCTTCTGTTGTTCTCTCCTCTTGTGGTTAGGACATGTTACCCTCCTAGCTTTGACCTGTGATATGTGTCAATATCATGAAATATTGCCAACCAGGAAAGGTCACCTGAGCCCAAATGTCCAGAGTTGTTATTGGGGCTTCATTCCATAGGCATGATTGATTGATTGATTGGTTTCCAAATGATTTGACTCACTATCCAGGGCAAGTGATACTTGCGGCCCAAATCCCAGTTCCCTCCCAATCATATGGTTGGTCTTTGTGCCATGGTCATCTTCTACACTAAGACTATCAAGTATGGCTAGTCCCTGCCCTAAATAAAGACTTTTTTATCAGGTATGACATATACTACTTCCCCAAAACCCAGGGTAAAGGTCAGATCTCTCTCTCTTTTTAAAAATATTTATTTATTTATGTATTTGGCTGCACCAGGTCTTAGTTACAGCACGTGGGATTTTCGCTGCTGTGTGTGAGATCTTCCTTGCGGTATGCAGGATCTTTTTTTTTTTAGCTGCATCATGCGGGATCTAGTTTCCTGACCAGGGATCAACCCAGACTCTCTGCACTGGGAGCTTGGAGTCTTAACCACTGGACCCCCAGGGAAGTCCCCAGATGTCTCTTTAGACAAGACCAAATTCTTTACTACACACATGTGGTCCTTGGTTTACCTCCTTGTTTTGCTATAACAAGTAATCAAGAAGCTCTTTCACGTTTTTTTTTAAAAAGGAAAAGAACAACAGAGCATTGGAAGTGATGCTAGTGAGAGGCTTTTACATGTCTATCTCGTGAATTAATGCTGCTTTAATCAGGACAGGTGGCCCTCTACAGGAAGGTCAGTTTCCCTCCTGGAATACTGCCTTCACTGTCACTTTGGGGATTCTCCTCCTTTTCCCTGTATTTAATGTCTGGTGCTTTTTGGTTTTGTTTTAGTTTTGAATCCTATCTTTTCTGCTCCTCTTCCTCTTCTTCCTTCTTACTTCTTTCTCTAAGTCTCTCTGTCTCTGTATCTCCATCTAGCTCATTCTTTCTCTCTTCATTTCCCTCAACACATACTTGAGTAATTTTCTGAGCAAAAGTGCTTTAAAAATTATCTTTCTTTAATTCACTTTATTCAGATATTGTACCTGTTGCATGAGTCCCTCTCTTTGTCAACTTGTATAACTTTTTGAGACATTTTCTCAACTTTATTTTTTAATCCTTTTATGATTTTTTTCGTTTATGCTATTATGTTTTTATTTTATGAGTTATTTTTTTCCCTCTCAATGTTAAATATCTTGTTTTTGTTTCACAGATGTAATATCTATCCTCATCCCTCTGAGGATATTATTGGGGGATTTTTCTACCCTAAATACTTTCTGTTGCTTTCAAGATGCTTTTTTTTCCTGTGTTTTTGGTCTCCAGCTTTCACGGTGGGAACTTTGTCAAATATCCTACAACCCTTTGTTATCTGTTCATCATTAAGGAAGGAGGACTAGAAAGCTGATTGCAAGTAGAGTCAAATTAGGCAGAGCATGTGGGTTTTAAGCTTTGCTAGAGAATAATGTGGAGTGACATCAGGGAACCTCTGATGTCACCATTTTTAAGAGTATATTTAAGAGATTTCTACAACAAACTAATGAATATAACAAAAAAGAAGCAGACTTACAGACATAGAGAACAAACTAGTGGTTACCAGTGAGGAGAGGGAAGGGGGGAGGGATAATATAGGGATGGGGGGTAAGAGATACAAACTATTAGGTATAAAATAAGCTATAAGGATATAGTTTACAACATGGAGAATATAGCCAATATTTTATAATATAACTATAAATGGTGTATAACCTTTAAAAATTGTGAATCACTGTATTATACACCTTTAACTTACATAATATTGTACAGCAGTTATTCTTCAATAAAAAACAAACAAGAAAACAAATACAAAAACAAAACAAAACAAAAGGATACTATGTAGGTAATATAAAATCATGGCAAAGAAATATCACAATGTTCGTTGCCTTTGGGGCAGGCAGAATGAGAATTCAACTATACATGTATTTCTCTTTAATAAATAAATTTGAAGGAAACCAAAAAATATTTTCTTTTGGGCTGATTACATTTCCAAGAGAAGACTCTCTTGGTGCCCTTCCTTAAGAGTCAAGGTCTAACTGTCTGTGAACTGGGAGGCTTGTAAATGAAGAGAGCCACAAGCTCCAACTTCCGTTTGCATCTGTGTTTACTTAATCCCCAGTTCAGACTGTTAATTATGCCTCTTTTTAAGTCTGGCATACTCCTATCTAGAGAGCCTGAGTTTTACCCTCTCTAGAGAAATGCCCCCAGTTTTATGTGGAAGTCATGGGGAGAGGAAATTATCCCGTGGTGTGGATGTAACCACTTCTTAAAGAGCTTTCCAGCAATACTTCCTACATTAGCTCTCCATGTCCCCCAGGTCCTGGAGGCAGTCCAGGCTGCTAGCTTCTAGCCATGAGACTTTTCTACCCTGAAGAGCAGGTTGACTCTTGCCTTTTAGCAGTGATAGTTCCATATTTAGTGTTCTCTAGTTGGCCAGGTAAGTTTCCACTCCCCAGTGATTGCATTTTCGCCCAGTCCCTGCACTGTAGTTTTAGTGAGTTTTCTGGAGGAAATGTATTCAATCCTTCACCTTTATCCAGAAGCACTTATTTTATAAATTTTAGTATAAATTGCAGTAGCAGATGCTTTCAGTGCCCCACCCATATGCTCTCAGCAGTTACCTCTGCCTGTGAACCTGACTTCCTGAAAACAGCTGGGATTCTTCCTGAGGGCTTTTTTTCCCCTTTTCTTTTTCTTTCTTTCTTTCTCTCTTTCCTTCTTTCTTTCTTTCTTTCTTTCTTTCTTTCTTTCTTTCTTTCTTTCTTTCTTTCTTTCTATCTTTCTTTCTTTCTTTCTTTCTTTCTTTCTTTCTTTCTTTCTTCCTTCCTTCCTTTCTTTCTTTCTTTCTTTCTTTCTTTCTTTCTTTCTTTCTTTCTTTCTTTCTTCCTCTCTTTCTTTCTTTCTTTCCTTTCTTCTTCTTCTTCTTTTTTTTTTTTTGACGGTTTGGAAGTTACGTCTATGTCCAGTATCTTGGAATCAGCCCCTCAATTGGGAGAACTCTGAAATGTGTTCTATAGTTTCTCTCAAAGTTCACCAAAGGCATTCTGTTCCAGTTGCCTGCAGTGATCACTTGCTGGGTGGGTAATGCATCTTTCATCGGTTTCTTCTCTTTTCCTGCCTCATACCTTGGTTTTTCCTTGAATTAACTCTCCAGTTAACTTACAATAATTGAATTCTTGCCTCTGCCTGCTTCTGAGGGGACCTGGAAATATATTTCCCTAGCTATTTCTCAATCTTTTTAGTATATTTTACCTACCCTGTTATTTTTTAGCTAGCTTGTAATTACTAGATATTTATTACTTTTGATAGTTGGGTGATTAATCTTATCCTTACTGTTCTGGTCACAGCAACGTAGACCACAGTCACAAGAATCACATTTGATAGCCTGTTTCTTTATGGCAAGCAATTTCCTACTTCAGGAAGATAACATACCTCCTTATGTAGGAAGTAGGCATGTTGTAAGACATTACTTGATTAAAGTGTCCTGATTTTGTCCATGACCAGTCAATTTTAAAAGCATCCCCAAGCCTGTGTACTAATTGCCTTTGAATCATCTGTAGCATAATAGCAAGGTGAGAGCAGGGTGACCACAGTCATAAAAAAGCCACTAGATCCTAAATGAGTGAAAACAGAAGATGCATTACTCTGCGCAACTCAGATATTTGGGGCATATGAAGTGATCTCTAAAAGCTCACTGCATAATGAAGAAAGAACAGATAAAAGCTCAGTTAGATGGATATTTATCCCAGGGCAAGGTAAACAAATTTCTTCCCACCACAGTGCAAATTATTGACCTGAAAATTCACACGGGGAACCATACCAGTTTATCAACTGATTTTGTTTATTTTTTGAAATCCTCAAAGAGAAACTCCTTTGTAAAGTACTATTACAAAGTACCTGTATTCTTATAAAATTACTTAGACAAGGAACCGACTTTCTTAGAATAATATTGATTTTTGTCATTGAATCGTTCTACAGTAATCAGTGAGAACATTTTTTCTCACAGCAGTAGACATTATCAATGTTTTAACTCTCTCTACATTTTTTCCCTCTGACAACCATAATAGGCAACTTGAAATATTGAAGGTCTTTGCTCTTCAGTGGCCAATTCATTGCATTCCATATTCCTCTTTTTTATATTTTCAACATAAAACAACTCCTTCTGTTGTGTCCTCTACACAACTGCCACAGACATTTGGAACCACGTGTTCCTGTCTGGTGCACACCATGAACAAGAGCAGAATGTCAAAATATGGCTTACAGAAAATCCTCCATGCCGTGTTGCCGCACCCCAGACAGCAGTAGAGATGGAAATTTATCCAGGATGTTGGGGAAAGAGCACACTGTGGCCTCACTTTTCTCTTTTGGAGTCACCATGATGATGCTACTTCCAACTCTGCTCGTGTCTATGGAATCAGGGCAGCTCCTCTTTATAGCCTTACGTCACCACTTCAGTGGTAAAAACCAAATGATTGACAAGAACCAGATACTTGTGCCTTTACTCTTCTGCCCAGCCCTCCACAAGTGATATAAAATCTGTACAGTACCACGACAACCCTCAACCATCATTGAAAACAATTTTTCAAATGGATTATGTTCTTGCTAGTTGGTACGAGGGGAAATTGAGTCACTAAGCAGCTCCAGTATTTTTGTTCTACATCACAAAGCAGATTTAGTCTTCCTATACATGACTTCACCAACTACATTGTGACACTTCTAAACATACAGTTTTATTCATTAATCCATTAATTTACCAATGTTTGCTCTATTCTTAACAAGATATGATGACTCTTCTGGGGAACTGAGAAGATGTATATGATTCAAAAATGAACCCAACATTTTAAGGTCATAAGCTGCTTTGTTAAATCAGCTCCATGCCTTACTTCAAAGTCGGATCAAAAATAACAATTAAGTTATTCTTTGTATTTGTTCATGGGAGTACAGTCATGGTTTCCCTTTTCTCTCTCTCACTTCTGAACCCATATATGGCCCTATCAATTCAGATGTTCCTGCCTGTCTCATTCATGTTTGATTTCCTAGTCATATTTATTCTACTTATATAAATGGTCATGGTAGACTTTAGGAAGATACAGCATGAAAATCTCTAAAAATAAATTGCTGTTATTCTATTACCATTATGCTCCATTTTTCTTCATCAAAAGAAAAGAGAGAGAGAGAGAGATCCAAACATTCAGTAAAATGCAAATATTATATACAACAATGTGTGAATTTAGGCCATAAAAATATACAATGGAGATTTCTTATTTAGTAGCAGCAGTTTGTGGGCCCTGGAGTGTGGCAATGATAAAACTGTCCAAAGTCACAAATACAGTATATATTTAGTCATGGTGGTGTCATTTTTCTCAAAATAGACTGTTATTTTGCCTTTTTTCCCTTAACCACATTCAAAATTAGAGAGGAGTGATGAGAACCAGCAAGAAGACAGAGCAAACTGCTCACGGAATCATGGAAGTGTTCAAGTAGCCAGCTAAATTCATTGCATATCTCAACCACAGAAATATTTCAGGTGACTCTGTTTTTGACAAAACTTGGGAACCACAGGATCTACAACATGTACAAGCAAAGCTCAACAACTCTAATAATAGTTACAGAAGTGAAAGCCAATTTGGATAAAGTAAGCCATTGACTCAAGTCCTCTGAGAAAAGATTTTTGAAAACAAAGTTTACAAAAATCTCATTTTGCCTTTTGGGAATTGCATTCCTCTCTACACCTTGACTCTTTTGCTGGATTTCTTTATTATTGGGAGAATTCTCTTGTACCATTTCTCCATCTGACATCATGAAACGTGATATACTTTTTTTCTTTTTTTATCACAAAGTGACTAAAAGGCCATTTCATGCTCTGGCTATTGACTGAACATGTACTTTGTAGCCCACCTTCCCTAAGAAGGACATGGGTGCCATTAGTGTGGTGCACAAGTGAATTCTGTGTTTCATGGGGGTTTACTGTCTCAGTGACTATTATTTTTCTAATAATATATCCAGAAGGTAGCAGATAAAAATACAACCTTAGCGTCTATCAGCCCATTCTCTAAGAAAGAGAAAGTTTGTATGGAATTAATATAAACTATTCTTCATTGCTGCCTCTTTTATTATACTATGGTTGAAGTCCATCAACTGGTTCATATAATCAGAAAACTTAGTAGACTGTTTTGCGCTGACATTATTTCCAGAATGTATAAGGTGGTTCTCCTCCATGGGTACCAACTGCCCATTTATTGGACTTAATATCTGAATCATTCTTATGCCTCCTGTTTCTCTCAAGCCAATCTTATATGTGCTTTGTTAATTTGAAAAATAGTAATAAAATAAGGGAACAATTTTTTTTTCAACAGTCAGTGAAAAGAGTGACAGCACAGTTCTAGACACCAAGACATGTGGGATACAAGGAAGAAAACTGATTACAGAATGAAAAACCTTTGTTCTGTGCCTGTGTATCTGTTGGGCAAATTGCATTTGTTGGCCGACTGGACCTCAGACTCCTCCTGTTAAATGAAGGAACTGGGATCAATGTTCTTTAAGTGCCTTCTGTTTCCAATTTTCTATCCAGAGTCTCCGGGTTCTTCTTTCTTGCCAGTTCGCTCATTCTCCTCATCAGCTAGTCCAAATCTGACATGATCAAATTTGTGTTTCAGCAAGGTCACTATGGTTGCAATGTGGGAAACAGCTTGGAGGGGAGTATGAGGTTGGGGGAGATATAGGTAAGAGGCGAATGTAGTAGTACTTGAGTAAATTGATGTGGGTATGATTTCATGTGGGGTAGACAGAGGTGAATGGAGTTAGAGGATATATGTGTTGTTAAGCTGTCTGGATGCACCTTGACTGATTTGGATTCGGTGAGTGAGGAGAGAAGAGATGTCAAAGTAATACTCAGGCTTCTGGTTTAGGTAATCAGGTTGGCATCTGCACACTTCACTGAAATGGTGAACACTGCAAGAGCATCAGCTTTGGGGAACAGAGATAAAAGTTTGATTTTGGACATGGTGATTTGAAATCTCTTTGGGACATAGTCACTTGACTGTTACTGTACACTTGAGAGCTATGACCTTCACTTAACACATATCTGAGGCCTTTCTCATCACACTTCACAGAACCTAGAAAAAGATTCAAATCCAAAAATAATTTTAAAAAGCAATTTAGATTTTTATGGAGGTTTCATTGGAAAGACAGGGGAATGGAGTTACATTGCATTTCACACATTAAAATTTCTTAAAAGTCATCCTTACGTATACCTCTTTATCTGAATATCAGCTCCCCGTAACAATTTCTAATCATATTCTTTTCCTCTCTTTAAAAAAAAAAAACTCTCCTTTTTCCTCTATGATCCTACAAAATGCCAAAATTGGGCATTCTTTGTTCACTTAGGCATGAAGCTTGGGAGCCAGTCATGGTCGTGGCGAGTTTCAATGCATCTGGTCACACTTCTCAATTTTATTACTAAAGACATCATATTCTCATTAATTATATATCAGCCTCCTCTATTCCTCTATTTGATGTTGAGCCCCTGAGGGGCATGGCTAATATTTTTTATTTAATGCTAGAACTTAAGTTAGACTTATATTAGGCAGGAAAAACATAATTATTTAGTGAAAAAAAATATATTATTTTCAAACCATACTTTTCTAATGAAACATCCCTGGACTTCCCAGGTTGAAATAATCTCTCCCATACAGGCTCCCAAAACAAATTAATTTTACCTCTGGTTTTTGAGTTCCACTTATCATGTGCTATACCATATTAAGGTAATTTCAAACATATTGTAGCTCTATTATGCTAATCAAAGTTTATTAGTCTTTGTATAACCAACATGCACACTATGATTTAACTATATCAGGTTGTTCAAAAATTATTTTTTAAGTACACTTGCGAAGGGATAAATGAACGAATGCATAATCTGGGGTTTAGGTGTATGTCTGTGTACTGTCCGTGATCTCTAAATTTTCTCTTTCTCTGTAAAACACATCTGATTCTGATCATTCATCTTATACTGTGTTCACTCAGTTTTATTTTGCCTGAGAAAAAGGGAACATTTCTTTTCCTAGTTTGTATCCTTTTATTCTATTTCCTGCTTACATATTCTGTTAATGCTAATTGCTTAAAATATATCTATTGAATGAAACCATGCAATCACAGTCCTATGGGATATCCAATCTGCCATCACAGAATGTCATCATCAAATTTGAAAAATAAGCACCCTAAGTAGTTGAACAGAGTTTGTAATGTCTTAATGAGGAAGAAGGGACAAAAGCTATTTGGAAGACCACTGATAGTGTCTCCCCACACAGGATGTTGCATATTCTCAAAAACATGTTTAAGATTTTGTATCTGTTCACAAGAAAAATTTTTTTTTTAAATATCAATACTTGGTTGCACTAGCCTGTGTATTTATGTTTTAGCAATATGTACATCTGAGGGGTTTTTTTTCCCTGCATTGGATTAAGTGCTCTAGCAAGTATATGTGTCTTATCTTACATACCACCTGCAAGGAATTTTAAGCATTTTAATTTTAATCTTTCAGTTAAAAAAAAAAATTCACTGACTTTAAAATGCAAAACACCTCTGGAAGATTATATGGAAATAGTTTAACTGCACCAAAACAGGCCTTCTGCACAGAAAATGAGAGATTTCCTTTTAATTAAAATGACAGCAGGAATTTAGGATGATAGAATTTAATGTAATTAAAATTGGAAAATCATTATTTAACAAGAGTCATGCTACATTTCTTGAAGAAAACACAGTGAGGATCTTTTAATTTCAGATGAGTCAATAATTTTATTTTTATGTCTCTCCTGAGCCTGTTCTTATTAAAAGAGTATGGAAGATAAATTTGAGGAAGCATTCTACACTTTCCTAGTCTCAACTGCAGTCTTTTGCATGTGAAGTGTGTTTACAACATTAAGGTAAATTTCAAAAAAAAAATGATACTTTAAAAATGTATGAATATGGGAAACCAAGAATATTGAATAAGAATTAGAGATTCCAGGAATAAGGAATTCATTCATTAAAGAATGAAAGATATATCTGGGCCAACTCATTCTATCTTCACTGCTGCTTTTCCACTTATTGGCATTTTTTTAATTATCAAGTAATGTTTACCATGAGCATATCCTGAACTTACATGGTGTATTTAAATTTTAAGTTGCACCTTGCTATTATATGTCAGGTTTTACAGCTTTGATTCCCCTAATCAAGCATAATCTTAAGATTAAGGGGCTCAGTTTATTAAGCAGAGGAAACACATAAAACAGTTTTTCTACTCTGTGTCAGAAAGGAAAAAAAAAATGCTGCAAAATAAACTGTGCTTTATCACATATTAAATGAGAAAAAACATGCTTGAGGAGAATGAATTTGTTAGTATACCAATGGAAAGAAGGGAGTTTTTAATTTGTTGTAGTAATTACACCTTAGATATGGATTTAGATGTTAGTTTCTACCACTACTGATGGCGTATGATGCATGATGGGGAGAGTTTTGAACCTGGGATTTCTCCATCGCTGCTACTTTGCCAATAATAATAACGGAAATTAATGCTTATTGAGTTTAGTATGCACTGGTTACTTTATACCCCTTTGGATCCTCTGAGCTAGGTCCTATCATTTTATTATTATCCACATTTTTCAGATGAGGATTTGGCAGCAAGAAAAAGTTAAGCAACCTACCCAAAATCACTTAGCCAATAAAATGTGGAGCCAGGATTCAAGTGAAGTAGTATAACTCATGAGCCTGTACTCTTCAGAATGTTATGTTCTATAGTTTCGATTTATGTTTGTATACTATTATTGACCTCTATATTGTCTCTCTCTATATAAAACACTTCTCTTCCTATGATTATTCATCTCATGCTTATCCAGTTCTATTTTACTTGAGATCAAGGACCATTTCTTTTCTTATTTTGTATCCTTTAATTACATCTCCCACTTCCACATTTGTCTAAAGCTAATAGATATGCTAATAAATGCTAATAAGTAGGTGGAGCTAAGATTCAAACCAAGTGAAGAAATTACTTGACCCTGTGTTCTTCACCACTAAGTTCCACGACCCAAGAAAAACAATTTATCTCTCTACTTCAGTTTCCAAGAAAAACTATTTATCTCTCTACTTCAGTTTCCTCATCTATAAAATGGAGAACAGGGGGAGTTAAATGGTCTTTTAGGACTTTGTCATCTTGGTAGTTTAGTCATCACATGTGACAGTTATGCTAGGCTAACACAGGGCTAAGGAAAATAGATCTCTGTATGCAAAAGAATAATAAACATTGATTTACCAGAATGCTCAGTGGTTGGGCTTGGTCTTGGTTTCCATTCCCACAGAACCTTACGTTGGGTAAAGGATTAGAATGTAAGAAGTTTGGGAGGTGATCCCAGGTCCTACTAGTAGGAAAGTGGACTGGCCATATGGTATATTAGGAAGCAAGTTGCTTAGTCTTTCAGAGAAACTCTGAGAAAAACATAGAATACAACTAGGGAGTTCTATTACCAAGAGTTTTGCTGCTGGGACACTTATTTTTGTCCCCAGGGACTTGCTTAGCACTTACAGAGGCTGGTTTAGTTTTGCCTGTAGATAGAATAGACTCAGGAGACCAGAGGGAATACACAGGCAAAGAAGCATAGGTGCACTGGCCATTCAAAGTCAGACCTGCCCACAGTGAAGGAGAAGGGCAAGTGGATATACCTGGAACATTTTCCACAAGGGTATGCTGACAAACTTAGCTTTTAGATTAAGAGTAACCCTGAAATATTTATTTATTTGTTTTTTTGTTTGGTCTTCCTGGTAGAGTTAATTTTATTTTCTGGAACAGTACAATCTTCTTTCTTATTTTAGTAAATAGAGTGTAAAGGACACAACTGAATCTTCTTGATGATTAAGTTTCTTGTCATCACTCATAGCCATTATTATGATGAAAGTTAGTGTTTTCATCCTACCTGAGAAAATGGTTTCACACAGTGTGATGTCTCAGAGAAATGCTTCATGATGAGATCTCTGCAAATACAATGGAAGAATTTAGAAGCCCAAATGATGGCTGTTACCTTTTTTCTGCCTGGGCTTGGAGGAATGCACTGATCATAACTGCAATTTTAATCCTTTGAGAGCGATGATTTCCAACCTTATTTTTGTGATATTCCAGAGCACCCTTAGGAACACAATAAATTACTCAGGAGAAAAACAACACATAAAAACAACAGCTAACAAAATCCTGAATCAATACACATTTAATTTGATTTTCAAAATGTAGATATAGCATGAAATACTTTTTAGGAAGCAATTCGTCTAATGAAATAAAACCAAAATAATACGTGATATAATTTGCAAAGCTTGCTAGCAACTGCTTTATGGAGCCAAGAGAGAATAAAAAACATGGACACTAGAAACTTCATGATGAGAATTAATGTACTAATCAAAAGTGGTAGTTTCTGGAACCAAAAAAGGAATTCATTGAGCGAAGGGAGTGAGTAGAGAAATTATCACACACAAGAACAGGATTTTTCTGTGACCTCCAAATTTATTTCTCTAGCAAACCAGATTCGTTGTTGCTCTTGTACCTCTCCACTTCTTAGTAAATTTATTTTGCTACGTGAGGTTCTCTCTCTCTCTTGCTCTGTCTCTCTCTCATTTCTCTCTTTCTCTCTTAACCAGTGTGGGGCAAGAAGACACACACCACAATCTCTCCTGCAATCCTAAATATTCTCTAATGATCTCAGAAGAGACGTTCTAGGAAAATCCATAGACTTTGCTTTCCTGTTTTGTCCTTTCAACAAATTTATTAAATGATACCCAATTTACTTGCCATATTATTTTTCAGGATCCTTTCAAATGGAAGCTAATTTAACCTTAAAATTGGATATCAAATTTTTTTTGAAAAATGCTTAAATGGTACTAATATTGATAAGGGATAGCATGACATCTTTAATGCCAGTATTATTATAACTAGAAATTGTTTCAATGTCTTTTGTAGGCTCTCCATATACTGTTAAGTCATTTAAGTTCCTGATAGAAAACAAATATTTCAGTTTATATTGATAACATCTCTTTGGAAGAGACTGCAACTGTTCACTGAAATTCTTGCTCACCTTCCTCTGTATGAAAGTCTTAACTAGAAACATGCCTGCCCAGAGAAAGTCTATATTTCATAGTCCCTCTTGAAGTTAATGTAGTCATATGGGTCATATAATTAAGTTCTTGTCAGTGAATTATGAGCAGACATGATGAGTTCTAATTCTAGATCTGAATGTTAGATAATCAGGAATACGTTCCTCCATATCCCTTCCTCTGCCCCTTGTAAGAAACATAGCTTTGAACATTCAGATGAGGACGACACACCAGGAGGGAGAAAACCCAAAAAATGAGAAAACCGTGGACACTAAGTGACTACATGGACCAGAGCCTTCTTCCAATCTACATTGTTTACTGCTGAAGTAAACAGTGAGTGAGCAATAAACTTATGTTTCCTTTAAATCCTGAATTTTGGGGCCGCTTTGTTTAACAGCTTAGTCTTCACACTATCTAATGCATTCCTCAAAAGGCAGGAATGTTTAACCCCTGAAACCACACCAATTATCTCAAAAAGACCCTTATTCTCTTCATCAGACAAAGGAGGTCAGAGAGCACAGAACTGTTTGGAGCAGCTATGTACATTAAACTTTTGGTGGCAGACAATCTTAAGAAAAGAGAATAAAGAATTTTTTTCCTACCAAATGGAAAACATCATTGATTTGAATGTAACTTAAGATGAGCTTTAAATCTCAAAAATGAAATGATCACATTTCCATAATTTGCATGCTTTTGGATTCACCTACAAATACTCTGGTGGCAAGAGTGGGAAATTAACATCCTACTATCTGCTATGAATCTTATTTAATGTCTTGATGACCATATGATTTTGGAGTTATCAATCTAAGATAGAGTTGACAAAGATTGGACTCAAGTCTTGTCATGATGAAGATGATAATGATCATGGCAGATAAGGAAGAAAAATATTGAGAGATAAATGAAGAGAAAGAATGTGTATGATTACCTCTAAACAAAAGGAAAGCAAAGAGAGTAAAGATAAACAATTGCTTATTTGATAAGTAAGGATTCTAGCCACAAAATTGCTTGAGGATGGTAGAGGAGGTAACAGCTGGTTGCTGTGTGTCCTTGGGAAGATCTCTAAGGAATATCTTCTTGAATGGCTGTATTAATAGCATTTGAACATTTGTCAGAATCACTGTAATAGTGTCCTTGGTCAATGTAACAAATGACCTCAACCTAGGAGGCTTAAAACAACTGAAATTTATTGCCTCACAACTCTGGAGGCTAAGAGTCCAAAATCAAGGTGCCTGCAGGTATGTTCACTCCAAATCTTCTAGGGGAGGAACCTTCCTTGCCTATTCCAGCTACTAGTAGCCCTAAATCCTAAAGTCGTAAATCCTTGGCTTATGGCAGCAAACTCCAATCTTTGCCTCTGTCTTCACGTGACCATCTTCTCTTGGTATCTGTGTGTCTATGTGTCTTCAAATGTGTTTCTCTCCTCTTCTTATAAGGCTGTCTTCCCTCTGTGTCTCCTCCCTGTGTGTCTTTCCTCTTATGAGGACACCAGTCATATTGGATTAACTCACATTAAATTAACCAATTACATCTTAAGTTAACTAATGACATCTTCAATGACCCTATTTCCAAATAAGGTCACCATCTGAGGTACTGGGAGTTAGGACATCCACATATCTTTTTATTGGAGACACAGTTCAACACATAACACTCATTACAGGGACTTGAGTTTCCAAAATGAAAAATAATACTCTACTAAGGTTGGTCTATTTTTAGTTCTTCTTTTTAATATATTAAGGCACTAAAAACTGACTTTATGGCACATTGAAAATAATTATTAAAATATGTTACCGAGAGCTAAACTAGTCATTTTTACTTTAAGATAAAAGCAAAATTGTGTCAAAAATTCTAAAAGATTGTTTTCACTGTCAATTCAGTGAACTCTGTATCTGCAAGCTTTCTTCCTTTCTTAGAAATGACATTGAAGACTGAATGGGTCCAAAGAAAAATGACTTGGACACTCCACAGTCAAATTGTACTTGGCAAATAAAAGACTTCAATATGCTTTTTAAAAATATTGTGTGCATGGAATAATATCCATAACATACAGACATTAAAGCTGCCAAGATCACAAATAAAAATCCAACTGTAATAGGTTAAACCTTATATTTCTTAATGACTCCTTAAATTGATTTCTAAATAAAGCAAGCTAAAATATAAAGATTTTCCAATATTTATAAATATCAAAGGCTAATAGCAGATTATTTAATCTTTTTGGTCTTCATGTATCCTATTTGACCATTTTTTTTCTTTTATAATGCTTTATTTCTTTACAGGTGCTTTGAAATAAAAAGATCTTCCTATTCTCTGTTTCCCAAAACAGCTTTATTTATGTGGGAACCAGCGAGAATTTGGGCAAGCCTTCCCTTTCATGAAACTGTGAGAGTTTTAACAATCTGGCTGCTAGCATGAATTTTGTGGCACATCTGTAGTTATAAATATAGAATTTCAATTATGCAAATCACCTTGGCAATGCCTTTTTAAAAGTTAAAAAAGAATACTGTAGTTTATCCCCTGTACATTTTAGTAATATTCTTATGATTTAGGTCTGTGCTATCAAAATCAAATTAAAAGCTACATTACATGTTAGTTATATATATATTTTTTTTTTAGAGCTTTGAGTTTCTTCAAATGAAAAAAAAAACAGACTACCTCATTGTGTTAAAGGTTTAGAAAAAAGAGGAAAAAAATCCTTATCTCTATCTTGCTATTATTACTATTATAATCTAAGACCAGAACAATAAAATAAGCAATAAGATCAACAGTTTCACTATAGAATCACAATTTCACTATAAGCACTCTTATTCCTTTTTAAAAATTTTTCTCTTTACAACTAATGTCAGCGGCTACCAATGTATTATCTACCTGAGAGCAGTAATATGACTTAATTTCCTACAATTCTCTTTGAAATTACCTATGGGAGGAATGTGTCTTTCAAATCTGAATCTCTAGCATAGATTCTGGCATATATTATATGCCCATAATTGTTTGCTGTGTAAATTAGAAGCCATGGAAAATCAAAGGGGAAAAAAATAGCCAATGAAGGAGTTTTCATTGTAGTGAATCAAACAGACACTAACATCTCCACAGGTCAAGTTTCCCAGTGTTGCCCTACTAATCCTTGCTTTGTACCAGTAGCTATGTACTGACAAGCTGCATGTGTCTCAGAAAGGCTCTCTCTCCTTACAGTATCATAGATTTTTTGCAAGTGTTGAAGGCAAAAGACATTCTTTGCATTTTCAAAATCCATTTAGAAATTAAGTTTTCTCTAAGGAAAACAAATTAAAGTATAGCAACCTCCTCTGGCAGGAGACCTTTATTTGTTTGTACTTTGGATGGTTCTGAATCCGTCAACGTTAGTAATATCTTGTTTTGTAATGTGGTCCATGGGCAGAGGACACTAGTCCTTCCGGTCTTGTGTGGCTGTTGTTGTTTTCCTTTGTATTCCTTGACTTCACCCTAATTCACATTCTGTCCACTCTGTTCTGTTGCTGCATGAACGCCTTGCCTTCCACTAACTGATGACTTTTCTGTTACTTGACCCTGAAGAAACACTTTACTGCCTTTTTGCTACAAAGCAAGACAGGATTATATATCTCAGTCAAAATATCTCATTTCTCTCTGTGAATGTATCTGAAAATTCATGTTTCCATCAACAGTCCCTGAAACACCCACTTGGAGAAATGCTGAAAATGTCCTCACCAAGAACACACTAGTGGCTCCAACTGTGCCCTCACTTTCACATGTTTGGTTCACCGTGCAGTGCTTCAAGGCCAAGGGAATTCAGCCTTCCCAAACATTTCCTAATGAAGTCATCTTTGAAACTCCTTGGATTGCCCCTGAATTGTGACAATAACTAAATCAATCATTTGCTACTGAGCAACTTCCACAACTGCAATTTGGATATATAATGCAGTGTTTTTAATGATAATAAAGTGCTTTTAAAGCTGAGAAATTAGATAATCAGCATAGATATGTCATCTTTTGCATACACAGTATATATTTTTCTCCCAAACCCTAATATCAAGAATCCTTAATTCATGCCATAAAACATAATGAGAACGAAAAGGGGAAGTACTATTTTATCAGTTTTAATGTGTATATCATTTCCTTTAATTATGCCTTATGGGATTTTTTGAAGTGGTAAATGTACTTTTGATTTTATGTCATCAAGAAAGAGGTTTAATTTTACCTTTTAAAGAAGTATTCAGGTGATTTTACTAATTATTATTCTTTTTCTCCTTTGAATTATAAAATTGTTTAAAATCAATTAATTGTTCTTCCTTACTTGAAATGAAAATTTGTCATGGTCAAAACTTTCTCAATTAGTTTGAAATTGATTTCTTGGATCACAGTATAAAATTGTGTTTTCATAAATTCTCTGGAGGAAAATATTAAGCAATACCCCATTGCTTAAAAAATTACTTTTGATCAAAATTCAATTATGTCTGTTTTTAGTTTAAAGTTTCTTTTTAAAGAAATAGAGTTAGTTTTTAATTACTTTAGTGGGAAGCATTGAAAAGAAATAATGCTATGAAATATTTTGAAAGAGTATAATTATTGATATCCCCCATCCAAGAATAATGAAATCTCTTTTATCTTTTTTTAAACATCTTTAATGGAGTATAATTGCTTTACAATGGTGTGTTAGTTTCTGCTGTATATCAAAGTGAATCAGCTATATGTATACATATATATCCACATATCTCCTCTCTCTTGTGTCTCCCTCCCAACCTCCCTATCCCACCCCTCTAGTTGGACACAAAGCACAGACCTAATCTCCCTGTGCTATGTGGCTGCTTCCCACTAGCTATCTATTTTACATTTGGTAGTGTATATATGTCCATGACACTCTCTCATCTCGTCCCAGATTACCCTTCCCCCTCCCTGTGTCCTCAAGTCCATTCTCTACGTCTGCGTCCTTATTCCTATCCTACCTTTATGTTCTTCAGAACAATTTTTTTCTTTTTTTTTTAAGATTCCATATATATGTGTTAGCATACTGTATTTGCTTTTCTCTTTCTGACTTACTTCACTCTGTATGACAGTCTCTAGGTCCATCCACCTCACTACAAATAACTCAATTTCGTTTCTTTTTATGGCTGACTAATATTCCATTGTATATATGTGCCACATCTTCTTTACCCATTCATCTGTCGATGGACACTTAGGTTGTTTCCATGTCCTGGCTATTGTAAATAGTGCTGCAATGAACATTGTGGTACATGTTTCTTTTTGAATTATGGTTTTCTCAGGGTATATGCCAAGTAGTGGGATTGCTGGGTCATATGGTAGTTCTACTTTTAGTTTTTTTAAGGAACATCCATATTGTTCTCCATAGTGGCTGTATCAATTTACATTCCCACCAACAGGGCAAGAGGGTTCCCTTTTCTCCACACCTTCTCCGGCATTTATTGTTTGTAGATTTTTAATGCTGGCCATTCTGACTGGTGTGAGGTGATGCCTCATTGTAGTTTTGATTTGTATTTCTCTAATGATTAGTTATGTTGAGCCTCGTTTCATGTGTTTGTTGGCAATCTGTATATATTCTTTGGAGAAATGTCTATTTACGTCTTCTGCCCATTTCTGGATTGGGTTGTTTGTGCTTTTGATATTGACCTGCATGAGCTGCTTGTAAATGTTGGAGATTAATCCTTTGTCAGTTGCTTCATTTGCAAATATTTTCTCCCATTCTGAGGGTTGTCTTTTCATCTTGTTTATGGTTTCCTTTTCTGTGCAAAAGCTTTTAAGTTTCATTAGGTCCCATTTTTTTATTTTTGTTTTTATTTCCATTTCTCTAGGAGGTGGGTCAAAAAGGATCTTGCTGTGATTTATGTCGTAGAGTATTCTGCCTATGTTTTCCTCTAAGAGTTTCATAGTGTCTGGCCTTACATTTAGGTCTTTAATCCACTTGGGGTTTATTTTTGTATACGGTGTTAGGAAGTGTTCTAATTTCACTCTTTTACATGTAGCTGTCCTGTTTTCCCAGCACCACTTATTAAAGAGGCTGTTTTCTCCATTATATATTCTTGCCTCCTTTATCAAAGATAAGGTGACCATATGTGCGTGGGTTTATCTCTGGGCTTTCTATCCTGTTCCATTGATATATATTTCTTTTTTTGTGTCAGTACCATACTGTCTTGGTTACTATAGCTTTGTAGTAGAGTCTGAAGTCAGGAAGCCTGATTCCTCCAACTCCGTTTTTCTTTCTCAATATTAGTTTGTATATTCAGGGCCTTTTGTGCTTCCATACAAACTGTGAAATTCTTTGTTCTAGTTCTGTGAAAAATGCCATTGGTAGTTTGATAGGGATTGGATTGAATCTGTAGATTGCTTTGGTTAGTATAGTCATTTTAACAATGTTGATTCTTCCAATCCAAAACATGGTATATCTCTCCATCTGTTTGTATCATCTTTAATTTCTTTCATCAGTGTCACAGTTTTCTGCATACAGGTCTTTTGTCTCCTAAGGTAGGTTTATTCCTAGGTATTTTATTCATTTTGGTGCAATGGTAAATGGGAATGTTTCCTTAATTTCTCTTTGTGATTTTTCATCATTAGTGTATAGGAATGCAAGAGATTTCTTGCATTAATTTTGTATCCTGCTACTTGGCGAAATTCATTGATTAGCTCTAGTAGTTTTCTGGTAGTGTCTTTAGGATTCTCTATGTATATTATCATGTCAATGACAGAGAGTGACAGTTTTACTTCTTCTTTTCTGATTTGGATTCCTTTTATTTCTTTGTCTTCTCTGATTGCTGTGGCTAAAACTTCCAAAACTATGTTGAATAATAGTGGTGAGAGTGGGCAACCTTGTCTTGTTCCTGATCTTAGTGGAAATGGTTTCAGTTTTTCACCATTGAGAACGATGTTGGCTGTGGATTTGTCATCTAAGGCCTTTATTATGTTGAGGTAAGTTCCCTCTATGCTCACTTTCTGGTTGGTTCAATGGGTTGTGTAGGCTTCCTGGCTCAGGGGACTAGTGCCTGTGTTCCAGTGGATGAGGCTGGATCTTGTCTTTCTGGTGGGCAGGACTGCATCCGGTGGTGTGTTTTGGGGTGTCTGTGACCTTATTATGATTTTAGGCTGCCTCTCTGCTAATGGGTGGGGTTTTGTTCCTGTCTTGCTAGTTGTTTGGCATGGGGTGTCCAGTACTGTAGCTTGTTGGTCATTGAGTGGAGCTGAGTCTTAGCGTTGAAATGAAGATGTCCGCGAGAGCTTTTTCCATTTGATATTACAGGGCACCAGGAGGTCTCTTGCTGACCAATGTCCTGAACTCAGCTCTCCCACCTAAGAAGCTCATGCCTGACACCTGGCCAGAGCACCAAGACTCTGTCAGCTGCATGGCTCACAAAAAAAGGGAGAAAAAAAAAGAAAGAAAGAAAGAAAAAATAAAATGACATAGTTATTAAAATAAAATTTTTTTCAAAATATATTATTAAAAATAAAAAAATGGAAGAGAGCAAACAAACCAATAAACAAATCCACTGATGATAACAAATGCTAAAAACTATACAAAAAAAAAACAAAGAAAAAGAAAACAACAGAGAGAACCCTGGGACAAATGGTAAAAGCAAAGCTATACAGACAAAATCACACAAAGAAGCATACACATACGCACTCTCAAAAGGAGAAAAAGGAAAACAAAACAAAACAAAACAAAATATATATATATATATAAAGGAGGAGAGCAACCAAATCAATAAGCAAATACACCAATGATAATAATCTCTAAATACCAAACTAAGATAAACATAAAACCAGAAACAAATTAGATGCAGAAAGCAAACCCCAAATCTACTGTTGCTCCCAAAGTCCACCCCCTCAATTTTGGGATGATTCCTTTTCTATTCAGGTATTCCAGAGATGCAGGGTACATCAAGTTGATTGTGGAGATTTAATCCACTGCTCCTGAAGCTGCTGGGAGAGATTTCCCTTTCTCTGCTTTGTTCTCACAGCTCCCGGGGTTCAGCTTTGGATTTGGACCCGCCTCTGCATGTAGGTCGCCTGAGGGCGTCTGTTCCCGCTCAGACAGGGGGGGTTAAAGGAGCAGCTGCTTCGGGGGCTATGGCTCACTCAGGCCGGGGGGAGGGAGGGGTACGGACGCGGGACGAGCCTGTGGCGGCAGAGGCCAGCATGACATTGCAGCAGCCTGAGGCGCGCCGTGCGTTCTCCAGGGGAAGTTGTCACTGGCTCACGGGAGCCTGGCAGTGGCGGGTTGCACCGGCTCCCGGGAGGGGCGGTGTGGAGAGTGACCTGTGCTCGCACACAGGCTTCTTGGTGGCGGCAGCAGCAGCCTTAGCGTCTCCTGCCCGTCTCTGGGGTCCGCGCTGATAGCCACGGCTCGTGCCCGTCTCTGGAGCTCGTTTAAGTGGTGCTCTGAATCCCCTCTCCTCGTGTACCCCAAAACAATGGGCTCTTGTCTCTTTGGCAGTTCCAGACCTTTTCCTGGACTCCCTCCCGGCTAGCCGTGGCGCACTAGCCCCATTCAGGCTGTGTTCACACCGCCAACCCCAGTCCTCTCCCTGCGATCCGATCGAAGCCCGAGCCTCAGCTCCCAGCCCCGCCCGCCCCGGCGGGTGAGCAGACAAGCCTCTCGGGCTGGTGAGTGCTGGTCGGCACCGGTCCTCCATGCGGGAATCTCTCCGCTTTGCCCTCCGCACCCCTGTGGCTGCGCTCTCCTCCGTGGCTCCGAAGCTGCCCCCCTCCGCCACCCGCAGTCTCTGCCTGCGAAGGGGTTTCCTAGTGTGTGGAAACCCTTCCTCCTTCACAGCTTCCTCCCACTGGTGCAGGTCCCGTCCCTATTCTTTTGTCTCTGTTTTTTCTTTTTTCTTTTGCCCTACCCAGGTACGTGGGGAGTTTCTTGCCTTTTGGGAGGACTGAGGTCTTCTGCCAGCATTCAGTAGGTATTCTGTAGGAGTCGTTCCACATGTAGATGTATTTCTGATGTATTTGTGGGGAGGAAGGTGATCTCCACTTCCTACTCCTCCGCCATCTTGAAGGTCCCCCCAGAATAATGAAATCTTGATGCTAAACCAAATTCACTCAATTTCTACTCTAGGATGTCTCTTAATAGGTAATACATTTCTTTCCAAGGTCGGTCAATGCCTGAAAATCTTGGCTTCAAATTATCCTATGTTTTATGACAAATTATTTTAATAGGTACTGTTTACATTTTGATCTTCAGATACATCTTTTCTGCAACTTTGACAGGGATCAATAATTGAAAAATAAAATAGCTCTAATGTGTGGGTTAACACCCTATATTGGACTGCTTCCATGAAGCGTGAAGGTCTTAGCCAAATTCATTCTAGGGCCTTTAAAGGAGCATGCAGCCCAAAGAGGCCCAATTCTCTGCAGCTTAAAGTCCTCACAGCTGCCCAACATGACACAAATGCTCTGCCTCAGGCCTCTCCAGTTCTTGAGATTGACTATGTCCTGAAAGATTAATAATCATCAAAGTGACACTTCATATAGTAGTTACCAAACAGCAGGCTTTGGATTGAGTTCTTTCCATAGATGATCTTTAATTCTCCCAACAATCTAATGAGGTAGATGTCATTTCATTTTAGGAATGAAGAAACTAAGGTTTGGAAAACTAAAGTAATGGGCCCAAAGTATCCAGCTAGTAAGTGTACAAGCAATTAATTGATTCCAGAATCTCTTCTTAAAATATCTCATGTGAGTCCCAGCTCAACATTGGAGGAATCAGCTGCTGTGGGCTTGCAAATGAATGGGAAATACTTAGGTGTCTCAGCTCTGAGAAATGTGATCCTGTCTTGTTCCTTCATCTTCCTCCAAGACTCTGTCTTGCGTTGTCCCTGTCTTGACCTCCTGCACAGAACCAAGTGACCTACAGAGAGATGTCCTTGATGTTTCCTCACTGCCTGCCTCCCAGGACATATTGATGTCACTCACTCAGTGCCCATGTTCTCCATTTGCTTATTACTTTGTATCAGGACAACTTAAGAGCACATGCACTGTGGTACTATAATTTATTTTCTGAACCCATATCACCTAAATATTGTTTCCTGAGTGCCCAAATGGACTTATGTCTAAGATTCATGACTCAGTCTTCCCCATCCAATCATCCTAATTGCCCAATCTATAAAGCTAAATATTATCATAGCTTATGAGAACAACTCTAATTGTCTGTTATGATTAAATTTCACATACAGTCATAAGTAGACTACTGAAAAAAGTAATAAAAATGTAGTAGAAGTTATAGAAAAGGAAAATAACAATCACTGCCATCGTGCAGGTCCTCTTTATACATTGTCTCTGAGATGGAACTCACCTCCACTATTATTTCCTTAATAACCACCTTTTATTGATTTCACAATTTAACAAATAGTTATTGAGTCTTTTCTTCTTGTCAGGGACTGTTCTAGATGCCAGGGATATATAAGTTAGCCATAGAAAAAGATCCAGCCTTCAAGTATTTAACATTTCATTTGAATATGGGATGGGAACTGAGGATTGGTGACTGTACAAGTAAATAGGTAAATAAGTAAACAAACAAAAGTATTGGATAATAATTAGTTCCATGCAGAAATTTAAAATGAAAAGATGTTACAAAAAATAGCTATTTTAGTTTTGCCATTTAAAAAAGGTCTTTTTGGAGAATTCAGATTTAAGTGGATTTCTGAATGACAAAAGAAGACAGTTGTACAAACATCACAGGCATACCAATGCCATATGTGCAACTTGATTTTTATCAAGAATATTAGTGAGTCAACAAAGAGGTCTGAGCAGACATCTTAAACTTTGTGTAAAATATCTGTGAAAATAAAATTTTTTTGTGGGAAATTATGAAAGACATCCGTGAAAAGACATCACCAAATGATGTCCATGAGACACATCACCAAACCTACCTACTTCCTGACTATGATGATCCAAAGTTGTTCTGCCAGACTTGGTGATGTTAAACTATAGATTATCTGTGTAGGATTCTGTATGTAGCTGTTAATGAAATACTGTAATATACAAATGCATTAAAAAAAGAAAATGTGTGCCTATTTATGGTGCTTTTTAAACTGTATCCCTGAAGACTGTATTTGTAGAAATGACCCTTATGTTTTACTTGAGGAAGTAGTTTTACCTACTTCCAGATTAGGTTCCTCTCATTATTTTTAATCCTAGTACATTTAAGACATACCTGCCTTATTCAGAGAAATGATACAGGCCATGAGTACTTAGACATAGACAATAAAATTATTTTACTAAAACACCTTCTAATTATCTTAGACTTGTATAATTAAAATAATATTTGTGGCTTTTATTTTAAAAGATGCTTTTTTCTTTTGAAGTTTGGTGAAAATAATGCTTTACCATTTCTGTGACAATAAAATTACAAAGAAAGTTCACAGCTTGTTGAATGCTTTACAATTAAAGGATCACAACACCAGAAAACACCTTCTGTTTTTAGGTAGATAAGTATCTCAAGCATTTGATGCTTATTTTTCTTAAGGGCTCCAAGGGAAGCTGACTCCAAAGTTTGGATGGAACAGATCTTTAACATTTTCTCATCTGAAAGAAAAGAAATCGTCTTTTTGTTAAACTTAAATCCCCTTTTATCGCCATCTGTTGGGGCCAGGAAAAATTGAAAGACTTGTTAGCTCTTCTCTGGGTCAAAAATATGCTTTTCCATTTCTTCAGAGTATTTTTTATTAATTTTTTATGGATAATTTTATAGAATGTATACACTTATATTACAAAAAGATATGACATGAATTACATTATTAAACAGAGTATAACTAAAGGTATTAAAATAATGCTAAGCAGACCACTGACTTCCACTTCGGCCATGACAGAGTGACTGGTAGTTGACTTGACCCCTGCTGAAAAACAACTAGAAAACTAGACAAATTATATGAAACAACTATTTTCAGCTACTCATCAATAGGCAGCATAAGACTGTGGCCCCAAGAAAAGAGTAATAAACTAGGTGAGCCCTACAAACACGCTGACTTGCTGCCTGGAAGCATGTTTTGTTTCACAGAGAAAGGAGGGGAACTCAAACAAAACATGGATTCTAAGTCGAGAAGACAGAAATTAATGTGTAGGGGGCTGAAATAGCTGGGATTTGTCAAGCGGAGTACAGAGGGAGTTACACAGAAATAGCACTCCGGAAATCTGCACATGGGTCTCTTTGAGTCTGCTACTGAATACTAAGCCACATATGTAAAGAGTGAAACACCGTGAGACCGGACAAAGAACTACCAGGAATGGCAAATGGAATGAATTCTAGAGTTTATATAAGACGAAGTGATGTGTGAGTTCTGACTAGCTTGTTAAATACCACGGTTATTTAGTAAATGTCCCAGAAACATTGTGGTAGTAACACCTAGCCCTAGAGTAGAGACTATTTTAGCCCCACACTAACAAAGCTTAAAAACAAATTTTAATATGGTCAAGATGAACTTCAAGTAATTTAACTGAGCCAAAACAAAACTCAACATTCTTTGAAGGAAGAAAGCAAAATCCAGACACTCCACAATTTAACATGTGCAATATTGATAATTGAATAAAAATTGCCAGATATAAAAACAATTTAAAAAACAGAAAAATGTAACTGATAGCCAGGAGAAAAGTTAGTCAATTGAAATATTCTTAGAAATGACAGAGATGATGAGAGTACCAGGTAAGAACAGGCAAACTGCCAAGAATGTAAAGTAAAACATGAACACAGTAAAAAGCAAAGTGAAATTGCTTTTAAAAAAGAGAGGAGGATCAAATGAAATTTCTAAGGAAGAAAGTTACAATATCTGAAATGAAAATTTGTTCTGGGTGGGATTAACAGCAGATTAGAGAGTGCAGAAGAAAAGATCAGTGAACTTTAAACCACAGCAATAAAAACTAGTGAAACTGAAGCACAGAGAAAGAGAGAGAGAGAGAGAGAAAAAAAAAAGACTTAAAAAAAAGTGTAATAAAGCTTTAGTAAAGTGACCTGTGGGATAATAACATACAGAAAAAAAAAAAAAAAGTCCCGTGGAGTACACTTTAAAAAATATTAAAAAAAAAAATTAACCATGTTCCCTTCTCTTTTTTTAATCTATAAATTCACAGAACCAAGATCAACGAACCCAAGCAAAATGAAGACAAAGAAAATTATGCTGAGGAATATCATGTCGAATTTCTGAAAACAAGAAATAAAGATAAATTATAAAAGAAAGCCAAAGAGAAAAGACACATTACCTATAGAGAAATACATTTGAGAATTACTACAGAAACTTCATTTAAAAAATATAAAAGTAATATGGACAAAATTTTAAAAGTATGATTCTAAGCAAAAGAACGCATGGACAAAGAAACATATGGTATATTTCCATGTATATGAAATCCTAGAATGAGCAAAAGCAAATTCTAGTGACAGGAAACAGATTAATGTTTGCACTTGAGGTAGGACAATTGAAAATAAATGTACACAAAGCAAATTTTTATTGTAATGTTGATGTTCTGTATCTTGGTTGTGATCACATGGTTGTATGTATTTGTCAGAAAAATATCAAAATGTATGCTTAAAATGGGTACATTTTATTGTACATAAATTATTCCTTAACAAATTGATTTTGAAAACAAAAGCAGAAGAGAGGTCATTTAAAAAGGACCAGGGATAGACATAAATATGTGCTTGGCATGAGCAGATTACTACAATCTGTCACTAAATTTGCCTATAATTCTTTTGGAAGCCAAGGTAAAAGAGAACACATAGGTTTACATTGTTTTCTTTGTCTGACAACAGAAATCATGAAAATTCATTACTGAGATATAGCTGGTTTTTGTTTTGTTTTTTCCCCCAAGAAACTAATCACAGGAAGGAAGGTGGTGGTTATCTAAAAGAAACTTTTGATAACACAATGACTAATGTTTTCAATCCTGGTTTTAGCAAAAACACAAATGCAGTTCAAATAAACTATGCATGAACCAAACATCTTTATACAAAGTACAAAGCATTTTGCAACATTTGAGAAAATATGGCTCAAGAACTTCTATGTATCTACTGTAATTCATTAATGGAGTTTATGGGATCCAGAAGAATGCTTAGTTAATAAGGCCATTAGACTAACTCTTGAATATCTGATTTCTTAAATGAATCTGTGAGAAAATCTACATAATAATTAATAATTGAATATTTTGAGAGGAGTTTTTAGTGCAGATGTTCTAAATTGTTGACTGAAGAGAAAGCCATACACTTTAAACACCGCATAGATGGGCAACAAAGTTGCATCCCGTGTGAACCTTAAAAACTGAACTTATATTTTCACACGACCAGAAGGCCATCACTCTTTAACCAAATGTAGATGGTAAAAGTAATTAGGACTGACTTTTTATTTCTGAAAAAGAGAAAGAAGCTTTGGTTTGTCTCAATGCTTTAAACCATAATTGGTTAATATCCCAGTGTTCTGTACCATGTGACTGAAAAATAAAAATATCTATTTTTTAAACTTTGATGTCTATGTGTGCTTCCAAAGACTTCTGAAATTTACCGTCTTTTTAAAAAGAAATTGAGGCTTTAGGTGCTAGCCAAGGTGGAGTAATTCTACAAGAGCCTACCTCTCCCACAGATTACAGTAAAAACTCAGGACAGACAAAAGACACAGAAGTGGGTTATATAACTAAAAACAAAAAGCATAACTAAATAATGGGTTCTTTGTATAATTTTTACAGAAAAAATTCTAGAATAACGAAGTTTGTTAATTTTGTTTTCTGTCACACAGTTTTCCTTCTGAAGCAGCAGTTCAGTCCATTGTGTTTCTGTTGATACCTGGGCTTTTAGACTTTATCCTATGTCTAATTCATATGCAGAGCATATACTGAAAAAAAAAGCCAAATAAATTGATTTTAAAATAAGCATTTTAAACATTCAAAACAACTTGAAAATCACTTTGCTGAAAAACAATTATCTAATGTATTTCACACCTAAATATTAATTATTTTTTATATTTTGCAATGTTAGTGTTGTCTAAATCTGTCAGTCTCTAGTAGAACATCAAGCCAAATTTTACTTTTACTCATTTCCAATTTTCTTTTTTAAAAAGAAAATTACTCCTTTGTCTCCTGAGTAGCTTATCAGAATAAGAGTGTTGAATTGACTCAGGACATTTTTTAATCACCAGAGAAAAATGTCCAGAACTCACTTTATCACTTTCCACACAATGCTTTAATATTTATTTCTAAAGCTAATATTATTTTTGACATGACACTATGACTAATCAAGTCTTTAATAGAAATAGGCCACATTTCTTTGAGCTTCATTAGCCTCATATTGATGTGTCCTAATACAGGCAGAAGTCAAAGATAGTATGCGTTTGATTCCAGACCACTACAATAAAGTGAATATTGCAATAAAGCGAGTCACACAAATTTTTGGTTTCCCAAGCATGTAAAAGTTATGTTTACACTATATAGCAATTTTAATGTGCAACAGCATTGTGTCTAAAAAATAATGTACATGCCTTAATAAAAGATAACTTTGTTGCTGAGATATGCTGACCATCATGTGAGCCCTCAGTGAGTCAAAATCTTTTTGTTGGTGGAGGGTTCTGTCTCTATGTTGATGGCTCTGACTGATCAGGGTGGTGGTTGGTAAAAGTTGGGTTGACTGTGGTAATTTCTTCAAATAAGACAACAGTGAAGTTTGCATCAATGACTTCTGTTCAGGAATGATTTCTCTGTAGAATCCAATGTTGTTTAATAGAATTTTACCTACAGTAGAACTTCTTTCAAAATGGGAGTCAATCTTCTCAAATCCTGCTGCTGCTTTACCAGCCAAGTTTGTATAATATTCTAAATCCTTTATTGTCATTTAAACCATCTTCACTAGGAGTAGATTCTATCTCAAGAAACCACTTTCTTTGTTCATCCATAGGAAGTGACTTCTCATCTTGAAGTTATATCGTTAACACTGCAGCAATTCAGCCACGTCTTCAGGCTCCACTTCTAATTCTAGTTCTCTTACTATTTCCACCACATTGCCACTTGCTTCCTCCACTGAAGTCTTGAGCCCATCAAAGTCATCCATGAGACTTGGAATCAACTTCTTCGAAACTCCTGTAGTTGCTGATATTTTGACTTCTTCTCATGAGTCACAAATGTTCTTAATAAAATCTAGAATGGTGAATCCTTTCCAGAAGGTTTTCAATTTACTTTGCTCGGATCCAACAGAGGAATCACTACCTATTGCAGTGATAGCCTTACGAAATGTATTTCTTAAAGAATAGGAACCCTTCTCAATACTCTGTAATGACTTATACGGAAAAATAATCTAAAAAAGAGTGGATATATGTACATGTGTTACTGATACACTTTGCCGTACAGCAGAAACTAATGCAATATTGTAAATCAAGAGTAATAAAAATTTTTTTAAAAAGACTTGAAAATTGACATTACTCTTTAATCCACGGGCTTCAGAATGGAAGCTGTGTTAGAAGGTATGTAAACAACATTAATCTTGTTTTACATCTCCATCAGAGCTCTTGGGTGACCAGGTGCATTGTCAGTGAACAGTAGTATTTTCAAAGGAATCTTTTTTTCTGAGCAGTAGATCTTAAAATATTCAATAAGCCATAATGTAAACAGATGTGCTGTCATCTAGGCTTTGTTGTTTCATTTATAGAGCATGGGCAGAGTAGATTTAGCATATTTTTAAGGGTCCTAGTATTTTCAGAATGGTAAATGAGCATTGGCTTCAACTTAAAGTCACCAGCTGAGTCAGACCAAACAGACCCTAACAGGAGAGTTAGTCTGTCCTTTGAAGCTTTGAAGCCAGGCAATGACTTCTCCTCTCCAGCTATGATAGTTCTAGTTGACAACATCTTCTTCCAGTTTATACTGGCTGTCTCATCTACACTGAAAAATCTGTTGTTTAGTGTAGCCACCTTTATTAAAAATCTTAGCTAGATCTTCTGGATAACTTACTGGAGTGTCTATGTCAACACTTGCTGCTTCATCTTGTAGTTTTATGTTATGGAGATCACTTCTTTCCTCAAACCTCATGAACCGACATCTGCTAGCTTCAAACTTTTCTTCTGAGGCTTCCTCAGCTCTCTCAGCCTTCACAGAATTGAAGAGAGTTCAGATCTTGCTCTGAATTAGGCTTTAACTTAAGGGAATGCTGTGGCTGGTTTGATCTATCCAGAGCACTAAAACTTTCTCCATACCAGCAATAAGGCTGTTTCTCTTTCTTACTATTTTTGTGTTCCCTGGAGTAGCACTTTTAATTTCCTTCAAGAACTTTTCCTTTGCATCTACTACTTAACTATCTGGCACAAGAAGTCTAGCTTTCAGCCTATCTTGGTTTTAGACTTGTCTTCTTCACTAAGCTTAATCATGTTTAGCTTTTGATTTAAAGTAAAAGATGTGTGATCCTTCCTTTCACTTCAACATTTAGGGGCCGTTGTAGGGATATTCATTGGCCTAATTTCAATATAGTTGCATATCAGGGAGTAAGGAGACCCAAGGAGAGGGAGAGAGATGGAGAAGTTGCCAGAGGAGTACTTAGTACACACACAGTATTAATCAATTAAGTTTGTAGCTTATATGGGTGTGATTACGGCTGTGGTTCAAGGCACCCCTCCCCCAATTACAATAGTGTTCTTAAAGATTACTGATCGCAGACCACCGTAACAAATATAATAATAATGAAAAAGTTTAAGATATTGCGAGAAAAGTGACACAGAGACACAAAGTGAGCAAATGTTATTGGAAAAATAGGGCCAGTAGATTTGCTCAAGGCAGGGTTGCCAAAAGCATTCAATTTGTAAACAACACAATATTTATGAAGTGCAATAAAGAGAAGTGCAAGAAAATGAGGTCTGCCTATATGAAATAGTAAAGTGAACGTAGTTGGTCTCTCTGTAGGAGGCATCAAGTTTTAACAAAACTCCCTGGTCTGTTTTGTCAGATTACACCAAGGAAGGTCAGAGAAAGATCAAAGGAAGATCTGCCATCTTCCTCTTCCATTTTAATTGTTTCCTTTCTGTTCCAAAGGCCATGGAATGTTTCACACTCACATCTTGAGAAACTCATCAAAGGAATTGGTGACATTGTAATAAACAGACTTCAAAACCCCACCAACAAAAAAAGTGGTTCACAAAAAGCCAAATGTTAGCTAGGCTTTGCATTTGGCTCTAACAGTTTTTACTTTTAGTACAAGTAATGTGTGTTAGCGTGACTGTCTTTATAGCGACGTGAAGGTGATTCTCTCACGAAAAGAACTTCCAAGGCAAGCAGCTAATTAGTTTTTGTACAGCTACCAAAGGAGCAAAGGAGATTGAACAGTAACTTCAGTTTCTTCCTCTGGAAGGGGTAACTTGCTTACTTGATGAGAACTGGAGATGAATGGAGACTTTTACTTTGTCAGCTAAAATTAATTCATACTACAAGGGGAACGTATCTGGATGGTATTTGGAGTTGCTTTAAACAAATACAGGAAGGCTGAAATGCTTATGAGGAACTTTTGTCAGGGAGCAGTTGGCAATTTTACAGTGATTCCTCTCTCTACTGTTTTTTTTTTTTTTCCCCCTCTAGAAATTTCTCGTATATACTTTGCTTGGCAAGACTGTGTGGCTGAAGTAATATGTATCTCCTTCGTGTGCACCTTGCTGGGGAGGTGAAGAAAGAGAAGGGAGGTGACAGGATTAAGTAAAATATGTAGAATTATGATACTGCAATCCTATACAATAAACATAGTTTCATCAAATGAATAAAACTCTCTTTCTTTAAATATACAGAGACATAACTATTTAATAAGGCTCTTCAAATGCAGAGGCTGAGGTAATTGAAGCAAAGGAGCACTGGTTGCTTAATTAATGTGACTATTCTGGCCTCGAAGACAGTATTTTTGTTATAAAAGCTCCTTTTCTTTCCCCAGTTGTTGGGATTTTTCCCACATTCAGTACAGTGTTTCACATTGAACTTGGGGTGAATGGATTTATCAGGATTGGAATAATTTTATCTGTTAAGGGTGTTTATATTTTTAGGTAACCCACAGGAATTCCTAACGAGTAGTGTAATGGGTAGTAAATTAAAGTATATGACTTCCAGTTTAGTCCCTTATTTTTATTGGGGTCTGTAACCATATGGGCCATCAACTGAAGAATGCACACCTTCATAGCAAACATATTGCCATATGTATTGGATACAACAGAATTTTAAACAACGGTCCTAAGCTTTGTCCTTCAGCCAAGTAAGAATAAAAATGATTTGTTCTCTCACTGTGACTTTCTTTAATTCTTTTGATTTTAGTGAATAACAAAATTGCTTTCCTTTAAAAGAAGAGGAAGCTATGAAAACTCTGTAAGAAACTTGACTCTCCTACTATTCTTGTTGGGCTGAAGTGGGCTAGGATGTGGGAATGACAAGGATCAAACTGCCCTTTTTTTGGTTTCATTTATTTATTGAAGTATAGTTGATTTACAATATCGTGTTAGTTTCAGGTGTATTTTATATATACATATATATATTTTTTCATTCTTCAGATTCTCTTCGCTTATAAGTTATTACAAAATATTGAGTAGAGTTCCCTGTGCTGGGATCAAGCTGCCTTAAGCCCTCATTGACAAAGGTAGTGAGATGGAGTAAAAGTTTAGAGCATAGCTCCAGCTCCCTGCCTTCTTCTCCAACAAAGGCATGAATCTGATGCTATGTGCCATTCCACTGCCCTGAGGTGAAATGACACGTACCAAGCAGGAGGCTTGAAAGAGCATGGCCTACCAGCCAGTGTGCAAAGAACACACTAACAACTGTACAACTACTTTGTATTCCTTCAATTAGATAATTATGTTGCTAGAGGATCAGTGTGGGTTCTAGAATTCCTATGTAGGGGGACTTCAGACATGAAAATCTGGTTTGAGAGGTGACTAATAAAAGCATTACTTTGAAATTGCATACAATTTTTACTTTATGTTAATTTGGGCTTGCCTTTAGTAGCTGGAGTAGCGCATGTGACAGGTTGTCCCCGAGAGCCAAATATACAGAGCAAGAAAAGTATTTATTCAGAATGAGGGTGTTAGCTGGACAGGCACGTGTTGGACTGTTGCTTCCATGTTGCCATCCGGGCTAAACCCTTGGCGATGTCCCCTGAGGTGAGTGTACCTTCTCTCTGTACCTCAGAGTCAGGATTTTATGTTGAGTTAGTGCTCACAGTATTCGAATTTCCATCTTTGCTCTCATATCACTAAATAATAAGCTATATGGCCATCTGTACTGTTAAATCCCTTTACAATGTTTTAGTGCTTTTTGAAATGTCCCTGGGAGACAGTCAGTTGCCATCACTTTTATTTAACCAGTAAGGAAACTGAGGCACAGTGAAACTAACTGATTGTCCAAAGAACTAATACTCACAAGCTTACAGCTGAGTCTACAAAATTGAATTAATTCATCCTTGAGAGAAAACTATATATTTCTTTTGAAGGGATTCTTAAAATAAGTAAATGTTTATCATTTATTTATAGGTATGAAAAACTTAAAATTTTTTGTAGAAATGACGTATATTTATTACTCTCCCTAAGATGAACTTCAGCTCTTATTAACGTAAATGTCTATGAAGGGAACTTTACAAAGTCTAAAATATTTAAATGTCATTCAACAGCATAATAAAATCTTGAATGTGTAAGGAAAATTTATTTTTGTTAGGAGGGCGTGTATGTTGGTAACAGATCTTATTGTTAGGAAATTCGCATTAGGTTTTTTTCAAGGTCAGGTTTCTTTTTTGACACTTTAATTTCTTAAAGGCTGAAGGATTTACATTACACTTAAGGGAAAGTTTTGTGAGATGGTAGTTATCACTGAACCATAGCATCAGAATACTTCTGTCTGCTTTGCATACTTCAATTACTTTAATTTAGGTTAGGAGGTGGAGGCACCTAATGCCATCATTACTGAGATGTTACTAGAAAGCTACCTAATCAGTGCCATACATTAAAAGCAAACATCAGTGAACTCGCATCCTTTAAAATGCGTTTTATATGCCATATTTTCTTCCTTTTATTTCAGTAATCACCTTATTGAATAAAATAACAGTTGTAGCCTGTGGAGCACTTGTGAACTTTGACTGCAACCAAAATGGCACTTGTAAAATGCCTTTAAGAGGGATTTATTTCCTTTAGATGCTGACTGGGAAAGGTATCACCTATCTGGTCCATATAATCATATCTCACACTTGAAGTTTACCTTGTAAACTTCAACAATGAGTAGAGTATTACAGGGGTCACGTAGAAATTTATCAGTGTTATGTGATCATTTCACACAGTTTTAAAGAAGAGTTTCTCAACCTCAGCACTTTTGAAATTTTGGAACACTTAACTCTGTGTCTGGGGGCTGGGGGGTGTCCCATGCCTCACGCATTAGGAACTAGTAACACGTGTCCAGGTTTGCCAACCAAAAAATATCTCCAGACATCGCGAAACGTTCCCTGGGGCTCATAATCAATCCTGCAATGAAGAGTGCTAAATGATTGTGGGTTCCTGAGAAGGTGTGTTGCCCCTGACCACCCCCTAGAAGGCAGAACCTTGTAGGCACTGTGGGACCCTCAGATGAAGTTGAGATTCCAAGAACAGAAAATACCCTGCTTTGCTTCCGGGGTGACAGAAAACTTTATAGAGAACACTGACCCAGTGTGGTTCTGGAGCAATAGCCTAAAGATGCCTGGGCACTATCTGAGTCAAGCGGTTCAAACCAGCCTCAGGATCCCTGAGCACTTTAGCATAGCCTTGAAAGGAAAAGACGTTCTCCTGAGGTCTCAGAGTATGCAAGCAGATGCTGAGAATCGGCAGCCTTGTGGTCAGGGGGAGATGGGCCTAGAAGGGATCTATGGGGACCTAGAGTGTCTCTGTAGAGGACCACGGCAATAGATAATGATAATTTGGGACTAGTTTCCATTCATTCTGCCAATACAGCTGATACCCTATATATGATCCCTAAACATAGATTAAATCCACTACCGTACAGTAAGTGATTATTAATTATCCTAAATTAGGTGAGATTATATTTTAACCAACCCAGTGGAATGGGGACTCCAGATAAAATTAAATTGAATTATAGCAAAAAGTCATACATTTGCATAATTTATGCATTAAGGTTCATATCTGCTTTTGTTGACATGGTATGCAGAGATGTTGAGACACCTCCCAAGGTCAGTATAAATGTCTTCTTTCCCTGTGACTCTCTTTTCCAGCAACTAAAATCAGGAGACACTTTTTTATTTTGTATCTGTATTCTTTCAAAAGAAATGTTTAATCTTTGAGCCAATCAGGGTTGCAGAAGCCAAGATTTTGACTGCTTTGATCTCCCATATTTTCTTTACAACCTGAGATAGTATATTCTAAGTGGAGGGAAGGGCAAAGAAGTAAAAAGAAGATATGCATAGGGAACAAAAAAACGTCTAAGACTATATAATATATATGAAATCTTATGCCACTCTTTGCCTTATAAGCCTTTTAGCACGACAACAACTGGAAAGATGGGACCCAAGACATTAAACTTCCTCAAGACACGAGGCACTATGCCTTGGACCTACGTAAGGCAGTAACTCCAATGGAGGTGGAGTCTTAGAGTAGGGGAGACAGATTTATCAAATAAAAAATAGGATGCCCAGTTACACTTGAATTTCAGATAAAAGACACATCATTTTTTGGTGTGATTAAGTCTAAAGAGATATTTGGGACACACTTACAATTAGAAAAGAAAAATTGTTCTTTACTTAAATTTCAAATTTAACTGAGTATTCTATATTTTACCTGGCAATCCTAGTCTGAGAGAGACTGAGGTGGATTCAAAAGCTTTAGGAGGCTTCCCTGGTGGTGCAGTGGTTGAGAATCTGCCTGCCAATGCAGGGGACACGGGTTCGGGCCCTGGTTTGGGAGGATCCCACATGTCGTGGAGCGATTGGGTCCGTGAGCCACAACTACTGAGCCTGCGCGTCTGGAGCCTGTGCTCGGCAGCAAGAGAGGCCAAGATGGCGAAAGGCCCGCGCACCGCGATGAAGAGTGGCCCCCGCTTGCCGCAACTAGAGAAAGCCCTCGCACAGAAACGAAGACCCAACACAGCCATTAATAAATAAATAAATAAAATTTAAAAAGCTTTAGGAAACTTGGCCTTTTGCTCAAATGAATCAGAGAACCTTTTCACTCTATTGCCTTTTCTTTCTCTCTCTCTCCCTCTCTTCTTCCCTTCCTTTAACTTCTAAAGGCCTCCAATATCAGATCCAGTGAGAACTGCTACTACTACTACTACCACAAAAAGATAAATAGGCAGAAAAGATGCTCTCCCTCTCTCCTCTGTTTCTCTCTTTCTCTTTCTCTTTCTCTTTCTCCCCCTCTCTCCCTCCTCACAAAACCTTTAGAAAAGACTGGGGCTGTGCAGGCTATAATGACCTATATTATCTAAATATATTTTATTTCTATTTTAATAGAAAAAGTAGATTCTAGGTGTCTTCTCTGTGTGTTCAGTGATTTTAAAATAAGAATACCACAGAGCTGAGGGTAGGTGGATGGGATACTGAAATGCAATCAGGATAAGTGGTACTGCCTCTGTGCCTTTGGCTGGGGGGGAACAGATAACTGGAAAAGGGCAATGACGAGGGTGGAAGAGGCCCCGCCCTCTGCCCCTCCCCATCTTCCTTCTGTCAAATGGAATGAAGGGCCGGGGCTGGGGTCTCTAGAAGGAGATGGTTCCAGCGTGGGAAAGGCAGGGAGTAGGTAGTGTGGGCAAACCGAATTTTAAGCAGGGAGAGAAGTTGCATCTCTATGTCTCTACAGTCGCTGTTCCTCAGAAACACTGGTAGGAAGGAATGCCAGTCACTAAGCCTATGTATGCACGTTTGAAACTCTTAGAATGAGCTTAAATGCTAATTCTGGGCACAGCTGGGGAATGACATAGGAATTAAAACCAGAAGTAATAAAATATCAATACCCACTTACTTGGGGTTAGTGAGTACTACGTTTGTCCTATCAACACTGGAAGTACCTCATTATATAGACATGAAAAAGACACTATGATATTTTATTCCCACTTTTATATTCTACACTCTTCCTTTCTGTGTTGGGACCTGCCCTCTCCTCTTGCTATTTGTATCTATTTTTACTCACTAGATACACCTCACATCTTTAAGCTGTTTTATACTTTTCATTGAGTTCAAATGTATGGAAACTATTTCAAGGAAAAAAATCTTCTTTTAATGACTTCACTTAAAAAAAAAACCACACAATTACTGAAAGCCAACTTTCCTGGCTATGTAAGATATTATCCTAGGCAATAGGGCTTGAGGGGACTTAGAAAGATTTTTCTAAAAAGTAGTGAAAGTGCAAAGAAAGAATATAGCCAGAAAGACTGGTTAACTTACCTCTCTGCTTAACTTGCACAGTTTCAGCTAGCTAGCTAAATCACAGCCTTCTCTAGAAGGCACGATGATTTCATCATCCCCATGAATGCTAATGTTCAATTCTCCTTTACAAATTTTAAATGAACAAAAGTTCGAGTGAACAAAAGATAATAGAAAAATTAAGGTAAAAAAAAGGAAGCCATTTTCTTTTTTTTTAAATTAATTAATTAATTTATTTTTGGCTGCCTTGGGTCTTCGTTGCTGTGTGCAGGCTTTCTCTAGTTGCGGCGAGCTGGGGCTACTCTTCGTTGAGGTGCACGGGCTTCTCATTGCTGTGGCTTCTCTTGTTGCGGAACACGGACTCTAGGCACATTGGCTTCAGTAGTTGCGGCTCAAGGGCACTAGAGCACAGGCTCAGTAGTTGTGGCATGTGGGCTCAGTAGTTGTGGCACACAGGCTTAGTTGCTCCGTGGCATGTTGTATCTTCCCGGATCAGGGCTCGAACCCGGGTCCCCAGCATTGGCAGGCAGATTCTTAACCACTGTGCCACCAGGGAAGTCCCAGAAACCATTTTCTTAAGTGACAAAGAAGACAGCAGATTTGCAGAAAGCATTTGGTGTTTCAGCCCCTATAGATTCTTATCTGAGCCAATGCCAAAATAAAGACAGCTCTTGGAGGACTTCAAGTTATGTCATGTCAGCTCTCTATGAAATATGGCAAATTGCTTGCTTTGCACTTATGTCAGGAATGGAGATAAAATTTTAAAAAAATAGTTTTAAGGGAGGCAGTTGAATTCTGGGGCAGAATACAAAATCTCAAGTTTAATTGGAAGGTCAGAGAGAAGGAAAGAAACAAATAAGCTCAAAATGTACACTTATGAGCTACACTGACTATCTTACAGACATCACCAATTCATCCCAGGCTTTCATTAATGTATCGTAAAACACACTGGTTAAATTAATGAGAAAGATTGAGCAGTTAAGCCAAACATCTATGAAAGACCAAAACATAAAAAATATACAAAACTGAAATTCTTGTAGTACAGCTGTAAATTGTTTTCAGTACCCACAAAGGAGTATATGTAACAAGATGTCAGAAGAACCAGTTTAAGTAAATAGAAATTCAATTAAGGAAGAAGAGAATCAAGGAGTCTCAGAAAAACAGAAAAACAAGAATGTATATAGCAGTGCTCAGTGAGGCCTCTCTTCTCATCAAAGCTACTGGTTTACTGTCCTCCTAGTACACCTAGTACACTGTCCTATATACACTTGCCCTCTGCAGAATACCTTGTTCACACCATGAATCACTGAGCATCAGACCTTGTCCATCACTGCTTTAGATCTGTGAGCTCTTTCATTTTAAAATGACGGGTAGTAAATAAAATAAAATAAAATAAAATAGCTAGTAGTGATTGGCATATTCTATCCCAACTTATGCTTAATATATCCATGAAGTCTATCCCAACTTATTCTTAATATATCCTCTTCACTTGCAAACAACACCACAAGCTAGGGCTATAAATTAACCCATTGCCAGAATTTTGAAAGGATTTCAATTATCTTAAGGGTAATAGATTACTCAGTTAATTAAGAGTAATGGGAGTGAATGTAAAACACAAGAGTGGACCATACCCATTCTAATCACCCCCCTGCCCAGTCTCTCCTTTGGATTAGAAAATTGGACAGTAAACCATGGCTTTGTAGCTGCTATGTTCTGAGTGAACCAGAATATTTCTTCTGTCCTCTCACCGTAGTACCTTTCTTCATATGTGGAGAATGCACGTTCTAGTAATCGTCTAAACCAGAAATAAGGATTAGATGTTGGGAGGGAAAGGGTGACAGCAACAGAATAGAAGTTATCACTCTGAAAAGCAAAGGCTTGTTGGTGGGAGTGGGATGGAAAAAGTGATATCAACAATGCAGTCTGAAGAGTGCACTTTTACAAATATTTATATTAGAGACCATTCCAGCCAAATGGATTCATATTAAATAAAAGCCTATTAGACAGTGGGAGTTATGAATACAGATTCATATTCAAATAGAGAGTAGTGTCAATGCAAACCACACATTCTGCTTATTGGCAAACATTAGTATAGATAAATCTCCCTTTCGCTTGATAATTAGTGAAGACAAAAAATTTGAAGCAAAATCTTTGTAATTCTAAGTTGAAGCCTAAGAAACAATATAGCAGAACAAGTGAAAACATTGGGTATTTATTTATTTATTTTATTATTATTTTTTATTGGGGTATAGTTGTTTTACAATGTTGTGTTAGTTTCTACTGTACAGCAAAGTGGAGTTCCTTGGGCTATACAGCAGGTGATCATTAGTTATCTGTTTTATACATATTAGTTAGTGTATATATGTCAGTCCCAATCTCCCAATTCATCCCACCCTCCCTTTTCCCCCTCGGTGTCCATACATTTGTTCTCTACATCTCTGTCTCTGTTTCTGCCTTGCAAACAGGTTCATCTGTACCATTTTTCTAAATTCCACATATATACGTTAATATATAATATTTTTTTTCTCTTTCTGACTTACTTCACTCTGTATGACAGTCTCTAGGTCTACATATGTCTCTACAAATGATCCAATTTCGTTCCTTTTTATGGTTGAGTAATATTCCATTGTACATATGTACCACATCTTCTTTATCCATTTGTCTGTTGATGAGCATTTAGGTTGCTTCCATGATCTGGCTATTGTAAATAGTGCTGCAATTAAAGGAAGGACACATTTGACATCTTCAATAAGATACACAGAAATAGGAGGTGGGATGAATCTACACGATTGTTGTCATGCTCTAAGATCAAAAACAGAGAGTAGTGGTTGAGAATGAAGCTCCTACAGTTACTGTTCCTTGCAAGAATTCCATGCAAGACAGGGGCAAGCATTCCATGTAAGACAGGGACGAGGGCAAGAGCCTGAAGTCAGGCTCTAGAGAGTGCTCTGCCACCTCTGTGAGGACATTGAAAGAAAATGAGCCTTCTATTGGCTGGACATACTGTATAGTTTATCAGATACTTTGGGCTTAGGGAAGTGGAAGGACAAAGGAAGAGTCTCCCAACAATGAATTGACTTGATTTTCCATATCACCCATGCCACAGTATAGCTGGAGGCCAAATAGGAAGTCAAGCAGAGCCGAAAGAGAAGGAACACAAATTCTAAAATCTCTGGCTCAAAATAATCTCAAAGGCAAAGAAATCTATTGCTATGAATGACAGCCAACTAAATAAAGAATCAAAATATTAATTCACCCAAGATAAAATTGATTTTCTGAGAATAGATTGACATAGACTTTCAAGTAAGTGCATTTAGGATACTCAATAAAGGAAAAATTGTGTTATGCGTGAACAAGAATATATGAAGAAAAATAGATAGGTATGAATGAAACAAATACATACCAACATAAAAAAGAATCAATTTAAAATTGTCAATGAAATAAAAAACATTTATTGAACAACTGAAAACAAAACCATGGAGAATAAATTTAGAGTTTCCAAGATGCACCAAGAGAAATTCCAGAAAAAGAGAATGGAGGGAATGACAAGGAGAATAGACTTGAAAATAAAAAAGCAGTTTTGTTTCTTATTTTTAAAATGAAGAAACACTAGAATCCTCAGATGTAATTGCCACTCTAAGTACTGAGCAGTAAAGAAAAATATATTACCATGTTCATGGGCAAGAAGACTTAAAATAATAAAAATAGCCAGTCTTCCCAAACATATCTTTAGATAGAATATAATTCCAACAAAAATCCCAGCCATGTTTTTCATGGAACTCAATAAGATGATTCTAAAACTTCTATGAGTGCTGAATTTTACCATTATTAGTTTTTAACAGTATTTCCCAGTAGCCTCTTCCTTGTGTGATTTCCTGTTAGAGTTGGCGAAAAGGGAAATTTTTGCAAAATTTGAGAAGCAGAAGTAAACCCACAGCCATTGTTTTCTGAAGGTCACCATGGTTAGATGTGGTAATAGGCAAACATAGAAGTGCTTGTCCTTATTCTCCTAGGCTTTGCGTCCAGCTCTTTTTTTTCTGACTGGTAGCTCTGGTGACCAGATATGATGCCAAGCCCATCACCAGATATTTAATGTGACCCAAAGAGTTGACAGCTTCTTGTAGAATTTTCTACTAACTTCCCCTTTACACTTTAATTTCAGAAGCTAGATTTGCTTGGCTTCTTGACAGATGGACTGGAATTTCTCTTATTCTTCAGCTTCCCCTATTTCAGTTTTCTACTGGTGCTTAACTAGTTATTCCAAAAGAACAATTTTATTTTGATCACTTTGTGTGAGTAAGAATTCAGGAAGGGCTTAGCTACACAGTGTCGCTGTCATTTTCATTATAGAGGACCCACTTCCGAGTTTGTGTCACCTACTCACATGTCTGGTGTCTTAGGATCCTTGGCTTCTTTCTTTATCCACATGACATCTCATCTTCCAAGGATTCTCCATGTGGCTGGACTTCTTCTAGCATGACTGTTTCAAGACAGCCACTTTTTACATAGCAGCAGAATTCTAAAAAGCGGGAAACAGAAGCTACCAAGCTCTTTCAGTTCCTTCCACATTTTCTCTCACAGATATTTCCCCAGTACTGCGTTGCGTGTTTCATCCCATCTCCATGTCTGCTTCAAGAAGGTCCAGGACTAATACAGACTCTGCCAATAAATTCAGCAAGTTAGATAAAATGGATATATTCCTTGAAATACACTAGCAAAACAGATGCAAAACATAGATAACTTGAATAACCTTAAAGGAATTTTAAAAGTTAAATTTATAGTTAAAAACTTTCAAAGAAAAGTACTGACATGGATGGATTCACTGGTGAATTCTATGCAACATTTAAGTCATAAATAATACTGATTCATACATAAGAGGAGAGAACAATTCCCAATTCACTTGATAAGGCCAGTATTACCCTGTTACCAAAAACAGACAAAACCAGACCAATTCCCAATGAACATATACATGAAAGTTCTTAACAAAATTTTAGCAAATAGAATTTAGAAATATATAAAAATGATACCTGTGATAGTTAATTTTATGTGTCAACTTGATTGGGCCATGAGGTGTCCAGATATTTGGTCAAACATTATTCTGGGTGTTTCTGAAAGAGTTTAACCTTTAAATTGGTCAACTGTTGGCCATTGAATTCACTGGTTCTTTTTTGCTCCTTTTAATTAAGAACACAGTAAACTTTCAACAATATGGAAAAAAATTAAGGTACTGAGCTTCAAACATTTATGTTTTTCAATAGAGTTAATATGAAAAATGAAACATCCTTACTCATAATAATTTTAACATTGATGAAATCAGTGCTCATTTTCTCAGTTGAGATATTCAATCTGATAAAAATAATGAGTCACCTTTTTGAGGTACTGTTTTTTTTGACTCTTTTCCAGAATGTGGTGCTCTGGACACTTGTGAATTTAATTGCATGGTTCTATAATCCTTTCAAATTAGTTGCTGAGCTTGAACAACTTACTTTTAAAACAATGTTTAGAGTATTACCCCATTTTATAACTGTAATGTATCTCCTAATTTGACTCCTTAAAGAGAACACAACTTTTGAGAAGTATAAGGTTGAAAAGAGACAATTCATCAAAATCAGCATTCGGATATATATTAATGATAATTTTGCAGTTGTTGACATCACTGAAAATGCTTACCTGATAGGGAGAACTTTGAAATTAATATATAAAATCCCTGGGTTTAATTGTTATGTACTTCATCAGGCACCCAACTTGTATTTTTTCTTAGTATACATGGATTATGTATATGTACTCCTTAGTGGTAGAGCTGCTGTTTGTATATCGGCAATATACAGTGTGTTTTTGTAGGTTTTTTTTGTATTTTTGTTGTTCCATACAACTGTAATAGTCCTTTGTCAAATATATTTTTCATCACTGGACATAAAAACTATGTCTTTAATTTCTCTCATTGGATGTAAAAGTTTATGATGTGCACAATAATGTGATATTGATAAAAGATTTCATGTTTTACTAAGATAATTTGAAATCACTATTATACATATGCCATCCAATGCTTCAATTGTTTTCATTTATGACATTTAAATATAGAAATTTCATATTACATGATTTCTGCCCAAGAAATCTTATGTATCTAAAACTAAAATAGCAACTGGCTCAGCTGTTTAGACTAAGGATTTATTCACTTTTATGATTTTGATTTCCAAAAAGTTACCTGACATGTATATCAATATCTTTGTTACTATCATTTTCTGTTCTTATCTGAACACAGGCAATTTAAACTGCTCAAATTTCAGTAACATATTCTTCTGTAAAATAGTGACTGTAATCTATTTTTATATCATAAGAAAACTTAAACTCATTGTAACCTTTTGTCACTCTGAAGTTGTTCCTCTGCTACATGTGAAATTTAGTCTAAGTACTGTGAAATATTCAATTTAATATTGAATATTTATGAAACACATAAAATCCATATTTATGATGAGCATATTCGTTCAGATCAAAGAGAAGCTTTACAAGAACTGATAACGAGGTGCAATGATCACATTTGTCAGGGTCTGAAAGACCAGTGGTAAGGTTGCTATTTGTGTTTGAAGTTCAACTCTCAATCTAGTATCACAGAAAACTGAAATTTCTTTTGGAATCTATTACACATTTTAATCTGATTTCTCCGTATAATGTAGTTAGCCTCAAGCCTGTATCATGGTGGGGCAAATAGACTCTGTAGAGAAACCGCTCTCTTCTTCCAAAAAAGATGACGAGGCCACTACTTTCTAGCAGCAGTATCAGACTTTTGAAATAAATGCTTAAAAAGTATTAAGACTCTAAACTAGTTCTGTATGGGGCTGGTTCCTTTGGCTTCCAAGAGCAACTGTGCACATCTCTCAAGTCCATGTCCAGCATCACCATGTTGGGAGCTTGAAATCAATCATGATGGGACCATTGAACTCAGAAACATTACAAATCAGGGCTTTTAAAAACATAAACACACCACTGCCCTGACCCAAACTTCTTAGGCTGGTTTTCATAGTTGGACCATTCATGAAAAATATATAGGATTTATCAATGATTGATTATACAAAGCAAGTACAACCAACTTTATAAAGAGAAATGAAATGTGATCACAGAGAATTCGTTCTTTGCTTTTAGAGATTGTATTACACACTTGTCCATGTGGGGATTTTTGAAGTTGATTTTATATAGAGATTTGTATTCTTCAGAATAGTTAAATGCCCTATACAGTATGAAAGAGTTCAGTGATTTTCCAGTAGAATGGACCATATAATAGATTTCTGTAGTTAAAATTTAAAAACTAAAAGAAAGAATAATAGCCAAAGAAACTTCTTACTAATGCCCAGGGATTTATGGAGGGGTGGGTGGTAATTTAATTACAATTTGCTGATTTAAAAAATTCAGTTCCATGAACATGTGTTTTTATCTAATGGAAGATTTTGAGCATAGTCTTGTTCACAAGCAAAAACTTTGCTTTTTACTATCTATAGACATACTAGTCATGTTCTGTTGCTTTTTAAAAAGACAAAATTGAGCCAGTATAATGTTCACCCACAAGGCAAAAAGATCATTTGAAAAACAGACATGTCATCATTATCTGACCACTCATAAACTGCAATAATGTCATGAGAACCATATTTTGTTTCTTGCCCACTTTTAGCACTATTTCCTTCATCTGCAAGTCCAGGGATTGACGTTTTCTGTAAAGAGTCAGATAGTAAATATGTTAAGCTAGGCAAGTCCCATAACATCTTTGTCACATGAATATTTTCCTGTTCTGCTTTTCTCTTCTTGAATTTTTTTGTTTTCTGTTTTTTGTTTTTTTGGTTGGTTGGCTTTTTTGTTTTGTTTTGTTTTCTTCAACCTTTGCAGTCTTAGCTTGCTGGCAGGATTTGCCCAGGCTTTGGGCAAATCAACTCAGTTGTGCCCATTTTCACTCTCTCATATGTATTTTCCCAAAAATATCCTGCCAAACCTCCCATGAGTTCTATTCGTTAATCCTGCTATCATTGTCATAGATACCCATATTCTCCTATCTTATAAACACTGCACCCTCTCATAATTATTTTTTCAAAATCGCTTCTTTATTTTCTCTTTTGTTCTTAGTATTTCTTTCATGGCTGTTTTTTTATTTTTCTAATTCTCTGCCACCCTCTCTTTTAGATATTAGATGTTTTAGATATTATAAAGTATCCTAGTTATCCTAATTTCTATTAGTGACTCATTCTCATTTATTTTGTGTAGAGTGTATTATTTATTTCTTTTCTTTCTCCCTCTGTCTCTCTCTTTTCAATCCGTGGTCTTTCTTGACTTCCTCTTTATTATTTTTCTCTCTTCTTGTAACAGTCAATCTTGTTTTTTCTACCTTTATCCTGTTGTTTATTTTTGTTTACCCTATTCATACCCCATACAGTGTATTTTCTGATAGCTACACAACAGTTCTTTCAAAAGTAAAGAGAGAATTTCCCTGTGAAAACCTCATTTACTATCAATGCTTTACACCTGATAACTTTTATCATTTACACCTACCATTTGTGCAAAGGAAACACATAAACAGCCCTATCTAAATGCTTCCCCCTTTGCCCTTAATGGCATTATTTTGTTGTCTTAAGAGCGCCCATAAAAATTTTGATAGATGTTTAGCAATTTATATAAAGAAAAGCTAGAGATGGAAATCTACTGTTCAATACTCAGATTTTTCTTTTGGAGATAATTTCCTGGAAGGTCTTTGACATGTATTTTAAGAGGAGATTATGATTTAAAACAATAAAGGCCATTTAACAAAGAATAGAAAATAAAAACAATTATCTTTCTACATTAAGGAACAAAAAGAAACAACTGTAATTTTGAAAACTTGAATAGTCTGTATATGTATAAAATTCTCCACAGTATTCTGTATATATTGATAGACATTAAAACAATGTTATATATTATTCTCAAAATTGTTCAAAGAAGTTTATAAAGAGGTCAAAAATATTTTATTGATTTATATATTTATTTTTTTCATTTTTTACTAATTATTTGTATATGTGTCTTTAAGATGATTTCTTTAGTAAATGTTTCCCTATAATTTGAATGCATTTTTACTGAATAAATCAAATTGACTTTGCTTCATAGATAGTACCCTAAGAGAAGTTTAGCAGATTCAAGACCATTTTTTATGACATGTTTTCAAATAGGAATCCATTATGTTATCAGACTGCCCTTTGAACTTATTTTAAAGTTTGTGAAAAGTAACCATGTTACCATTTCTTTCCTTTCCAAGTCTTTGAGGAAGCATTTAATCTGGTATATTTTAAGAAGTAATCAGGACATAAAAAGTGTTGAAGAATTGTCTGCTTTACAATACAGCAGTTTATTGGTCTAGATAAGAATTGGATTTTAAACTTAGATGATTAATATATAACTCTTTTAATAGACTTCTATTATTTTGTCAGAGTAGTTGATGTGAAATCTTTGTTAAACACCTTTACATGATAAATCTCCAAGTGGCACATACCTTCTAAAATAAATTCTGGTACTGGAAGCCCAAATCCTCTTTCCTCTAGTAACTTAATAAAAGTGCATATTTCAAGTTTTCTTAACTTTTTTTATGTATGTCAACTCCTCTGGATAGTATAAAGGCCATAAATTATAAAATGGCTACTTCAAAGTAGATTAACAGATTATGTAATGCATGGGTCTGAACTACATTGATTTTAATTATTTTAACTTGATAAAGATTTCTGGTTTTAATATTTTAATATTTCCTATTAAAATTAGATATTGATTTATAATCACTTATTTTCTCTTAAAGATAAAATACTTTAAAATAAGCAGTACGGGGTAATTTTCTTAAATAACATAATTTGTTTCAATCTATTCCTTTAAGCATCTTTATCCAAAGTAATTTCCTAAGTATCTTCTGAATAAAGTTCTCTACTTAGGCTTATTTTGGATTTATAGGAAATTGCAGATGGAAACAAATTTAAAAAAAGATTAAAAGATTAAACTGGGGAAGGTCTGGAAAGAGGGGAGGAAGAAGATATGATAATGGTAGTAATACTGCATGATATTAACGTCAGGATTCAAGGATGTGAGTGCTGAAGCTTATAGACTCTACTTGAGCACAAGAGACTGTTCAAGTCTCAGGGGAAAGATACAAATCTTTGCTGTGCAGAAGCTTTTTAGTTCAATGTAGTCCCATTTGTTTATTTTTGCTTTTGTTGCCTTTGCTTTCAGTTAGATTAAAAAAAAAAAAAATCATCACCAAGACCAATGTCAAGGACTGCCTGTGTTCCTTTCTAGGAGTTTTGTGGTTTCTGGTCTCATTTTGAGTTAGTTTTTGCATATGGTGTAAGACAGTAGTCTAGGTCTAGTTTCATTCTTTTGCATGTGTCTGTCCAGTTTTTCCAAAACCATTTATTTAAAAGACTGTCCTTTCCCCATTGTATATTCTTGGCTCCTTGGTTGAAAATTAATTGACCATATACATACGGGCTTATTTCTGGGTTCTCTATTCTGTTCCATTGACCTATGTGTTTGTTTTATGCCAATACCATAATGACTTGATTACTATAGATTTGTGATATAGTTTGAAATCAGGCACCATGATGCTTCCAGGTTTGTTCTTCTTTCCTAAGATTGCTTTTGATATTTTGTGGTTCCATACAAAGTTCTCATCTCAAGAAAAAAGAAAAAAAACAAGAGAAAAAGAATTTTTGTAACGATGTATGGTGACAGATGGTAACTCGACTTATTGTGTTGACCATTTCACAGTGTATACAAATAATGAATCATTATGTTGCTCACCTGAAACTAATATAATTTTATATGTCAATTATACCTCAATAATAAAATAAAGGTACAAACCATTGACCACTATAAGGCAACATTAAATGAAATGTACACTGAGTAGTTTGCCATAGAGATATGATTGAGATACTAATGCACTTCTAAGTGTTTTTCCCCACAAGTTTTACTAAAACACAACTTTACCATTACCTAAGATTGATACTTTCCCTGGAAGAAGAGTGGACCTACTTATTAGTAATATCTTCAAGGTAAACTACAGTTAATACTATCTGACTACATACTCTTTTCATCCAGCATAATAATAAATGTGAGCAATGGAACATAATATTCATCCATACCTAGCACTTAAACAAGAGTACCATCAAAATGAGCATCTTCATTTTTTTTTTTCAAGTAGAAAATCAAACAGGTAGAAAGAGACAAATGCAGCAACCATTTTATCCTATATAGACATTAAATAACTCACATTAATGCTTTAGACTACTCCCATGCTCCCCAAAGTACGAATCCAAAGTACAAAGAATAAATCCATAAATTAGAGCTAACACATGAGATTTTAATAATACTAAATGCTGATTATATGTATTTAGGAAAAAGTCCCTTAGTTTATTTTTACCTTTTTTAGTTGTTATTTATATAGAAAACTTATAGTACTGTTTTCAGAACACATTATTAGGACTTCTAGACTATTTCTCTACTTATAAGAAGAAGCATAGTTGTCTACCATGTTAATTATTAAAAATGAGAACAAAATTATGGCTTAATTGTTTAACATAATTTTTGAGTATCCATCATGTTCCTCTTCTGTTCTATTGCCAAACTGCCACAAGAGTAATTTGTACCTATATCTGAATTTTTTAACCATCAACTTATTTTAAAAACATTTCTGTTTTTGTACCTTCTCCTATTCCTAAATGTTCATCCAATACTTGAAGTGTTGAATTCTCATTTCCTAAAATGAACAATTATGGACTTTCTCAATCTGACTGAAGGCAAGTATTCTTCCTTTTCTTCCGTGACCTTTCTAAGTGAATGACTATGCTTCCCCAGTCTAGTGTTTATTGAATAGCTTTGTCCGAATTCTATGCCTTTATTACTGTCATTTCCCATGCCTGGAAATGCTTGCTGAGCTAATTCTGTTCCAACCTTACCCAGTGAAAAGGGTCAGCTTGAGTCACACTTAACTATCAGTCTTTCTAAGTCTATTCTTTCATCTATAATGTCTGAAATCTAATCTGTATTATCAAATATTTTAGTCTATGTTCCTTTACTACTGTGTTGTCAGATGGGTATATTTTAGTGCATTTATACAAGGAGTTACAAATCCAATATCTCTGATGGTCAGTGTGATAAGTTAGTGAATCAGCCCAGTGTGAGTGCAGTATGTGTACATTGTAACAGTGGAAGGAGCTGTTGTGACTTGCAGCATGTGCCACCCCATTCAAGGAAGCAGTCCTTTCTCAGCTCCACCCAACTGGTCCTCTATAAAGATACAGGGCTTGTGTTCCCAGATCTTTTTGTTAACAAACAAATAAATAAATAGATAAATAAATAAAGTTTAATAAATAAATTGGAACTTTGAATTTTTTTGTTAATTTTTTTGATTTTTAGAAGTTGGCTCAAAATTTTGAAAAATATAGGATGAACTTCATTCAGCCATAGGTCACAGTGTGTATGCAAACTCTTACTTATATCACTACTGAATCCATTCATCCACACATTTAACAAATGCATTTCTATGTATCAGGCCCTGTACCGATTACTAGAAAGAGTAGTGAATAAGGTAATGGTGAATAAGGTAAGGCCCTTATTCTCAAGGATTACAATCAAATGAGCACACATTATAATATTTTCCAGGCAGACATATCCTGATACATATTTAGTATTTTGATTTGCTTGAACAATAAATTCTGTGACTAATAGTAAACCTTTGCTACAATAAAAACAAAAACAAAATAGCAAAAGAAAAATTTCATATGAACCAACAAAGGTCAAAACAATAACTGTCCTCTTCACACACATACACATATATGCACACATGTGGATATGGGTGAAATAGATCAGATAATACTATATTCTGACACTGAATCTTCTGTCATGCTCACCTGCAACTGAGGAATATATATATATATATATATATATATATATATATATATATATATATATAATATATATATATACACACACACACACATATATATAACTATATTGTATATATGTGTGCATATATATATGTATGTATTAATACTGGGCTTCAAAGCAATATTCTGTAGGAATATTATTGTACTGTCTCAATTTAGCACTGATTTCAACAGTATCTTTATGACATTCATGAATAGTCTGTGATCTTTTTCAAATTTTCAGATAAAGTGAAACATGAAGTAGCTTCACTAAAGAGATAAAAAACTGTGCAATAAAAAATAACCAATAATTCTAAATTCTGTTATATTTTTTAAAAAGCGGAACCTATCACCTACAGGGGACAGAAATAAACAAATTCTCCAGAGAGTTTTAAATCTATGTTTCTCATCTGGTGTTTTCTGAAAATAAGGTACATATTTATAAGACATTTGCAGAACTTGTGCTTTGACAAATCTATGAAAACTATTTTTAAATTGCTTATTTATGTTTATTTATTTATTTATACTCATTTTAAAATGTCCCACAGGTCTGTCGTGTGAAACAGTTGAAAGAAATGTACAATAAAGAAACTAGGAAAATATGAGAGTGGGGAAGAAAAAGGAACATTTAGTGTATAGTGTATACTGGAGAAAGTCTTTTTTTTTTCCTCATCCTTATCCTCATTCACCTCCAATTCATCATCATCCTCCTCCTCTTCTTCTCTCCCAAATATGCCTTAATAAGCAAAATAGGGATTATAGGAAAAATACAATTTATCTCTCACATTTAAGTACTGGAAGCAAAATGGTTTGTGAGTTTGATTGATACAGAATATTCTACAAAGTAATCAATAGCCAAACAGTTTCTTTCATAGATCAAACATAAGATTCAACAAATTATAAGGACTGTATTTATTACACAAGAAATCATGAGAAGGGAAAAATGCTTTCCCCTCCTTTAGAGCAGCTCCATGCAACTGGATTACAGCTAGAAGGTCAACGTGTCCTCCCAGTGGACGCAAATCAGTTCTGATATGAGGAGCTAGAAACAGAAAAGATTAAACTCTGATTACTTCTTTGAGGATGAGATGTTTTTAAATCAGAGTTGGCAAATCCTGCCACGAGTGCATCTGTCAGGGATCAAACTCTATTGACATTAGTGGTTCAATATAAAATCCAAAATGCACTTCATTAAGTATTTTTTCTTTAAAGCTATCATGTAGACTTTCATTTACAGTAAGTGCATAAGGTTTTGAAGGGCTTTAATGATCAATTTTTTAAGTTCTTTGATGTCTAGAAATTTCTTGAAATAAAATCTTTTAAAATTAATTGAAAGTGAAATTTACTAAAGACAAATGTTCACACAAATCAATTAGTTCAGCCTTGATCCAAAAAGCTAAATCCACAATTTCTAAATGGAGTCTAAAATTTGAAAATGAGTTCTCCTTTCCTTCCGTAGAATGAATAATTTGGGAGAGAAATCTAAAAATAAGATGATGTAATTAGAATTAAAATTCCAAATTGTAACATTCATGGGGTATTCTTATTTACTAAATTCTTCTGGCGTGTGATTTATAAATGCTCCTCAAAAGTAAAATTGATATGCAGACACAAGATTTTCAAAACCTTGAAGTAAAAATGGCCACCTAAAGTAGTACAGGCTGAAAACTAATGGAGATCCCCATTACTCTAGTTTAGAGCATTCCAAGGTATTATTGGACTCCCATTTCTGCTCCAGGAGCTCTGCTGGTGAAGGGAATCTTCTGGTGAAAAATCTGCCAACTTGTAGAAAATACAGGATTAGAAAAAGAGGAGGATGTGGTGGAAGACTGAAGAGGAAACATTTACAGAAGCCTGCAGTTTCTCTGCAGTTAGAATTGTTAGAAACTATAGAAAGATTTAGGGATTCAGCTTATTCACTATGGAGAGAAGAGACTGGAAAAATGGCTAATAAGAAACATGGAGAAAAATCATCATGAAGAGTTGCAGAAGTGCTAAGCACAATGAGATTTATGTAGTTTAATACAATAACATTGTTTTTAAACATCTGCTCTATGCCAGACACTCTTCTAAGGTACTCACATATATTGATGTATTCACAGGTAGCAGTCCTATGAAGGAGGAACAGAGGGTCAAGAGAGGTGAGGTACTTGCCCAAGGTTCACTCACCAAAAATGTCTAGCTCAGGATCGAGCTCTGAGCTATCAACCACTATTGTATTTCGTGGACTCAATCTTCTGGAAAATAGATTGTCAAACCCAGAAATCAGTTAAAGAGACCGGGCATCTATGAATTAGTTCAACCAACATCATCAAGCCATTTTGTACTCGGGACATTTTGTGACTTGTATTCAACATATGTACTGTAATTTTACATCAAGGTAGTAGAGGATGTGTTTTACGCCTTCTAGCTTTCTTCTCTAACAGTAAGCATAACTTCTCTGACCCCTCTTTTGCCGTGTTCCCACTCTGCTAGAATCCTGTATTTTCTATAAATTGGCAGATTTTTCACCAGAAGAGTCCCTTCGCCAGCAGAGTTCCTGGAGCAGACATGGGAGACCTCCACTTTATTTTATTTTATTTTTTTAAATTAATTTTTATTGGAGTATAGTTGATTTACAATGTTGTGTTAGTTTTGGCTGTACAGGAAAGTGAATCAATTATACATATACATATATCCACTCTTTTTTAGATTCGTTTACTGTATAGGTCATTACAGAGTATTGAGTAGAGTTCCCTGTGCTATACAGTAGGTCCTTATTGGTTGTCTATTTTATATATAGTAGTGTATATGTCAATCCCAATCTCCCAATTTAAACCTCTCCCCCCATCCCCCACCCCCGGTAGCCATAAGTTTGTTTTTTACATCTATGACTCTATTTCTGTTTTGTAAATAAGTTTATTTTTACCATTTCCTTAGATTCCATATATAAGCGATATCATATGATATTTGTCTTTCTCTGTCTGACTTACTTCACTCAGTATGACAATCTCTAGGTCCATCCAAGTTGCCACAAATGGCATTATTTCATTCTTTTTTATGGATGAGTAATATTCCACTGTATATATGTACCACATCTTCTTTATCCATTCCTCTGTCGATGAATATTTAGGTTGCTTCCATGACCTGGTTATTGTAAATAGTGCTGCAATGAACATTGGGGTGCATGTATCTTTTTGAATTATAGTGTTCTCCAGATATATGCCCAGGAGTGGGATTACTGGTTCATATGGTAGCTCTATTTTTAGTTTTTTAAGGAACCTCCATACTGTTCTCCATAGTGGCTGTATCAATTTACATTCCCACCAACAGTGTAGGAGGGTTCCTTTTTCTCCTCTCCCTCTCCAGCATTTATTATTTGTAGATTTTTGGATGATGGCCATTCTGACTGGTGTGAGGTGATACCTCATTGTAGTTTTGATTTGCATTTCTCTAATAATTAGTGATGGTGAGCATCTTTCCATGTGCCTCTAGGCCTCCACTTTAGAATGCTCTAAACCAGAGTAGTGGAGACCTCTTGAATTGAACTTTGTTTCTCATAACAATTGTCAAAAAGGAACCCAGGTGTTCAGGACCACCTATAAAGAAGTTGATTCCTGACCATATGTTGTAGAGACAACGCCTCCATCTCTGTTGTTGTGTCTGTTGATCAAAGTACTCCTTTGCAAATCTCTTCCCATGGCCCACACTGTAGCTGTTGGTAAATATCAGGAATCACCAGGATTCTCTATGGCTTGCAATAAGCTCATAATTAATTATAATTTTGGTTCTTAATACTCAAAAGTAAAGTATGGAGAAAGGTAGGAGTGACAATTCAGCAAACCCTAAATGTTGAAATATGAGCACTGAGAACTTCTTTCTTTCTAGAATGTACTATCAAATAAGACTTCCCCTTCAGCGGGAGAGTTGACACAAAAAGAAGCCAGTGTAAATTATCTACTGATGCTGATGTCCTTATTGGGAACTCAGTTTACTTTGGAAGAAAATAACTTGCTCAAAAATGGCATTAAAATTAAGTAATAAGAAATATTTAAGGGCATATAAACCATTATTAATACTTAGCTCACAAAAAGATAGAATTAACTGAAAACCTGTCTATGCAACTAAAAGATAAAACATTAAAAAATTAGGTATTCAGGGTACATTTTTTCTGTCTTAAACTGTTTGAGAACGTCAACTATTTTTATAAATGTTTTGAGCTATGTTGGAAAATATGGACCCAGGTTTTTAAGATGACTTGATGGTTTACTAAGAACTGACTTCGGAAAGAAGAGAAGTACAACTTGAAAGCAGAAAGCTTCAAATTCTTCAATTCCTTGACATATCAAAGTTATAGTCTTCCTTTTATACAGGAATATAACCTAAGACCTTTTCTAAGAATTTGTGGTCAGCAGGGGTGGGGAGATTTGTAACACTCTAGGTTTGTACGACTTTATGACACTCAGATAAGGGAAGCCTTGAAGCATTATCAAGGGGGATAGCAGGAAAGAAAAATATTAGTCTGCTGAAATTTTAACTCTTTCTCTAACTGGCAACATACATGATGTGTAGCTGCATTTATCCTGAGGATCACTTTCTTCTCTGCATCACCTAGTCTCCCTCCAAGCTACTGGCAATTTCAGAATGAAAACACACCCTGTTACCTACCAGGGGCAAGAAAACAAGAAATACTAGAACCCTGTCTCCCACAGATGCCTTTGCAATTTCTCGTTCATCCCTTCTGCACAGATGGAGACAAAATTCTCTGGAAAATATCTAACATATATTGATGTTATTTATGCTAATCAGGCAAAAAAAGAAATGTGTGTGAAGGGCCACGGAATCAACTGTGTGTATGTTCAACTTCCATTTCAGAAAGTCTTTTGGTTTACATTGCTTATTTTGTTGTTTTATTTTTCCTTCCAAATATGAGAGATGTAATTTCTGTGGCCCCGTTTCAGTGTATGTACTGTCTTTGCCTTGCTCTAAATGGATGCAGACTCTCTTTTATTGATACCAAATCTATCTGTTAAACCTGAAATGCAGAAGGCTCATGACTGATAAAGATGCTTTGCTTCTTAACATCCTAAGTGAAGGACCATAAATTAACACTCTGATTTTCTGTTGTAAATTATCTGTATCAAAGGCAACAGTGTCCCAATACTTCATGTATTTTCCCTATAATATAATAATATAAAGAGAGAATATATGTCTTAATTTAAACAAGTACAGCTGTTTATTGACTAGGTCACCAGCGGTTGGATTCTTATAGTGTGTTTTAAAGAAAAATAATGCCAATAATTATTAATTTTGCCAGAGTTTCCTTTCCTATCTCTAAGATCTGACCTAGAGGACATGGGGGTGGAGATAAAGGTGGGGATGGTATATATGGATAATTTGTGAGTATCAAGACAGGGTTGGATTTTGATAACTTAGGAAAAATTGGTTATCAACTTCTATAAAGAGCCACATGGAAGACAAGTAGGTACCTTGAATTTGCTTGAGAAGAGTATGGGTTTTGGGCCGAATATTATGAAGTTGCAAATAATCCTTCTCTCCCTTCATCAGAACAGAGGAGAGAGAAATCTTATCAGGAAAAATGAGATCAATCAGCTTTTGCTCCAGCCACACAATCCTTTGTCCTTAGAGAAAAGCTTCTAGTGCCTTTGACACTAGGCATCTTGCAGTAATCTGTGCAGAACCACTGAAGGATAAAGCTTTCCTTGTCCTTTTAGTTCCTTACCATGTCTGAGAGCCATATGTTAATTAAAAATACTCAAAATTACATGGACCTCATGTAGCTATTTAGGAAGATATAAATAATTCAAAGCAAAGAACGGTTACACTAATTGGTTTCTTTAATTGATCATAAAATATGGTCTGTGAAATGATCTTATTGATTGGTCTTGGGGTGCAACTAAATCTGGAAGCTTGATACCTAGGTGGAGAACTCACAATATTTGTCCAATTCTTACTAAAAGCATCTTTACAGTTAATCAAATATTTTGTTTGTTTCAGGCACCTGACTAGAATAAACACAAAGTTCTATTTTACATGGAGAAAGCAAATTTGGATTTACCAAAAATAAAAGCAATAGAACTTATTTGTAATGTATTTTATTATTTCCAGGGCTTAGGTACATCAAATAATAACAATAATAATACATTATTATTATTATATTATTATTAACATGTCATACTTACAATGTTCCAAGCACTATTTCAAATGCTTTGTACATATTACATTAACTTAGTTAATCTTCACAATAACTCTGTGAGGTTGATATTATAATCTCTACAGATGAGGAAACTGAAACATAGGTAAGTAAAGTAAAACACCCAAGATCATAGAGTTATTAAAAAATAAAACCTGAATTGAACCCAGACAGTCTAATTTGAACCCGGAGTCTAGGTTCTTGATCATGACATTGTTATTGCATCCTTTGGTATTATTGTTTTTTATCAACACATAATCTGATAAACTCCAGCCTGGAGTTCTAAAAGATTTCACCTACAGTCAACTTCTTTTATACTTCATTGTATAAAAGTTAAGTATTATTGGGTTCACTATTATTAATAAGACATTACATAACTGTTTGATATTATTTTACTATGTTGACAATTTCTCAATTATGATTGATCTTGAAAGCGCTATCTCTAATATTACATCCTTGCTTCCACATACTTAGCTCTGTTCTTGATGATTTCAAACAAAGTGGTGAGTATAATTAATAATTGATCTGATTTTGAATCATGGCAAATATGCATATTTCTATGAACAGGAGCTTCAGGTCAAATTTGGTCTTCTAAAGGAATGGGTCAAGACATCCACCTTTGTGTAAAATTCAAGCCTCCTGTCTCCTCTTCATATCTTAAGGATTTTTTTACCTAAACCTTAATGATCCATAAAATTTCAGTAAATGTTACTACTTTATTTACTTTTTTTCTCTCATTTAACTGAATTCTGGAAGAGTGTTCATTATCAAGATAATAATAATATATAACCATTATGTTACATTACACACAAAAATTAACTCAAAATGGGTTAAAGACTTGAATGTATGACTTGAAACTATAGAAATCTAGATGAAAACTTAAGCCATAAGCTCACTGACATAGGTTTTGGTGATGATTTTTTGAATCTGATATCAAAAGCAAAAGCAACAAAAACAAAAATAAACAAGTGGGGCTGCATCAGACTAAAATGCTTCTGCATTGTAAAGGAAACCATCAACAAAATGAAAAGACAACCTACTGAATGGGGGAAAATATTTGCCAATCTGTATCTGGTAAGTACTAATATGCAAACTATATAAAGAACTCATACTACTATAAAGCAAGCAAACAAACAATCAGAAAACAATATCATTAAAACACGGGCAGAAGGTCTGAAAAAACATTTTTCAAAAGAAGACAGAGAGATGCCCAACAGTTATGTGAAAAGATGATCTACATCATGAATCATAAGGGAAATACAAATAAAAACACAGTGACATATCACATCATACTTGTTAGAATGACTATAATCAAAAAGACTAGAAATAACAAGTGTTGGTGAGAAGAAAAGAGAACATTTGTACACTGTTGGTAGGAATGTAAATTAGTGCAACCACTATGGAAAGTAGTATGAAGGTTCCTCAAAAAGTTAAAAACAGAGCTACATATGATCCAGTAGTTCCACTTCTAGATATTTATACAAATAACAAAAACAATAACTTGAAAAGATATATACATCCCCATGTTCATTGCAGCATTGTTTACAATAGCCATGATATAAATGAGATCTTGCCATTTATAAAAACATAGGTAAATATTCAGGGAATTATTCCTAGGGAAATAAGTCAGATAGAGAAGACAAATATCATATGATCTCTCTTATATGTGGAATATTATCTATATACTGTTGTCCCTCATTATCTATGGGGGATTGGTTCCAGGATCCCCTGGGTATACCGAAATCCATGGATGTTCAAGTTCCACAGTAGGCACTTTGTATCCATGAGTTCTGCATCCAGGAATTCAACCGAGCTCAGATGAAATTTCAATCCACAGTTGGTTGAATCAGAAAATGCAAAACGTGCAAATATGGAGGCCTGACTGTATATTTATTGAAAAAAAATCTGTGTATAAGTGGACCAGTATAGCAGTTCAACCTCATGTTGTTCATGGGTCCACTGCATATAAATAAATAAACAAACAAACAAACAAATAAAACCAAGCTCATAGATACAGAGATCTGATTGGTAGTTGTCAGAGCTGGGGGAGGGTGGGTGATGGGAGAAAGGGGTACACTGTTTTTGTTTTCTAGTTTAAATACATTTATAAGTAAAATGATATGTCCCCTAACTTTTAGCATTGATTGAAGAAATCACTAAGCAACCTAGATTCAGGGAAGGGGACATAGAGTCCCTCTTGATAGGATACGTGTAAGTGGATCATGACACTCTATGGTGGTTTCCTGAATGCAGAGAGAAGGGCAGGAATGAACTCTCTAAATATATGCAAAGTTTTGTCTATATGAGCACTTTACTGAAGGAAATATGCATAGCTTTCATTAATTTCTCAAAGATGTGGTTAAGAAAATAGCATCTCCCTTAGGATGTCAAAATTTTTTGTTATTCCTCCCATCAAAAGAGGGGTTTATGTTCCCTCCCCTGGAATCTGAACTAACTTGTACTGCTTCACCCAAAAGAGTATGGGGGAGATGATGCTGTATTACTTTTGAGGCTGTCATAAAAGAGGATGCACTTCTGCCTTGTTCACTGGAACAGTCAAGCTTGGAGCCTGAGTTGCCTTGTAGGCAACCTGACTACCCTATGCCTGCTGTTCTCTGAAGAAGTCAAACCACTTGGAGAGTCTACTTGAAGATGCTACAATCAGGAGACCTACCCTTGGAGTCATCCCATCACAGGCACCAGACATATGAGGGAATAAGTCTTCAGATGGTTCCAGTCCTCAGTCATCAAGTTACCCCAGCCTTCGATTCTTCTTGACTAATGGCCTCAGACATCATACACCCTCAGATATTAATCTCTGAATTCCTGATCCAAGTAATCCATAAGCATAATAATATTATTTTTTAATTATGATATTTCATGGGACCATATTATTAGTAGAAGCAAAATATGTGAACAAAATCACAAAGAATGGGAGGATGATATTACATAGTTCTAAGGTTTTAACATTATATGTGAAGTGCTATAGTACTAATTTAAGGTAGACTAGGATAAAGGAAATATGTGTAGTGAAATCCCTAAAACAATCATTTTCTTAAAAATATGTATGAACAAAAGCCCAAGGAATGAAGAACCAATGGGATAAATAGAAAAATAGCAATTTGGTAGACTTCAACCAACCGTATCAATAATTACATTAAACACAAATGGACTAAACACCCAACTGAAAGGCAGAGATCATTGAACTGGATAAAAAAACCAAGACCCAAATTTGGATTCTAGTCTGGGATAAGTAGCTTAGTGATATTTTTTGACTCTCAGTTTCTTATCTGTAATAAGGGGAAAAGCAAAACTGTCTCACAGCAAATGGGAAAGTGGGATAAAATAGGTAACCACAATTTATGTTTATGGAATGAATGAAAGTAAATGTAAACATGCAAACATATTTATTATGTATATAAAGATTAAAGTCAAAGTTTTGGTGAGCCCTTTATTTTTCTTGCAAACACTGGGAGATGTAGCCAGGGAGATTTTAATAGTGACAGATGGAAAATAACCAAAGAGAAAAAGGCTTTTCTGTAATGGCAGCAAGTCTTGATGCTGGACTGAAGGGAGAAGAGATCATTTTCTCAGCAAGAGCCAAAGAGGACAATAAAAATCTCCTGCTGTGGCATTCATAGACACAGGCATATGTGGAGTCAGACTCTATTCAGGGAAAGCAGCACTTCCAACAGTGAACACATTTGTGATGCAGGAGGAAATCACAGTGTCCCCAGAAGGGAAGTTGACACAATGGACTTGACCTACAAGGTTCAGCATTTATTATTGGAGATAACTGTGCTTATTTAAGTCACCACTTGCTACTTGGACAGTCAAATTTAATAGCCAGAGACAAAGAGCTAATCAGAAATGCTCGAAAATTTTGAATGCTATCTTTGCACAGTAACATGCTTTTTTAGAAAGAACATTTTACCTATAATTATTAGCTTAGAAACATATAAAAAAATAGTTTTCATTTTTCAATTACTGAATTTTTGGCAGTTGATAGCAATAATTTTAGCAAGTTTTTGTTTAATATTTGGCTTCCATAAACTCTAAACTATAAGGAGATTTCTTTCTAAACTATTCTTATAGAAACCAGTAAAACCCAAAAATTGGATCAGTGAGAACAAAATATATTTTGAAAGTGAGAGAGTGGCATGGACATATATACACTACCAAACGTAAAATAGATAGCTAGTGGGAAGCAACCGCATAGCACAGGGAGATCAGTTTGGTGCCTTGTGACCACCTAGAGGGGTGGGATAGGGAGGGTGGGAGGGATGGAGATGCAAGAGGGAAGAGATATGGGAACATATGTATATGCATAACTGAGTCACTTTGTTATAAAGCAGAAATTAACACACCATTTTAAAGCAATTATACTCCAATAAAGATGTTTAAAAAAATGTATTTTGATACCTCAATTGTTTTTCTTCTACTTTCTTCTTTTCCTCAAATTCTTTATCTCTTTAGTGACATTTACATAAAAGATGATTTATCATAAATGATGCTTAGTTACCATTTTGGAGTTTTTTTCACCTTGTAAAACTTATAGATAGCAAAGTTGATATTCTGCTTCTAATATATCTCCATAGGGTGTGAAAAATTTCCTGTAGGACTTTTAAGATTCATGATCTAACTAACATGAAATAAATTTAATACATTTAAAATAAAAAGAATGTTTAAAGTTGATTTTGCTTAACATTATGAATAGTATTGTAATAAGCAAGTTTAAAAGACTAGAATATAAATTTATATCTAATCTATTAGTCTGTCTTGTATTATTTAACTTTTATATACATTTGTTAAACAATATTTTTAAAATAATTTAGCTAATGTATTATTCTTAAAGTTATTTAGCTAATATATTTTCTCTTATTTTGTAATTATTATTTTATTTCCATATTTCACTACTTGAATGTTCTTAATTTGATATTATTCATTTAAACAGCTGAATTCACAAAAATCATTAATTTCCCACATGTAATGATAAATCATCATTATATGTTAATGACTGGGAGTTTTTTATATTTTTCAATATAAAAAGCAAATAATGAGATATTCAGTCCAGGCTATCTAGAATGCTACTAAACTTTATATGAGAATTGTCAAATATTACTAGTAAATCTAAATAAAATGCTTTGTTCACGTTAATGTGAAATAAAATTTATATTATATGTCAAAGCAAGAAAAATTTAAACATAAAAAATTCTTCTCTGAGCTTTGGCCTTCCTTCTCCCCCGCACTGTGCATTGTGTATCTGCATTATGCATCGACCAGACTTTCTCCACCTGCAGGAATACCTGTTCAACAATAAAGAGCAACATTCTTCTAGCATCAACAAGATGACTCCTTAAAAGATAACATTCCTTCTTGATCTCCTAGGGGTCACATGACCCACCATGATGACACTTAGATCTGAATTACATAAACTGTCAATAATATGTCATTTGATGTACAGCCCTCTGTCTCAAAAAAACTTATATTAAGTGTGCCTTGACTTCTAACAGGCAGAACAGTTCTCAGAGCTTTATGAGATGCTCTTCCCGGGTTATAATCCTCAAATTTGGCTCAAATAAAATTTTCCATTTCTTTCTTAGATCAACTGATTCTTTTTTTATCAACATTACTTGTGCTTTTTTTCTGATAAAGATTTGGTGATTGCATGTGCTAATCATGCAAAGGTCAGTTCAGGCAGGCCAGAAATGGCATTGGAAAAGGCATCCAGAGCTTCAAACTTCTGAAGGCTGAGACTGAAACTGAAGATGAAGAGCAGATTTTGTTCAAATCTGTGACTAAAGTCCAGCTCTGTGCATCTTTAATATAAAATATATTAATAAAACAAAAACACTAGTTAAGAAAGTACTTTGAGTTGTGTTCAGAAACTTTCAATTCAATCTGGTAACTGAAACATGTGCTCTGATACCAGAATTTTTGCAAAACTTGACCCAGGAGTCAAGACTAATCTGAATCTAGTATAACTATGGATATACTAGACCAATGTACCAGTACCTCAGGTGTCTGTACCGGTAGGGTGTTTTGCCTTATTGAAGGCAGTTTAAGTTAGATCTTCTGCTACCTGTGTAATCAGAAGAATCATAATAGAAGGGAAGATTTTGCAAATGTAAAGCATTATAGGAATAAAAGTAATATAGAAAACAGAGCCTCTAATTAAAGCCAAATTTGTTCTTTAATTAAAGATCTTTATTTATAAAGTTATAGGGACATAAAAGAGAAAGTAAAGTTAAATGGACATACTAACTCAGGGGGGAAAGTAGCAACTTTTCCTTAGGAGTTGGGAGATGGTGAAGGTAAAGCCTAGAATACTGAATGATAAATTGGTACCCCAAATTTTTTTTAAAGGATTTAACTTAGGTAATGACTTTATAATGTGTGAGCAGGGTTAAGGGAAATCATCAAAGAATGGGAAAATATCCCATTTTACTAGAAGGAGTGAGAAACTACCATTACCCCCAGATCTGAAGATAGGAGTTGTTAATAGAACCTAGTGAAACCTACAGGCTAAAAGAGCCTGACAAGAGCTGAAGTTGTAGCTAGAGGAATGTAGCTACTGAGAAACTAAAGAGAGGTCTAGGCAAATAGGTATACAAAGCTGTCCAGCTAAATGGCTACTTCCTGTTAGTCAAGTCCAATCAATATGGCCAATGTGATGGACTAAAGTGATGTCCAGCAGAAGAGAAATCAATCAAGTTGACTGAACACTAGACTATACCAGAAGGCTGGAGAGTTGCTACAGCCTTGAGGTAGGATTGTGAAAATTACTGCTAGCCCTGCTAGAAGAAAGCAAACTGGTCCAAGGATCTTTTACTAGCAGAAGCATCATTCACCAGCTTGATAGGTTCATATCAAGTGGTAGGGGGTGTGTTCATTTTCTCCATCAACATAACCACATCTGGAACAGCAGCTGCATTGGAATCACCACCAGATAAAGTGTGCACTCCATTTTATTCTGCAAGATCCATGTGTCTTATGCCTAGGCCAAATAGTAAAGTTGAATAAATATGTGGTAGGAATCACCATCCTTGAACCCTTCAAGTTCTTGATGGTGGCCTTAATCTTGTCAGTCCCTCCAGTAGTGCTTTTAGTTAGTTATCTTGGTAGGTAGAGGCAGTTCTAGTGGCTTCCACTTGGCCTTCCTAATCTTAACAGACCTTACTCCACAGGTCAAGAAATCAATGTACACATTCTGCCAGTTGCTGAGTATGTCTATTCCAACCAGGCATTACAGAATTGGAAAATAACCATGGGTTGAGTTTTGGAACCCATTTGGCCTACTGACAGTTACAATCAAACCCAAACTTCATCATCACCTCACTTCCATATATTTCCATTCTGATTGATAGACCACAAATATATATTAGACCTCTAAGAAATAGTTGGTTCAGAGCCAGTGACCAGTAGTCACCAAAAACCTAGTTATTTTCTCTTCCCCTGTGTATAGTTACCCTACTAAATGTCTACAGTTCTCTTTATGGAATGCTAACAGGAAGATTCATAGAATAATATTTTGGTAATATAGCAGGGTCCTTCCTTAGGATGACCCAGTTTTTCCTTCATTCAAGGGACTCTGGAACTATGAACTGACTCAAGATGGGGAATTGTTTGAAGACCTATCACTCTCTATTGCAGTGATTTAAATCAATCTTCTGTTTCTCAGACCTAGAACTTTCCCCCTTATACAAATCAACTGAGACTTTAAATAAGCTGACCACCTATTTCCTTATGGACACAATGACTAATGAGCTAACATTAATATTCCAGTTAAGTCAAAGCATTCTGATTACTGATTTTGCTCTGCTGCCCAATATAGTAACCATGCATCCTTGGCCCTGGCAATCCAATGTCAACACTTTACCCCTAGTCCAAGATACATTATCCTCATTTAATTTAGAAAACTAGTTTGAGGGCAACAATTTACACTCTCATTCCTGGCTAGCAGAGAATAATTACTACAGAGCTCTTCAAAGAGGCTGGTGCTCTCTCACCAAGTTTTCTCAAAGCTACCAAATTATTTCTCAAATATAATGTCCTCTGGAATCTCCTGCAGAACATGGTTAGAGGATGAGTGAGCAGACCTTATAATAAACCAACTTCAGCATGTTAATTTTCCTAGGCTTGTGATATCCTATAATCCAGCAAATTTACTCCTAGGTACATATACAAGAGAAATGGAAACATATGTCCACACAAACACTTGTGCACAAATGTTTATAGCAGCATTATTCATAATAGCCAATAGACATTTGAAATAATCCAAATGTCTATTAACTGATGAATGGATAAATAAAATGTGCTATATTCACACAATGAAATATTATTCAACGACTTAAAGAAATGAAGTACTGATATGTGCTACAGTACAAAGGAGCTTCGAAGACATTAAGGGAAAGAAGTCACTCAAGAAGGATTGCACATCCTATGGTTCCATTCATATGAAAGGTCCAGAATAGGTAAATCTATAGAGAATAGATTGGTGGCTGCCTGGAGGTGGGGTCTAGAGGAATGGAGGAGTTGGAAGGATGATAGCTGATGGGTGGGGTGAGGGTTTCTTTCCGTAGTCATGAAAATATTCTAAAATTGATTGGAGTGATGGTCGCACAATGCTGTGAATATACTAAAAGTCACTGAGGTACAATTTAAGTGAGTGAATTATAAGGTATGTGAATTATATCTCAATTGAGCTGTTAGGCAAAGCAGATGGTGAGGGTGGGTAATAAGGAAGGATTTTCCCTGCAAGGAAACTACCTCGTGGGAGCGAATAAAAGACTGCTCCCACTGACAAAAGAAGGTCAACCAACCAAATTGGGGGTTAAGATCCTCAACCTCATCAGAAACTACCTACATGTCTCCATTCCATTTTTAAGGGTACCACTTCCTTCCAATCAGTGCCTTAAATTTAACATAAAAGACTCTGTGAGAATTTGAAAATATTTTTGGGAGGGAAAAATCTTCAAAAATTTTGGCATTACAGCTTCAGGAAATAAGGATTTCTTAATAAGGATTTCAGGGCAGTCATAGAAGATTTATGGTTTATAATTTCACCTTAATCTGGGCAATTAAAGCCCTGCACTCATCATTTTCTTTTTCTTAGTTCTCCAGCATATTTAAAAGCAACCAACAAAACCCACATTCTTTATTTTTTTAGTTCCCCTATACTATTCTATGTCAGCAGTTACTTGGTCGTACAGAGTCTTGCCTTCTGAAGGCACTTGATCCTAGGTGACTACAGGTGATAACTTAAGTATTGTTTATCACTGCATGCCATGGACTAACAGTTTACCATTTACCATGGAAATAAAATAATCAATGTCTTTGTATCTAAGCAGATGAGAAAATCAATTCCAGATCCTCATCTTTAAGGTTTTATTCTCCTGGAAACACATTTGGGAATAATCACTGTATCTGTTAGAATTCAAGAAGGAATTCAGAGCCATTATTAGTGTTATGGGGTTGGGATTTGTTATATGAATTAGATCTCCCACATTTGTGAACAGAGTCTATACAAGTGAAAGTTCACAAGGGGAATTTGTAGTATCAGATAAAAGCCACCAGCCATTCCTCCTGAAGCTTTGACTAGGAGACAAGTTAGAGGGGATTATAAAACCAAAAATGTACAGTGACCAAAGTGGAACAGCAAAGGCTGAGTTCAGGTAGAGGACTATGGAAAACTGTTGCATGTGTGTGATTATTTCCTCAGGGTTCATAGCTAAAAATTTCATGGTAATCCTGGGGATACAGTTATTCAGCTAGAAGAGAGCAGTTGGGACAAATATCTGAAAATATTATATACCAGAGGGAAAAAACGCAGAAATTGGAGAATGTAATTCCAAGATTATCCCAGTTGACTTTAATATAATTCAGCACATTATCATCCTGAGTCATTGGCCATAGTGGTCTCTAGAGGAGTGGGGTAGGCTGGTAATGAGAAGAGAGAAACAGAAAAAAAGCAGACCTTCTTTTGGTTTTACATTCACCAGTCACTCTAGGCCAGTTATTCAAAATCCAAGACCTCTGCAGTCATTGGTTCCTATTGCCAAGTCTTGAACACTTGATGCTATTTTTGGTTTTCTCACATCTCCACTAGGTAAGACTTAAAACATAAGAAGTCCTCAACATGTATATGCTAGTTGTTCGAATGAATTCATGACTGAATAAATAAGGATTTGGTTTTCAAAGTCCTCTAACTGCTTTTTAGCTTCATGCTCATGTTATTTTTGCACCCTGTACTGGTAATAGCCACTTGCCCTAGAGTTAAGGGACTCAGGGACCCTGTGGTTGACACACAATGAAAGAAGAAAGGAATAGAGTCAAGCGTTTCATGATTGAAGTGGAGATTCTGCAGACTGTACAGTTTAAAGAGAGTGCTTTCATTCAATTGGAAACATCACAACCTTCCTTATTAAAGAAAAACATGCTCTCTCCTGACCTATTGTGGAGAAGTGGCCACCAGGAACCATCATTGTGTCTACCAGAGGAGAAAATTAAGGAGTGGATGATCTATAAATTAACCTCATTTCTTTTTTTTCTTTATAAAGCACCTTTGAAGGAAACGATATGTACTGAAAACCATTTCCCTACAGTCTGGGGCTAAAATGGATAAGTCTGAAATGCCCAAATATGGACTAAGGTTACCCAAACTCTCAGAATCCGGATAGGATTTAAGCTTTTGTAGAACTTAACACATAGTTAATATGAGGAGCTCTTTTTAAGAAAAATAATACAAAACTATGAGGAAAATTAAATGCTTACTTAGAATAATACAATCAACAAATTACAAATTTAAAAAGCTAGTAGCTACCAAAAATATAACAAATCCCTCCCCCAAAGAAAACGTAATATCTTTTTTTAGATATAATCTTAATATTAATTAACTTCCCAACCACCTGTTTAATACTTGTTCCTACATAATCTGGCTGCTTTACTTTTTGAATTCTTCTTCATATGACAGTGATCTTGGCATATCATTTTCTATGGAGAGAATAGAAAGATAATTCCGTCTTTAGAAAGACTGATTGAAATTTGTTTTTATTACTGGTAATTTAGACCATTTATTTTATTTTCACAATTTGTTATGGTAACATCATTTAAATTTTTGAATTTTTGTCATGTTTGCAAAAAGTTCTGTCAAATGTTCTTCTTATATGAGCTGTATAATTTCAGGGCATTTCACATGTTCTTGTGTATTGACTGGTATTTTGAATTGATGACATACATGAAACAGTTTTCATCAATGTCCTCATTGCAGTGTCATTGACATTTTCAACATTTCATGTCAAATCAGCAGTCTTCATTAATTGGCTTATCAAACAATTTAAGAGCTACTCATTACTTCCATTTAAAATTTTCATTATCTTCATTACTTCTTTGACATGATCTGAACATTTTTTGCTCAGTTTTTTCATTATATTAACATAATTCATATTAATTACATCACTCATCTTAGCTCTTTCACTTCACATTTAATTCACTTTATTTCAATTTTCCCCAAAGCTTTAATAAACACATTTAAAGAAGACAAAAGAAGGTACTCTTCATATGCATCCAAATCATCCAAATAATTTCTCACTTATTTTATCAAAAGATTCCAAAATAACTTTCCAAGTATAAATAATGTATTTAAGCTTTATCAACTTTTTAATAAAATTTTGCATCTTGTTTTTTCCAAGCTTCTTTCAAGTATTCAAAACGTATTTTTGAGTCTTTTAAGTTTTGAAACAGCTTCATAAAGAGTAGGCCATCTTATTACATTTGACTTTAAAATATAAAAAGCCGGCAAAGGTTTTAAAGTATTCCACTGACAAGACCTGTTGAGAAAACACATAAAGTTTATAAAATAGTGAAATAGTCAACAACTTCAGGTACCACGGGGGCAGGTCTTTTCCAAAGATTATGTCCTATAAATTTTAAAACGTTGTTCAATGGTTGGTTATAATTGTCCAGGACTAGTTTCATTTTGTTGAATAACATCACAGATGCATAGCCTTAAGTTGGTGAAAAAGTTAAAATCACTTACAGGGTTTTCTGCTCTAACACAAACAGACAATGATTACAAATAATCTGTGTTTATAACATCTACTGTGGAATCTACTGCAATGCCATGATATTTGATGTCTGGTTTATTTTTTTGTTACTTCATTTTATGGAGACTTCCAATTATTTTGATTAATTCTTTTGGGCAAATGAGTTGCATTTTGTCCATTTTGATATCTTCCCAAGTGCTTGTGCAAAAATCAATCAATTCAGCAATTAACTTGAAGTTATCCATTATTTTAGGATTGCAAATTTTCATAGTAATCTCTGAAGGACAAGTCTCTTTAACCTAAAAATGTAGTAATTGCAACTACTCAATTAAAAGTGATACTGTTCTTTCTTGTGTTTAAGACATTGTCCTGGTGCATTTTTTATTTATTTACATGAAATCCAAGTAAACACCTGCTTAGTCTTTGTGGAGTTGTGTCGAGAGCACACATGAGCTGGAATGGAAAAATTTAGCAGACTTGAGTGATGGCAGTTGACATATTTTACTTTGGCAAATTATACAAAGACCTGTGACCAAGAGAGTATATTGAGGGGGCTTCTCCCAGGGCCTGGCTAGAGTTAGTGTAAATGAAGGGCCCTGTAACTTAAGCTCCATTGGCTTCGTGGTATATCCACCTCTGCTCAAAATTCTTTCATCTTTTAGTTTTCAACTTTCATCTGGGTAATAGTATACATGATGTCTCATGAAACAGTGTGGACCAATTCTAATCAGACAGATCAGAGGGCATTGTAGTGACATCAGTTGTAAGGAATACCAAAGAAGCTCTAGTCAGAGGAGTTTTTGAAGTTTAAAGCAAAATGGCATTTCTTTCATGATACCATTCCCTGCTGCCATCTTTATATCTCTATTTTCTTTTCACCACATTATAAGTAAAAGTGTGGGTCCTGGGCCCCTCTTGCCCTTAGGAAGAACACATTTTAAATGAACAAATTTTATACCTCTTCACATCTAGTGCTTGGAAGTTGGGGGATGGAAAATACGAAAAAAATTGCAGAATTCTGGGAAAAAAAGGAAAAGTGCTCCTATGTTTTCTTTAAAATATTAACCTATTATACCCATTTGCTTACTCTACTTATGTGTGTTTCCCTTTGCCCATTTCTCTTGGACGCCTGACTCTTCTGGGCTAAGGCGTGATTCCAAATACGAAGTCACAGAAGCAGGGTAACTATTGCATTGACCAGGTAGTGAATCAAAGCCACTTGCTGCAATGTAGAAACTGACACAGCCTCAGTGACGCAGCTGGAAATTTCTACCAGCAATGTCATTCCTTGGCACTAAGATTTAGTTCTTCTAGAACATTCTCACTGAAGCACTTTCAAAAGCAGAGGAGAGAGACAGTGTAAAAAAAAAAAAAAAAAAAAAACCCTCTGCAGACACCCCATGCCCAGCAGCTGTATGGATTGGGATCTTTGTGTAAAGCAGACCCACTCCAAATAAGATCCTTCTGTAGATCTAAATTTTACATTGCATTGAGTAACTTTTACATTAAAAGTGTTTCCTCGCATATCCTTGTCTAGTATTATTAGTATTATTTCTCCATCTCCAACTAGACATGGGAAGGGATAATGACCAGTGTTTGAGAGAGGCATACCAAGTACCCAAACCAGTGTCTGGGTCAAAGCAGACATTTTGTTGAGGAAATACAATATTCAAGTAAGGTTCATGCTCCAGAGAGATGTATTATGTTTACTTTGTGGATTGGCAGACCTATAGTTCTAACCTTCTGCATCTATGCAAGCATAAGGCAGCTAAGTCATGTCTTTAGAAGGCATCAATTAAAATATTTTTTCTGTTACTAGTGAGATAAGATTTTAATACAGATTAACCTAAGCTAGCTGTCAACTAGCAGGACCTTGAAGGCATATGACACAGAGAAGCTATTAATCTGGAGGTCAGGAATGAAAAAGGGAGTATATGTGTTACTGGGACCCAAAGTGGGGATTGAGATGCTAAAATAAATTAGGGTGACCTCTCATTTGTTTGTTTGTCTAAACATTTCAGGCACTGGTTCTGCTTTGGTATGATTACAACATTTTCCTCGATTCATAATTTTATTTTGGAAGCTTGGGAGCTTATCTTCTTCAGTCCATCCATATCTTTGAAGCTGAAATTGGAAATTCTAACTGCCATCCGAGCAAAGCTCCACAGTTGATTTGCCCTTTTTTTTCTGAAGCAAAACCAGTTGAGAAATCCCACGCTGCAGACCTTGTCTTTTCTCTGTGATGTGTTAAATATTTTGACTCCATCTGCAAAAGTTTATTCTGCAATTTGTCCCTAATATTTTAAATGTTTATGAGTCCACTAAAATTTTAAGTATTTTCTTCAAAGTAAAGCTAAGTCTCCCAATTTAAAAAAATTTAAACTTTGGTTATCAATGACACTCTAATTCGGACTACAGTTAGTTTCTAGATTCAGGGATGCTGTACGCAAAGGACTTCGTCTCTTAACTGAAGATCAAATGCCATCGTGGTCTGACCTCAACCTGTGTAAGAATTTCTGCTATTTGTCCAAATGGTAAGCAGGGCAGGCACCTGGAATCTCCTATACCATTAGTTTAATTTTACCCACATATAAGCATTGCATTTCAAGTCTCATGTGTTTCTGATAGATGACTATTACATTTCTTTATGTTACAACTTGATTATCAGTTTGCTGATTTTAAGGTTAAACATACCATTAATTATAGAGAGGGCTAATTGATCCAATTTGGAGAAATGCTGATAATCAAATTGGTGTACTTTCTTGTATTACAAATGACATTTGAAACAGTTTCCAGCTTTTAATTATGGTGAGATTGCATTTCAAAAAACAAATAAGGTACCTTATTGTTTCATCTGCAGCCAAAAATTTTACCCCGAGGCTACCTAGGAAGAAAAGACAAAGGCAGAGATCAGCAGATTTTTTTAAAGTTTTTGATTCTTTTTTCTTTCTCTACCAAAAAGTCTATATGTTCAGGATAGAGCAGGGTGGGCAGTAGCACAAGACTACTCCTTGGAATCTTGGCACTCCAAAATGATTCAGTGGTGGTTTGATAAGTCCAAATAGATTTCTTTGGTAAATGAGTGAACAGTAAGAATGAATATGTATTCTTTCATTCATTCATTCATTCATTCATTCAAGAAATGTTTGTTGAATGTCAACCAGAGGCTAAGCAATGTTCTATGTACTAGAGGTAGTAGCAATGCACAAATAAAGTCTTTGCCCTTCTGGGAACTGCAAAATTGTGGAGGAGATAGAAAATATATATGTAGACAAATGCCTGTATTTTCTGCATGTGTAGAAAATATACATATAGATAAATGTGTAGAGAAAATACACAGGAAGCTTACTTATTATTATGTAATTTCAAAATTGTGAGATGAAAGTAATTTGTAACTTGCTCAGAGATGTATGCCCTCTATGGAGGAGGCCTGAAATGAAGAGAAGTCCAGCACTACACTATAGAAATAGAATGTGATCCCTGAACCTAAAACACATATGGCATATTAAATTTCCTAGCAGTCACATTTTAAAAAAGTAAGAAAAGCAGGTGGAATTAATTTTAAAATTACGTTTTATTTAACCCAGTATATCCAAAATATCATTTCAATAAGTCAACCTAATAAAATGTATTAGATGTTTTACATTCTATTTTAGTACTAAGTCTTCAAAATTGGGTATATATTTTTCACTTACAGCACATCTCAATTCAGATTAACTACAATTCAAGTTCTCAGCTACCACATGCACCTACTGGCTACTGTACTACACAGTGCAGGTCCCTGTCTCTAGACTGTCAGTTCTAGCTGTCACCACCTGTTTCCAGTTTGTCCATATATTTTCTCTGTACTATGGGTTGTTGTCTTGACAGATGTATCCTATTTATTATTCATTTATTGCACTTTTAATGAGTATTTATTGATCAGCTGCTAGTTGCTAGGTGTGATTTTAGATGCTGAGTATTTTATAGCGAATAAAAACAACAAAAATCCCTGCCCCAATGGCATTTACCTTCTAGTGGGTATTGTTACCTGGGACCAACTCAGATCCCAGGTTATATTTAAGTATTAGCCCTTCTCAGCTAGTTTATTACACAGTTTTCACAAGGTGAGCCTAAAATGCATATTCCTACTAAAACCAGAACCTCACTTTGTATTTAATAATTTCCATACATAAAAACCTAATACATATTATTCCCATTCTGTATCAGTCTGAATCAGAAGTGTAGTTTTTACAAATGGTGTTGAATGAAAAAGAGTGGAAAGAAGGTTGAAAAAATGACGCCTAGTACCCCAAACTTTCAGTGCCATTCCTTTAGTGAATGGTATTTTCAATGTATTGTAATTTGTCTTCTCTTTATTAGAAAATCAAGTGAGGAAACTGTTGGTAGAGTTCTTGCTCTGGGAAACGGATTTTCATTTTCTTCCCCACTCACTATCACCTTTGCTATCTCAAACAGTCAAAGAAGCAAACAAGAAAAAAAATATTTCCAAAACTACTCATGTAGCAGTAACCCATTAAATGAAGGGGAAAACACATGTGTTCAACGATGTGTTTTCAATTTGCTTTTGTTTATTTGAAAGTAGATTTTATTTAATGAAAAATGTGTTAATATAACTTGAAATCAACCTATTAGACTGGGCTTGTTCTGTGCCTCAGCAGTGATTCTCAACCTTGGCTGGACCTGGGAATCACCTGATTGTATTTGAAAAATTCTGACATTACTTTAAAATGCAGGTTTTTAAAATTATTTACATAGGACAAGGTTAACAGATTAGGATATTACAGCCATTGAAAATATAGTTTTTAAACTCACAGATCCTAAGAGGAGAGGGTATACCATGCCATGGGGGGGCCACATGGAGAAGCACCAGGGTTGGCAAGAGGAAGAGAAAGAGGGAAAAATGTGGGCAAGAATATTTATTATGGTTCCAATGGAAAGGAATGGGTGGGGTAGAGTAAGCAGGCTTAGGATTGGCTAATTTGAACAATTTCAGCATGCTCTGGGACATAAGGGCTGTTCCTAGTTGGTGCTGGGTGATTAGGACAGGTGGCCCACTCTGGGCCACTATTTAGAAATTAGCTAGCCCTGCGAGGGGCAGTCCCTCCAGAGTCAGCAAATCCTCAAGAGTTCAAAGCATGAGAGCATAGAAAATAAAATGCATGGGTAATGAGGATGCCCAGGCTAAATCATTTTGATGTGGCATTTAATTATGATTTAATTATGATGCAAACCCCTTTGAGAAAGTGGAGACAGCCCTAAAATTAGTTACAAAATCCACTGACTTTCTGAAACCATTCAGAGCCTGGGTACTCAAAGCATGGCCAGGAGACTGGCAACATCAGCATTCCTTGGACATTCATTACAAATGCAGATTCTCGGGGCCCTGCCCCAGACCCATCGGATCAGCTTCTGCATTTCAACAAGATCCCCAGGGGACTAGTGTGCACACTGAAATTAGAGAGGCCAAGGGTAGGTATCAGTTAGAGAGGCCAAGGTTAGGTATCAGTTAGAGAAAGGGTGTCACAAACTTAACTGGACATATTTAGTGTCCACACTAATTTCAAGTGATCGCTCAATTTCCATGTATTTTTGCTCAGACGGGCCAAAGCCTGCGGCACACACCCTGCAGACCTCCAACAGTCTTTCTGCTGAAGAATCTCTGTTCTGAATCAACTAACAAACGGGATTTTTTTTTTTTTTTTCTTAAAGAACAACGGAGGTCAAAATATCTCAGTGTGAGCTTACCAGTGGGTATGGGTTCTTTATATTTGTCTCCAGATCTGTTCTAATTCATTCCGGCAGCCTCCTTTGATGAGGTTTTTCTCCTCACTTCCGTTTTCCCTTTTTTCCCGATTTTGCAACCAAATAAGCCTCTCACTGAGAAGTTAGCAATTATAGTTCTCTTTCCTTCAACACAGGCCCGAACTTTAGCAAGGATCATCTTGACCTTGTTCACAGGCAAAGCTTCTCCCATTTATTAGCCCTTCCATTTTAGAGCTAACATCTCCCATTTATTTTCCTTGTCATCATTTACCTGAATTTGTGAAATACAGAAAAGCGTTAGAAATAGAGTTGCAATTACATATCCCAAATAATGAAATACAAAGTCATTTCTAAGACCATTTTCTCCTCCTTATTCAGCTTCACTTCCTAGAGAGATTACTTAGCTTGTTCCTTAGTACTTCTTTTCTGCCTCTAAAACTATCCAGTGAAGAAGTATGGTCAATCAGCCTTATCTTAGGGAGGCGGGAAGGCAGAAACAAAACTCTAAAATTCTAGCCCTCTGTCCTTGCCTACGTCCTGCAGGGTTATGTAGTGGTCCTTGTTTCAGTTTTTTTTGGCTGACTGTCATGTTAACTTGTTCCAAGTTCTCTGGTTTTAGACTCTAGACACTCATATGGGGAGGAAGTGAGGCAGGCTTCAACATGCCTCACACTGTATATTCCATCATCCTGGCAATGGTATTTGGATCAATGGTGGTCATATGACTTAAGCAGAGCCAATCAGGGGTCCTCCCTGGGACTGCAGTTCTTTCTCCATCGAGGATTCCAAGAGGAGGCTTGCAGCAGTGATACCTCTTACCTTGTGGAGAAGGGTCTGTTGGCAACTGAAAGAAGAAACAAAAATCAGGAGCAAAGTCAAGCAGAGATGAAAGAGCACTGAAGAATCCCTGAGGCATACATTCCTGAAGCTCCCTTTCTCTCTGGCAATTTTTCTCTCAGGGGTGGGCCAATAATTTAGTCTTTTGCTTAAGTTGACTTGAGTGGGACTTTATCACTTGCATTTGAAAGAGCCCCAACCAATGCCAATGTATTTTACATTGATATTTATACATTTCTTATTCTGCTGATCTCCACTTTGCCAAAAGCTTAGCATGTGTGTAGTGGGTTACACTTAAATTCACAGGCAAGTATTCAAGGCATTCCCACTTTAGGCAAAAAGTGAAAACTGCTATTGGAGCAGGTCAGGAAATGAGCTGTTTTGTGATGGAAATACAGATTTAATTCTAGACTCTCAACAAGCTTCCTGCAACCTAACTGAGCAGTGAGATTGCCATAGTGAAATCTTGCAAAGGGTCTAATGGCCCTATTAAACCTACACTAACTCTGCTGCCAGATTGCCTGGGTTCAGATCCTTTCCCCAGTACCACCTAGTGGTATCTGCATGATGTCTTCTTTTTTTTTTTTTTTTTTTTTAAACATCTTTATTGAAGTATAATTGCCTTACAATGGTGTGTTAGCTTCTGCTTTATAACAAAGTTAATCAGTTATACATATACAATATGTTCCCATTTCTCTTCCCTCTTGCATCTCCCTCCCTCCCACCCTCCCCATCCCACCCCTCTAGGTGGTCACAAAGCACCGAGCTGATCTCCCTGTGCTATGCGGCTGCTTCCCACTAGCTATCTATTTTACATTTGGTAGTGTATATATGTCCATGACACTCTCTCACCCTGTCACATCTCACCCCACCCCCTCCCCATATCCTCAAGTCCATTCTCTAGTAGGTCTGTGTCTTTATTCCCGTCTTGCCACTAGGTTCTTCATGGCTTTTTTTTCCCTTAGATTCCGTATATATGTGTTAGCATACTGTATTTGTTTTTCTCTTTCTGACTTACTTCACTCTGTATGACAGACTCTAACTCCATCCACCTCATTACAAATACCTCCATTTCATTTCTTTTTATGGCTGAGTAATATTCCATTGTATATATGTGCCACATCTTCTTTATCCATTCATCTGTCGATGGACATTTAGGTTGCTTCCATGTCCTGGCTATTGTAAATAGAGCTGCAATGAACATTTTGGTACATGACTCTTTTTGACCTATGGTTTTCTCAGGGTATATGCCCAGTAGTGGGATTGCTGGGTCGTATGGTAGTTCTATTTGTAGTTTTTTAAGGAACCTCCATACTGTTCTCCATAGTGGCTGTATCAATTTACATTCCCACCAACAGTGCAAGAGAGTTCCCTTTCCTCCACACCCTCTCCAGCATTTATTGTTTCTAGATTTTTTGATGATGGCCATTCTGACCGGTGTGAGATGATATCTCATTGTAGTTTTGATTTGCATTTCTCTAATGATTAATGATGTTGAGCATTCTTTCATGTGTCTGTTGGCCATCTGTATATCTTCTTTGGAGAAATGTCTATTTAGGTCTTCTGCCCATTTTTGGATTGGGTTGTTCGTTTTTTTGTTATTGAGCTGCATGAGCTGCTTGTAAATCTTGGAGATTAATCCTTTGTCAGTTGCTTCATTTGCAAATATTTTCTCCCATTCTGATGGTTGTCTTTTGGTTTTGTTTATGGTTTCCTTTGCTGTGCAAAAGCTTTTAAGTTTCATTAGGTCCCATTTGTTTATTTGTGTTCTTATTTCCATTTCTCTGGGAGCTGGGTCAAAAAGAATCTTGCTGTGATGTATGTCATAGAGTGTTCTGCCTATGTTTTCCTCTAAGAGTTCGATAGTGTCTGGTCTTACACTTAGGTCTTTAATCCATTTTGAGTTTATTTTTGTGCATGGTGTCAGGGAGTGTTCTAATTTCATACTTTTACATGTACCTGTCCAATTTTCCCAGCACCACTTATTGAAGAGGCTGTCTTTTCTCCACTGTATATGCTTGCCTCCTTTATCAAAGATAAGGTGACCATATGTGTGTGGGTTTATCTCTGGGCTTTCTATCCTGTTCCATTGATCTATATTTCTGTTTTTGTGCCAGTACCAAACTGTCTTGACTACTGAAGCTTTGTAATATAGTCTGAAGTCAGGGAGCCTGATTCCCCCAGCTCCATTTTTCGTTCTCAAGATTGCTTTGGCTATTCGGGGTCTTTTGTGTTTCCATACAAATTGTGAAATTTTTTGTTCTAGTTCTGTGAAAAATGCCAGTGGTAGTTTGATAGGGATTGCATTGAATCTGTAGATTGCTTTGGGTAGTAGAGTCATTTTCACAATGTTGATTCTTCCAATCCAGGAACATGGTATATCTTTCCATCTATTTGTATCATCTTTAATTTCTTTCATCAGTGTCTTATAATTTTCTGCATACAGGTCTTTTGTCTCCTTAGGTAGGTTTATTCCTAGATATTTTATTCTTTTTGTTGCAATGGTAAACGGGAGTGTTTTCTTAATTTCACTTTCCGATTTTTCGTCATTAGTGTATAGAAATGCAAGAGATTTCTGTGCATTAATTTTGTATCCTGCTACTTTACCAAATTCATTGATTAGCTCTAGGAGTTTTCTGGTAGCATCTTTAGGATTCTCTATGTATAGTATCATGTCATCTGCAAACAGTGACAGCTTTACTTCTTCTTTTCCGATTTGGATTCCTTTTATTTCTTTGTCTTCTCTGATTGCTGTGGCTAACACTTCCAAAACTATGTTGAATAATAGTGGTGAGAGTGGGCAACCTTGTCTTGTTCCTGATCTTAGTGGAAATGGTTTCAGTTTTTCACCATTGAGAACAATGTTGGCTGTGGGTTTGTCATATATGGACTTTATTATGTTGAGGAAAGTTCCCTCTATGCCTACTTTCTGCAGGGCTTTTATCATAAATGGGTGTTGAATTTTGTTGAAAGCTTTCTCTGCATCTATTGAGATGATCATATGGTTTTTCTCCTTCAATTTGTTAATATGGTGTATCACATTGATTGATTTACGTATATTGAAGAATCCTTGCATTCCTGGGATAAACCCCACTTGATCATGGTGTATGATCCTTTTAATGTGCTGTTGGATTCTGTTTGCGAGTATTTTGTTGAGGATTTTTGCATCTATGTTCATCAGTGATATTGGCCTGTAGTTTTCTTTCTTTGTGACATCTTTGTCTGGTTTTGGTATCAGGGTGATGGTGGCCTCGTAGAATGAGTTTGGGAGTGTTCCTCCCTGCATGATGTCTTCTTAACTCTCTGTTTCTCTGTCTGTAAAATGGGATGATAGGTTTCTTATGGGGATTAAACAAATATTTTGTAAAGCATTAAGGACAGTGCTCTGTACAAAGTAAGGGTAACACAATATTTGCAAAAACAAGCAGGTGGACCATTTTTTTTTCCCAGCTTGAATGCCACCCACTCTTGAAAAAGATATAACACCCCATCACAGAACCCTTGATAATCCCAGCTTCAGTGTTTCCTGAAAGCCATCTGGTGAGAATCACCTTAAAGTATGGAGACCAGAGGAAATCAGTCTCTAGCTAATGCCAGTGAAATCTCAACAGATGGAATGCCGTAGACATTTCCAGTCTTACTTTGAACACAGACGATACTTCAGAATTCATTTGTGGGAGAAGGAAGATAATGTGAAGATAAAGGGAGAAATGTAATTTTAAAAGGAAAAGAAAAGCGATTTCAGTGTTCTTTTCTGAAATGTTCTTTCTAAATCCATTTGGAAGATATAAGCAAACCTAACATATATATTTCAGGGACACAGATGGCACACGGACAATATGAGATCTTAACAGTGACTTGCCTATATTGTTTAAATTATTGGCTTCACTAGAGCCCAACCCCATGTTCCATAGTAGATAGAATTTTTTGACCTCCTCCAATAGATTCGCCCCAAATTCTAAATTAGATGAAATGAGGGAGGAAATTTTCTATTAAGAAGAAAACAGTTCTATTTTCTTTTCGGATTACTGTGGGTATACTACCTCATTACTTACACATTGCTATTCAAAGTGGTGTCCACTGGCAACAGTATCACCTAGAAGCCTGTTAATCATGCAAATCCCTCTGCCCTTGTCCAAGGTGACAGTTGTACTGGCTTGTCCAGGCCTATACTAGTTTTCAAATTAAAATTCATGCATCCTGGAAACTCCTACAGTCCTGGGAAAACCAGCTTTCTGGTCATCTTACCCCAGACCTAGTGAATCTGAGACTCTAGGGTTGGACCCAGGAATCTAGGTTTTACCAAGTTCTCTGAGTCATTTTTATGTGCACTGAAGTTTGAGGAGTGCTACTTTAGGCTATCTGCTCATCACACAGAAGAATGAGCCTCCGTGGACACAGTAGCCACCTAATTTCTCTCAGTGCTCTCTTTACCTTCTAGTTTTAGGAAGCTTGTGTATCTGACAAGACCAACTAAATTCCACTCACCAGCATCTGCTGTGCCATCTCAGAACACTGCCTTCCTCTGCAGAGCCTGTACCATGGCCCAGCCACCAGCCCCGACACTGCATTTTAGATCCATTGTCTGCACTAAGAAAATGAATATATTCACTGCCTGCTGGCAGGACTGGAGGCCAGGCCACCTTTCCATTCTTTCATGGGATTGTCCTCATGGCTCTCACAGAATCACTTAGAGGAACATCTTCACTGGTGGAAACTGCTGCCTTTCCTTTGGCTTTCCTGATCTCTCTCTGCATTTTTATCAATGAGCTTTGCATGAGCCCCGTGGTTCAGTAACTTCCCACACGGTTTCTCAATTATCCTCTTCGGCTTGAATGTGTGACTTCAGGTCTATTGCTTGTCCCTTGCTGTGAGCTCTCCCCAGTGTTGTCTCAACTCAAGCCCTAGCAGTCTGCAGCAAGAGTGGTGGTTTTTAGTCATATTTCCAGAGTCATCCCCAAATAAAATTGTGCGTTGGGCCATGATTGACTTTGTCACCTACTAGTTTACCTTCTTTCCTTCCTGAGAGTTTCTCACCCCGGTCTCCAACTCAGTCACTTGTTCTGTGTTGTCTTTAACTGACTATCAAGGAATCCAGGCTACGGTTCTAACTGATAGATGAAGTGTTCCCTCAGAATAAAAAGTGTGACACTTCTTCCTCCAACTCAAATGGAAAACAACGTGGCGATCTCAAGGAAAGTGACGGTCATAGAGGAATTAGTGAGTCAACATATTGCTGCTCAAATATTCTCCTGTGGTAACCTGGACGGATATTGGCCCTCAAACGTGTCCAGGTCCAAGTCCCTGGAAGCTGTGAATACTACCTTATATGGGAAAAGAGACTTTACATATGTGACTAAGTTAAAGATCTTGAGATAGGGAGATTATTCTGAATTTCAGTATTTGGGCGGTCCCTAAATGTAATCACAAGTGTCTATATAAGAGGGATGCAAAAGAGATTTGGCAGCATAACAAGAAAGCAATGGGATACTGATGCAAGATGCTACACTGTTGCCTTTGAAGATGGAGGAATGGACCACGAGCCATGGAATGAAAGAAATGCAGTTCTTGAATCTGGAAACAGCAAAGAAATGGACTTTCCCCTAGGGTCTCCGGGGAAAATGACACCTTGATTTTAGCCTAGTGAAACCAATGTATATAAATGAAACTTATATAGTTATACATACTGATCACTTAATAATAAATTAATATTGTTTTAAGCCATTAAGTTTGTGGTAATTTGCTATGTCATCAATAGTAAACTAATACACTGACCAACTACATGGGCTTTTGCTCAGACATCAAGAGAGAATGCCCTTTCAGTGTTGCTTCTTTTGCTTCTCCAGCAAGGCCAGACCAGACCACTTTCTCCTACAGCAAGACTACAGGTAACACCTGCTGAATGACCACGTGAAGACTCAGTTCTCCATGTCTGAGAAGTAGACACTTCCTGCTGTCCAGCAGTGTCTTGAGCCCCTGACTTTTTATCTCTCAAGTTGTGCAAAATAGAAAAATAGCTACTACTAGCTTCATCTTCTTGTCTCCTTTGCCAGACTCTCTGCTTCACTTCTTGGTCACATGTTGTCAGATCCCACGTACCCACATTTATTGGTGATAATTGCCAATGACGATTGGCTGTGGCTTCTACTCTGGGACTAAATCTTGAATCTAGTACTAAGATCTTATTCTTCTTTAGAACAATGGTTCTCGCTTCCTTTACTCCAAAGCTGGAAAGCTCTGTCCTATACACCTTTATTCTGGTACATGTGAAAGAGAAAGAGATTTGGGGATCATACAGCTGGATTTGCATCTGGACTCTGCTACAGAGTAGCACTCTGTTGCAGGATATTGAAAAAGTTTCACTTCTCTGAGTTATAAATTTTCTTTCTTTTTAATTTTTTTTTTATCTGTAAGAAAAGTGTAATAATGCCTACCTCCTTGGAGGAATGTAAGGACTAACTAACTGAGCTAATACACACTGTATTAGTGAGGGTTCTCCAGAGAAACAGAACTAATAGGAGATAGATATATGTGTACACACACACACATGTGTGTATATGTACACATAAATATACCTATATGTATATATATATATGTGTGTGTGTATACACACACACACACACACACACACACACACATACATATGGAGATTTATTGTACGGAATAGGTCACATAATTATGGAGGCTGATAAGTTCCACAATCTTCCATCTGCAAGCTGGAGAACAAGGAAAGACAGTGGTGTAAGTTCTGGTCTGAGTGCAGGAGAAGACCAATGCCCCAGCTTGAAAACTGTCAGAGAGAGTGAATTCTCCCTTTCTCCTCCTTTTTTTTCTATTCAGGCCTTCAAGGGATTGGATGAGGCCCACCCAAATTGGGGAGGGCAATATGCTTTATTCAGTCTACCAATTCAAATGTTAATTTCATCCAGAAATGCCCTCACAGAGACATCCTGAATAATGCTTGACCAAATATCTGGGTACTCTATGTCCCAGTCAAGTTGACACGTAAAATTAACCATCACACGCACAAAACATCTGTTACCTTCCAGGGGCACAACAAATGCAAGTTGTCTGTATTAGCAGCCTTACTTGAATCCAGTCAGTAACAGGGAAGGAAGGAAGGGAGAGAGGGAGGGAGGGAAGGAGAAAGGAAGGGAAGGGAAGGGAAGGGAAGGGAAGGGAACGGAAGAGAAGAGAAGAGAAAAGAAAAGAAATTAAAAGAAAAAAGTGAAAACTCAGCTAAACTGCCCTAAAAGGCTAGGCATTGTGTACCAGGTAAAATAAGTGAAAACAAAAATGATTCCTTGGTGGATACATGTCATTACACATTTGTCAAAGCCAATAGAATGTACAACACCAAGAGTGAACCCTGATGTAAGCAATGGACTCTGGGTGATACGGATGTGTCAGTGCAGGTTCATCAGCTGTAACAAATGTCCCACTGTGGTGGGGGATATTGATAGTGGGGGAACCTGTGCACGTGCTGGGAGAGGAGAAGGGCGCATATGGTAAATCTCTGTACTTTCTGCTCACTGTGAACCTATGCTTACCCTAAAAAGTAAAGTCTATAAAAAACCATAAGCAATAACTATCAAATAAAAATACGGTTCTCCTAAGTGGTAGAAATGGATTTCAATACAGTGAGTGTCTCTATGGGCAGTGGGGTAAATAGCAGTCGCAGAGAAAGCTGAAAGACCCTTTGCTTCCTAGTGTCTTTTCCTTTCCTGCAAAAATGTTTGTTCCTTCTTAAAAGATGTTATTTTTCATTGTTTGCTGAAAACCACCAGAATACAACTACAAATCAAAGCTCACAGAAGGGTTCATGACCAGGGTAACTTTTCAACTCAGTCTATATTGCTTTAGCCTCTCACCTGGAATATTTGCTCTACCCTAAGAACATTATAAAATCTGTTTAGTATGTTAAAAAAATCACAGAATGTTAAATGTTCTCTTCCTTAAGAAAATTCACCCAGCGTGCTTTCTTATTAATATTTAACCACAAGGAGACGATGTAAAAAAATATATGGAGAGAACATTATTTCCTCTCAATATCAGGGAAAATAAAATGTCTAAAGGAGAGTTTTTAATAATCTTGAGTTCACCTCAATAAACTCAACTTAAAGCAGAGTTTATCTGTAAAGGACCAGACAGTAAATATTTTTGGTTGAACAGGGCGATATGATCTCGGTCACAACTACTGAACTCTGCTGCTGTAGCACAGAAGCTGTCATAGACAAAACATAAATAAATGATCCGTCCTGTCCCATGTGTGGCAGTAAACCTCTGTTCACAAGAACAGGCTTGTGGGCCAAGGCCCATGGACCACAGTCTGAGTACCTTTGATTTAAATCCTAGTACCATCCATTACCATGTCACACCCTTTTTTTTGGCTGTGCCACTCAGCATGTGGGATCTTAATTCTCCTGACCAGGGATTGAACCTGTGCCCCCTCCAGTGGAAGGATGGAGTCTTAACCATTGGACCACCAGGGAAGTCCCACCTTGTCACACATTTTGCATCTTCACCAAAGCAAACAAACAAATATGCAAGAAAACACCTCATGACCCAAACATCTCAGGTACTTCTCAGCCCCTAGACATCAGCAAATACTTCTTCAGGGCCCTGTAGCTTCTTGGCATTGAGGTAATAGATCTTCAAATCAACGGAATTCGAAAACATTCATTAATTTCCCTCTGTACACAGACCTGTGCACAATGTCTTCTTATTCCCTCTTTTTGTCCAGAGGTTGCTATCACTGCCACTAACAGTCATTTGGGTGACAGCATCTCTCTTCCTGAATCTCCTTCAGACCCTCTCAGCAGCCCTCAGGTGCTGTCTCAATCTTTTTAACTAGAAACTCAATACCTAAAAAAATAAATTGTAAAAGGTTTTCAGAATGCTTTTGTATTTCTGTAGAGAATGTAACTTTCCTTTTTGTTATACACATGGCGTTTTATAAATAACAGAATAAAAAAGTCAAAAAAATACAGAAATGTGTGATGAGGACAGGGAACACATCTATATAGATGAAGATATGTAGATCTTAGACTTTGGAACTTTGCTAGTTGAAACTAGTGATAAGACTATTGACACTGAATCTCAGCTACTAGAAGAATAATATCTGTGAGTATTTGAAAAGTTAAACTATAGAAGCACCTTCCTAAGTTTTTATGCTCAAAGTAGATCACAGGTTGTGTTAGCAAACCAGGTAGCCTGTATGTGGTCCAGTGTTGCTCGTACCTGCTCTAAGCAAAATGAGGTGGGGAACCCCAGTTTCTCCTCTCTTGTCAGCAGCCACTCAGATCTCTTCATAAAACTTTAACCCTCCTGTTCTGAAGACATCCCACTGGCATCTCTATCCTGTCTTTTTAAATTCAATTCTAAGACCAAGGCCATGTGATGAATTTGTCAGACTAGTTAGACCAGAAAATATGAGAGGTGTCAGAACAATTTATTTCACTTGGAAAAACAACACTTTAAAATGAAAAAATTCAAAATCTATTATGTCCAGGAAAGCTTTTGGTGACTTTCCAAGATCTGGTGAATATGGAATAATTGACAAATGGAGCTTGTTTATCCATGGAGTGCAGCAGAACGGCTAATTGAATAAATCTCAGGCTGAAATGTATTTTCATAAACAACTTCCTAATTCAATTCAGCATTTTAATGTCTTGTTGCTTACTTTGATTTGAGCTATGAAACAGCTAAATCTTTTTCAAGTGTTTCACAAAAATAACCTTCCCCTGTGTAAGTCACCCTATGCTTCATCAACTAACTCTCCTGTGGTCAAAAGGCAAATAGAATTGACTGCTGGCAATTCTCATACTTGGACCAGAAGGTACCAATTATCTCGGGTTAACCAATCAAAAGATCAAAGACACAAGATCACAGGGATGAGGGATACAAAGTGAGGGAAGCTGGACAAAAAGTATCACTTAATGGGCTGATTGGTGAAATTGATGGATGCTTCTTCCTTTTCTTCTGATAGTAGATAAGCATAATTCTGAATCCTATTACTGCACCTACCCACCCACTTCCAAATATGATTTGGAAACAAGATGTTAGCTGATTTCCCCCTCTGCTTGTCATGTGTATATAACACATGGATTCTACTGTAAAACAAAATTAAATTTTAAAAAAGCAACATAGGCTATACTCAATAGAATTTATAGTACCAAGCCGGGATAGGGCAAATTTGCTTTTTCACAACAGTTAATATTTTCTATTTTGTCAAGGATAATGTAATTTACAGGGAGTTTGATTTTCAATTTTCCAAATACTGCAGATAGTCTTAATTTTTGTTATCGATGTGCTTTCCACTCAACATGCTGAGACGTGATTTCTCGATTTATATAAAAAAGTTAGTCCTCATTCTTTGGATGATAATAAAAGGTCAGCTTAAAGGAGTCATGCCCCTCACAGGCAGAGATAGAGCCCTTTCTTGCTGGAAGGAAAAGGAGAAGAAGAAGCAGGTTAGAATCCTATTATAAATGTTTATTGATCTAAAATGATCCCTTCTCCCTCCCTCCCTTCCTTTTTCTTTTCTCCCTCTCTCCCTTTTTTCCTTCCTCCATTTCTCTCTTCTTTTATTTATTCCTTAGTATTTCAGTACAAAAGCCATTGCTTGGAAATACGCACAAAGAAGCATCTGCACGGATGGCAGGGTGCAGCAGTGTTCTGGGGGTGTCAGGACAGTATGACAAGGAGGGCATCATTGCAAAGTTAGGGTGCAGAGTATGGGTCACTGCAGTGGCCAAAGAGTGGGGAAGGAGCCTGTGTGTAAGGAAGAGCGCATCTATGGAAAGGTGAGGGCAAGTGTGGCTTTGGTCCACAGTGGGGTGCACAGCCGAAGAAATTCGAGGAGGGCAGGTACACAGAGGGGTCGCAATCACTCAGCCAGAGCTGATTCACCCCAATTGTGACAAGGAGGACATTTGAGTAGAGGGTCTCGCAGATTGACATGATTAGCATAAGGAGAGTAGGGTGAGAAGGTCTATGCTGGGGAAAGGCAGCCAGAGGTAGAAGCTTGGGCACAGGGCAGCAAAGCCTGACAGGGTAAGGAGGGGGTCTTAGATGTGGGTAAAGACCCTTAAGTTAGAAAGCTGGTGCTGCTCCAAAGCAAGGTGTCAGAGCCTGAGCAAGGACTACAGAGCATGTGTTGGGGGTTGAAGGCACGACCGATTGATGATAAAATGGTTACATTCCAAGGTGATTCATGCAATAAGTTGGTATTTTAAGGTTAATGGGAGCTAGTTTCTCACAAATGAGAGAAGATAATTTCAATGTATGAAAAGAAGGCAAATTAGAATGAACCCTTTTTGTTAATTCCAAATTAGAGTTACCAGTGTTAACTCATGATTTTCAATATATATAGAACTAAATAATGATGTAAGTGTGCTCATTTTTGAAATTGAGTTGTCTTTTTATTGTTGAGTTGTAAGAGTTCTTTATATAAACTAGATAGGAATCTCTTATTCAATTATATCATTTGCACATACTTTCTCCCAGTACTGTGAGTTATTTTCTTTTTGTTGGTTATGTCCTTTGAAGCACAATGTTTTTAATTTTGATGAATTTTTTTTTAAATTGAGATATAGTAGATTTACAATATTATATTAGTTTCAGGTGTACAATATAGTGATTCAAAATTTTTACAGATGATACTCCATTCAAAGTTATAAAATATTGGCTATATTCCCCATACTGTACACTATATCCTTGTAGCCTATTTATTTCGCTCATAGTAGTTTGTACCTCTTCATCCGCTACTCCTGATTTTGATGAATTCTAACTTACCACTGTCACTTGGGGTTTTGTGTTATATCTAAGAGACCACTTCCTAATCCACATCACAAAAATTTACTCCTCTGCTTTCTTCTAAGAGTTTTGTAGTCTTAGCTCTTATACATAGTTCTATAAAATTTTAGCTAATTTTTGAAATGGTGCGAAGTAGGGAACCAACTTCATTCTTGCGTCAAAAAAAATTTTGACACTCCCACTACCAAATTACAGGAAGATTGGTTACACTGGTGGTGAAGGTGGGAGGGAAGACTCCGACCCCATCCTCACCATCAATGACACACAATAAGAAATGGATAAATAGCTGTGGGTGGTCATGCTGGAGAGATGGTATAGCAGACACTGACAACACAGGAAGGGGCACGACCCCTCTACCTCCCAAGCTGTCTATAGTTGGGTCATGTTTTTTCAACACATTGTGCTAACCTCGGCCTTATGTTTGGAGTGTTTAACCATTCACATTTAATATTAATACTGATTAAAAAGGATTTACATCTGTCATATTGCTATTTGATTTTTTTATGTCTAAAGTCATTTTATATATATTTATTTCTCCATGACTACTTTCTTTGTGTTAAGGAGATATTTTCGAGAGTTATTTAATTTTTTTTTTTATTTTGCTCTACTTTTGAGTTATATTTTTAATTATTCCCCTGGGCAATACAAACATATATTTATGCTGTCTTTTCTATATACTTACATAGTTACTTTTACCAGCGCTATTTGTTTTTATCATGTGGACTACATTTACTATCTAGTATGCTTTCATTTCAGTCTGAAAGACTTCTTTCAATAATTCTTATGAGAAATGTCTTCTAGCAACAAATTTTTGGTTTTTGTTTTTCTGGGAATGTCTTACTATTTCCTTCATTTTTGAAGGATAGCTTTGCTGGATGTGGTTGACAGGTTTTTTCTTTCAGCACTTTCAATGTCATTCCCATTGCCTTCTGGCATCCATACTTTCTAATGAGGTGAGCTAATCATTTTATATGGGATCCTTTGTATGTGTTGAGTCACTTTTGTTTTAGTTCTTTCAAAATTCTATCTTTCGTTAGTTTGGCTATGATGTGTCTAGGTGTGGATTTGAGTTTATCCTAATTGGAGTTTGTTGCACTTCTTGAAAGTATAGATTGTTTTCCATCGAATATGGGAAGTTTTTGCTATTATATCTTTAAATATTCTTTCTGCCCCTTTTTTCTCTCTCTCTCTCTCCTCTTCTTCTGAGACTTCCATCATGTATATTTTGGTACACTTGATGGTATCCCACGGGTCTCCAAGGATCTTTTTTTTATTCATTCTTTTCCTTTCTCCCACCAGACAATTTAAATTGACCTAGCTTCTGATTCTTTTTTTCTGCCAGTTCAGATATGCTGTTGAGACCCTCTAATGAATTTTTCATTTCAGTTATTTTACTTTGCAACTCAAGAATTTCTATTTGGTTCCTTTTCATACTTTTTTCTTTTTTTTTTTTTAGTATATTCAATTGTACTTGTCTATCTATCTATCTATCTATTTATTTATTTATTTATGGCTGCGTTGGGTCTTCGTTGCTGCCCTCAGGCTTTCTCTAGTTGCGGCGAGCGGGGATTACTCTTCATTGCGGTGTGTGGGCTTACTGCGGTGGCTTCTCTTGTTGTGGAGCACAGGGTCTAGGCTCGCTGGCTTCATTAGTTGTGGTGCATGGGCTCTAGAGCACAGGCTCAGTAGTTGTGACGCACGGGCTTAGTTGCTCCGTGGCATGTAGGATCTTCCTGGACCAGGGATCGAACCCGTGTCACCTGCATTGTCAGGCAGATTCTTAACCACTGCATCACCAGGGAAATCCCTTTTTCATACTTATATCTCTTTATGGGCACTCTCTTTTTGGTGAATGTATAATGTACTCACACTTTCCTGTAATTCTTTAGATAATTTTTTCTTTGTGCTTTGAACATAGTTATAATATCTGATTAAAAGACTTTGTTTCATAATTCCAAAATCTGGAAATCTTCAGGACAGTTTTTTTGACTGCTTTTTTTTAACTTATGTATGGATCATACTTTTTAGTTTCTATGTGAGTCTCATAATTTTTTTTGTTGTTGTTAGTGGGACACTTTTAATATCAAGTGGTAATCCTAGAAACTAGATTATCCTCTTTCCCCAAGGTTTGCTGTTGTTGTTAATTTGTTTAGTCATTTTCCTGTACTAATTCTGCAAAATCTGTATACCTTGTCACATGCAGCCACTGAAGGCTCTGCTCAGCATGAGTGGTCAGATAATGACTGGATAGAGATTCCCTAAATTCTTATATTCAGCTATTTTCATCTCTGCCTTAATTCTCACTTCCTGTTTGTGCTGTACCTCCAAATCTGCCCAAGGTGAGAGATTAGGGCCTGCTCAGGTCATTCTTGGGCATACATGCAACTCTGCATATGTGTATGGACTTCTAGATTTCCAGGAATAGGCAGAAACTTTTAGAAATCCCCTATGGGCATCTCACACCCCCAATTTGCCTTTTAAATGTTTTGTCCAGACTCTGGTTTGACCAATTGGCATCACTGCATTAGGCGGCCGCAATGTTTAACAATTGCTCCTGGATTCCTGGATTTTTTTTTTTTTTTTTTTTTTCGACAAATGCCTTCAAGCAGGATTTTTCTCACTGAACAATCTCTGAGTCCGGTTAAATAAAGACAAGCTCTGTGAGTGAGACTTTTGCAGGAAGCTTCCACATTGTATTAATGCTGGGGATGGGTTTTTTGGGGGGAGCTTCAAGCCCATTCTACTCCCCTTCTGGTCACTGCTAAGCTGTTATTTTTCATAGCTACCATGTTTGTGAGGCTTCTGAATTTCCAGAAAAAAAGGGAGACAGGAATAGAACAAGTAAAAACCCCACAAAGCTCATTATCATTTATGACATGTAGCTTTTTTTTCTGAATAAAGCTGCTGATATCATTGCAAATACTTGGATAATTTCAAAAGTCTTTAAAAAGTTGATTTTCATCATTTTGGGCAAAGTTCTTATTGTTTTTATACAGTGGGTTTTCAGCAGTTCTTACTCTACTATCCTAGAAGTGTTTTCTCTAATCTCTTTATGCAACTTGTCTGTTAGTTTGTTTCAAAACAAAGAAACAAATATTAATTTCATTATTTACCCTTTATCTCACCTTTAGTTCCTTGCATTTTCCTCCTTTTTAGACACATTCAGCCCACTTAGTTGCATAAGCATTGCTATTTCATTAGTCAAGATTCAGAGGTGCTTGGAACCTATACATACTTCTACAATGACATCCATGGAAGCTTTAGTTTCTTATTTTTTTCCATTATTCATCAAACTTATGCCAGCCAACTTTATCTTTCTTGTAATACCCATCAATGCCATGCCATGACCTTATTGGGAATAAGACACTCCGTTGTCTTTTAAATTCACATTTTTGTCTTCTTCATTAGCAGTTACATTTTTTAATGTGAACTACATTTCAGATATATACTCTACAATTCACACTGCAGAGAGAGCTTCATTATTTTTCCATTTCAATAGGAATGGCCATCACAACTAATTTACAAAAGAAGATACTACCCAGGCATATTTATTATTGACACAAGTTAATCAAGGGTAAACTGGTAATTTCTGAACAAACAGCCAAAGGTTTATGTGACATCAGACTCTTGAAAAGTAAAGATAGTATGGATTATAGTTTTTACTATAGACCTGGATGCTTGTTTGCTCCTCATTCTTAAATTGTCCATTACAGATGTTGCAAACATTTTTATTTTTTAACAGATGACTAAAGGAAGTCCTCCCCATCTTCCTTGTCCTTACTCTTTCTTCTGTTTCAGCCTCCTTTATTTTCTTATATAATACTTATTTCAAAGTACTAAAAGTCATGGTCCAGTTTAAATCACTGCAGTGCTGCTTTGTTCCACAAGAGGGCACTCAAAAGATTTTCTTTTTCTGGTTTTCTGTTTTCTCACTTGTTTACCACATTGGACTGTGGGACTGATGGATCCCCAAATCCTCTACCGAGCCAAGACGATACATATATACATGCAATTAAAATTAAGTTCTTGTGAAAGGTGAACATTTATATGCTCTCGAAATAGAAAAATAGAAAGGAAGAGACTAAGATATCCCAATATGACATCCATGACAATTTCATTTGCTTTCCCAGGGAAGGCTTTGGATATGGAGTAGACATGATTCCTGAAAAGGAGGTGAGGCACATGTAAAGCCTTATATATTCTGCACTGATGAAATATCACTGATATTTGATCATTTCCAAACTAAATATAATAGGTAAAGTCTTTTTTTCTTTTCTTTTCTTTCTTTCTTTTTTTTTTGGATAAAGCTGACAAAATAAATTCACATAGGTAAATGAGATGAGTATAGATAAAGAGATTATGAAAAACAATACCTGAGTTTTTTCAGAATAATTGGTGAGAAGATGCTGAGGAAATATTTGCTTTGCTGACATTAGGATGGCAGAAACGTAAAGAAATGAGCTCATTGCTATTATTATATTTTAAATCACACCTTAATGTTACCACGGGAAAGTATTAGAGCAAGCCTTAATCCATCCAAAGATGATCAAAGTAGTCTTTTTCTAAAGGTTAGACTGGTGAGGAGCAGAAGTGGGGTGGAGAGATGAGTAGTGACGGGGTGAGGCATATGCTATTTAGTCATCCCGGAAACTCCGCATAGTATTCTGACTTCATTAGAATTTTTCTGGTCTACCTGGTAAGACATCAAACAAAACTGGATGCCTTTAGAAAGGACTTTGCCTAGGTTAAAGATAACCAGGACTGACTATAAGGAAAGATGTCTCTTTTTGAGGGAATATTGCAGAAGATACTGGGGGTGTCAAAGCACAGCATTACTGTCATAGCTTTTGTATTTGACCCAAAGAACCACATGTTACAATGTCAGTCACTTTTGCTGAATTCTGGATCAAATCTGATAGCCCTAGAAACAACTCTTTGATAACTCTATAACCACCAGGGAGCAAAGGGCAGTATAATCTCAGCATGAAAACCATACACAGAAAATGCAATTTTTGGATATTGTGTTTGTTATTTTATTCTCTTTTATGCCTTTATCTTAGTTGAAAGCCATTGGATAGTGGCTTTCTAAAACAACTGTTTTAATTACTACCATTGGTAGTTCTCAAATAATCAGCTGTTATTTTAAAGATGATTACTTTTTCAAATAGAGACAATTAGTAAATGATTAAAATTATCCATGCCTGAATGAACTAGAAACCAGTACAATCTGATAGATTGCTTTGGAAATTTAATCTTTATTAATTTTTTGAAACACTCAATATCCCCTTTGGGGCAATGAATTTGACACTTTTATTAACTTAAATGTCTTCATATCAATTCCTAAACAGGAAAAAATAAGGAACACAAGAGAGTCCTATGAATAATTTTGACATATTTTCTTTAAAACATAGGGGAAAATGATGAAAGACTGTATTTTTTTTTACCACCCATTTTATTACTTAGCATCCTAATTACCTGTTTCACATCTGTTATTTTTTAGTTATCTGTGCTTCCCATATGAGTTTTCCTAGCAGCATCTGAGGGAGTAGAGAGAACCAAAATGGTCTCCTTGGTAGCCGATCACCCTGCTATTGAAGGTTGGCAAATTATGTGCATTAAGCCAAAACACCAAAGCTGATGATGAGGTCTGCAGATATTGCTTCTCCAGCTGTTTGAAACACAAATGACATCCATCCCATTCAGGGTGCAGCATCACCCTGAATCACTTCATAATGTGGCACTTGGCTTATTTGACAAATCTCTGGCAATAGATGGCAATCAGAAGCACATTTTAATTTCTATAGTTTTGGAGGCTTTCTTAATACATTAACCATTTCTGAAATTAATCAATGCGAGGGCAAAATAACCCCAAGGACATCCGGGTCATGTGTGTGCCCTTGCGTGTGTTCACACGTGTGTGTATTGAAACTAACTAGAATTTGGTAACAACACTACTATTCCATGATTATGTTTTTTCTTTCCTTCTAATGCTCTATATCTTTTTCTCAAAAAATTGAATGGACACCACTCAAGGAAAAGCGGGGATTTAATAGATCTCTATGCCTGCAAGATCCACCATACCTTAAGAGAGAAGAAATTAATCTTTGAGGTTAAGTTTACTTACCATGTGATGTCAGTGTTGCACTATAAGAGCACAATTAATGGGGCGGGGTTTGCAAGGGTTGTGGGAATAATCTCCTGGGGAACAAGGTTAATTTGAGTGTTGAGGTTATCAGGTTTAGATAACCCATCACAATCTGAAATGTCTTTATGGAGGCTGACACAGTTCTTCTTTTGTAGGGAGTCAACCATCACATTCAACTACCTCTCATTCAAATTCAAAACATGACACCTGTCAAACACAAGCTAATTTTTTTTTCTTTTCAAATAGAAGCCACATCAAGATGCTTGCTAATCTTAGAGATCTAAAGTATCGTCCACCACTTTGAATGAAAACGTATGCATATTCTATTTCCAGATGAATAAAATGCAATTTAGCCATGCATAATCAACTTGAACTCTGTCCCTCCATTTAATTTCTCAGTTGTTTGTGTTTACAGGAAGCCATTCTCTTCAAGGACAAATTTAATAAGGACAGTTTAGGAGATTATAGGAAAGTGGCATGCAAAATGGAAAATGTGAGTTGATTTCAATTTAGATAGGTACTTAGCTGGGTCTGTGATTACAAAAGGTACCAGAAGGCAACCCCTCTTACAAATCAAACATAGATATAGATGTTTGTTTGTTTTCTAGTCCTCTAGGTGTGCCTTTTTACTACGAAGAATGCATACCACAGATTTGCTTATTGTGTAGTTAAGTAGCTACTCTCTTCCTCACCAACGCAAAATTCACCACTGTGAAAAATATATTGCTATGTGTTTGAAAGAATGAATTCCTCTAGATTAGTTACCTGCCCTGGCTTGGAGGATGCAGTGTATACGAACTATTCCAGTGTAATCAAGATTGAAGCTTGTCAGAGCTTGAGGAATCTTGTTTTTTAATATTCAAGTTGGCTTAGATCTCTTATGTACACTTAATGAGAACTCCAGAAAATCTTGAGAAACTACAGAAATTACACCACAGATATAGGCAAATCCTTCACTCACTAAGGATTCAAATACAGTCAATATCAGTGTACTAGCAGAAATTATAAAATGTAGGGAAACAATCTTTCCATAACATTTCATTTTCTGCTTCCTGCAAATCAAATTACAGACATATGCATTCAATATTGAATTACTTTTGTAAAGTGCTTTCTTCTTTGACACACCATTCAGAGTTTTCTTAGGGTGACAGCTTAACTGTTTTGAAATATTATTTTTATTGCTGCCTCATTCAGCTCTCTAAGCTATCAAAATATGTCCTTCTCACCCACCTCTGCTCTGTTATACTAGAATATTAGCCCCCCAAAGGAACATCAATAAATTCTTCCTCTAGAATAGCAAGTATTTAAAGACTCAACCATGAAGCAGTGAAAACCCACATAGGCAAATCCACAACAGTAGGATCCTATACTTGAAGGAAAACCCCATACTGTAAGGTCCCACCCACACCAATACATAGATAGATAGATAGATAGATAGATAGATAGATAGATAGATACAATAGATAGATGATGGATACGTAAAATAGATAAATGATAGATAAAATAGATGATAGACAGATAAAATAGGTGATGATAGATTGATGATAGTTAGATAGCTAGATAGATAGAAATTAGAACCTATAGAACCAAGACTTTTTCAAGGTTTGGCAACTTTCCTGAGCTGCCTGTCAAGTACTTCTTAGAAGTAATGACTCAAAAGAATTGCACAGGCTGAGGGTGGTGGAGAGGAAAGCGAGAAAAAAAAAGTCAAAGTTAGTGCTCTCAGACTTTCATGTGCACAAATTCATGGGAATCGTGTTAAAATTCAGGTTCTGAGTGAGTTGGTTTGGGTGGGGAGGCCTGGGATTCTGCATTTCTAACAAGCTCCCAGCAGCTGCTGCTGGGGGTTCATGGGCAACACTGAGCAGTAAAGACGTAAGGCAAAGAGTTTCAAAAGGGGCTCAGAAGACTGGAGAAGTCCTGGCTACTCCCTTCTCACTGGGGAATAAATACAAATACAGATTCCGAGGCTTTGTGCTTCCTGGTTTGAGTGAGTAGAGCTTGATGAATCTGCATTTTTAAAACATTTCCCAGGAGACTCTGACACAACACTAGTCTTGAGGTCTGAATACGATGAGATTTTCTCCAGTGAGCAGCTTGCAAATGAGGTAGTAGTTCACCCATCTGTAATTGCAACGGCATCAATTAACTCTTGAAAAACAGGGTGGGAGAGAATTAGGCTGATTCAGATCTGTCATCCTCCGTGCCTTTGAGGTTAAGGGTTGCAGAATATGGTCTCAGTGGAGAAGAGATTCTGTGAACTATCAGAAAGGGAAACTGTCTTTGATAAGCTGAAACTCTTAATTCAAAAATAAAAGAGCCTGAATTGAACCCAGTGTGTTCCAGATACATTATGTTCATGTTTTCATTAAATTCTCACATCATCCTGAGAGGTAAGTAATACTATATTCATTTTACAGTTAAGGAACTGAGAGAAAGGACTATTAAGTCAATTGCATAAGGTCATAAAGCTAAGGAGAAGGAGAATTGGGATATGAACAAAGATTTTTCTAACAGTAATCTTAAGTTTGGGACATGAGGCTTAAGATATTTTGGTGAGGCAGGATGGTACAAATGTTACTGACCAGGGTTCTTGGCCTTCCTCAATCAATAGAAATTGATTAGAGGCCAGAAAAGAAATTCAGGCGAGGCTTTATTGGGGCTCCTGCTGCAGCAGGGGGGGAGCGAAAACAAACAACAGGTTCCCTTGCTTGCTCACTCCCTGAGTGGGGCAAGCTTGTTCCTTATATGGGGTGAGGGTAGGGGTGTGTCCAGGGGTCGGGCCGGAGGGGTGGCTTAGGTGTTCTGCCCACCCCTTAGGTGGCGGTGTGTGCAGGGGGCATGCGCAGTACCCTGCTTTTGCTTCCGACACCGTGTTTTTGCTCCAGGCTCTTCAAAAGTGGCAGCTGGGTTTTTGGTCTCTTTGTAACTTTTGGGCCCAGAATTTGCCCCAACTGTGCATGCACACAGTTAGTTTTAGTCCCATACAGTTTCTTTGTATTTTGTTACTCGAGGAGAGATGTGTCCAGGTGAAAGCATTGCAGCACTGCAGCAAAAGGTCCCAGGTCCCAGCAAAGGGTCCCAAGTCCCAGCCTGTCTCACAAAGACTAATTCAAAATTTTTGAAACTTTGTAAATTGTCCATGTGCATTATTTTCGGCACTCCATAATGAGAATGGCAAAATTTCTAGAAATTGTTCACATGCTGGTGTAAATGCATACATCTGGGCATAAAATGATTAAAGAGAAATACCCTCTGAGCTGTCTCAACCCATTTGTGATGGTGGCAGTGACAGTAGAGATGTTTCGTAGAAATCACGTGGTTGTTGAATATCTTCACACCTTCCCTCCCTACTATGCAAGCCATGTATCTCCACATTGACGAAGCATGATAGAAAGAAATCCATGTGGCAGAGAGTAGTTATGATGATAAAACAAGACATTTAAAAGCATGCTCTTTTGACATCAACCCTTGAATCTGCAGGTATTTAGAGGGGTACACTAAGAGAACAATCCTCTAAGTAAATAAGTAAAGAAAGGCTTGGTACACAATGATCTTTGAATACTAATATGCATATTGATTAATAATTTTTTGCAACCCTCAGTATGAATCTCACTGTAAATTAAGGATGCCTCGGAACACAGAAATTGATCCCATTAGCTAGATGCTCATCCAGTCATCCAGTGGATGGTCCTCGTGGTTTTTGATGTGAGATAACAGAAGAAAAAGAATCTTCATTCTTATTCAGTGAGAGCTACACAGAACAACAACGGACCAAAAACCACAATCCTATTTTTCTTTTAGTGTCCCAGTTCATGCCTCCCATTACAGACTTAATTCAAGGTTATAGGTTAGTGGGGGGAGTGCAGATTTTGGAGCCAGATTACCTGGCTTTGGTTCCCAGCTCTACCTATCCCTAGCTGTGTGACCCAGGACAACTTACGTAGTCTCAGCTTCCTATTTTGTAAAGTACAATTAAGAGCTGTAAGTTGAATTAAGCAGTTGTGAGACTCAAATGAGCCTATATCTGTAAAGCGCTTTAAACAGTGCCTGTAAGGGGTATTTAAATATTAGACATCATGAGAACAAATTATGTGAAGATGCTAGGCACTGTGGTGTATGTAAAGGTTGTCCCTGCACTGAGGGGTATTTATAACTTTGAAAAATAACGCATTCTCTCCATAGCGTGCATATCATGGTTTGACAACCTGAATAAATGTCATTTGCCATTTGGAAATGAATATTTAGAATATAGTAATAAGTGAACATATGCATTTTACAGCAAAGAGTTAAATATACTGTTATTTGGTTAGAAGCTATCTTCAGGGGCAGAAATGGGGTATTAACGGGGGATAGGGGACACACTCTGAACTACGTTTCGGTAAAGTTTGCGTTCTATCCAGTCATCAACAAAATAATTTAACACAGAAGTGAGTGATTCAAAATCGATATTATTGGTCCTTGTCTCAGCTAATGTAGTATTCCTGCCCACTTTATTTAGCACAGGCATTTTTTTTTTTCTGTAATTCTGGTCTGCCTTGCAGGCTAGTGCTATGGTTATCTCCCCAAGAACACCCTGAATAGAATTTAAGTCATTGTGGTGTCGACCCCTTTCTAATGGCCTTTGGAAAGTCTCAATATTCTCCCTGGAGAATAGGAATGCAGATAACTGCCCATTTCAAAAACTTGTTGCAGAGATCAATTACCTACTGCTTTTGCAAATGTCTTTGAAGATTAAGTGCTTTCCCAAATTAAATAGTGTTATTAGGCATCCTAGAAATACTCCCCTAAAACATTGACTCACAGTGACCAATAATAAAATACATAAGCCTCAAATACACACACACTTTACCATTCCCATCTCTGGACACAGCTGTCTCCAAGATACAATCCTTTGATTTATGGATATGGCCTGAAAAAACAGGGGAAAATGCCACTTGAAAGCTTATTTAAATTTAACCAGCATTATAGTCATTCAGTATAAAGCATTGGGCTCTGATGTTTAGCAGAAAATGGAGAATAATTCTCTAATCTGATCTTCAAGAAGCTTAAAACCTAATTTGTGAGATTAGATATCAGAAGTGTATACGTCCACAATGGAAATGTTAAATCAATGGTATTCAAACATTTTTCTTCCACAGATTACGTCTTAAATGAATCTTAAGAGGAAGCCCAACATGTAAAAGAGATATACTTGTAGTGGTTCTGATTGGAGCACTCTGATTCCCACCTGCCAATGTCCTCCATTTGAAAAAATTCCAAACAGCACACTTTGAAAGCCACTGATTTCATCAACCATTCCAGACACTGCAGATGAAATGCTGTGATCCTGTAGAAGATTTCAGCAAACACTGTTGATTGCCTTCCCAACATCCATTCTCCCATCTTCCAGCCTTCTTACAGGGCCTAAGGTTCCGTTCCATCCTTTTCCAGGTAATCATGGCCTCAGGAGAGGCTGCTCTACCTCTAGTCGCAAAGGGGGATTCCTGATTGGCCCATGGATTCTCAGACTGTTTGTTTCCAGACTCCTTTATACCTACAAAGATTGAGGCCCCCAAAGATCTTTTGGATTAAATATCTATCAAAATGTAACATATTAGAACTTAAAACTGAGAAATGTTAAAAATATTCATTAAATATATACAGTTAAATATTTATTAAAACTAAAAAATAAGGTCACTAATATTACATTAAAAAAACATATTTCATGAAAAATTGCTGCATTTTCCAAAGCAAAAGCAATTAGTTTAAAAAGTTGGCATTGTTTTATATTTTCACAAACCTCTTTAATATCTGCCTTAATAGAGGATAGCTAGATTCTCCCATCTGCCTTGCATTCAATTTGTTGTATTATGTTATTTTGTTTGAAGAATATGAAAAAACTGCCTGTATGGTTAGATTGTTGGAAAGGAAAGAGTGTTTTAATAGCCTTTTCATATAACTGTGGATATTCTTCTTTGATAGAAACAAAATTTAACAAGTGGTCATTTCTTAACAGTAGTCTTGTGAAATTTGAAAAGATATTGGTGAAACGTTTGGTCATGGTTAAATTTAAATTCTTTAATTTATATGCACTAATAATGAATCCTTTACTCATGCATAGTTTTATAGCAATATTCACTGGTCATTTAGAAAATGTTGGTTAAGTGAGTTATGCAGATCTTCCAAATTTTGATACATTTCATTTTACAATAGCAAAAAATCACATTTATTAACATGATCATCAATCTCATCAGAAAACTCGTTAAGTATTAGAAAGCTATACAGCTCATGGTAACAAAATAATTTTCTCAAATTCCAATTTTGTTTGGAAGATAATATTTTATCATTGGCAAAAAGTAGTGCTAGTGGTTTTCCTTGAAGTCACAGACTCACTTTGTTCTTTTTCAAAATAATATCTGCAAATGCCCAAGTCTGAAAAATTGCAATGTGTCCACCAGATTTCATTCAAGAAAAAATGGTGATCTATGAAAATAGTGGCCGGTTCAGATTGTAACTCAAACACTGCATAAGAGCTTTTCCTAAACATAAGTACCATACTTTGGTCCACAATAGAATTGCTTTACATATACTTCCAATTTTGTCACACAAAATAATAAGACATATAAACAAGTCAAATTTTTGTATTGAGATATATTTGATATACAGAAATTTAATACATTAATATTTTTTCCTTGCTTTGTCAAGGACATTCTTAAATGAAGCAAGCTCTTAACTTATTTGCTTAATTCAGTTTTTTATGAGTGTATGGTGGTGAAGAATACAGTGACCCCTAGTACAATTTGATGTTGCTGCTTAATTGGTGCTAAGGCACCAACTGTTTTACCCACCACTGCCTTTGCACTATCGGTGCAAATTTCACCAACAGAAAAAAGGCAAATAACACCAATATTTTTATGACACTAGTTTTGATTTTGCCAATACCCCGAAAGAATTTTGGGGACAGCCAGGGGTCCGTAGTCAACACCTTATGGACTGCTCGTCTAAGCTAATTGTGAGTATCTTAGTCACAGGGCAGTGATTGGTATAGGATTCAACTCTGGCCAGTGAGATATAAAGGAGGTATGCTAGGAGTTTCCTCGAAAAGTTCTCCTTGCTCATAGAAAGACTTATTGGCAGAAGTAGCCCTCTTCTTCCTCTGAATTTTGTCACATCTGTATGTGGCATCTTGAACTGCAGCAACCACCTAACTATGGGATAAACTAGGCTGTGAAGAGGTCATCACAGACAGAATGGCAGAGCTTACAATGCAGAAGAACCTTCCTCCTTGATGGTGTGTGAAGCCACTGAAATTACTAATCACAGAGTCATTGTCTCTGAACTTCTTGTTTTGGAATTTAGTAAATTTCCTTTATGGTTTTCTTATTATTTGTAATCAAAACCATCCCAACTGGTACTAAGATACATTTTCTTATTTTCAGTTTGGCTGGGGCCACATTATGAATGAAAGAGACTTAATCCGCTAACTAGCAAAGGAAAAATATCAGGATTTATATAATTTTCCCTTAATATTATTCAAGAAAAGAAATAAGTGATAGTTAAAACATTTTGAGGTTTAAAAATGGAGCTTATTTGAGCAGATGGTCCTCCTTACAATACCCAGCTGGCTAGAGTTTCTTTAGAGGGCACCATGTTCTCTCTTCTGAACAAATTAAATACGTCACGAGAGCAAAATAAAGATTATAAACCTATAAAATTAGGTTTCACTGATCTAAGTCGGAGTTATTTAGGTGCTCTCTTCCTAAACATACTACTCTTTTTTATGAAGACGTTTTAACTAATAAAGTAAGTGCAATCACTTCCTGTGGTACTTTTTTTTTTTTTTTTGTCACATATTAAAATTGGAAAGGGACCAGTAGAAGTGTGAAAAAAAACAAGTTTGTGAATGCTAAAATGTGTTTTAGGTGAAAATACCATTTGAGCAAAAATATTGTAGATCACAATGTCCAAACTCTCTGTCATATTCAGTTATTTATTTCAAATATTTATCTAAAATATCTGAGAAGTAAAACTATATCCCAAATTATAAAGCAAGCAAATGATGACATTTAGAATCACCATTTTAGTATTGATTCCATCCTTCAAGAAAAAGAAGAGCAATCAGCAAACCATGCTACTGAATTGATGAACCCCCTTCCCATATGTTTTTCAGAAACCAGAATTACTACATGGAAATGCAACAGAAAATGCTTTTAAGGTAATATTCAACTTTGTTATTAAAACATGGCTCATTAAATGTCATTCCTAATTACCTAAAGGTTTAATATCTGAATCATCCTTAACAAACTTTGTAGCAGCAGGGTTCTAAATTTTTTTTTTCCTTTTCTTTTATTGCCTATAAATATTTTTAAATATAATATATAGGAAAGCTACTTTCCATGAGAAAAATCACCAATTTATAGAATTACATTTGACTGTTAAAAAATAACTTACATGAATTATATTAAAAATTAATCATATTAAACTAAATAAAATTAATTATATTAAAATTATAGTAATATATTAAATGTATTTAATATATATGCAAACTCTAAAGACTTCCAAGCTTAATGTGATATTTTCTATACCTTCTTTTCTTCTTATGTAGAATTATACATTGGGGGGGCATTTTTTTCATCTATAAAATGAGAGAATTTGTTGCTCATTAGAAATGACTCCTGCTTAATAATCTTTTGTTTTTCACTTGTAAGACAGTTGAAAGCTAATTCCCATTTCAAGATTCAGTTCCTCCTACAAAAATCTAACAAACTACTGTGCCTTGAGATACAATTAGGTAACCAAAGCATGAGGATGTTATCTACACAAGACATCCAATGCCCAAAGCTACAGATATTTTTTTATATTAGCCTTAATTCTTTCTAGTATTAATCAAGATACTTAACAATGTGTTCAGCTCCAAGCTCAGCTCTCAGTGTTCTGAAAAGGGAGAGGAGGAAACTAATATTTTTACAGAATTTACCCTGTGCAAGGAACTCTACCTAGACAATCTAATTTACTCCCCCAAACAACCCTATAAGGCCACCAAAATTTCTCTTAGAAATATTCTTTGATGTAGACCATAGTAAAAGACACTGAAGAGGGGTAGTCTGTTGCTTTAAGTATAAAAGAGTAAAATAACTTAGAAAAAGGTCAGGAAAGGGAGCTCAAGGCTTGAGAAGGCTCAGGAAAGACTGCTACGTCTTCTAGATCATTAAAATTGTCCTGTTTTCTTCTAGTTTATACTATAGATTTGTGTGTTTTATAAGATAAAAATAATATTCCTCTAATGCAAAAATAAATGCTAAAACAAAACAAAACTCCATCTCCTCCTCCCTAAAAAATACCTCTCACATATATTTTGAGCACAGGGGACCTAAAAATGTCATTGACAACTGAGGAATAAGTTATGTTCCTTGTGGCTAAGCAAGTGTTCAAAGACTTTTTAATTCTCTTTCTAATGAACAAAATACAATCTCATGGAAAATCTCACGTGGCTTTTTGGTCTTGCATATAACAAGAAAACGAACCTAAGTATTAGTCAAGCAGTCTTTGCCTGAATTACTTTTGTCCTTAACTGTTTATTCAGCCTGTAAAGTAAATGGTCTGGAGTAAGGAAGGAAACCCCACTGGTATTATGCCCTGGCTTCTGAAGGTTCTAATGCCCTTGGGTACAAGCGTTGCCCCTCATTTCTGGGAGACAGTAACTCAGGGTCAACGAAGCTCTACAATGAGCTGGCCACATTATTATAATTTGAAAACTCATTTCTTCTTACATCTAATTCCTGATATTTTGTTATGTCTATTTTTAAAATTTCTCACTTTTCCAAAAAATGTACAAAAGTAACCCCTGTCAAATTATATAAATTCTTGTCTCACCCAGAGCTTTTTTTCTTTTAACCTTTCCATCTTCCCCACTCCACACCCAATGTGGTGTTCTAAATAATCCTGCCAATCACCAACCTAGTCTCTACAACTATCCTTCACAATATTGGCACAATTATTTTTCAATCCCATCAACGTACATACATATTTCTCTACAGGAAGATGTTTGGCTTTCTCAGTCTTGTAGTCAAACCAGCCAACATGGAGCTCCTCCTTTATTCCAGCCTTATCTGTTAATAAAGTCCCTCGACCTCCAGCCTCCATTGGAGGCTTACTCGCCACCCATTGTTTGTGGAATAAACCCTGTGTTCTCTCACTTCTAAGTACTTCATCCAGAAGGCCCTGTTGGCATTCCTACCTGTCCTTCAAAGCCAATTTGAATTCCACCTCTGCCAGGAAGCTTCATCCCAACTGTCCTGAGCGGGGCATAGACCTCTCTTTCCCATAATAATATGGCACTTTGTTTATCTTCTAATTTGGTATTTACTACAGTCTTCCTTGAAACTGAGTTGTTTATGAGTGTCTTCTCCCATGCTGAAGTACAAGAGCTCAGGAACCATGCATAATTTATCTGAACAAACCCCCAAATGCTCAGCATAGTCCTTTGTATACGATATCCATGAACAAGTGTTTGTTAAAGTGAACTGAACTGAATTTGCAGTATTTTTAAATTTGAAGCAATCTTACATTCAACTACAAGAATAAGGAAACTAATTAGAAAAAACTTTGATTTGGTTTGCACTAATATTGGATAATGCATTCTCCAAATCACTTGTCAAAAGATAGAGGTCAAAGTGAATTTGGGGACCTAACTCTTCCTCATCTCCACCGAGTTTCTATTCACACTCTAATGAAAGTAAGTAGAATTTTATTTTCCTCAGGCTGCTCATTCTTTAATAATATCTCAATATTTTTGCAACTTATGGACCAGTGTTGATGACATCACCTAGGAGCTCATTAGAAATGCAGAATGTCAGGTCAAATCAAGACCACCTGGATCAGAATCTGTATTTTTTAAAAAAAATCCCCAATGATTTTTGTGCACATTAAGTTTGAGAAGGATTGTTATCATATATTCTAAAAGAAACTCTCCTCTCATCCTCCCCGTCCATTGCCCCCTCATATACAAGTCTTGTTTGCCTTTTGAGGCAATTTCTAGCTTCTAGAACCTTAATAGAGATAGTAAACAATTTTTGTTTCAGTTTTTACTAGATGATCTTCACTTGGGTATGGACTGGAGGATGCTTTTATGTTATTAAAACTTGTCCTTTATCTTCAGTGTTACTTCAATTCCAAGGCTCAGTATAAGGTTAAGAAAAACATCCTGTCTGTGAAGCAAGAATAGTCTAGATGTTTAAAGTTATGTAATACATTTGGGCTTTTCATCCTTCAAGAATTATTTATATTTTTCTAGGCTTCTTGCCTGTGATTTTCATTGCTTCAGTCAGGTAAATGGTGATGTTTTTCTTGCACCTCAATTGTAATAACTAACAGGCTAAACTTCTCAAACTTTATATTATAGGAAATAAAGCATTCACTAAATACCAACTGTGTATCAGAAATTCAGCTTAAAATTACAGTAAGTTCCCTACCTACGAACCTTCAAGTCATGAACTTTCAAAGATGCAAACGTGTGCTTTATCAAAGTCACACGTGAGTGAAATTGCAGCTTGCCCTCGGTCTCCTATTGCTGATGAATCTTCAGCTCTACCATCTCCCACCTCCTCTCCCTCCTCCAGTCAGTAACTCTTCTTGCCTGTTCACTTGATGCCAGCCCCTGTATGCCAGCTGTTGTACTGTACTAGTGTACTTTTCAAGGTACTGTACTGTCAGATTAAAATGTTTTCTTTATTTCTTGTGTTTGTTTGTTTGTTTGAATGTATTATTTGTGTGAAAAGTATTATAAACCTATTATAGTATAGTACTATATAGCCGATTGTGTTAGTTGGGTACCTAGACTAACTTTGTTGGACTTATGAATGCACTGTTGGAATGGAACTCATTTGTATGTAGGGGAACTATTGTATACTCATACTCAAGTAGATTTCTTTATTTCCGTTTTACGGGTGAAGAAAATTATATGGTTTTTTGGGGATTGGATGATTTCCTAAAGGTCACTTTTGATATCATGTATTTGACTTCAAAATTTATGATCTACCTAGTATATTCATACATCCAATGAATATCAGTTTATTGAACACTTCATATTTTCCTGTTCTAGGATTACAGATTAACAGTAAGTAAAACACACGGAGGCTTTGCCCTCAAAAGCCTGCATTATACTAGGAGAGTTGAAAAATATTAAAAGCATTTAGTGAATTAGTTAATGGTGTCTATGAAAAACACTTTGAAGGAGCGTTTCAGGAAATAATGAAAGTGTGCTACGTGGGAACCTAAATTAGTTTGAGGAGCAGAGAAGACTTTCCTGAACTGTCTTCTGAGTTGAAATCTGAAAAATGAGTAGTAATTAACCAGGCAATATGGCCAAGTATGTAGAGGAAGAGTGCTGTCTTAGAAAGATGAACTTGTGTATGACCCTGGGACAGAAAGAGGCATTGGTCTACCACCACACTAGAAAGACAGTTTTAAATTCTGGGATTTGATTTAAAGTTTGTGGAATAAAATTCCAGCTTTGCTACTTGTAGGCTTTGAGATTTCTCTGATTTCTAGATTTATTGAAAAGGGGATAAAATAATGGGGATATAATAATAATGACAAAGCAATAACAGCAATCACAACCACAAATCAACAATAATAATATCTACTACAAAGTGCCTGGCACATAATAGACACTCTAGAGATAATCATTGAATAAATGAATTATTATCATGAGGATCAAATAAGATAGTAAATGAGGCAAAACCATAATCATTCATTTATCCCTTCATTTATTTGTTCTTAATTCGACAAGCATTTATTGAGTTCTTTTTGTGGGCCCAGTAATAAAACGTTGAACAAAAAAATGTTTATTATATAGATGATAGCTATTTTTGCTATTATATGTTATGATATTAATAAGGCCTCCGTAAATATTAACGAATCATAATTTCCAACAGTCACATGCTTTTTTAAAATGAGGTTACCATTTGGATAAAAATTTTAGTAATCACATATTTTGAAATATATGGTCTTAGTATTTCCTTCCGATTTAAGTTTTGGTAGTTATTAATCTTGGTTTCATGTAACCTAGACTTTCCCAACTGGATGAAAAGCTGCCTATACTGATGAACAATACAGCTTTGTTCTGGGAGACTGCCACTCAGATTGTTTCCTGCTGAGAAGAGCAGCCAATCGGCCTCTTATCTCAGGACACCATATTCTCTACTACATGGCTTCACCACTAAGGTAATAAATAGCCAGTCGGACCAGCAACGGATAATTGACTCAACATCGTCCATTGATTTGTGAAGTGGACTAGGGTGAAAGCTAGACAGGGCACTCTAGATTGGATGGCAACTACTAAAACCAAATAAAGCCTCTCTTTTGGAATATGAATGCAGGAGTTACAGAGAATGAGTAGTTGGTCAGTGTGAGTGGAAACAATGGAAATGGAGAGAGAAGCTGAGTCATAATAGGTATAAATTAGAATGAGAGAAGAAGAACATCAGTGTTTGAGGAACAAATTACTATAGTTCTAATGAAGCCCTAGAGATGATGTCGATAATTCTAGCCATCTAGTTCTCAAATTATATTCCAATCTTAAAGAAGCTTGGTTATTTTGTAGTTCTATTTTTCCCCATAAGAGCTATGTGGTAATACTGGATTTTTGAGTTCTCCACGTAACTTTAAACAAATGTCAATTCATTAAGCTAAAACCTAAGTAGTAAACTATGCCAGATTCAAGTTTTTAAATCAGGACCCCATGTCGATACTCCTACTTTTTCAGAAAATGCCAGAAGGTGCTTCAGAGCAATTTGTTTCAGTAGCGAGTTCTAATTTTTTCTCAACTATCATCAGAAAAATTTATGACTGTTATAAATTATCAAGAGAGAAGTTATTGTTCTAATTCATGAACATGCGATACTGACTGACATTCTATTCTATGCCTTGTATACGTGGAACATGTACACCAGATTGTTTTCAATCAGCAGAATTTCTACCTAACAGCTAAACTTGCTGACTTAAACTCTATTTTTCCTTGGATAATGGTTAATCACCATTGTAAATCACCAGCAATCACAACAGGTCTTCAGCAAAATATTAAACTTGTTTCTATGCATTTCAAATGAAAGATGTCCCATTTCCTTCTAAACACTAAAAAACAAACACAAAAAGAAAGAAAAAAGAAACACCACTGGACATGATTTTACAGGTTTTTAAAATAATAATGTTCAAAGGTGTCTTCCCATTAAGGTAAAATATGAAGTGAGAAAGGAAGTAAGCTCTTTATATTATAGTTCCCATATGAAATATATTCCTTTTGATAAAATAACACCTGAAAATATAATTTTCTATAATTGTATCATTTTTATTTAGGTAAATCAAAATCAATTAATTTACTTAGGTTAATATTTACTATAACATTCAGTGCTTGAAGTATAAAAATAAACACAGGTGAATTTATCTGATATTTATTCACTTAGCAACAAAATGAGAATATGTCCAAGAACCTTTACCAGAAGATCAATAATAAAGGTCTTTATTAACCCATTTTTGTCACATTTGCAATAGTGAAACAGAGCAATAATGGGGAAAAAAACATTGCTTATAACATTAATGAATTAATGCCCTGCTTTATTTATCTATTAATGATTCCATTTGAGCCATGAAAAATTCATGCAAAAATATGAATATAGACCATAGATAATTATTCTACAATTCCACATCCATTCTCCCATATCCTGTTCTCACTCCTTGTAACATAATCCACAACCCACACATAGATCTGGAGTAGTGTAAGCTGAAAGTTTCACATTCAGCCTTAAAAAGTTCTAAAGAGCTTGAGGCATTAAAAGCTATGGCAACCCCATGTTGGCTGGGATAACCAACAAGAACTTTTAGGAGGAGGTGACACTTGAAATCTATCTTTAGCCAAATGTTGAAAATGCTGGGTGGCCAAGGAGGATGAACTTTGAAGGAGGAGTGTGGTAAAATCACAGAGGAAGAAAAATTCATGTTTCAAAGTCGAAATAAATTGGGCAGGTAGTTAAAAAGACCATACAGTTTCAATTTAGAAAGATCCTGATTATACCAAGACTCATTTATAGTAAAGCTACTCTATTTAATCTCCTAGATTCTATTAATAATTTGCACAATTATTTCTTATTTCAGTAAGTGGGGAGCTGTCAGTTATAATATTTCACACCATTAATTATAAGATATCTCTTAATTTCAGAGATTTGAAATAGGGAAAAATATATAAACAAGAAATGATGAACTATCTAAATGAAAAAATCATAGTCTTTACATGTAGCCATAAAAATATTCAACTTTCTTTTCTTTTTTGTTATCTTTAAACAAGCAGTTTATTTGAGAGTTACCAAGATGCCAACTTGCATAAAGTATAATGGCTATCCAGGTAGTTATTCAAATAATTTCTGCCAACAACTTAGTTGGAGTTAGATATAACATAACTTTATCAAACAGCAGGCAAGAACAAAATGCTAACATTACTGTGTGCTTGGAAAATGATGAAAGCATAAAAGCTAACAGTTCAATTCACTTGTGTGATGCTTATATCATAGTATAAGAGGTCTTTTTGTACCTCTCTTGAATTTCAACAGTTCCATTCACTGAGCAGTACCACTTCAATGCGTGGCCAGAAAACTGACAGAAAGCCAGTTACATTTTTCTTTTCTCAATTACTCTATTTCCCTCCATCCACTCAGAAAGTAACAACCTTGAGAGACTAAAATTTTACACTGTAAATGCAAATTTCCAATTAAAAGTTTCTCTCCCTATGACTCTGGCATGTTTTTTCTCTATTTTCCACATAAATTAGTGAACCTGTGGGCTCAACTTTTACATAATAACTCCAAGGGTCTTAGCATATGTCATTTTGTCTGACAGTTTGGGGTAAAAAGCAGTTTGATTATTTTTCTATCAAAATAAAAAGGCAAAACCGTCATTATATTTCTGGAAATAACAGGGATTGCACAGGTTGTAACACAGCCTCAGAGAGTTAAATAGCCTTTAGGTAGTTATTATTTTGTTTTGCTTTACATCATCCGCAAGTTCACTTTAAAGTGATATAGTAGATTAGGTTTTTTCTTTTCTCCTGTGGAAAATGACAAACATGCTTTTTCCAAATAGATACAAATGAAAAAATGTGTAGCTAATGGAAAATTAACAGCTGATAAATTATAAATAGATGCATTCATTAATTAGTTTCTGTCCAGGATATGCATACAGCCATGTGGATAAATATGCATACTGAAACTAAGAAGTTATGGGAGGCAATGCCATCTAGCACAAGAAACCCTGTTCTAGGAATTAGGAAATGCAGGTGAACTTCCAATTCGTTGATGATATGGTTATTTGACACGGAATCAGTTATAAAGGGATATTGAATACCTATCAGATGTTTGATCTACATAACATCAACTGAACAATGTGTTCTCTTTTTCATTGAAATAGTTAAAGATTGAAAAAACCCTGTGTCACCAATACATGTCTCTAATTTGAGGTCAAACTTATAAAATATCCCATCATCAAAATATTTATTTATGCAATTTAAAATTTTGTCTTCTCTTTCTTTACAGATTATGAAATTTTATATGTGTCCCAAGATTTTAAATCAAATATGTGTATTTGATTTAGCCAACTTGTAAGGAAAATGCCAAATGCCACAATCTATATACCATTCCAGTTGAAGATATTTTTGTTAATTTTTAAAATAACAAGTGAAAGAGATTCTTTATGTCTATTTCCAGTCCATACATAACCCCTAAAATTCTTTTTGGCCAGTGGTGTCACCCTTCTAGTCTATCAACTCTTTGAATAAATGGTTAAATGCACTAACTTGACTTCCATGGATTTTCATTGCCCTAGTGTGTCATCATATAAAAATGTTAATGAAGCATGAAGTTGCCAAATAACAAGTTCAAGGATATACTAATTTGGATGTGTTTGGATGCATGCAATAAGAAACTCAACTCCAAGTATCTCATATGGTGAAGAAAATCTATTACAGCACATTGCAGTTCTGTCAAAGGATGGTAGCTCTCAGGTGGGTGAATTTAGTGGCTCAAAAACTACATCAGGGATCCAAGTTTTTGCTGTTCTTATACTCTGCCATATTTCATGGATTAGTTTTATTTTCAAGGCAGTCCTCCTTGTGATTTCCACTGCAGTTCCATAGGAAGACCTGACAAATTCCATGAGAAGAAGAAGGATATTTTTATCCAGTGTTCAAATTATGAGAGGTAAGGGGAGGCAAGACATCTTTCCCAGAAGCCTCCACATTCTTCTCTGTGTCTTTATTGACCAGACATGCTCCTGTGCTCATGCTTAAACGGATTACTGACAAGCAGAAGAATCACAGCTTCCCGGTGAGCACATGACCATGTGGAAGATGTTGGATGGCTGAACAAAATGGATACTCTGTAAGTAAGAAAGACGGGGCTGAATATTTGCTGAGTGGGCACAACATTTAATAAGAGGCAGAGAAAGAAAACAGCAGATAAGTTTCAAGCAGTACAACTTGACAAGTTGACTTTTCAAGGGTATATGTATTCATCCCATATACCTTGCGAACCAGAGTCAGGCGGCTCCTTACTGACTTGGCCACGATTCCAAAGTTCTATCAGCCCCACTATGCCTCGTTCTATACTGCCTTATTTTATTCTATATTGCTTTAACTTATTATTTTAATTCCTTTAATATGTGTCTTACCTCACCAGGTAGATTGTGAGCCCCCTGGGCTCGGGGCATTATCTCCCTTGACCCTTCTTGTCTCTTTCCTGGCTCTCACTCTTACCCACCCCCCTTTGTTTAAACTTCTTATTGGTCACTTGCTTATTTTGATACCTTCAGATTCTGATGGATATTAAAGTGCTGTATGCCCTTGTCAAAGGATGGGAGTAAATTCTTTCATACATGCCTTCTCCGAGTTTAGCCAATGCCAAGTTCATTATAGGTTCTCAAAGAACTGCTTGTTAAAGAGTACATATATGAAAGAGACCAGTTAGTGGTGCCCATAGGACACAGAAATAAAAGACGTTGCTTATTTACTTCTCCAGTAAGCCCAGATTTTAATGTTTTATGGTCTAAAAATTATCATGAAAATGTATCTTTATCTAAAGTAAAATGGACTCTTCACTAAAAATATACCATTCTGGTGCTTTATTTATCCTAGTTTACAATGGTCTTCATAGAATACCTGTTCCTGTCACCATTCAGTCTGTCTGTCAAAAAAGTTACATTAAATATTGAAATAGAATAAACAAGTCATCTGCATGATACAGCTGACAAGGGCTAAACTCCCTGATCCCTTAATCTGAGAAGCCAAAATATCTGTTCTTGATTTTTAGAAGGTAAGGAGCTTCGCTTATCCTGAATGTATTAATCAGCAAACAAATAATAAAGAATATTGATGCCAGGTTAAATGTGAAGTATGAAAAACTGAGCTTTTCCTATAAGGGAAAGAATATACTTGGCTAGAGAAACAAGCATTTCTCATAAAGTTACCTAGCAGCAGTGTCCAATCCAGTAATATATGTGATTCAGGTTTGCTGTCAAATCGTGTAACTTGAAGCTATTGGTTACAGCATCCTTGTTGGCAGATATTGTCATATTGGTGTTTGAACACCAAGGGCAATGACACTTCTTAGAGACAGCTCTATTCCTCTGCTCCATCTCTCAGAACCTGCTCATTCTCGGGGCTTTCACATCAGTATGTGTCTTGGTGATCCTTTCGAATAATATCAGGATGTAGAGATTGAGGGCAAGATAGCTTGAGTTAACATATTCATGTAAATGGAACTGATAAATGAACAGTACTGGCTGGCAGACTATACCTTCAGCTTGGGTGCCTCAGTCTTCCTAGTGGGACTCTTGAATTTAAAAATGAGCAACGTTATTTATGCATTATGTTTCTCTAACTTGATTCTCTCCTTGTCTTACTCCCCAATTCTGACACAGTGACAGAATAGGAAAAAAAAAAAAAAAAAAACACTCAGAAAATTTAGCTTCTGTGTCTTGGACCTACAGGAAATCCAAGGTTAGAAATTCTTAAGAATCGATTTAAGATCTATAATAAGTTTCCCTTGAACAAGAGGTAATGGTTTCTGAATAAATGTTTTTATAAAATATCTTTTTCTTTGTATAGTTTACCAATATAATATCTTTGTTCTCAATATAATATCTTTGTTCTCAAAAGGGAACAATAGATTGACTATAGGTAAACTATAGAACTGACATTCTCCAAAGGCTAAAATTCCAGAAAATATTTTATACCAGTTTATGGATGGGAAATCAAAAATATTGTTCAGATTTAAGCTTGAATAAACTTACTACAAGGCACAGATATTGATTCATCCAGGTTAATATTTAAGACAATTTTACCATGGTTTATTAAGTCATGGGTCAACCCAATCCAAAACAATATTAGGAAAAGAATGTTCTTATGTTAATGACTACCCAAATAATTTGAAATCTTATAAGATTTTTAAGAATTATCTTAAAATAGACATATTTGAATGATTAATTTTTCATTGAAAAATTTATACAAGTATAGGGGTATTCTTTTAAGAACTTTAGTTCTGTAAAATAAATTATGGTAATAATTTAATTAATTTTGTATAAAAGGGAAAGTAATCCATATCTCACTGAGTTCTATAAGGATGAATTGAATAGTGTATGGGAAGCACTTAAATGTTGCCTAATACACAGTTCAAAAAATTGTTCAGAAATATGTTTCTGCTTATTCCTCTGTGGTAGGCAAAATAATGGCCCCTATAGAATTCCACAACCTAATTCCTGGAACCTATGAAAGTCACTTTGCAGATGTGATTAAGTTAGGTTCTTGTGATAAAGAGATTATCCTGGATTATCTGGGTGAGCCCAATGTCACAGGGGTCCTTTTAAGAGGGAGGCAGGAGGGTCAGAGTCAGAAAGAAGTCAATGTGATGACAAAGCAAAGGAAAACAGAACCAGAGAGAAAAGACGCTCTGCCACTGGTTTTGAAGACAGAGTGAAGGGGCCATGAGCCACAAGATGCAGGCAGCCTGTAGAAACTGAAAAAGGCAAGAAAACAACTTCTCTTTGGAACCTCCTTGCTGGCACCTTGATTTTAGCCCTGTAAGACCCAATTTTGGATTTATGACCTCCAGAACTATAAGAAATAAATCTGTGCTGCTTTCAGCCACTAAATTGTGACAATTTGTTACAACAACATTAGGAAACTAATATACTCCTTTCTGTCAATATTCTAAAATTTCTATGACAGCTTTTCAATTCTTCAGTATTAAGTATCTCTCTGCCTGTGAGTCCATTTTCACAAGCTTTGTCAGAAAATAGATAAAGCTTTCTTCCATGGCTTTTTCAATGCAAAAAAGAGAAAGTGGGAGAGGGAAGGAAGAAAGGGAGGAAAAAAGAAGGAAAGAAGAAAAGAAGGAACAAGAAAGTATAGGAGGGAAGGACAGAGTGAGAGCTACAATAAAAAGGTAACATGAGCTGATGAGATGCTTCAGGGAAGAAAAGGCAAACTTTATTGCTACTAGTAAGAAAGATGAATTTCTGTACAAAGAGCTACTTCATTGTCAAGCATAATCAAGTCTTAACTTGTATAAGTGATATCCAGCATTGCTTTAAGAAAAGCATGAGAAAAATAAAACACCTGTGATCTTGTTCGTCTGAGAAGAAGGCTGGTGATAAGAATGACTCAGTCATTTCCAAAAAGTTACAGGCATTCTTCTAGAAAGGAGGTGGAGCCCCTACCGTTGTTTTCCAGAGGAACTCTACTTGTGTCAAATGTCAAGGATTCTTATATTTTTGTTCTGGGAGGAATAATCCCTCTCAGTCTCAAGATGGGAACTGAGGGGTACTTAGGAAAAACTACCATAAATAAAGTACAGTAAGTCCCCAACATACGAACCTTCAAGTCGTGAACTTTTAAAGATGCAAACATGCATTCGCATGTCCAACCACGTAAGTTAGTTCACATGTCTGGCGTACATTGTCACGTGCGTGCGTCCTCGTCAAGCGGTTCTGCTTTTGTGTACTTTACTGTACAGTACTGTATAGAGTGCAGTAATACAGTATCTTTATTTCAAGCCGAGGATGTCTGGAAGCAAACATAAATGCAGTGGTGATGTAGCTGGGACAGTACTACCCAGACATCACTGGATAGTTTTTAGGAGGGTAGATAGAATTGAATCCAGCAAGGACCCGGAACCTGTGCCATCAACGTCAGGCGTGAGTGAAACTGCAGCTTGCCCTCCATCTCCTATTGCTGACGATCCTTCAGCTCTACCATCTCCCACCTCCTCTCCCTCCTCCAGTCAGTAACTCTTCTTGCCTGTTCACTCGATGCCAGCCTCTGTATGCCAGCTGTTGTACTGTACTACTGTACTTTTCAAGGTACTGTACTGTAAGATTAAAAATGTTTCCTTTATTTTTTCTATTGTTTTTTATGTATTACTTGTGTGAAAAGTATCATAAACCTATTACACTACAGTACTATATAGCCGATTCTGTTAGTTGGGTATCTAGGCTAACTTTGTTGGACCTACGAACAAATTAGACTTAGGAATGCACTCTCGGAATGGAACTCGTCATATGTAGGGGACTTACTGTACTTCAAATGATCAAAGAGCAACCGATGGCTCACTGTTTCCTTGCTTCACCAGCCTGGGGCCAGGACAACTAGCTCTGCATTTTCTCCACCATGAGGCAAACTTCAGAGACTTCTCTGGCATGCAGAAATCAGACTACTTAGAATCTAAGTGAGTTGTAGCCTACACACTTCCCTTCCTCAAGAAAAAATCATGTGTCTGTCATCTCCTTGCTGACTGATTTCATTTAGCCCTTGATTTTGCTTTTCATTGATTCCACTTAAGAGACACATCTTTGTCATGGAACTGCTTAGTCTTCTGCCTGATCCCCAGGGATAACTTTGCACTGTCTCTTTAAATATTTTTCACACTTTGGAAAATTTTCAGTGTGTTTGGTACATAAATTTAAAGAAAATGAAAGAAAATCTCATTCCAGTGGTTTTGTGTGTAAATCTATCACTGCTTTCCTGTATTGGTTAGATATTGCTGTGTAACAAACCAACTCAATTTCAGTGAGTTAAAACAAAAAGCATTTAGTATTGTTCAGGAGGCTAAAGTTCAGCTGGATGGTTCTTCTGGTCTCAGCCAGGCTCAGGCACACATCTGTGGTCAGCTGTCAGAGGGTACTAGATGGTCCTGATGACCTTGGCTGGACTCTTTCACATGTTGCAGAATCAGCTGGCCACAGACAGGTTTAGGACAACTGGGCTCTCTTCCGCACGATCTTTCAGTCCATCAAGCTAGCCTGAGTTTGTTCACATGGCAACAGCAAAGTTCTGAGAGAGAGAGTGGACACACATAGGGCCACTGAAATCTAGCTTGGCCTGGGCACATCTATATTTTCACTGCATTCTATTGGCCAAAACAAGTCATTAGATCAGCCTGAGCCAGGGGAGATACATGCCACCTCTTGAAAGGAGGGGCTGCAAAAGGCCTCTGAGGGGTAAAACACTGGGGATACTTTTAAAATTAAATTAACACCTCTTCCTATGTGGAAAAACTAGCCCTTGCCCTGTTGCTGCTTTAACAAAGAAAATTTTCCTAAACTTGGACTCTGGCTTTAAACACTGAATTTGGTTCAATGGCTTTCACAATCCAGATGTAAATCTTTGAAAACATGGTCTGTCACTTAACTCTTGCTGTTTAGATCTTCTCCCAGTGAATCAACTGCCTCCATATATATAAAATAATAAATAATAAAAACACACTATGTGATTTTAATACTTCAAGTTCATCAGAACATACCTTTGCTTCTGCAGTGTCTTTTATTTAAAATAGATTTAAAAATGAAAACTAAGATACAAAACCTTTGGTTCTTCTTCAAATTAGCAAAGAAGTACACACTTTGCTTCTTTTCAACAACAAGCTTTCTACTAATACTACTTATTACTATTATTGTTATTAGTTCTTTTGTCTGTGGTCACTTCTGGATGGAAAAGTTTCATTATCTCATGTATACAAGTAACTAAGCTGCTTCAAGTAATAAAGAAAGGAAGTTTTGCAAGAAGAACCATGAATGATTTTTTTTTGTTTCCCTTTTCGTGCCTAGAGAGGTTATTTAGCACCTAGATTATACACTTTGTGGAACACAGCAATTTCTTCCTGTTTCACAATGAATTTGCCATTGGTTTTTGTTTTGGGTTTTTTGTTTGTTTGTTTGTTTTTGTTTTTGTTCTGAATTAGTGTAAATTTTCTTTACAGAGATCTCAGGCATTCATTTTCATTTGAAATTTCAGGATGTTTTCTCCTAATAAGGGCACCAGCCTGAGTCTGCGGGTCACCAGTTTTATCCCCAGCCTCCAGAGGCTTTCTGTAACTCTCAGTGTCATTTTTTACGTGAACAATTTTTAAAGGAAAAAACAATTTTACATAACTTTTTCACATTCATTTCTCTGGAAATTTCTCATTTGTCTCTCAGGAGACAAATCTGCTCCTTTCAGTGTGGCCTCATATAGGCTGCAGTGCAAGGAATTGTTGTGTAAAAATGAGATAAAAATCCGCACCTAAGGGACAAACAAATAGCTCATAAATTCTTTGTCTTCTCCCCTTTCCATATTTTCTTTAAGTACTTTTAGTTACTAAAGTCTTATTTTCAAATATTTATGCAAAAAACTGCTTGAAAGGACTTCCTTTAATTACAATACACTCTTGTTAATAGCTTGGAAAGGGCCACTGGCCCCTCTGGGCTTTTCTTTGGAGTTGATTAATTATGGATACATTAGAAGGAAAGATTCAGTTAACCAATGGGAATATTTTTGATTAAGACTCCTAATCTTACAAAACCTAACTTCTGAATTCCCCTTAAGTGGTAAAGGGACACGTACTCCTTTATGAAGCAGAAATCCTGTACCCTGGTGACTAGACAATAAAAAGCAGCTGCAATGCATGTTAGAGTTCCTTGCCCCCTCCCAACTCATTCCCCCAAATTTTAATTTCTCAAGAGATAAAGTCCTGAAGTTATTCTAGCCAAAGGCACACACATCTATCTTGAATCCTTGCTTTCTTTTCTATCTTAGAGAAGCAAGTCGGAACAATATCATATCTCTTTGTTGAGCTACCACGTAGAAACACTCAAAGAGCATTGTCACCACTGGGTCTGACTTACTGCTCTAGTATTAAGAAGTCTGTTTCTCATTATAATTATAGCTAACCTTTTTTGAACTCTTACTGTGTGCCAGGGAGGAAAGCTGAATTGTATCTTTGAGTGTGTGAGTACTCAAAGGCTTTGCTTTAGGGCCAGGTGTTGAGAAATCAGTTGCAGGTAGAACCACTACCTGATTCTGGTTTACCTGGTGGTTCCAGGCAACCACTCCCTCATAGCTGCCTTATTCCTGCCAAACAGGTCTTTTGATTTCTTTTTGAAAAAGCTATTTATTGTTGTGGTTATTTTTGTCACATTGCTAGGAGACGTAAAAGCTTTGCTGCCTGCATTTCTGCAAGTGGTGCTGGGAGGTGTAGAATATCAGCTCTTCAGGATACAGACTTTCTGTTAATTCCTTCTATATTCCTTAGTCCAGACCTTTCCAGGGTGCTGTCAGGGAGGCTGGCTGCCTCCTTCATTGAATCTCCTTTACAGGCATTCTAGGCTGTAACCATTTACAAAGTGCTTTACCGATGTTATCTCATCCACTTTCTTTCAAGTGGAGTTTTGTTTAACTTTCTTCTTCCTCTCCTGATGCCTCCATCAACCTCCCAGCCAACTCACATTCTCTTTGCAATTGTGCATGTTACCGGAAGAGAGACCCCTTCCAGGGCCTGAGAGTGGGCTCTTGTCTAACACTCAGAAATGAATTGTCCGAGGAGACACTTGCTGACAAAGCAAAAGACTATTGGAAAGGGGTACTACTCGAGCGTCTAGTAGCAGGGTAAGGGAACTTGGGAGAACTGCTCTGCCACATGGCTCGCAGTCTCAGGGTTTTTGGTGGTGAGGTTAGCCTTCTGGCTTGTCTCTGGCCAATTATCTTGCCCGTGTCCATATTTGGTCGGATTCAAGGCCCTTCCTGCAGTGTGCGTCTCTCAGTCAAGATGCGTTCCAGAGTGAGGGTTTCTGGGAGGTTGGCAGGAAGTATTGTAAGCTGGTGTCTCCTCCCTCCTTTTGGCCTCTCCCAAATTCTTCCAGTTGGTGGCAGATTGTCAGTTCCTCTTCCTTACTGGAGCTCCTGTTGTGAGATAACTCATGCGAGCAGTTATTATCGTGCCTGGCCAAGGCAGGCGGTTTTGGTCAATGGTTCCCTAACACATTTATACCTTTTTATTCTATTTTCTGAAAATTTAAAAGGACCCCAAGAGAGGGGGAATAGGGTTGCCCAATTTGGCAAATAAAGTACAGCACACTCAGTTACATTTTAACTTAAGGTAAAAAACCTTTTTTTAAGTATAAGTATATCCCATGCAGTATTGGGGATATACTTATATTGGGAAAAGAATTTATCTGAAATTAAAATATAACTGGATATCTTATAGCATATCTGACAGCCTTAAGAGGGGTGTCTCACTACCTGCACATACAGGCTGCTGTCTTTAAGTAGAACCTTGTCTTAGATTTATGATACTTCCTTTCACATCTCTAGTGATCCCAAATGCCAAGAATCTATGAGCGTGGACTCAAGGTAATTTTCAACTTCCTCACAGTCTTTTCATTTCTGTGGTTGCTCTTCAGTTATATTTCTTATCATTTTGTTCGAATAAAATATAATATGTTGTTACTCTAAGTGACCCTTCCTCAGCCTTTTTCTGAGACAGTAATAACGACAGACTAAAATCCATGCACTTATAGAACCATATTTATTAATGTTTACACAGAATCCCTTTTGAAGTTCAGGCTCAGTAGAAACAATTCTTTCATAGTTCAGGCAATTTTACCAGAAGGATAAAACAGGGGCATTGTTTCTTTTTCACTTAATTAACCTGGATTACTGTCATTTAGCACATGTATGCTCCTTCACTATAGCAAGTAGAAACAGAGCATAGTTAGACAGTTACACATGCAGATGGCATGGCTTTATTGTCATGAAATAGAATGGACCTAATTGACAACTAGCCATGCTATTCAATTACTGCCAGAAAAAAATAAAATAAAAGTCAATCAAGTATTCCAGAAACAATTTCATCATTTGGGGTAGATCATAATTTGTCCAACTTATATGCCTAACTGCTTTAAACAACTTATGAATGCTTTCATTTATCTTCGAATTAATTGTGGAAAATTTTAATTTGGAGGAACACCTTAAATTTACATTGCTTACTGTATGACAGACTCGTTGTTAATAAATTGCGTGTGTTGTTTTTTAATAATCTAAGTCATTGTAAAGTTACAATGACTACAATTTTTCTAGAGTCAAGTTATTGCCACAGGCACTGCAGTGCTGAAAGCTGAAAGGTCTTCATTGGTCATTGATTTGTTTGTTAAAAGTGTAGCCCATGCAACAAAATAGATAGCTAGTGGGAAGCAGCCGCATAGCACAGGGGGATGAGCTGCATAGCACAGGGGGATGAGCTCGGTGCTTTGTGACCACCTAGAGGGGTGGGATAGGGAGGGTGGGAGGGAGATGCAAGAGGGAGGGGATATGGGGATATATGTATATGTATAGCTGATTCACTTTTTTATAAAGCAGAAACTAACACACCGTTGTAAAGCAATTATACTCCAATAAAGATGCTAAAAGAAAAAAGTGAAGCCCAAATTAGTTCTGGATGACAATTTAGACCCTGTTTGCAAGTCCTTCTTGGGATCCCTTTGTATGAAAGCTGGGTGACTTTTGTTTAAGCCTCCTTCTGCCCCAGGTTCCTCACTGCTCAGGAGATTTCCATATGGGCTAGCTGCATTTCAGATTCTCACAGGATGAGAGACCTAGAACTTGTCACTACTTAACACTGCACCAAAGTTCAGGCAGGAGAAATATTGTGAATGGACAAATACCAAGCAGATGCGTCATCTATCTATTCCCGTTTGCTCCACACTCAATTTGCATGGAAACCAGGACTGTAAGAAACCTGGAATTTATCTAGGCCATTTTATATTTTCCACCTTAAATTGGCATCCTCACTTTGTCATACTTTTTTTTCTCATGTAAATAACTCTAAGAGAAATAGAGTTATGCAAATCATGGTTGTATTTACTACCAGAATATTGTTAGGGTGGTGAACACTCCATTACCCAATGTCTTCCTTTTACAAAGACCCAGAGATTTCTCTTGAATCCTAATACCAAGATTAACTATGTTTCTCCTCAGAAATCCATTTCTTTGTATCTTCTGAATACTGTGAATCTGATGACATGTTTACATCTTTTCAATGGTTGCGGGAAAGCTCAGAGCAAAATTTGCAGATGTTGAGCAAAGTTTAGCTCAGAGCTAAAAATCATTTTTAGCCTTAGGTACAACACCCAAGGCATACTTTCTTTATTTCATTTATCTCTTCCTAGGTTTCACTTAACTTTATTTTCTTTTTTTCTAATTTTCTCACCTATTTTCTTTGTAGTAATTTTATGTTTACAGCAAAATTAAGAGGAAGGTATAGAAATTTTACATACATCCGCTGCCCCACGCATGCATAGCCTCCTCCATTATCAACATCTGTCACCAGTGTGGTACATTTGTCACAACTGCTGAGCCCTCATTAGGGTTCACTCTAGGTGTTATACATTTTGTGGGTTTAGACAAGTGTATAATGACACGTAGCCATCATTATAGTACCACACAGAGTATTTTCACTGCCCTAAAAATCCTTTGTACTCTGTCTGTTCATCCCTCTGCAACTACGGATCTTTCTACTTCTCCATAGTTTTGTCTTTTCCAGGATGTCATATAGTTAGAACAGTATGTAGCTTTTTCAGATTGGCTTCTTCCACATATTAATATGAATTTAAGGTTTCTTCATGTTTTTCCATAGCTTGATAGCTCATTTCTTTTAAGCACCAAATGAATACTATCTCGTCTTGAGGTACCACAGTTTATTTATCCATTTACCTACTGAAGGACACTTTAGTTGCTTCCAAGTTTTGGCAATTATGAATAAAGCGGCTATAAACACTTGTGTGCAGGTCTTTGTGTTGACATAAGTTATCAGCTTCTTTGGGAAAATATCAAGGGCATGACTGCTGGATTGTATGGTAAGAGTATATTTAGTTTTGTATGAAATTGCTAAACTATCTTCCAAAGTGGTTGTAACACTTTTTAAAATTTTATTCCACCAGCAATAAATGAGAGTTCTTGTTGCTCCATATCCTCATTAATGTTTGTGTTATCATTCTGACCTGTTTTTAATACCTTTCATTTTTTAGGCACCAGGATTAAAGACATTATATGTAAGACATTTTAAAAATACCAGAAATTAAAATAAATTAAATCAATTAAGATAATTTAATTTTTTTAATTAAAAATATCAATAGCAGAAAAACCTTCAACAGTTTTATCATGTACCTCTCTCTACATATGCATGTTTGTGTGTATACACAAATATATGTAACCATGCAGGGCCCGATGGGACCTTCCTGGTACAGACCCCTCCCCCATATCATCTGCTTTAACACCTCTCTCAAGTATCCAGATAACAGTACCTGATGCACATTTCCTGAGTTGTTTCACAGATGCTAAAATCCCCACCAAGTGGTGGATGTTAACTACTTGATGACCATCAACACATAGCCCCCAGGCCCATTGGAGCCTAAGATGTCACCCTGTGACCCCACCCTATTACCTCACCATCAACCAATCAGAGAGTTGTGCAGGAGCTGATCACACACCCTGTGACTTCCCTCCCTCACTTGGCCTTTAAAAATTCTTTCCTGAAAACCATGTAGGAGTTCAGGTGTTCTGAGTGCTAGTTGTCCTGGGCTCCTTGCTTGGCGCCCTGAAATAAACATTGCACTTTCCTTCACCACAACCTGGTGTCAGTAGGTTGGTTTTATGGCATGTGGAGGTGAGCAGACCCAAGTTTGGTTCTGTAACATAAATATGTAAATTAGAGCATACATATTGTGTACTGATTACTCTTGTACATATTTTTATAAAATTCTTTTTTAATTTAAACACCAATTAAATTTCCCAAATATGGCTATATAACATTGTATTTTATGAATGTGTTTTAGTTTACTTAAACATCCTTTTATATTGTTGGACATTTGGGTAGTTTCCAGATTTTTGTCATTAAAAATAATGACAACTCTTTTTGCACTTTACCCTGAATATGCCTTTAGGTCAATAGTCTTAAACATGACTGCACATTAAAATTATTCTGCCTAATAATCTCTTTTCATCTTTTGAGACCAAACAAATTTCACTTTTTCTAGAGAGAATTTCTAGGGTGGCCTGACCCACCTTACCTAGAGAGAATTAAGAATATTTTCATATATGTTCCCATAGACTTTTTATATATCCTTGAGAGATGTTAAACATTTTTTTAGTATATTTATTTCAATAACTATGTATTGTGCTAAAAATCATTTTAACCAGAAATATGCATTAGAACTTTACCCTTGTGGACTTAAAAAATACTTTGAGTTCTGCTTCACCTAAGGATGTAGAAAACTTGAAGAGAACATCATTCTCAACCTGACAATGAGAAAAAGCTGGGTAATCAACTAAATTATAACTGTATTTTTGAGTTCATCAGAGAGTTGATGACCACCTTCACCACACAAGCAAAAAATTAGTTTCATTATAGAAACTAATAAGAAGAAATCAGCTAAAACTTTAATAAATTCATAAAGGCCAAGTGTGGGCTAGTGTTTCCCTTTGGAATAGCTGAAAGCCACAGGCACAAAGAGAGTTTGTGTCCACTTCCAAGCTATTTTCAAGGGCTTCCACCAAGTACGCAAGTTTGGAGCAAAGAGAGAGAGTCCCCTCAGTGGTACAAGCATGCAAGTGGTGATTAGTGGGCACTGGAGGACAGGCGTGGCTCACTGCTCACTTCTCCAGACCCTTCTCTCATAGGAAAGGGCATGAGAAACCCTTATGTCCTGGACTTAAACAAAGATCCATTGCACCTGTGCAAGGGGTAGAAGTAAAAGCCTCTAGCAGGCAGGAAACCCTCATAGGACCTGGATCCTACAGGAATACAAAACAGAATTCTGCTCCCTCTAGAAAGAGACAAGAAAACCTCTCTTGTCCCCAATCTACCACAGGTACAAGAAAGAGTTTTGCTGCCCTGCGAAAGAGGAGCAAGGATGCTGAGAAAGACCATACCCAAAGCCTAGGTGTACAAACTGCACCGGGAAAATCAAGAATTCCCGTTTCCACCACAAAGCTAGCACCAGATAACAAACGACAGTACCTAGTCTATCACTGGGGAAGGAGCAAAAGCGTGGAGAGAGAGCCCTATGTGGGGTAAGCATACCAGGAACACTAAAAGCTGAGAGGGTAGAGGAACACTGAGAAGGCCCTTTTGTACACTGGGTCCTAACTTAAGCAGAAGGTAACAGCAGTTCACTATAAAGAGACTATGAAATCTGTGGAGCACTGAAGACAACGATAGCAACACAAGTCCCAAACCCGGCGCAACTTGTTAGTAGATTGACTCAAACTTCCCTCCCCATCCTCACACACGCATACACAAAAATCTCTCCAAAAGAAAAGGCATGGCTTTCTCCAAGAATAAATACTACTTGCCTCAGTTTCTACTGACATCCTAAACACAGAATTTAGCACTCAAAAAAAGATTAGAATACAAAAAGGCGAGATAAAAAATCAGACTCAGAGATATTAGAGCTATTGGACAGGGACTTTATGACTGATATGTAAAGGGATCTAGTAGAAAAGATAGACAAAATGCATAAAGATTTAGAGAATTTACTATAGAGATGAGAGTCACATGACAGTGCTAGAAACAAACTACAGAGTGTTCAAAATGAAGAAATTCTTTGATGGATTCTTTAGTCTACTGGATACAGCTAAGAGAAAAACAAGTAAATTTGAAAATAGATCAATTGAAATTAACCAAACTGAACCACAATGAGAAAACTTAAAGACTAAACAATAACAAGACAAAATAGAGCATCCAAAAACTGTGGGACGATATCATATGATCTAACTCATGCATATATGGAGTTCCAGAATGAGAAGACAAAGAGATTAGGACCAAAAGAATATTTGAAAACATTATGGTCAACAGTTTTCCCAAATTAAAGAAAGACCACAAACCACAGATCCATGAATTTTAAAGAAATATTTAAATACTAAGCAAATCAAACTTAGATGCATCATACCTAATCTAAAAACAGAGATAGGGAGAAAATCTTGAAGGTATCAGAGAAAAAGAAACACATGCAGAGAAACAGATAAAAATTAATTCAGACTTCTTTTTGGAAACCACATGTATTAGTTTCCTAGGGCTGCCTTAACAAATTACCACAAACTGGGTGTCTTAAAAGAACAAAAAACTTTTTTCTTGCAGTTTTGGAGGTTATAAATCTAAATTCAAGATGTCAACAGGACCACACTCCCTGCCTTGGAAGGCTCTAGGGAAGAATGCTCATCTGCAACTTCCAGCTTCTGGTGGTTGCTGCAATCCTTGGCATTCCTTGACTTGGAGCTGTATCTCTCCAATTTCTGCATCTGCATTCTTCCTCCTGTATGCTTCTGTGTCTCTAAATCTCCCGCTCATTATAAAGACACCAGTTCTTGGATTAGGGGTTACACTAATTCAGAATGGTCTCATCTTAACTTGATTACATCCCCTAAAACCTTATTTCCAAATAAAGTTTTATTTACAAGTACCTGTGTTTAGGATTGTCATATATCCTTTGGGGAGCACAATTTAACCCTCAACAGATGTCCAAGAAGATTTAATTAAATGAATGTGTAATCAAAGTTTAGATATTGGGGAAATTTATTTGTTAAAGCCCTAAATTTTGATTAATTGGTATGTAAATATTCTGTGAATATTTTTAAAAATATAACTTTAGTGTTTAAAAAGTAAGCTCTTTTTTTAATGCATTGACAGGATAAATAACTTTTCATTAAACAAAGCAAAACTAAACAAAAAGTATACTCCAAACCTTTTGAACCTGAATCTACATGTATGGGGTTTATTATCTGTAAATTTAATGTTCTCAGAGGATGTTGATGTACATATAGAATTAAGAACTATTATACCAGGCTATGGGTCTATAAAGTGGCAAGGACCTAATCTGACATTCCTGAAGACTGACATTGAACTTACTAGTTATTTGTAATGAATTAATGAAGAAAAGAAAGACTTGGAGTAAGAAAAAAAAAATCACCCATTGTTGTCAATTTGAGTACAAATAACTGAAATCGATTATTAAAAAAGAGGCAACAGGTCCCAAAATGGAGTCACTTGTGCTAAACCCCATGTCAACAAACCAATACTTAATGCCTAATCTAACTGCAGTTTCAACTTCCCCAGCAATGTAACATTTAACCAGTCAACCTGGAATTACTTGGTTGAATTAGTGAGGTAATTCACTTGACAGACTCCTTCCCTTCCCCTTAGATGGGAGACCTTGCCTGAAACAATGCATTCTTTGCTAATCATTTCCTTGTTGCACCCTCTTTCTGCCATGAAAACCCTTTGCTTTTCTACAGCTCTGTAGATCTCCTTTCTATTTGCTAGATGGGATGCTTCCCAAATCATGAACGTTTTAATAAAGCCAGTTTGGTCTTTAAATTTACTCAGGTGAATTTTTATTGCTTAACACAATTCTATCAAACTCTTAGAGAAGAGCTAACACCGATCCTTCTCAAACTCTTCCAAAATATAGCAGAGGGAGGGACACACCCAAACTCATTCTACAAGGCCACCATCACCCTGATACCAAAACAAGACAAAGATGTCACAAAAAAAGAAAACTACAGACCAATATCACTGATGAACATAGATGCAAAAATCCTCAACAAAATACTAGCAAACAAAATCCAACAGCACATTAAAAGGATCATACACCATGATTTAGTGAGGTGTATCCCAGGAATGCAAGGATTCTTCAATATATGTAAATCAATCAATGCGATACGCCATATTAACAAACTGATGGATAAAACCATATGATAATCTCAACAGATGCAGAAAAATTTTCTACAAATTTCAGCACCCATTTAGGATAAAAACTCTCCAAAAAGTAGGCATAGAGGGAATTTACCTCAACATAATAAAGGCTATATATGACAAACCCACAGCCAACATCATTCTCAATGGTGAAAAACTGAAACCATTTCTTCTAAAATCAGGAACAAGACAAGGATGCCCACTCTCACCACTATTATTCAACATAGTTTTGGAAGTGTTAGCCACAGCAATCAGAGAAGAAAAAGAAATAAAAGGAATCCAAATCAGAAAAGAAGAAGTAAAGCTGTCACTCTTTTCAGATGACATGATACTATACATAGAGAATCCTAAAGATGTTACCAGAAAACTACTAGAGCTAATCAATGAATTTAGTAAAGTTGCATGATACAAAATTAATGCACAGAAATCTCTTGCATTCCTATACAATAAAGATGAAAAATGTGAAAGAGAACTTAAGGAAATACTCCCATTTACCACTGCAACAAAAAGAATAAAATACCTAAAGAGACAAAAGACCTGTGTGAAGAAAACTATGAGACACTGATGAAAGAAATTAAAGATGATACAAACAGATGGAGAGATACACCATCTTCTTGGATTGGAAGATTCAACATTGTGAAAATGACTATACTACCAAAAGCAATCTACAGATTCAATTCAATCCCTATCATATTACCAATGACATTTTCTACAGAACTAAAACAAAAATTTCACAATTTGTACGGAAACAAAATATCCCGAATGGCAAAAACAATCTTGAGAAAGAAAAACAGAGCCAGAGGAATCAGGCTCCCAGACTTCAGACTATACTACAAAAAGTTACAGTAATAAAGACAGTATGGTACTGGCACAAAAACAGAAATATAGATCAATATTAAAACCCACACACATATGATCACCTTATCTTTGATAAAGGAGGCAAGAATATACAATGAAGAAAAAACAGCCTCTTCAATAAGTGGTGCTGGGAAAACTGGACAGCTACATGTGAAAGAATGAAATTAGAACACTTCCTAAAACCATATACAAAAATAGACTCAAAATGGATTAAAGACCTAAATGTAAGGCCAGACACTAGAAAACTCTTAGAGGAAAACACAGGAAGAACACTCTATGACATAAATCACAGCAAGATCCTTTTTGACCCAGCTCCTAGAGAAATGGAAATAAAAACAAAAATAAACAAATGGGACCTAATGAAACTTAAAAGCTTTTGCACAGCAAAGGGAACCATAAACAAGACGAAAAGACAACCCTCAGAATGGGAGAAAATATGTGCAAATGAAGCAACTGACAAATGATTAATCTCCAAATATACAAGAAGCTCATGCAGCTCAATATCAAAAAAAAAAAAAAAAACAACAAAAAACCCAATCCAAAAATGGGCAGCAGACCTAAATATCATTTCTCCAAAGAAGATATACATATTGCCAACAAACACATGAAAGGATGTTCAACATCACTAATCATTAGAGAAATGCAAATCAAAACTACAATGAGGTATCACCTCACGCCAGTCAGAATGGTTATCACCTAAAATCTACACACAATAAATGCTGGAGAGGGTGTGGAGAAAAGGGAACCCTCTTGCACTGTTGATGGGAATGTAAATTGATACAGCCACTATGGAGAACAGTATGGAGGTTCCTTAAAATGATAACAATAGAACTACCTTATGACCCAGCAATCCCAGTACTGGGCATATACCCTGAGAAAACCATAATTCAAAAACAGTCATGTACCACAATGTTCATTGCAGCACTATTTACAATAGCCGGGACACGGAAGCAACCTAAGTGTCCATCATCAGATAAATGGATAAAGAAGATGTGGCACATATATACAATGGGATATTACTCATCCATAAAAAGAAATGAAATTGACTTATTTGTAGTGAGGTGGATAGACCTAGAGTCTGTCATACTGAGTGAAGTAAGCCAGAAAGAGAAAAACAAATACCGTATGCTAACATATATATGGAATCTAAAGAAGAAAAAAGAAAAAATGGTTCTGATGAACCTAGGGGCAGGGCGGGAATAAAGATGTAGAGAATGGACTTGAGAACATGGGGAGGGGTAAGGGCAAGCTGGGACGAAGTGAGAGAGTAACATTGACATATATACACTACTAAATGTAAAATAGCTAGCTAGTGGGAAGCAGGTGCATCACATGGGGATATAAGCTCGGTGCTTTGTGACCACCTAGAGGGGTGGGTTAGGGAGGGTGTGAGGGAGACACAAGAGGGAGGGCATATAGGGATATATGTATACATAGAGCTGATTCATTTTGTTATACAGCAGAAACTAACACAACATTGTAAAGCAATCATACTCCAATAAAGATGTTAAAAAATAAATAGATAAATAAATAAATGTATTCAGTTGTATTTTTGTTGTTTAACACAATCTATCTCTCAATCCTTAGACTACTTCTATTCTGTTTTCTTTTCATTATTGAACCATAATTTGAACTCTACTTTTTCAGCGTTCTGATGACTATTCTTTCTTTTTTTGATGTGCTGTTGAAAAGCAGTGTGTGTGTGTGTGTTTGTGTGTCTATTAGTTGTGTATACATTGAAGATGACCTGTAAATATATAAAGAATGCATTGTTGAATTGATCCTTGTTTCTAGGCTTATGAGCAGCTAGTGTGATGTATGAAAAATGACCTTAATGAAGAGTCTTTGTTTTCCAGGCCCTGTAGTTTTGTGTGGTGATGTAGCCCAAGGTGAGGGTGTCTTCACTTTAATGCTGTCTTTTGTCCCAGAGGCAATTTTTGCTTTAGTTACCCCAACTGACATTGGAATACACTCAGTGATGTTTTATTCATGAAAGTAGACTTTGTGAATATAGCTCATAATACACCAGAGAGACAAAAATATCACTACAATTGCACCTAAACTAATCTGTAGTTGTGTAACAAATTGACACACAAATTAAATTTTCACTGCTAATGCCTGACTTAACTCCATAATCATTCTCTGGTTTGGAATTCTGATAATGTAATTAGTTTAGCTCAGATTTGCTCACCAAAGATTACTGAAAACTGGAAGATATCAGGACTTCTTAAGCAATATCTGTCATACCCAGGGAAGATTTTAAGGTTAAATCAACAACTTTGTACCTATTCTTTTACATTGTATTAGACTTAATGAATTTCTAGGTGGTTTTATTTTTCCTTGAGTATTGATTATCCCACTATGGACATGTATCTACCTCCTATACTTTCCCTTCATGTTCTATGGTAAGTCATCCTTGTGCTGAAAAACTTTCTGTTTTCCATGTGATTGATCTTTTAGGTGGTGAGTGTGACCTCGATGAAACAGAAAAATCACACCCTTTCATCTTTGGTTTCATCTTCTGAAAGAAAGAAGAATTGAGCTATTTACCAGTTGTTGTGAACTGTTCAAATTTCCTCTGGGGGGAAGAAACCAGTTGCTTTCAAAGCTCTGAGGAGTCTAAAAAATGCTCCTGGGCTCAAGAAAGTAAATAAAGTTCAATAAAGACTCTCAAAGACTGCTCTGGGGGCCTGAGTTAAAAGTTTAGTCACTGTGAGAATCATTGAAACAAAAACCTGTGGAAAATACAGACAAAATCAGGAAGAATATCTGTTCAGTTAGCTTAAGTGTAGCAATACCATTTATGATCCTGATGAAGTAATAGACTGAAAGAAAATATGTGTGATTTCTTTCCAGAATCTGTGAGCTTGCAGGTTAAAAATAAAATTTACTGATTCTTGAGATAGATTTATTAATATAGACTCTCACATTTGCTCTTTGTTGTTTTTTTTTTTTTTTTTAACATCTTTATTGGAGTATAATTGCTTTACAATGGTGTGTTAGTTTCTGCTTTATAACAAAGTGAATCAGTTATACTTATGTCCCCATATCTCTTCCCTCTTGCATCTCCCTCCCTCCCATCGTCCCTATCCCACCCCTCTATGTGGTCACAAAACACCGAGCTGATCTCCCTGTGCTATGTGGCTGCCTCCCACTAGCTATTCACATTTACTCTTTAATCTCTGTTTATAGGTTCCTGTTTTTACAACAGGCACCTCCTTCCTTGTCTTCTGGATTCTGGACTCACCACTGCAAATCTAACCTGCATGCTCACATAAAAATTTTTAAAATTAAAAAGTAATGGAAGATACTATTTTCATTAACATTCTGTTGTACACAGACCCCAAGATGACCTCCAATCTTCTTCTGGGAGTCACACACCCATGTAGACCTTTCTCACACTGAATAGTGTTTATTCTGTGTGTTATGAGATTAAATTTGGGGAGGGGATTTTTTTTTCTTTCTTTTTTTCCTTTCTTCCTCTCTTTCTTTCTTTCTTTTTTCTTTCTTTCTCTCTTCCAGGTGTGCCACTACATTCTTATGCTATTGCTTCTACTTGAAATATGATTGGTAACATCTTAACTGCTCTTAAAATCCTTCCAGTGGTATTCAAGGCCTTTCAAGTATGGACTCTTACCTACCATTTCACTTTTATCTCCCAGTGAAACTGGCCTGCTTCCAATTTAATTATATGCCTCACAAATAGGATTGCCAGATATAACAAACAAAAATCCAGGAAACCCAGTAAATTTAAATTTCATATAAACAATAAATAGTGTTTCTTCAGTATAAATATATCTCCTGTAATATATGGAATATATTTTTCTTAAATATTATTTGTTGCTTGTCTGAACTATAAATTTAACTGAACATTCTGTATCTTATCTGGAAACCTTACCAGTGCTCATGTTTTTCCCTTTATCTTTCATATCTCTCTCCATCTCTATATTGAAATCTTATCTATCACTCAAGGAAAAACTTAAATGCCACCTCTATTCAGGACTGTTTAATGGCTGTCCTGGAACAAATAAAAGCTTTCCCATATCTCAACTTTTATGGAATTTCTATATTTTGAACTTAGAAATAACAGAATATAAATCCACAGACATTAGGGGTAATTTGGTTGTCTGTGAAATATCACCTGATTTATTGAACACAAGTTCTGATAAAGAGTTTTCTGTAGTATTGTGATAATGAAATCTCTATTACCCTGGTGAAATATTTGATTAGCTGGCAATCTCCTCACTAGTTCACTGCGGTGTAGCAGTTTTCACTCTTAGCTATTGCTCAACAAGAGTTAGTTTCATTTTTTTCCCTCCAACATGTTTGTTGTAATCACATAAATTAACTAAACAATGAAACTTGAGAGTGAGAATTGTTATTTTTATGAAAACTAAAATATGTGTTTCAAAAATCTCCATAAAGGCAAGTTGCTAAAAAAAATATTATTAAATTGGATGTGGAATTAAAAACAAATACTGCAAAAGATTGAGAAAACAACAACAAGATCCTGAATGATATTGTATTCAGATTGTTTTAACTATATTTAAATTCTTAATTTACTTTAAAGGAGTCAATACTGGAAATTCTAGGTGACATGTTATTAATACAGTTTATGTTAGAAAAAGGAAAGGAGTTCCAGTCGGTTCAACTATACTCACACACAAAAAAGTCCTGGCTATACCACAAAGGGTGGATGAAGGAATATATCTTTTTAGGTGTGGGTTCAAAAATAAAATGATTACAGTAAATACGTATTCATCTATGCTATCATTTTAATTCAATATTTTATTTTACTTTTTAATTGAAGTATAATTGACATACATTATATTAGTTTCAGATGTACAACATAATTATTCATTTGTATACATTGCAAAGTGATCCCCACAACAAGTCTAGTTACAATCTGTCACCATACAAAATTACAACATTTTGTTCTTGTGATGAGAACTTTGAAGATTTACCTTCTTAGCAACTTTCATGTTTGCAATACAAAATTATTGACTATAGTCACCATGCTGTACATTAGATCCCCATGACTTTTTCTATAACTGGAAGTTTGTACCTTTTGATTCCCTTCACCAATTTCACCAATTTCCACATATAAGTGATATTATACAGTATTTGTCTTTGGCTGATTTTTTTCCCTAAGCACAATACACTCCAAGTCTACCCGTGCTTTTGCAAATGAAAAAAATATTCATTCTTTTTTAGGACTGAGTAGTATTCCATTGCATATAGATACCACATCTTCTCTATCCATTCATCACTTGATGGAGACACTTAGGTTGCTTCCATATCTTAGCTATTGTAAATGATGCTGCAACAAACACAGAGGTACAGATATCTTTTCAAATTAGTGGGTTTTTTTTTTTTTCCATTGGATAAGTACCCAGAAGTGGAATTGCTAGTTCATATGGTAGTTCTATTTTTAAATTTTTGAGGAACCTCCATACTGTTTTCTATAGTGGCTGCACCAATTTACATTCCCATGAACAGTGCACAAGTGTTCCCTTTTCTCCACATCCTGGCCAACATTTGCTATTTATTGTCCTTTTGATAATAGCTGTCCTGAGAGGAGTGAGATGATATCTCATTGTGGGTTTGATTTGCATTTCCTTGATGATTAGTGATATAGAGCATCTTTTCATATGACCATCTATATGTGTTCTTCGGAAAAATGTCAATTTTGAACCTATGCCCATTTTAAACATCAGATTTTTTTTTTTTATTGAGTTGTATGAGTTTCCTATATACTTTGGATATTAACCCCTTATTGGACATATGATTTGCAAATATCTTCTCCCATTCAGTAGGCTGCCTTTTTATTCTGTTGTGGTTTCCTTCACTGTGCAGAAGCTTTTCAGTTTGATGTAGTCCCATTTGTTTATTTTTGCTTTAGTTGCCCTTGCCTTTGGAATGAGAGCCAAAAAAAAAAATATCATTAAGGGCGATGTCAAGGAGCTCACCACCTAGATTTTCTTCTAGGAGTTTTATGACTTCTGGTCTTGCACTCAAGTTTATAATCCATTTCGAGTTAATTTTTGTGTATGGTGTAAGATAGTAGTCAGTTTCATTCTTTTGCATGTGGCTGTTCAATTTTCCAAACACAATTTATTGAAGGGACTGTTTTCCCCATTGTATATTATTGGCTCCTTTGCCATAAATTAATTGATCATATATGTGTAGGTTTATATCTGGTATCCCTATTCTGTTCCAATGATCTGTGTGTCTAATTTTATGCCAATACCATATTGATTTGATTAATATAGCTTTGTAATATAGTTTGAGATAAGGGAATGTGGTACAGCTTTTTTCTTCTTTCTTAAGATTGCTTTGTCTAGTCGGGATCTTCTGTGGTTTCATACAAATTTTAGGATTGTTGGTTCTGTTTCTGTGAAAAGTGCCACCAGAATTTTGATAGGCATTGCATTGAATCTGTAAATAGCTTTGGTTAATGTGGACATTTTAACAATATTAATTATTCCAATTCATGAGCGTGGACTATCTTACCATTTATTTGTGTCTTTTTCAATTTCTTTCATCAATGCCTTATACTTTTCAGTGTACAGATCTTTCATTTTTGTTTAAATTTATTCCTAGGTATTTTATTCTATTTTTTTATTCAGTTGTAAATGTTATAGTATAAAAGTGATGCTGGCTTTGTAGAATAAGTTTGGAAGTGTTCCATCCTCTTCAATTTCTTAGGAATAATCTGAGAAAAATAGATGTTAACTCTTCTTTAAATGTTTGGTAGAATTCATCAGTGAGGCCATCTGGTCCTGGACTTTTGTTTGTTGGGAATATTTTTATTATTGATTCAATTTTATTACTGGTATCAGTCTCTTCATGTTTTCTATTTCTTGCTGATTCACTCTTGGGAGATTGTAAATTTCTGAGAATTTATCCATTTCTTCTATGATGTCCCTATTGGTTTTCAAAGCCAGACCTTCTGGGGGCTCACCCAAGGGTTTGGGTGCCTGATGTGGGGTGTAAACCCCTTGCTCTTCAGGGATAAACTCTGTATTTGTGAGACCCTCCTGATTGTGGGTCTCTGCATTAGGAGTGGTGTTTTGACAAGACCATGTCTCTGCCTCTCCTAACCATCTCCATGTGGTCCTTTTATCTTTTGTTATGGATGAGGTGTTAAGCTAGTTTTCAGGCCTTTTCTGCAGGAAATTGTTCCACATGTAGCTACAGATTTATTTTGTCCATGGGTACAGACAAGTTCAGGGTCTTTCTACACCACTATCTTGAACTACTTCCCTTGATTCAATATTATACTGAAATAGGGTGTACCAAAGTTAAAATATTTATTGGAAAGTTAAATCTATTTAATAACACTAACATATCTCAAGAAAAAAAGATATAAATAGAAGATTCTCATTCACAAAGATACTTTGAAATAAAGAGTACAGAATATTAAACTCAGTAAGGGAACATATAGATTTGCTCAGGGCAGAAGAAATCTTAATTTAGACACTTGGAGCATTTGCATTGCATTTATTGAAGACTCTATAGCCCTTGAACTCTTTCACACTATCTAAAATGAGGACCTTGTGTCAATTTATCTAAATTCCTTTCCTATTGATAATGTTGTTTTTTTAAAAAAACAACCTTTTATTTTGATTTTTATTTGACATACTTCCTAACTTATTTACCAAGATAGATTGTGGCTAAGTAGATGATGGAGAATTTGAGTTTCACTGTTTTCTGAAAGTTATCTCATACTCAAACTAACTTTCTAATGTCTATCACTTTTATTTTTGTATGTATATTAGTGCATGAACATTGATTTCACTGGTTCTCATAACTCTTTGAGAGAAATTAGCCCCTGGTTCCTTCAAAGAAGAAAACAAATTTTACAACTTGACAACCTATCTTAAATAATTCTGTTTCTAGACAAATTCAGCACTGTTTCCCCCAATAATAGCAATACCATCCTTGGCACCATCCTTTGCAAACTTCTGTAGTGTGGCTGTCTTTTATAGTAATGCTCACAGTACCTTCTGATGTATAATTATCTATGCACACACTTTATCTCACTGTTTTGTGTCTTCTACATCATTTTGTGAAGTGCCTGGCACATAGTGAGTTGCATATTGAATGTATTTGAGTTAAACTCAGCTGATAAACTTCTTGATGTCCAAATCTAGTACTTAAGGCAGGAAATGCCTTATACTTGAGCGTACACAGTCACAGCTTGGTTACTGAAGGAAAACTTTAGGGAAAAGACATTTCTCATTGGCATGCTGTAAAGAGCTTTCTTCCTCTTTCCTCGACATGCTGTCCTGTTAAAATGAAGCATTTTAGGGGCTTCCCTGGTGGCGCAGTGGTTGGGAGTCTGCCTGCCGGTGCGGGGGACACGGGTTCGGGCCCTGGTCTGGGGGGATCCCGCGTGCCGCGGAGCGGCTGGGCCCGTGAGCCACAATAGCTGAGCCTGCGCGTCTGGAGCTTGTGCTCCGCGGCGGGAGAGGCCGCGATGGTGGGGGGCCTGCGCACCGTGATGAAGAGTGGCCCCCACTTGCCGCGGCTGGAGAGGGCCCTCGCGCGGGGACGAGGACCCAGCACAGCCAAAAATAAATAAATAAATAAATTAAAAAAAAAAAATGAAGCATTTTTCCCTTTAGACCCATGGACAAAGCAGCATACTTAATTGTAAGACAGTGATGACTGCCCTTGAACCATCTTGGCCTTGAAGGTTTCTCTTTTCTCTGCAGAAGAACACGTGTGATTCTAAGATAGACATGAAAGCAAATGCAAGAGGTAGAATTTTAGGGTCTGACTTTTATCTGACAATCAGCTATTTTTGTTCCTATTAGGGAAATGATTTTTGGCCAGGATTTATTTACTTAAACTTGGCATAAAATATACAAGCAGGAACATATATTAATCTTAGAATATGGATATATTTAGAGTGTTTTGCATAGGGTGTCTCTTAATTCAGATCCAAAATCACCCTCTGTTCTCCACTCTTCTGTCTTCTCATTTGATGCTTTGAGGCATGCCACAATGAGAAAATTACCCTAACCTTTACACCATTTTCCTCTGGGAACAGTATTTCAGATGGCGTCCCTTAAGTTCGAGTTTAAATCTACTTTTATATCCTCTCTCATATTTAATGTAATGTCTTCATCATTCTTATCTCTATTTTTTCCACTCTTTATTTTACATATTTTCTACCTCTGTTATCAATTTTAAAGCATATCTTTTGTAGAAATAGTAAATCTTTTTGTATCTTTATGATTCAAATTTTTGATTTATTTTAAATATTCCTACTTACTGCTTCATTTTTCTCTATTGTCAAACCGGGAATCTTGCATTTATCTCTGCTCTTTTAAACAATCTTTATGCATTTTTCCCTACTTATTACCTTTTATTTCAACTGTAGGTGAAATTTGAATCTCTCTCTTATCCTATGCTGTGTTAGTAAAAGTTAATCTTGATTTTACTCAACAATTATCGAGTCTAAAGTTCCAAAAAATACCAAGATTTGACATGCACATACTCATGTACATTTATTGAACCAACTTTGGCTTTGTGACATCTGGATAGTACATAGGTAAAATTTCAAGAATCTTTCATTGTATATTTCTGTCAGTATTTCTTTAACTAAAGCATGCATTTAATTTATTTGGAAGATTTCTAGGTCCCAAAAGAAAGAATTATGATTTAGTAAGTAGGTCTGAGATGGAGTCTAGAAACAGATGTTCTTTAATCAATATCTCAGGTCATTTTGGTGAATACATGCATTGACAAACACTAATTATACAGTACCCATGAGAAAAATTCTATACTGAAAATCTGGTACTTTCAATGAATATTAATCAAAGTATTTTACAACACTTTTTGTTTTATATAATCTTTCTAAAGAGTCTTGGAAATCTTGGACAAGATTATTCATATAATCATTCATATAAACACTTATCTTCTCTAATGTGATAGTCCTTGTAAATATAGTAGTCAAAAAAAGGAAGCAAAAATCCCTGGCCTCATGGAGCTTTAGTGAAGTGATAGACTATAAACAAAATAAATTACTGAAATATGTAATATATTAGTTACTGATAAATCCAAAGGAAAATAAATCTGGGAAGAATCATGCGGTAGAGTTCGAAATTTTAAATCAAGAGGTTATGGAAGGCTCCCTAGGAAAGTGACTTTACTGTGTTATTTTTTACAATGCTAAGGTGATGTTTAAAATACTTGGTAAAAAAGAAAAATGTGGCCTGGGCTTGCCCAGGTCTCTCTGACTGGGAAAGACTAGCTCCAACATCCTCCAACTCGCCATCATCCTTTCTCTGACCTTCTCACGCCTGCTCCAGTACTGAGTTTCTTCATTGCATGTGGTTTCTTTGGTTATAAGGAAAAGATACTGATAAGGCTATCATCAGGTAGTTTACAAAATGAATGGGAAACCAGGTCTGTAGAAGAAGACTCAGAAATAGACCAAGAACCAGAGCACCAGAGATCACTTGACTATCTCATCACCATCCTTCCTCTTGTAGAAAGAAACTTTATTAAATTATTTCCCAGTTTGTTTGACACTCATCTCTACATCCAAAGTCTAACAAGAACCATCTGACAACAGTCAAGTCACATGCATACTTTTTGGTCATACTGGGGTACAACAAGGAAGCACTTGGCAGAGGGGATAGCTTAAGCTCTTGTACAGGCAGAACCTCTAGATTTAGAGACTCATCCAGAAAGCACACACTACAGGAGAGATCATACCCATTATCATCATGATTCGCCCCAGCTCTGCAGGCTCCACATCAGTATATATAAGCACCTGGTTTAATCTCATTAGACACACTCTTTCTATTAGTGTGTTATATCAACTTTTCTGTGCTAACAGACTGGTGAATATAATGAGTTATACATCAAATGACAACTCTTACAATGAATCCCATTGAGAGAAATAACTTGCAGAGTGAAACACATTCTCTCCTTCAGGACTTCTTTAGCTGTTTAGCTGGACAAATGCCAACTTATATGATTGACATCTAGAGAACAGAAGCCATTGAAAGGGAAGAGGCAAGAAAATTGGGACTAGCTGACTACTTAAAAAAATAGGAAAAAATAAGTTAATAAGAATTTTCAAACTGTGTGCCTTATCTTCTTTTTTTGAACTGATGAGAAAATTTCATTTTCTTTTATTTTGTGCACTTTGTTTTTCATAACAGTTTTCTGATCTCAGTGACCTCTCCTTTCTCTGCAGTCGGCTTTGTGCAAAGCCTGTTCTGGTTCCCACAGGAGTGTTTGCAGTAGTGGCATTTGCAGTAGGTGGAGACAGCATTTCTAAAAATTTCTGTCTGTGCTGGAAAATAAGACATATGTATTGACATTTCCAATTTGAGCACAATAGCTCTTCTTTAATTCTGTATTGTAAATGCCACTTCTGTATTTAATTTTCTTTGATTTTTCGTGGTGCATTCATTTCAATAATTTTCTTTTCTACAGAGCCTTCTTACCTTTATTTTTGGTATGTTTATTCTAGTATTTTTCCACAGACCCATTTTTATAATTCTATGTTACTTAATTTACATATGGGAAAAAAAGGGAGTTGAGTTGTTATACGATGGATTTACTTTAGTGTCATAGGCATATGTTTTATAATGTAAACATTCTGGGGAAAGGCAAATATATTTAGATTTACTTACGTTCATAATCAAAGAAGTACTCCCTTTACTCAAACAAATGATTAGAGTAAAAATATTGGAACAAAAAGATATGTGTTATGAATTATCTAATTTTGCCTCCCCATCTGAACATTAATAAGTTTTTCTGCTTGAAATTGATACCCATGGTCTCTGAGTGTGGATAGAAGGTATTGGGAATTTTTGCAGTAGTAACTTATTGACTTTTGAGATTTTGGAGGAAATTTTTCTGTTCCTAAATATTTCTGTCCTCATTCTCTCTGGGAACCAAGAGCTGTGATATTCTGACTCTCCTCAGAAGCAGTATGGGCCACAGAATCACCTTCTGGTGATTTATTAGAGGCCAGGTACCTGAGCCCTACTCAGAACATAATGAATAATAATATCTAGATCTTAGCTTCTACATTAAAAAATCTCAGATGAATCTTACATTCTCTAGAGTTTGAAAAATAGTTATAAATAGTCCTTCTTTCCCCATAGCTGATATCATTTGATCTCCAAATTCAGAAACTTTTCTTATCTCTAGAACACATCCTGAAAGTAACCTTGAAAACAGTCAACACAAAAAGGGGAAAGGATAGTCTTTTCAATAAATGGTGCTGGGAAAACTGAACATACATATGCAAAAGAATGAAACTGCATCCCTATCTTAGACCACTCACAACAATTAAACCGAAATAGATTAAAGACTTAAATTTAAGATCTGAAATCATAAAACTCCTAAAAGAAAGCATAGGGGGAAAGCTATTTGACATTATCTTGAAAATAAATTTTTAGATATGATTCCAAAAGCATAGGCAACAAAAGCAAAAATAAATAAGTGGTATTACATCCAAATAAAAAGCTTCTGCAAGAAAAGGAAACCATCAACAAATGAAAATGGAATAAGAGAAAATATTTGCAAATTATATATCTGATAAGGAGTTACTATGTAAAATATATAAAGAACTCTCATAACTCAATAGAAAATAAATCTAATTAAAAATGGGTAGAAGATCTAAATAGACATTTTTCCAGAGAAGACATATAGATGGCCAACAGACACTTGAAAAGATGCTCAACATCACTAATCATCAGGGACATGAAAATCAAAACCACACTCAGATAACACCACACACCTGTTAGAATATCTATTTTCAAAAAGACAAGAATTAACAAGTGTTAGTGAGAATGTGGAGAAAAGGGAGTTAATAATAGGAGGTGATGGATGTGTTAATTAACTTGATTGTGGTAATCATTTTACTATATATATATATCAAATTTCCCCTTTAAAAATATACAATTTTATCTGTCAATTATTCCTCAATAAACTGAAAAAAATAAAAGGTATTGAAGAGGGAAGAAACAGTCAATGCATTGAATAATTTAGGATTCAGTATCTAATCACTCATGTTTTTCCTTCTTGTCCTTTTTTCTCTCCAGACAGTGTCCAGTATGTTTTATAATCTGCCTAATAACCTTGCCCCTAGAGGGTTAAGGCACTGGAACATTCAATTCCCAGGACTGCATTCCTTTTTGTGACCTAGTTCATAGATTTTTTCTATTTTTCATTCTCTACCCATGTTCAGATTGACTTTATTGGTTTGAGATCCTTCAAGTCATGGCTAAGGTGCCATGTATTATCATAAGAGGCATGCTTCAGTCTCTCAGGCTGAGTTCCCCCTCTGGGCTTCTACCTGCCCCTATCACTAAATTAGCTTTGTCCAGTTACATTGAATTGCCGGTTGGTTTCTAGAGTAGGCTTCCTTACTAGACAATAAGGAAATCTAAGGCAGGCATTTTATTGTATGAATTCTTGCATTTGCAGAGCCTATGAATTACTTTACTTCCAATAAGCACATCATAAATACTTGTTGCACTGAAAGGAATGGAAGCAACCACAATTTCTGTGCCAGAGAATGATTATGATGAAAAATCTGATTCTTGCTGTGCTATTTCACCATTTAATTCTAATTTTTGCTCTTTGATCATAACTTGACATATTGAAGCAGAAAAGAGAGCCAGGAACATTTTGTTCTCTGAGTAAATAATGTTTACTTTAAAATTCCAGAGAATTGAGAGCTCCTATTTTCTTTAGACTTAATGAAAGTCCGTGATTTAAAATGAACTGATTATTGTAGAAGTCTAGTTTTCAATATGAGTGAAAGAAAATGTGACTTTTAAAAATCTTAATTAAGCCTCTGGCATAACAATGATAATCATTTTCTTTTCACTGATTAAGTCAGAGAGCTCTGACATCTTTTGTCAGTGAGTAAGCCACAGATTGGCACAAAAGGTTTGATAAGAGTAATGTGCTAATGGCTTTGAAAACAAATATTTATTTGAATTTTCTTGAACTTTTGCGAGCTCATGAAAGTCCATTATTCTCAAAATTCTGGATTTGGCTTTAGCTTAAAAAATGGTAAATGTAAATTACATAAGATGAATTGAAGTCATTGCTGTATATTTTTCTTCTTTGAAATATGTGTGTGCTTACCTAATGTGTCATTAAAATAAGATCTTGAAAGAAAGTATAAATAAACTTAAGTGATAGAAAGTATTCAATTGCAAAATCACGCTAATTTCTTCTGCTTTTAAAACTGCTTTACCAAATTATCTACTATCTTACTATGATAATAATTAGGTCTGCTAAAATTTTAACTAAATTTTTTGAATTAGTGAGTTATTTATATAATTTCGGTGGGAGAAAAATTGGTAGAAACTTTTGGAGGGAAATTTGGCAAAATATAACAACGCAAGTATACACACTCTTAGAAGTCTTTATGTATAGATTTATCCTAAAATGTGCTCAAATATAGGAAAATGTTTAGATAAATATATTTATTGCAGATTTTTAAAAATAACTGTTCAAACTTGAAAAAAATTGAAAGTTCAACAGTTGAACAAGATTACCACTTGATTTAGGGATTGTGGTTACTCGATTATTTTTCTTTGTATGCCTTTCTTATGCTTTTCAAAATGGTTATGATGAACAGTTATTTCTTTGGTAATCAAAACCAAATAAGAAAATTTTACAGTTACTTGAAAAAATATAATGAATTAACAGTTTACTTAAAATGGTTTCCACTAGGTTTCTAGTTATAGTTCCACTGAGTATTAAAATTGTCTATAAATTACCCTGTTTGGTGTTGGGTCTTGACCAAGCTATTCATCCTTTTAGCGTCAGCAGATCCAGGGACAGAAAAAATCAACTTAACAAAGTTTTACTAAACCTTAGACCCCATACTAAGACCTAGGAAATATTCATACATCAGAAATTCCCACTCATATTGGAAGCTACTACCTTCAAGCTTAGGTACCTACAAGTATCTTTCTACTGCATGAAAAATCACACACACACACACATACACACACACACACATACACACACATTTAAATTGATACATTTTCATATCCTTGGAGAATGATGGTGCCAGCTTAATCCATACTTCTTCTGAAAGGGTAATGTGTGGCACAGAGAAATATATTTAGCTATCACAACATTCTATGAAAGGGAATAATTTGCTTCCTCTTGGAAATGATTGATGTTGAGATGGATCAGATTAGACACTGTCTATGTCTACGTCTATACCTATGTCTGCCTATCTATCTATCTATCTATCTATCTATCTAATCTAACAGTTCTTGAAAGGGCCCTTTAACTCGGCATTTTATCACAACAAGCCCTGCTTAGAATCCAGAAACTATATTCCACCAGAATTACGCATGCAATCTGGATGTTTACTGGCATGCTCCCTTCAAAATTAGCCTCTTAAAATACATGGGGTAAGAACGATATTAGTTTTCACTAAGCCTACTGAACTGTCTTCTTTGAAGTACCCCTTAGCTTGGGTGCCTCCAGGAGACTGTTTACTGCTGCTCATTGGTCACTTCAGTTTGTTTAAATGTTACTCCTTGGAATGATGTGTGTCCTCAAAAGGAGCCAGTAAGGAGATGGGCTGGAAGGAGACTCTTCCTCTTTACCTTGTAACATGATGTTATGCAGATATACTTGTTTCTTAATTTTCCTAATGATTAACTGAAGAGTTAATGAAGGGGAAAGCTAAAGTGTTTTAAGGACGAGAATGTCTTCTAGTGTCCTCTGCCCCAATATTTACATACTAGTTTTAGATCTCATTTCCCTTGCTCTCCACTTAAAACTTTTCTCATCAAAAAGTCCTCTATTTCAAGGCTGCCTATGTCAATCTCTCTACCACCCTCCCCAAATTGTTTTCCAATGGGAAGGAGCTCTTGACCCAGACAAGTGATCAAAAGTATTGGCTCTGGAACCTATAATGTGGATGTTTTATTTAGCTGACACCACTTGTATTAAAGAAGAAGCTGACATTTCACAATAAAAGAAATTTAAATAAAAATCCAAAATTTTGTCTCTTCTAGTAAATCCAGATGCTCTGACAATAATTCACTAGAGTTGAGTAGGAGCTGGTTCCTGTAGATAGAGCAGCTGCTTTACTTGTTCAGTTACCTGGTCCCTATAGGCATCTGAGTTTGAGACCTTTGCCCAAGAATCTTCTCCCTCTTCATCCACATTAAATTTGGAACCATTGACTATGTACGGTTCCCTTGGGCTTCAGGTCTGGTGGTCACAGTAAATTTCAGTTTATGGTGCAAATCCAATAAAATGTTGAAGGGAAAAGTGGGAAAAGAGGAGAGCCAGTTTTCCCCTAGTGAGTGAAACTATTAGAATACACACACACACACACACACACACACACACACACACCCCTAAAGGGTAAAATTGATTTTTATGGAAAACAGTGCACTCAAGAGCCTAAATAACAAAAGAAGGCAGCAAGACCCATTTTTTAAATTTCTTTTTTACCTTGGCACCTTCTGAAATAATAAAGGAGCTATATGTCCATTTTATCTGAGCCTCCTTTAATTTCCCAAGGTCTTCTTAATCTCCCTCTGAGACTTGGTGTTAGCACCATAAGGGGATAATTCTTCAGTTACTTCTATTCCTTTACAATATATGTAAAAGCATATTTTTATATGACACAGGATAAGGAATAAAGTAGAAATAAAAGGACAGGTTCAGATATAAAGTCCCATTTCTTCTCATTGTTGAATTGGTAAGAGAAACTTACCTTTAGCTTTCCTTTTTTTGGCTTTTTGAAGTGCCTCACCCTGCCCTTTCCTGAGGCTGGTCTATGCTTGGATGTTAGTTTTTCATGCAAGGTCTCACTAAATAATATTTGTTCTGTGTTCTCAGGCTGTGTTTATGCCATTGTTCACACTTCCCTTTATCACCAAGATGTTTATATTGTTGTTAAGGAGGTTTATTTTCTCCAACAGCCTTGACAAAATGATAGCTTCCTGCATTCATTATTTGCCTGGGAGAGCTGCAGTTCTATGACCCACAAATCTGAGACTTCAGCTATGTGTGTCTAACACTCTTGGTTTTCTCTCTGTTCTTTGCCCTGACTGGAAAACATGCTTTACACTTGTTAGTGAAGAAGTAGGGTCCTGGTTGAGACAAGGTAGAGAGAAGCACATGGAGATTGTAATTTCATTGAAAACCCTCAGGTTAACCTGAAGAATAATCATTTCATGCTCACTGTCAAGTGGGATACAAAAAGAATCAGTCTTCCTAATTATATGCTTTCAGACTCATTGTTGTTAATGTCTTCCAATGTAGTATAGGAATTATATTATCTTGACCTAATATATTTTCTGAACCTGACCAAGGAAGACTATGCCTTTCACTGGATGCTTTGACTTTCTTGCCCTTACAAACCCAAAGAAAATTTTCATAAAAAAAAAAAAGAAAAAAGAAAATGGGTAACTGGTGATTAGGGCTTTATTGATATGAAGACCAAGGAGTTATAGGCAGGGACTTCACAGGATCTCATGAAGAGGACACTTAACAGCATTAAGAGCTGAAATTTCCCTAAAACATGAGGGCACAGGTACTAGAATTTTCAAAAGTGATAATAGGGGGCAACAACTATGTGTCCCGGTTTAAGAGATGATTGTGGAAGCCAGTACTACTCGCTCATAGCAATACAACAACCTAGAAGCTGAAAGCCCACAAAGCATCCAAAGACCCAAAGACCTTGTTACCAAGTGAATCCGAGATGGGCTGAAACTGTGCGGTAGCAGCAAAGACTGTAATCGTGTGACGGGATTCAACCTGGAGTGAGAAAACATGGCAGCTGGGAAGCTCTTTGGGAGCACACGAAAGCCCTTTGGAGCATCACAGTATAGGCAGTATTCGATCAAGTCTTGGCTCTCAATGGGTGTGGATAGCACAGGTAGGAAGGATACGTAAAAGAAGAGTGAAATGGTTTTGTGACTTTGTCTTGGTTGTATTTTCAAGCTGGTGTGGATTAGCAAAACATGGGGTTTTATATGAGCTACCATAAAAAAATAATAGCAGAGTTGACTCTCAGTATAACCCAAAATGTCCCCATGATGTATGCTTTGTGGAAACAAAACGGTTACATTAATATTAATATCTGAATTTCATTAATGTGGAGTGCCATCTCCAGCTGTTTCAGGACTCAATTTCTTTTCTCAGAGTTTCCTTCATTCATATTTGGGAAAACTTCTTACATTTTCTTCTTAGAAGCCAAGGCCTAGAAGAAATTTTCTGGAAATAATTGATGACAGGAGCCACTCTGCTTGCTCCTCCATGAGTAAATTGTTCAGCCAGGTGACACGTGTCAAGCTGATCATTGTGTACTGGTTCCACATGCCAAGGGAAAACTCCAGCTACATGAAGGAGAGCAAGACCATCACAATGCAAGCCACCAGCATCAGAAGTCCAGACATTTCTGCCCACTGCATCTTGGTACCTGAGTTGCCAAGAAAAACACAATAGTCAAGCACTGGATGAACAATGCTTTTACTCACATGCAGAAGAGAGGGCAAGAACAGCTCCAATAATATGCAGGTTCATGGCCAGCAGGTTCCCCCAGCAGCTGATGCAGGACAGTTGGCCTATGAGCACAGCTCTTGTGACACGTCAGAAAGACACCTGTCCCTCCCCACTAGAGTCTGAAATACTGATAATTGAGAGCATGCCTGAAGGCCATTGATGTACATGTTTATGCAACAAAGGAATACTCATTTAGCCTGAAACAGGAAAAGATATTCCCACACAAGGTGATAAGCCCTGCACAGGCCATATGGACTCTTTATCTCTTGGTAAGGAAGTTTCAGGCTCAAGGCACATTCTCACATGGCCAAGTGAGGGTCAAAAGACTGTGCACAGGAGACTACTTTCCCCAACAAGATAATTCCACTGGGCAAAGCATTTCCCTGGAAACAACTACCCAGGGCATTTAGACTGGCAAAGTTCTATGATAAACTATGTTAGAATGAAGGGAATGGTTCACTGCTCAACTCTGTCCTAAATATTCTCACCTAGACTCTAGAAAGAAGCAGTCCTGGGTCTGTGTGTTTCATTTCCTTTGTCAAAACAAATCCTCTAGTTTTATCCAATATCTTTTTTTCAGATAAGAGGTCAGAGCAAGAGTCTTGGGTTAGATTGAAAACAGAAAATCATCATGTTCTTCTTTTCAGTCACCTTTCCAGGGTGCCTAAGCAGAAGAACATGCTTTATGCTTTCCAAACAAAGTCATCATCAAAAAAAGAAAAAAAAAAGTCCTCTATTCCCCACAACACACACATTAATTAAAGAAAACCAAACTACAACAGTGTAAAAATGAAACAGAGATTTTCTCCATTATAGCTTAGAAAACCCTTGAGGAGAGGGTGTTGATTCTCTCACATCCAAACCAGACTTTGCTTAGGCTCCATCAAGCCTACCTTAGCTACCTAAAGTAGCTCACTCTAACTCCGATTTCTTTCATCATGCTTATAAACTGAATTTACAGACTTAGTCCTCTTTGTCTAGTTTCCTTAATTTTGATTCTCTTTCTGCTTCTCTTATTCCCCCACAACATTCTCCTCATATTCAGAATTTCTTTTTCAACAGTTTCTATGTATTATTCTCTCTAGCACATGGACTTGAGAACAACTTTAATATGTGAAGTCATACGTGTGCCTATATGTCAGAAAGGATTCTATGTTATACATAATGGAAATAATTCAAGCTGTCCTGGGGTGAAAAGGGAAAAGTTGGGGAAAATGGGCAAAATATGAAGAGCTCTGGTGTGCTGGACAACAGGACTCATAATGAAGGTCATGCTAAAGGAAAAGTCTGGATTACCAGGCAGTTCGCTTATGATAAACATGATGTCTAACCACCCCCATATAGTTATATAATTTGTGCGAGATTCAAAGCCTGAAGAGGAAGCCTGAGATTGTCTGATCCTCATTCACATGTCTGCCTGACTCCTGACAACACCAGGGTGTGGGAAAATAGCCACTACTTCCAAAGTCTATACATATTAGATATTCCCCCCAAGGGAAAATTGAGGTAATGATATAAAAGAAGCTTAGTATTAAGTGGCCAAAAAGGGACAGATACACACCAAGAAAGGCAAGCTTGGTGGTCTCACAATTTTAACTGGACTTTGTCCTGGAAAATACTATACACCTATCAAAAGTATTATTAATCATGTTTTTAAAGATATTGACCCAATCTTCTGTCTTTAGCATCCAAGAATTTATCCTACACTTACCTATATAAACTGAATAAGGTTTGCATGACTATTATTAGACTAAGGGAAATCTTAGTATAAGGACTTGTATATCTTTAGCATTTTCCATGTTTTTATACAGTCTTCATATCAACTGCTTTGATGGTTCTATAATTTCATCAAACACATAAGTCATAATTTGCTTATGACCCCCTGCCTCAGCCCATGCTCTCTCTATTCGCCATTTAGGTTATTTTTGTTTTGCTGGCTAACATAGGTAATAACATTTATACTTATGTATAAATTATTTTCCTACTTTTGGATTATTTTAAGGTTAATAGCCAAGAGAAAAACTACAGTGTTAAGTGTTATAAACATGTTAACATATCTTGATCAGTATTAGCACATTACTTTCTAAATATAGTGAATATTTCTAAGGTTGTTTTTAATGAGGCAGTGCAAAGATAAGATGGTTAAAACTTCAACTAAGGTAATGTAATGGTCACTTTTAAAAATTTTTTATTGGACTATAGTTGATTTACAATGTTGTGTTAGTTTCAGGTGTATAGCAAAGTGAATCAGTTATACATATACATATATCCACTCTTTTTTAAGATTCTTTTCTCATATAGGCCATTACAGAGTATTAAATAGAGTTCCCTGTGCTGCCCTTATTAGTTATATATTTTATACATAGTAGTGTGTATATGTCAATGCCAATCATCCAATTTATCTCTCCCCCTTCCTTACCCCCGGTAACCGTAAGTTTGTTTTCTAAATCTGTAACTCTATTTCTGGTTTGTAGATAAGTTTATTTGTACCCTTTTTTTAGATTCCACATATAAGCACTATCATATGATATTTGTCTTTCTCTGTCTGACTTACTTCACTCAGTATGACAATCTCTAGGTCTATCCAAGTTGCCACAAATGTCATTATTTCATTCTTTTTTATGGATGAGTAATATTCCACTGTATATATGTACCACATCTTCTTTACCATTCCTCTGTTGATGGACATTTAGTTTGCTTCTATGTCCTGGGTATTGTAAACAGTGCTGCAATGAACGGAGGTGCACGTATTTTTTTGAATTATGGTTTTCTTCAGGTATATGCCTAGGAGTGGGATTTCTGAGTCATATGGTAGTTCTATTTTTAGTTTTTTAAGGAACATCCATAGTGTTCTCCATAGTGGCTGTACCAATTTACATTACCATCAACAGTGTAGGGGGGTTCCCTTTCCTTACACCTAAAGCAACTAGAGAAAGAAGAACAAACTAAACCCAAAGTTAGTAGAAGGAAAGAAATCATAAAGATCAAAGCAGAAATAAATTAAATAGAGTTGAAGAAAACAATAGCAAACATCAATGAAACTAAAAGCTGGTTCTTTGAGAAGATAAGCAAAATTGATAAACTTTAGCCAGACTCATCAAGAAAAAAAGGGAGAGGACTCAAATCAATAAAATTAGAAATGAAAAAGAGAAGTTACAACGGACACCACAGAAATACAAAGGATCATAAGAGACTACTACAAGCAAGTATATGCCAATAAAATGGACAACCTAGAAGAAATGGACAAATTCTTAGAAAGGTACAACCTTCCAAGACTGAACCAGGAAGAAATAGAAAATATAAACATTACCAATCACAAGTAATAAAATTGAAACTGTGATTAAAAATCTTCCAACAAACAGAAGTCCAGGACCAGATCTATCAAACATTTAAAGAAGAGCTAACACCCATCCTTCTCAAACTCTTCCAAACAATTGCAGAGGGGAGAACACTCCCAAGCTCACACTACGAGGCCACCATCACCCTGATACCAACATCAGAAAAAGGTATTACAAAAAAAGAAAATTACGGGCCAATATCACTGATGAACATAGACACAAAAATCCTCAACAAAACACTAGCAGACCAAATCCAACAACACACTAAAAGGATCATACACCATGATCAAGTGGGATTTATCCCAGGGATTCAAGGATACTTCAATATATGCAAATCAATCAATGGGATACACCATATTAACAAATTGAAGAATAAAAACTATATTGCATCACCATAGATGCAGAAAAAGCTTTTGTGATTCTTATTTGAGGAGAGAAGCTGATTGCCCCAAGCTCTATAGAGGGATCAAAAATCCCCCCTCACATACTTATTACACTCACTATAAAGAAACACTATCTGAATCTGATAGATGGTATAACTGTACAATAATCTTGACAGAAATCTGGCCTTGGAGCTCATAAGTAGTAACATGTTAGCACTTCATTATGTATTATTGACTTTCACTCATATTTGCTAAAAAACCCATTCCAGAATCATCTGCAACTGAATAAAGTGCTCAGTCTACATGTTGGGAAAAGTATAAAAAATGACTGCATGAAAATAAGGCAACATCTGAGCCTCTGAGGCTGCTTATCACTTTTAAAGTTGACAGTATGGGTCTCGGAAAGCAGCAGAGTTCCTTATGGGTAAACACTGCAGGTAGTAAGAGAATTTAAATGCCAAAGATCATTTTACCTTAGAAAAGAGGTAGAGAGGGAGCGATGAAACTAAAGACAATGCTTAGGGCCTTATTCCTTCAAAACAATTTCCTTTTTTAAAATGTCAAAAAAATTACTTTAAATAATTAATTGATGGAATAGTATGTAAACTATTCAACTGAGCTAAAATTATTTTGAGTGTCCCTCCACACGTTCACAAATTTTAGGTAGGTCCACATAGGGCAAGGCAGAGAGAATTCTAAACAAGTTTGCCAAGACTTAATTTTCCTTTTAGACACCAGAGTTTACCTTTCTGATATATGATAGTGGAATGAGATTGTGAGATCCCTAAAACATGGTTTATATCATATTAACTTTATTTTAATTAACCAGATCTATGTATTTAGAAGACCATCCTTTACCCAGTGTTCTTCAGTATGACATTTGTTGTAAATCAAGCATTCATATGTGTCTGTTTCTAAAAACTCTATTCTTTTTGATTGGTCAGTTTGTCCATCTTTGCACCATTATTACACTGTCATTACTATGACTCTATAAATATTGATATCTGGTTGAGCAAGTTCTCTAAACTTACTTTCCTTTCTCAAGAATTTTTTAACAGCTTTATTGAGATATAATTCATACACTGTATAATTCACCCATTTAAATTATACAATTAAATGGTCATTAGTATAGTCATACATATGTCCTACCATCACCATCCTTATTTTAGGACATTTTCATCATCTCACCAAGACACCCCATACCCTTTACCTGTCATCCCCTTACCTTCACATCTTCCTCCCAGCCCTAAGTGATCACTGACGAATCTAATTTCTGGCTCTTTAGATTTATCCACTCTGGACTTTCATATGAGTGGGATCATAGAATGTGTGGCCTTCTGTGGCTGGCTTCTTCACTTATTATATTTTCAAGGATTATTCATGTTATAGTATGTATCAGTATTTCACTCCCTTTTATAGCAAAATAATATTCTATTGTATGGATATACCACATTTATTAATCCATTCATCAGCTGACTGGCATTTGGGTTGTTTCCATCTTTTGACTATTATAAACAACACTGCTATAAACATTTGTGTACAAGGTTCTATGTGGATATAGGGGTCTTCTTTTGTATCTATACCTAGGAGTGGAATATCTGGGTCATATGGTAGCTCTATGTTTAATTGTTTGAGGAACTGCCAGATTGTTTTCCATTCCCATTTCCCACCAGCAGTGTATGAAGTTTCCATTTCCTCTACATTCTCACTAACACTTGTTGTTATCTTTTTTAATTCTAGATATTCTAGTTTGTATGAAGTGGTATCTTGTGGTTTTGATTAGCATTTCCCTAAAAACAATGATGTTAAGCATCTATTCGTGTGCTTTTTGGCTATTTGTATATCTTCCTTGGAGAGATGTTTATTCAGATCCTTTGCCTATTTTTAAATTGGATTATTTGTCTTTTTATTATTGAGCTGTAAAAGCTCTATATGTATTCTAGACAGAAGTCCCTTATCACGTATATGATTTGGACTTCTTTTCTCCTGTTTTGTGGGTCGTTTTTTTCACATTCTTAATGGTGTCCTATGAAGAACAAAACATTCTTAATTTCAATGAAGTCCAATTAACCTTTTTTTTTTTTTCTTTTGTTAATCATGCTTTTGGCTATCTAAGGATCTTTTTCCCAATCCAAAGCCATGAATATTTATTCACATAGTTTCTGTCTTATTCATTCTTTTTCTTAAATACAGTTTTGTACACAATTAAAATCTGCTTAATGCATGTTTACTCACTGAATTTATCACTAGAACATCAAAAGGAATGGATGTAAAAAGTATAGTTTTCTTTTTAACACTGGTAAATTTCCACTGTAGATTATGTATGCCGTTTATTGGGTTAATCACTATTTTAGAGAAAACATTACAGTACAGTTTTATTGCTAATATATTTTAGCCTTCTTTCTCAAAACTACAATTTTTTAAACTTTTTTTGTTTTTGCTTTATTTATTTATTTTTTAAAATTTTATTTATTTATTTATGGCTGTGTTGGGTCTTCGTTTCTGTGTGAGGGCTTTCTCTAGTTGCGGCGAGCGGGGGCCACTCTTCATTGCGGTGCGCAGGCCTCTTCACTATCGCGGCCTCTCTTGTTGCGGAACACAGGCTCCAGACGCACAGGCTCAGTAGTTGTGGCTCACGGGCCCAGTTGCTCCGCGGCATGTGGGATCTTCCCAGACCAGGGCTCGAAGCCGTGTCCCCTGCATTGGCAGGCAGATTCTCAACCACTGCGCCGCCAGGGAAGCCCTAAACTTTTTAAACATCCTAACAAATTCATTAAATTTTCTAAAAGAAAAAAACTGCTTTTTGGCCTTGTTCTAATTTTTATAAAACTAATGATTTTAATAAATTCATGACATGTAATTTATATAATCTCTATCAGTACATTATTCCTGGAATGCTCCTTTTTTTTTTTTTTTAATTTTCTAACAGCCTGGTGTGTACTGGGGGGCAGGGGTGGGTGGGTGGTGTGCAGGTTCTGGGCTGGAGTGTTAAGATGAGGCATGCTGAAGAGCAGGGCATCATCGTGGGGGCTTGCGTTTCATCATCTATAGACTGGGGTCAACCACAGTCCTTAACTCACAGGGTTGTTATGAGGACTCAGAGTTCATACTGGTATAGCGCATACCTAGGGAGGGGCCTGGTATGTGGGGAGAACTCACTGTCAGCCATAAGATTGCTTTTTTTTTTAAAATTTATTTATTGTTTTATTTTTGGCTGTGTTGGGTCTTTGTTGCTGCACGTGAGCTTTCTCTGTTGTGGCGAGCGGGGGCTACTCTTCGTTGCAGTGCTCGGGCTTCTCACTGCGGTGGCTTCTCTTGCTGCAGGGCACGGGCTCTAGGTGTACGGGCTTCAGTAGTTGCAGCAGTAGTGCAGGCTCAGTAGTTGTGGTGCACGGACTTAATTGCTCCACACCATGTGAGATCTTCCTGGACCAGGGCTCAAACCCATGTCCCCTGCATTGACTGGTGGATTCTTAACCACTGCACCATCAGGGAAGCCCTTGGAATGCTCTTAAGAAAAAAAAAAAAGTAAAATTATCTTTGAGCCTTATTTCATGTGTCAGGGTATATTTATTTGGGGGAAAAAAGCTATAAAATATGAGTAAACAAAAACTGTAAGAAAGATAAGTGAACAGTTGAACAGCCGATACTATAACACAAGGAATAATCAGTAAATTATACAGATACATATTTTAAGTAATTAAAATTTTCAAAGCATTCCCTTCTTCTATACAATTCCATTTACATTTGGATAAAGCTAACTGGAAAGGGCAGTTTGTAGATTTTCAACATTATAGCAATGAGCACTGGATTATAAAAGGTGACAAACTCAATATGTAGACATCTTATATCAGAATTAGGTTTAATGTTGAATGTTGCAAGAAAAAATTGACAGATTAGAATAGGTGCTTATAAAGAAGATCTGACAGAATGTAAAAGTTCTGACAAGTATTTTGCAGAGGAAGAGTTGAAGGCATTGAGGTATATTAATCTAACAAACAGATACATTCAGGTAACACGACAGTTCTTTTAAATTTTTGAAGGGTTACCCAATAGAAGACTGAATTATGTTTATAGCAAAATACAGATAGATGTAGGGTTAATGTATAGAAAGTAACCAACATAAAGCAAAGATTCTCATGATCTTTTCAGAAGTTCAATAGCTGCCTCAAGGAGTAGAAAGGAGCCTGAACTCTCCTCCTTGGATGTTGTTCAGGGTGATACCTCTGACCAGGTGACCTTTAGTAATTTGTCCAACTTGTAAACCCTACAATTCCATAACCTGTCTTATATCACATTTTAGAAATTCTGAAGATACTATTGAAATGATTTGCTCTGATCTTTCCTCTTCTTAAACTGGAACCAAATTACTAAAATCTTTCTATTATTTTTGGCTAGTATCAGGCACAATTCCATGACCACCAGCCCCTAGAGTGCAATTGAACAGGCTTTGTTATTTTGGGAGTTTGATGATGCTTCCGATGCAATCACAGAGGTGAACAGAATGTTCTATATTCTCAGTGTCACTGGAACTTAAAATAGTTGACATTTTATAAAGCACTTAGCTGCTTGATGAGAACCCATAAAGATTCTCCCTAGGCACTAGCATTAGACAGAGACTTTGAACAGGAAGCTATGTATGACTCAAGTTGGATAGATCATTTTATTGTAGCAGGTGCATTCCAATTTGAACCTGCACTTCCTTAGAGAAATTGCCAATTTCTCAACAATATTCTTCATTATAGATAGCAATATAGAATATTTTTGCCTGATTTAAGGTCAAATGATTACATGCGTAAATTTATTTTTCTTCTTCTCTTTTTTCTCTTTTTCTCCACTCTTTCCTTCCTTCTTATTTTAGTTAGTGATTGTTTTTTCTTTATCATGATGAAGATTGAGCCTGGAGTCAAGAATTATTTTTAATATCAAGATGGGCCATGTGTATTCACCCATTATGAACACCTTAATGACAAATACAGGGACACCAAAGCTTGGAATATTTTAAGAGGGTACAAAATTTATGAATTTCTTAAGATTTTAAGGCAGTTGATTTTAAAACACATGGTGAAATTCACAATTTTTTTAAAGCTAAAGTGTAATACAGAACCTAACTTTAGTGATTTACATGTAATGTTAGGTATTTAGGTGAAAGCTTGATGAGTTGAATTTAATATTTGGTCTTTTAATCAGATGTTCTACTTTTTTCCCTAAAATTCAGATGGTTTGGAAAATGTGTTGTTGAGGACACAAACATACTGGCAGCTTCCACTGTTGTACCCTACAACCTGGAACAAGGTAGTGTGCCTTCCAAAAGTAGAACATAATTCACTTGGGAAAATAGAGCTTATTGAACCCCTCAGGTATTTCACAGTGTATTGTGTTACTACACCTTTGCGAATCCCTCCTACTCTTCCTATAAAGAGGAACTGCCAGAAATTTGACTCTTTTCCAAATTGCTATGGGTCCTGTTTACCTTTGTATTATGTAGAGCCACACTGCAATATAGGTGCCATTTTTCATACTAAAATGGAATGATTATATTTTAGGATCACATTGATAAAATTGTATGTGCATTGGATAACACTACACACTGATTTTTCCAAGAATAAATCTTTATCATAAATGAATTGCCAAGCTATTTCTTAAGCCATTTTAACTGGATAAGTGTCAGAGGAATAGCATGTTTCAAATTCTTTACATTGCTCTAACTTGTGTGTGTGTGTGTATGTGTGTGTGTGTGTGTGTGCACATGTTTCTCATAAAAAAAAATACTGTTTATTCCACTGCTTGGAGTTCCCTAACATGGGAAGAAAATGTCACACTTTACCTATTTCTGACCAGGTCCCTATGATCAATTTTATGCTGTGAGAGAAAATTCCAAAGGTCTGTGGCATCATGGATGGCACTGAACAACCTAGCTTCTGATAGTCCTTCTTTTAAGAACTCACATCTGTGTCTGCATAGTTCTAGGATTATGACTGATTATCAGCTCTTGTGACACTAGCCTAATAAATTTTTTGATTTCACACAACTCTTTCAACAAGTTTTCATTAAATAACTGAGTCATTTTCTAAACTGTCCTAGCTAGTGACAGAAATATGTGAAATAATTACTGTCTTTATATTCCTCACTTTTTTGAAGTAATAAGATATGCTAAATTAAAAGAAACAAATAGTATAATTATATATAATGAAGGACCAAATTTAATGTAAATTTAAATGTCCAAATTAGTGGATAAATAATGAGAAAGTTCACTTTGACTGGAGTTTTTTACAACACTTCAAAAAGATGTAGGACTTGAGATAAGTATGGAATTACAAAGAGGAAAAACACTATTGAAGTCTTGGCAACAAGGATGCATATGAGTCATACATCTTGTGGCGACAGGCTAGTCTAGAGTGAAGCCAGAAGTTGAAAAATAGTGAATAGTCTAGGTAAGTAAAATGGAATGAAAATAACCATGAAGCTTGATGTAGAGTGTGGGAGTACAGACCTTGATCTGATAAGGTCATGGAATTCTTGATAAAGAAAATGTCATGGTAAAAATGGCTTTCTGAAAATCAAATGTGGTGATGATGTGCAAGACAACTTGACTTTGGGAACATTAAAGTTAAGAGATCTTGTAACTTTCTATGAGTTCATTAGAGCTGGGACTAGGGCGAAGCAGGGAAAATGTGAAGAAGGAGTCAAACAGTCGAGATGTTATTAATGCATAAGATTTGGTGGTGGCTTAGATAATAGAGATGAAAGACACACAGCTGAGTCTAGTGCAGCTTCCATATTTTGTGCCTGCAGTATTGTGTTTTCAGGGACAGAAGTGGGTAAACTGGGGAAGGGATTGCAAAGTGGGAATGACCATATAGTCAGTGTCTGGCCTAAAGAGATACAGTCGGGGGACAAATGAGGGGAATGCTATGGAGGTGATTGTAATTACAAATCAGAATGAGGTTAGGATGGTGAAATTGATTTGGGAGAGGACATCAAGGTGAAAACTTAAATGTCTAAGTGAATAAGCTCACCAAGGGGAAAAAAAGATAGAGAAAAATGAAGGGCAATCAATGAATAATGTCCACCATTAAGAAATAGATCATGGATGACACATCAAAGGGGAACTGTCAGAAAATCAGGGGATGTTCCAAAATAACATCATGGAAGTCAAAGTAGGAGGGAGCTGTAAGAAAGAACATTGAGTTAAAAATATAGGTCTTTTAAATATGAAGTCATATAAGAAAGAAGAGGAAGAAACATCCCTTGTGACGAGGAGTTAAAACTACTGACTTTTTCTAGAGATATTTAGTTTAATCCCCAGGAACAAAATCCTAACTGCAGTGTGAAAGTGAGGAAATGGAGGTAGTGGATAGAGACAGCATCTTTGAAGCTGTGTGTAAAACACATGGTGTCAATAACTAGAAGACTCAGAGGATAAAGAGTGGACTTTTCCTGCCAAATGAGGGCATTTCTCTACATATTTGTAGGGAAAGTATCCAAACGAAAGGATCTCTGAGACATTTGAAGGAGTTAAAGCACAGATGGAGGGATAAGATTTCTCTTTTCCCCATTGCCAGAATTAACTGCTTTCTCTGGATCATTTAGAGCTTCTTCTATCTTCCAAAACTTTGTGTCGTCAATTATTGCCTTTGAGGTTTGCATTCCCAAGCAGCCCTCTGCACTGGCCCCTTGCTCGTCCCTGCACACATTCTCTGGTCTCCCCATCCACAAGCTATTTTCTCTTATGTTTGCTATACCTCTCAGCTGCAGACTCTCTCAGTTTTCCTCTTCAAAACCAAACTTAAGTAGAGTTTCCCCCTATCGCTCTTACTAAATCTTTCTTATTCACACCCTCTCCACACCCTCTCTGCCCCATGACTCCACTGACATAGCTCTTGTCAAGATTATCAATGCCCTTTTGCTATCAAATCAAACTGCTGACACCTTTTTCCCCTTTTTGTAAAAGAAATTTTTATTGAAATATAGTTGATTTACAATGACGTGCTAGTTTCAGGTGTACAGCTATATGTACATATATATATATACAGCTAAAAAGAAATATATATATATATATATATATATATATATATATATATATATATATATATATATGTTCCTTTTTAGATTCTTTTCCGTTATAAGCAATTACAAGATATTGAGTATAGTTCCCCTCTTAAAACATTCTTTTCCTTTGGCTTTCATGACCCCTCACTCTTGGCATTCTTATCTCTCTGGTTCCTTTGCTAGCTCTTTTCTCCTCTCTCCTCTTCTAACTCAGTCTACACCGCTGCATGTTGCTCCGTGAGGATCATCCTTATGCAGGTGAATCCCAATTCTGGATACTGGTCCAGATCTCTACCTTGACTGGCAGCCTGGATACTAGATTTCACAGAAGTTTCAAACTCATGTATCTGTGGCTAAAGCCATTTCGTCCCCACACCCCCGGTCCTGCTCTTGTCCAGTGTTCTGTGTCTTAATAGTAGCCCCTCTCCACCCAGTTAGGCAAGCCAGGAATTTCACTGTTGTTCTTGCTCCTTCCTTTTCCTTGTTCTCTCCTATCCCATCTATTAGCAACTCCTCTTGGTTTTATTTCCTGAGGATTTATTGAATCCAACTATGTTTTCTCACCTCTATGCCACCACACATATTCAGGTCACTATACTTTTTGCAGAGATTGTTGTGGAAAGTCCCATAACTGATGCCTTTGATGATAATTTTTGTTCTTTTCCACCTCTCTCTTCCAATCCACAAGGCAGCTCTAAGATATGAATTAAGTCATGTCGTTTGCCTGGATAAGATACTTTCATAGTTCCCTACTGGTCTCTGTATTACATACAAGCTCCTTCATATGCCCCATATTAGCTTTTTTAAAGTATTAAATACCTGTGTACCAGATATTATCTCATTTAACCCTTATGATAGCTGTATGAATGATTCAACCAGGGTCTTTTCTCAGTTAGTTTAACTGATTTCCATGCCTTTCATGGTGGACCCCTGATGACTTCTCCAGGAACATCTCTTATCACTCCATCTTTAGCCAGATTGGATCTCTTGCTATTCTGTATATATGCTTCCTCTTGTGAACATGCTCTTTCTTATGCCTGGATCTCATTCCCTATCTCTTCTCACACCATTTTCCTGGTTAATTCTCACTAACATCTCAGATCTTAATTTGGATGTTCCTTACTCCAAGAAGGTATCACTAATCACACAACTAATTCCAACTTGTGTGACAATCCTATGTGCTTCCATACTGAACTCGTGGCATTTATAACACTTAATTGTAATCTCCTGTCAACTCCAATAGAAGGTAAGTTCTCTGAGGGAATTAATTTTCTTGTTCACCATTGAATCTGTGAAAACAGAGGCCAGCACACGGTAAGTACTTGGTGACTGCTCATTGAGTGCCTGAAGTAATGAATGGCTTAGATACAGATTTATATCGATATAAAAATCAAAGAGGGCTTCCTTGGTGGTGCAGTGGTTGAGAATCTGCCTGCCAATGCAGGGGACACGGGTTCGAGCCCTGGTCTGGGAAGATCCCACATGCCGCGGAGCAGCTGGGCCCGTGAGCCACAACTACTGAGCCTGCACGAATGGAGGCTGTGCTCCGCAACAAGAGAGGCCGCGATAGTGAGAGGCCCGCGCACTGCGATGAAGAGTGGCCCCCGCTCGCCACAACTAGAGAAAGCCCTCGCACAGAAACGCAGACCCAACACACCCAAAAATAAATAAATTAATTAATTAATTAAAAAAAAATCAAAGAAACAATTCAGGAATGAATGCTCTTCATGGAAATATGAGATAAGAACATCTGCTCAGAATGAAAGTTCAGCCACAGGAAAATATACACAAATAGGAGGAAAAATGAAGATGTGAAGTGACCTTAAACATTATCAAGAAGGAATAGGATTGTTGAGAAGGATAAGGGAGCCACATTAAAATTGGATGGCAAAGACCAAACAACTATTTCTTTACCTTTCTCTAGAAGTGTCTGTGCTGCAAAGAAAAATGCTTAGAAGTTGAATGATAGAGGCCGAAGCTTGAAGATTGATCCAACGTTGGGTGATGTGTGTTGTGTGTGGGTATGTGTGTGTTGGGTATGTTGCTGCTTGTGTGATGGAGTCTAGAAAGAATATGAAGCTGGTTGTGAAGTCGGCACTTACATAACCAAAACTAGAATTTGGGCTAAAAGAGACCCATTATACTGGAACAAAGTAGATGGTCTGTGTAAATAGGAGGTTTGGAGTGGAGAGGTTTGGTGAAGGCACAGTAAGTGGAATGAAGGAATCTGCGAGAAGGTGAGCAAAGCATCACTAAAAGAAATTATTAAATTCACTGTTTATGAGTTGATGTCATTGCCTATAACGATAGGAATCTACTTTTCACAAGTATATGTATTTTATCAAAATCAGAACTGATCATATGGTATGGTAATAAGAAATAAAAAATTGTCATCAGTATGATGGTTGGAGTTTCTTCAAGGGAAAAACCAAAAAGGCTAAGGAGCCCCTTTGTATATTGCCTTTCTTGAGTTCAATCAGTGTAGAAAATTAACACTGGAAGACTTGTTTTCCCCATAGCAACTAATTATCCACCTAGTACACTTATTTGTGGATGTATCAATCATTCTCCAAGTATTTATTGATCCCCTATTGTGTGCCCAACATGATGCTAAATGCTGAGGGTAAACAAGAAAAATATAAAGCATGATCTCTCCCCTCTCAATCTGCAGTGTGCCTGTAAGTCACTTAATCTACCCTGATTTCACTCTTTTGCTTTACATCATTTCACTCTTCTGTTTTAGTAGTGGTATTAGTGACAGAATAACTTTTATTGATAATCCCTTGCTATTTAGCTGTTCTTCTATAATGCTTGATGATCCTTAAGGCTACTCCAGACTTTTATTTTTTTTTCCTATTTGTTTACATTTTCTTGTGGCCAAACCCTGATTCTGAACAGATGTTGCCTAAAAAGCCAAAATCTCTGTCCGGGAGATATTTGCAAACTGCACAGTTACTCATCTGTGTAGAAAGGGTTATATGAATCTTGATCAGTGTTACTGGTCTCTGAAAAGTTGTCTCGGAATATACTTCTATTTGTCTAGTATTTATTTGACATTTGGGAGAATCCTGACAATAAGAATTCCTAGGTTCTAACTTTACATCTTCTCTTTCCTTGGATATTCTGTTTTCAAGCTTAGATAAAAGGGATGACTCCTTATAGCTGTTAGTAAACAGCACAATAGAAAAATCATTGCTGATCCCACTTCACATTTTGCAACATGCAAATTGATTACCACAGGAGCATTCAAAATGTCAACACTCACTGGCTTATTCCCTGCAGGATGTGCCTAAATGGGGCTTCCTTTTACAATCTGAAGCTGTGTGGTCCTATATTTAGAAGAATTTCTACCAGTCCCTTATAAGGCAGGAAACTTAAGCTGAATGTTTAATATTTCATGAATATCACATGAAACTCCAGTTAGGCATGAAAACATGAAGATAAACAATGGGTACACTTATGAAGTCTGGGTGATGCATATATTTTTATTTCGTTCAGTAGCACATACATGGTCTCCTTGTTTTGCTTTCAACACTACTCTTTGCTTGGTTGTGAGGCAGTTTGTATTCAGCATTGCACAACTACATAATTATAAATGCTGAACAAGCTTTTAGATCTATATGCTCTGCCCCACAGAACAGTATAACAAATTAGAGATTATAAATCAATTTAGTTATCCCAAGTTGGAGACTTTCACAAGTGAATTTATTTATTTAATAGATTTTTCTCTGTGCATTTGAATCCTTCCCCTTTGATTTATTGGGTTTTTTGTGTTGTTGTTATTGTTGTTTTTCAGGAAATGTATGGAGGTAGTAACAGGAAGTAAATGTTTATTCAGGATCCAATTGTTATATATATATTTTTTAGGACACTGGAAATTCAGTATAAGTGTTTGTTTTTAATGAATAAACATTGCTCATCAATCTGTCAAACAAATAATCTTCCAACAGAAGAAAGATGCTAAGTTAACCATCATTTTTGACATATGAAAATTTTGTACAACTTTACTTTTCAGCCACACAAAATTCAGAAATTAAGAATCTATATCTAAAATGTGGATTTAGAAATCTTAACATAATTATCTATGATACAAATATACGGAAGAATTTCTGACTGTCAGTGGATGCAACACTCTTTTTAAGTTTTAAAATTTTTTCTGCTAAGTACTATATCAGAATGTTCATATTTGATAGGATCTTTGAGGTGCCAGGTATAGTCTGTTAGACACATTTCCTGGCTTATCTAAATCTGTGTAAAAGGTAGATCACTTTACTTCTCATTTTCAGAAACAATTCCTGAATACCAACCCCATGGATGAATTTCCTAATTAGAATTTGTGGTTTGTGGGTGTGGAGCAAACCATCCTATGTCACATTAGCTACTTCCAGGCTCATGCAATAAAGTCAGATAATTGTCTTCCGTATTTAGGTAACATAATTTTGTTGTGGATGTTAAACTCTTTTAGAGTTGAATTTTTCAAATTATTAATGTTTACAAAATGAGTTTATTGGGACACGATCAGATTTAAAATTAAGATGTAGACTAGAATATTATAGAATAGAATATAACGTACATTGCAGGGAGGAATAATAATCTGTTTTTTGAAATTTTAGTTACACTGTATGTGTTTGTGGGCTATAGTTGCAAAGTTATATATATATATTATATATCTACACATATATGTGTAATATATGTATGTATGTATATATACACACAATATATATTACATATATAACATATTATTATGTTATATATTATATATGCATATATACATATATGTATCTTTCTTTTTAACTGTGGGTAAAAGTAAAAATTAATTTGAAAGCAATTATTCTAAAGGTATATCTTTTTTAGTATTTATATCTAACTGAATCAGTTGCATATTATTAGTTGCGCTAAATTAAGTGAATATTTTTTTTCCAAGTGTCAACTATGCACCAATTAATGTGTGGATCCTTTAACATTTTTATCTCCTGTCAATACTGATAACTCTTTGAGATGATAGTTAAAAACCGAACCCTGTTACAAATTAAGAAAATAAAACATAGAAACACACAAATGACTAGAACTTGGGACATTGCAAAAAATACATTAATATCAGCATTTTCCAAACTTGAGTTTCCAGGTTTTTAAAAGATATTATTTCAAATAACTGAGTTCTATGGCTGATGGGCTTTGGAAAATTGGGTTAAACCTATTAAGTTTACTGCAGCAATTCTTTGGGATTTTAATATACTAATGGCTTCTTCAAATCACCAAGTATTGCTTTATGAATATAATGTACATTTCCCAAGCCTATTTAACCACAGAATTATTTTTAAATATTATTTCTTTGGAATATTGTTTATTGGGACACACTTTGGGAAATGTTTAATTTAATCATGTTAATTGAATTGAACTTAAGAGACAAGGCCTTACAAAGTAAGTTTGAATGATCTTATGATATGCAATAACATTTCCTAGAAATCATACTAAACTCTAATTTTCCTTTTAACAAGAATTTTTAAATGGGAACATTTGGTATTGTAGTAGCTCAAGATTCAACTTAAATGTACCTATTCTGGTCTACTTTCTTAGGGAATTCATTTTAGTGAATTTAGAAGTAGTAAATGCTTTGTGTTTATTTGCTTTTCTTACAATCAGTAATGTTGATTACTCATTACTATTTATATTTTAAAAGTAATGTGTATGGAACTATGTAGGTGTTGTCTTCCCTGGTCAATGTTCCAATATGCTTCAGATGAGACTTCCACGTGAGCTAGATTGATTTTCAGTTCTGTTCGTATACAGTTTCCAAAGGTGTATATATCCCTGGAGATATTTAGTGAGTCAGCCATCTGTTTTCCAGAGAGGTTTTTTTCCTGGTAAACCTCTCTCCCTAGTCACTTGCCATGAATGCAGGAGAACTGGTAAGGGGATGTGGGTCACTTATAGTAGACTAGTTGTGCTCGTTCCCATAGAAGAGTCCTTTCCTTTGGACAAAGTTCATGAGGATCCCCTACACTTTCCTTGGAATGAGTTCACGTCTTTGAGAGCCACCCTGCTGCTTGTCACCTGGCAGAGCTGCAGGGCTCACCCTAAGACATGCCTGAACATGCCTGCTCACTAGAAAAAAAGAGAGTTCATTACTAAGGCAAACATTGCTTCTACTCTCTCTACTTCTATAACAACGTTGATAAACATGCTTTGTATAGTTATCACATTAGAGCATAACAACATATCTTTAAGACAGGTTTGCTCATTCTCATTTGTTTTTGGATGCTGGTTATAGTTATTTATTTTTCATTATTTTTTTATTGAGGTATAGTTGCTTTACAATGTTGTGTTAGTTTCTGCTGTACAACGAAGTGAGTCAGCTATATGTATACCTATATCCCCTCTCTCTTGGACCTCCCTCCTACCCCCCTCCACATCCCACCATCTAGGTCACCACAGAGCACCGACCTGAGCTCCCTGTGCTATACAGCAGGTTCCCACTAGCTAGCTACTTTGCACATGGTACTGTATATATGTCCATCCCAATCTCCCAGTTCATCCCACCCCCTTCCCCACCCCATGTCCACATGTCCGTTCTCTACATCTGTGTCTCTATCCCTGCCCAGCAAATAGGTTCATCTATCCCATTTTTCTACATTCTCACTTTTTAAATTAGGTGAATGAGTCACAGAGGGGTTAAGTCATTTCCCCAGAATTACTCCACCCAAATGTGAACCCAGAGCTATGTCGTTATCTGGCAAGGTTAGCCTTGGGGTAGGTGTAGCTAATGGACAGTCAACGCCTCTTTATGAGGATGTCCTAACCACACCAGCTAGCCTTATCTGGTCCCTCTACTCAAGAACAGAGTTTTATTGTCATCTTCATAAAAGCCTATTGGGCAAGGTCACAGAATTGCTTCTCTACAGATCTATTTTATAAACCAGAAAACAAAACAGAAACAGAAAACAAAAATTTTACTAAACACTGTTGGTTGTAGGCCTGCCAAGGGAACAGAGTGGCCTGATGGGGCTGGGGAAAAAGACAAGGGTGGCCACCTCAAGTCTAACTGACTAATAATTCAATTGGGAGTGTCAACAAAGGAAGGGAAGTGAAATACAGGTGTGAGGGATAAGGAAATAGGGAGGATTTGACATTTTGGTGAGGATTCAAGTATTATATGAGTCACTGAGTAAAACCCAAGAAGGGAGAGGCTAATTAAAGAGAAGGGAAATGAATCAGTTCCATATTTCAGAGACAAGGATTATAGGATAAAGGTGGAAAATCAGAAGGAGAAACTGTAGGTTAAATTCAGGTAATCTTTTGATAAGTCCTTGAATTTATTTTTCTGAAATTGTGGAGTTCACTTACATTTACAAAACACCAAATTAATCAAACAAATTATTCTGCCATTGTTAGTGCCTTACACGCAATGCACTTACTTGGCATATATTTGAGGGCACTTATTGAAATAGGTGCTGGACCAAACAATACAGAAAAAAATAAAGATTTTACTTTAGACTGTTTAAAGTCCAAAGAAAGAGGAATATATGTATAAGCAGATACCCTCACCACATAACTCTGAGCAAGAAAGAATGTATTCATCATTGATCATAAATGGTTTATCCAGAAAAAAATAAACTATACAAAAATATTCTGACAGATGCTGGCTTAGGAGTAACAAACAAAATTTTCTGAAAAGGAAGCCAAAGTAACAACTCAGTCTGGCTGGACTAATTAATCCAGGAAGACTTGTGAAAGTGGGTGGAATTTGTTCTTGGTCTTCAAATGAAAATTATATTTGCAGACAATGAATAGTACTGTTTAAATATAGAAACACTCTGGCTAGAAGTGACAGAATGGTAAGATATACCATGAAAACACTAATCATAAGAAACCTGAAGTGGCTATATTAATATCCAGCAAAGTGATCTTAAAGACAAAGTATTACCAGAAACAAAGAGAGTCATTTCATAATGATAAAATGGTCAATTCATCAAGCAGACATAACAGCCCATAATACATAGGCACCTATGAACAGAGTTTCAGAATACATGAAGCAAAAACTTACTGAAATATATTACAAAATAAATCCACAAATAAAGTTAGAGATTTCAGCACTCCTCTTTCAGTAACTGATAGCAGAATTATACTAAAAAGCAGTATGAATATAGCAGATTGGGGTAATATGATCAATTAACTTGATCTGATTAAATATTTAAATTTTCTTTTATATAACAGAATACCCAACAAATGAAGAACGCATGGTCTTCTCAAGAGCAAGAAAACATTCACCAGGATAGTGCATATGCTGGGTCATAAAGCAGCTTGATAAGGTGCCCCCACCCACTGTCTTCCTTGCTCAGAGACCTTGTGAATGCCTCAGGCGGCAAGACATCTTCACATTTTCTCTACCGCCAAGTGATCTATGTGGATTAATAGGAGGGGGAATGGGCATGCAGAGCTCAAGAATCCCACCTTTGCTTCCACAAAGCAAATTTTAGCTCTTCTCAATTTTAGCTCCTCTCCATCTAATCCTGAATTGGATGTACTTTCTTTGCAAGGTGGTATTTCTTCCACCATGATCTGTTTCTTACTATATGTTTACCCTCTCCTTCAAGACACAATTTAAATTTACTTAGTTTGTTGTCTGAGATCTTTCCAATCCACTCTTCTTTCTATCTGCTCTGAACTTTGTAAGCACAGACTACATATTATTATTTAACTCTTAATGCATTTGTATTTTATCTCCCCCATTGGATTAAAGGCTCTGTGAGAGCAGGTGTCACACTTTATACTTTTTTTGTAGATATTGCCTAACTAATTGCTCAATAATTGCTTGCTAAATAAGTGTGATGAGTGAAGGTTGAATGTTACTTTTGTGGTTTCATAGCTTTAACTTTCTTGTGAAGACATACAGGTGTTTCACATGTGGCATCTATAGGTTACAAAGACATGTTTTAACAAAAGATGAATTGCTATTTTAGATGAACTTTGTTCTACTGTAAACATTCAACAGACAAAAATTGAGTGAGGAATTGGAACAAGGGAGACAAAATTTTTAAAATACTCACAAGGGAAACAAGATTTTTGAAATGATGTTTCAAATTTACTTTCAAAATAGACTTCATAATATTTTAAATTAAAAAGTTCCTGATATAGGTCCTATCACACAGACCCTAGGACTATGATTCTAGGTGGTTTCTAATCATTTCCCGTGGGAAAGAACATTTGACTATGAGTTAGGAGTTTTGAGTTTTGATATTGTCAGCTAATAAGGAATTGTGTCATTGCATTGCTCTGAGATTTTACTTCTTCATATTTAAAATGTGTAGTTACACTAAATGTCATGTAAGGTACCTTCTAGGTTTAACCTTTTTCTATCTTGTGTAGTTTACATTAGAGCCTCCCACTTGAAGTGTTGTCATGAACCAATAGCAGTGGTGTCACCTGGGAGCTTGTTGGAAATACAGAATCTCATCTCAGACCTTACCCCAGACCACGCATTCACATTAAAGTTTAAAAAGCACTGTTCTAGAGTGTATGTGTGAAATTGTACCCTAAATATGATGCATATTTTTCTTTAAAGTTTAAAGAGTTAATCATGAACACAAACAACCTGTTATTTTTCCCCCTCAGAAAACTATATGTCAGAACAGGTGCATATTCATTATGCATATAATCAACAGTGTGAATTTTCATCATATATCGGGTTGGCAAAAAAGTTCATTCGGGTCTTTCTGTAAGATGTTATGGAAAAACCTGAGCGAACTTTTTGGCCAACCCAATACATAGGGAAGCATGGCATTTCACTCTTCCAAACTTCCATCTTCACTTGCCTGTTTCAGATCTAGGAATTTGGGGGAGAATTTGCTCTTAAAAGGACAAAAACAATACATGCTTTTGAGATGATAATGTTTTATGCCTTCATCTCAGCTAGGGCTGCAGTCTCTATTTCTTCTGCACATCCTAAGTGAATAATAGACTACATTATACTGGCATGTCTTTCTGAAATGAGTGAAATATCTGGTTTAATTAGTTTTTCCTGTTACATTGCTTGACATTAGCTATAATTAATGTGTAAAACTGGATGTTACCATTCAGAGTTTCTTAGTAAACAACAGCCCTGGAATTCATCCTTTTTCCTTTTCCTCTAGGGCAGAAGGCTTTGTTAGTTACTTAATGTTGTTGGTGATTTTCATCATGTTATGTTAATTCTCTCCTTGTATGATGTTTTTCTGCTCAATCAATTTCTTATAGGATGTACTATATGACTTTTAAATAGTAAAACATTCAATCAAACATTTACTGATTTCACTGTTAAAATGGATTTCCTTCAATGAACTACTTATTTCACTGATCGATTGAAATAACAAACTGATTGATGGACTGTTTTGACACCATGTTGACACAGGCTTTGTAGTTAATTTCTCCTTTGCTATTCTTACAAACGAAACTGAGAAAAGTGTGCTTCAATCTGCCTATATTTCTGTGTTAAAAAATCTTCATGTTTGTCAAGTTGTTGACATTTTTATTATTCTTCAATTTACACCACTTTGTTCCTATATATTCAAGTGAGCTTATTTTAACACTGCTACTAAGATCTTTTTCAGCCAAGTCCCCCTTCCATCAGTTCAAGTGTAAACAAATTAGTTACAAGGCATAGTGTGCTCTGATAGAAAACTATAACCATCTGAGTTTAGAAAGCAGGACAATAAGATTTAGAAAGTTACTGAACAGTATGCTTACTCATGAGAACCCAAGGGCTAAGAAGATCAGTGGACCATTATCCTCAAATAATCCACATATGTAGCACATCTCTGGCTTTAGAGTGCTTCCCTCTCTCTCTCTTTTCTCCCTGATACCTAGAAAGAAACTTGTAGTTTATCCATTCCATCAAGTACAGCAAGACAAAGACTCATTTTTACTACCTAGCCCACCATTACATAAATTAAATTGCCATCACTCACTCACTATGTGTTATTTCCATTTGGACTTTAGAGATAAAATTCCACTGATGGGAAATGAGAAGGATCCAAGCACAGTCTCTAACTGAGTGATTATCCATTTCTGTATTCACAGGAAATAACCACAATGGCTGGATCTTGTCCCCATTTTATAAACAAGCTTACAAACAAACATAGATGTAAACCTATTCCAATTTATGAACAAAAATAAAAATGTTAGTGTCCAAACTTACTTAATAGGGATTCAGGGATAGAAATCTCCTAATTTGGGTTAATAGCATCATCTTTTTCCATTGTTAAAGGTTAAAAAGAGTAATGGATTAATAATAGAGATCAGTGTTTCAAATCCTGAAACAGCAGTTTTTCTTACCTGCTGCTAAGAAAACTGAGTAGCATTTGGGAACTGATGAGTGAGATGATTCTATAACAGTCATCTTCAATTGGACCCATTTGTAGGTATTCTTTTTTTATCCTAATTTAAATTTGTATTGAAGGCTCACTACAGATTATCCCATTGAAGTGTTGTCACATATTACAAGGTGGTTCCACTCAAATACAAAACAATCATTATTAATATCATATAGTGGCCTATATAACATCTAGAAATATTCATCCTATGCTTTAAATCCTGTATTTGAGGTATATAGACATGTTCTAGGATAGTATTGTGGGGATACTGTTTTTCTGACACTTTTTAAAGTATATGCAGATTTTAAAAAAATATCTAATGAAGTATTGAGCTATTTTTTAAAGGAAAGAAAGGGTTTAGAGGAGGACTGGAAAGTATAGAAACATTTTTATTTTCTACGTTTTTTACCACATGAGCATTGTAATGAAATAACTTCATGGACAAAACACTGATTTTAAAATATAAGATTTTGTTCTCATTTTTCTTAGAAGTCAGATTCAAAGATTTAGTGTTGAATGGAAAATATATTACACAGTGTAACATGTAAACACACTCTAGAGTGTTTTCTGCTATCAAAATGGGTAATCTTAATTTTCCTGTTAATGACTCTCCCCATCTACAACTCCTCAAATGCCACATGATTCCTCCGTTTCAATGACTTTCACTCAGTTCCATTTTCTCATTCTTTGTGTAGTCATTCCTTAGATATCACTCGAACTGCTTTCATTTCATATCTTGTACCACAAAATTCTTTCATAACAACATCTCATTTTCAATTCATTCCCTTTCCTCTCCTGAGCCATATCTTCATTTTCATTATGATTTTCAAGTCTTTTATAAACATATTTTCTTCCCATCTTTTAAGTCCTCTTGATTTTACTTATTCATATCCTGGATTTCACAGTCAATCATTTCAACAATGATTTTAGTAAGGACTTAAAATTCCTCATCTCCTTAGCCTTCTGCGATTTATAAGTATATGCACAAACTTGAGTACATTCTTCCTTTACCTACATTGGCTATCAAGCACTGATATGAGAAAAAAAGGTAAATAAGTAAGTCATAGTAAGCAAGTAACAACATCAAATATTTAACTTTTTAAAATACAGCACGTTTTTCAATTTTTTTCAGCCATCCTACTGAATCTCTGTGACAATTATCTGAGTTCTTATTTTAAAAAGACAGAATAGACTTTGTTTTGCTTCAGAAACAATCTCAAAACAAGGCTTAAAAAATTAGTGCAATGGATTTCATGCTAGTTCATGTGAGTGGGGGGCAGCTTTACCGACCAGACAGAGTCTTTGGCCTTTAATGGTGCTTTCATCATAAGACTTCAGGGTTCTGTACAACAGGAAAGGTGAGATAGAGGTATGAGTCAGAAGGGGAATTTTAAAATTTAGCAATCATTAGAATTATCTTCCACAATGTTCTGACTCTTCTCACTCTGCCCAAATACTAGGACTCATTTTCATTTTTCTCATTCTGAGTGAAATGTTTTCCCCCTTTATTTGGCAAACAGATGCTAAACAACACATGTCATCAAATTCCTTTCCACTCCACATTCCTCTGCATATTCACTCATCCTTTCTTCTTTTCTGGCATCCTCAGCATCACTTCAATTACAAAGATGTTTAGAAACAGGAGCTTTCATGGTTGATGGAAAAACAGAGAATGTCTACTAGAATAATAAGACTAATCCATAAATCAAAAACGATGAGAACTAATTCAGTGTAATATTATTATGTTAGGTCATTAATAAAACCATTTAGGTAAGGTGTAAAACCTGTAGTGCACGGTAGGAGTAAAGGTCAGGGACTGGGACATCCCATTAAAGAAATTGGAGACAAGGACATGAGAAGAGTAGAGACTATACTGTTGCCTCCACAGCAGTAAGAAATGGCCCAGAAATTGTGATAAAATTTGTTATGGATTCTTGGATTTGTTCTTCCAGTACCCACTCCAATCCTTTACAGAGTGCAGGAGATAGTTAGAAGACCAAATTAACAAATGCCATTTGCAGTGACATGGCTAGACCTAGAGATTGTCATATTGAGTGAAGTAAGTCCGACAAGGAAAGACAGATATCATATGATGTTGCTTATATGTGAAATCTAAAAAAAAGGGTACAAATGAACTTATTTACAAAACAGAAATAAAGTCACGAATGTAGAAAACAAACTTATGGTTACCACGGGGAAAAGGGGAGGGGATAAATTGGGAGATTGGCATTGACATATACACACTACTATATATAAAATTGATAATTAATAAGAAGCTACTGTATAGCACAGGGAACTCTACTCATTACTCTGTAATGACATGTATGGGAAAAGAATCTAAAAAAGAGTGGATATATGTCTATGTATAACTGATTCACTTTCCTGTACAACAGAAACTAACACAACATTGCAAATCAACTATACTTCAATAAAAATTTTTTAAAAATCCCTTCCTCCACTCATAGATAGAGTTTGGGATCTGATTTTGATTATATTTTTCATGTGTAACCCCATAAACCTAGATTAGGAACAGTATCACTGAGACATACAAGGTGAGATATATCCATTTTGTTGACTCAGATCATGGCAGCAATGGCATATGTAGCAGCCTTTTTGATTCATCAGCTAACTGTAGAAGGAGCAACAGCTCTGCCAGACATGACACACATAGCATGGCTTGATGATTAGCAGGAGAAGTAGGAGCTTCCTTATTGCTTCTCATAAGGGAGAGGGCAAACTGAGCAGAAAATGAATGATTAGTGGATGGGACCAATCTCATGCCTTCTCTGGCCCTTCTGACAACTTTGTATATTCCTCAATCTTTGTGTCAAATGTGTGTCCATTTAAACCATCTAGAGTAGATTGTACTGCTAAAAACTCAACACTGACCAATGTGGTTATTGATAGCAGCATTGGTTAAATGCAATAGATGTTCAGGAAAATAAGATTTGGGAATGTCTTCATTAACTATTTGTATCTCAAAGTAGTGAGAAACCACTTACCATTAGAAAGTAAGACCGGTATGAGATGCCAAATAAAGGAAAGGCATTGGTGGACAAAATTACTATTAAAACAGACCATTACCTGGATCAAAAGCAAAAGAAGGACTGTAGGCGGGGATAGAGAATTTAAAGATAGAAAGCGACAAGGTCAACATTTTCAAGTCTTAACTCAAGACATTATCAGAAAACCTAACATTTTCTAAGACTGAATATCTTAACTTCTTTGGTCTCAAGGCTGGTATGGCAAAAAGTTAACTTCAGAATCTGATCTTGTTTATTGCTCAATTATAACACAAATTGAATTCATTATGTTAGGTGATTTATTAGGGAAGATTTATTAGGGAAGGTTTATTCCTGAGAACTGGAATAGTGATTTGAGAGTATTTAGATGACTCGTTAATACCCAGATCACCCAAACTCTGTCAGGCCTGCCAGCAGAAGCAGACCTCCTGACGCTTTGAAAAGGGGCTGGTCCTGCATTGCTTAAATTAGTTACAAATTCATACGGAATAGTATCTTGCAGAGGGATGCAAGATATTTCTTATTTCTCTCCATGCTTCATCCTTACCAGTTATCAATGCTCCCACATCTTAAACAAGCTCAGCATGATCTGGGAGAAAAAAAAAAATGTAACTCTAGAGAGAAAAGTGCTTAACACCAAGATCTTGCAAGTTTTTTTGTTTGTTTGTTGTTTAGTTTATTTCATAAAAAAAAAAAAAAAGGATGGATATAGGTAAGAATGGATTCTAAGTGTTAGACTAGAAATAAACATAATTTTTGTGTTGGCTGAATTTATTAAAATGGTTGCACTTACTGAAGGTTGTGGATGCAGAGTATTGGCTTTGGCAAATGAGAAGAGTTTTTATTACTTATTCATTTTGTTGCCTGAAAACTGGATTTTCATGCTGTCTTTGGGGAATGTTACAGTAAATATGTCATAAATGACTCTCCTAAATATGTCCTCTGAGGAAGTTTAGAGGGCACCCCCTTCAGCACTAAATTCGAAGTTACAATGATAAGTGGAAGCTTGGGCATCCTTGAAAAGATATGTAGTGCACAAGTGTTCTTTTTTCCACATCTTTGCCAATATTTGTTATGTGTTGTCTTTTGATGATAACCACATAAGGTGACATCTCATTGTCCAAGTGTGAAGTATTATCTCGTGGTTCCACTTTGCATTTTCCTGATGATTAGTGATGTTGAACATCTTTTCATGTGTTTGTTGGCCACCTGTATACCTTCCTTCGAAAAACATCTATTCAGGTCTTCTGCCTATTTTTTATTGGGTTGTTTGCTTTCTTGATGTTGAGTTGTAAGTTCTTTGTTTATTTTAAATATTACCTCCTTAGTGGACATATTGTTTGAAATATCTTCTCCCATTCAGTAGGCTGACTTTTTGTTGTTGATAGTTTCCTTTGCTGTGCAAGATTTTTAGCTTGACGTAGTCCTACTCCTTTGTTTTTGCTTTTGTTTCCCTTGCCTGGGGAGACAGATCCACAAAAATATCGCTAAGACCAGTGTCAATGAGTGTACTCCTTTTTTGCTTTTATGGGTTTTATGGTTTCAGGTCTTTCATTTAAGTTCTTAATCCATTTTGAGTTTGTATTTGTATGTGGTGTGAGAAAGTAATCCAGTTTGATTCTTTTTAGCATATAGCTGTCCACTTTTCCCAACATCGTTTATTGAAGAAACTGTCTTTTCCCCGTTGTCTATTCTTGCCTCCTTTGTTGTAGATTAATTGACCATATAAGTGTGGGTTCATTTCTGGGCTCTCTATTTGTGCTGGTAGGTGGGTCTGGCCCCCACCTGGTTGGTTGCAAGGCCCTGCCATGTGCAGTGACTGTGGGCCTGCTGGAGGGCAGGGTAGGCTTCTTGATGGCTGGCTACCTGGCCCAGGGGGGCTCAGCACTGCTGTTGGTCTGCTGGTGGGTGGGTAAGCCACTGGCACTAATAGGCTAGAGGGAGGATCTCAAAATGTTGCTTGTCAGTGGGTCTGATCCATGCTCCTTTCAAACTACTACTTATGTCTCTGCTCTGGGACTCACAGCACATGAGAGTTTGTGTGTGCCCTTAAAGAGTGGGGTCTCTGTTTCCTGTAACCCTCTGGCTTTCCTGAACAGAAGCCTTGCTTGTTTTCAAAGCCAGACATTCTGGGGCTTATCTTCCCAGTGCAGACCCACAGGCTGGGGAGTCCAATGTGGGATTTTGACCACTCAGTCCTTGGGAAGGACCTCTGCAATTGTGATATTTCTCCTGTTTTGGAGTCACTGACTAGGGGGTGTGGGTCTTGACTATATTGTGTTTCCACTCTTCCTACTTGTCTCATCATAGTTCCCTTTCTTCTGTCTTTATCTTTAGTTGTGGAAAATCTTTTCTGCTAGTCTTCACATTGTTCTTATAGATAGGTGCCCTATAAAAAGTAATTTTGTTGTACCTGTGGGAGGAGGTGAGTTCAGGGTCTTCCCACTCTGCCACCTTGGCCACCCCCCTAACCCAGATAGATTTTAAAAGAAAATAAGTTTTCATAAACTTAAACAGGGATGACTGATTTAGAGCTGCTGTTTTTAAAGTGGTCCTTTTCCTAGAGCAATTCGACATAGCCCCTGGCATCTGGTAAATTTATATTCTGTATTCCAATAAACAGGGAATAACTGAAGTTATTTGCTTTCACTTGGAAGGGAGAGTAAAATATCTTCAGGACCTTACTTCAGAAGTGCTTAAAATTCCTGGTTTTGCCCAAATTATTCCTTAGGAATTTTATCTATTTTTTTGCAGGGTACTACACCAGTCTATATCAGCTGATTTGATCTGATGAGCAGGGAAAACTTGCTTTATCACATGGCCTTTATGACCAAGTGGATAAGATGCTATGTAAGGTTTATGGAAAGATTTGAGAGGAGAATAAGGGTGAAAAATCCTAGAACTGGATGTAAAGCCATTCTGTTGTCAGAAACTAATTTTTCTCTTTCTGAGATAGCTCTTGGATTGCTAATGTGCCATAGCAGAGACTGCAAACATGGGTTCAGTGGGATCTGAGATGCTCAATACCAAGTGGTTTGAACCACCAATTCATGAAATGAGATGTTCTAGCAGCATCCCACCATCAAGCAAAAATAATAAAACAGAAAGAGGTTCAAGTGGTTCCTGAGAACACAAGTAATGAAAGTCACTAGAAAGCTCATCTTTCTTCTGTGCCTGCTTCTGCAGCAACAGCATTATTCCCTCAGCCTGCCTTATGACCTCATTGAGAATTTCCTATGACTGGCTGATAAAGGAAGAAAAAAAATAATTGAGTTTGTTTACAAATATTTTATTTATTCATTAATTTAAACAAACAAATATCAAGAGAGTCTATTTTTCTTAGGTCTTATTCTAGACTCTGAGGTACAACAGAGTATCATACAGTTACTGCATCTTGGAACTTGCAATTAACTTAGGAAATACAAATATTCCTCACTATCCAAACTCATTATATCCTCTATTTCCAAACTCTCCTTTACTGAATTCAAGAATTGTCCTTATCTGATTTTATTTTTTTTAATTTTCAGATGATTTCCTCACCAACTGAATTCTTGTTATTCACTAGACAAACCACAGTAACCTGTACTATTCCTACTCGCATTCATAAATTAAATATATTTGGACAATAAGAGATGTTTGTGTATAATATATTAGCTTTCAATAAGTGCTTTGGTGGTAAATAAAGCAGAGTAGGAGAGAAGTAATTTCCAGAGCTGGTATGGGAGATTGATATTTTATATAATAGAAGGTGACATTTGAATAAAGAAACTGAGGAAGTGATCTTTAAAGATATCTGTGTGGGGTGGGAGTAGTAGGGAGGTAGCATTCCAGACTGAGTGAACATCAAGTACAAAGTTCCTGAGTCAAGCAAGATTCCTGTGTTTTAGGGCAACAAGGATGTTGATATAGTTCTAATGGTGTAAGGGAAGAAAACTGCCAGAGGGTGATGTCAGAGAGTTTGAGGGGATTGGGATTATGAAAGACCTGAGGACCCACTATAAAAATGGAAAGGAAAGCCAACAAAGGCCTTAGGACAGAGAAACAATATTTCTTTAATTTACTTAAGTAACTTATATGCCAGACATTACCCTAAGCTTTTTACACATATCAAGTAATATATTCTTCATTGCAACTTTAATGTTTATCACATTTTTATTTCTATTTTATAGGTAAATCAACAGAAGCCAGCGAGATTAAGTAACCCATGCAGGGTTACATGGTGGGTAAGTAGTAGAGCCCAGAATGTCCATCTGCAGAGTCCATGCTGTTGGCCATGAGTCTAGGTTGCCTCTATGACCTGACCTAGATTTTAGATAAGGAATTGTGGCTGCTGAGTTGAGAATTGTTTGTAAAGGAAAAATAATAAAAACAAGGAGACTAATTAAGAGGGAATTGTTAAAATCTTAGCAAGAGAAAAGAGTGGTATGGGTACTGTTAGAGGTTATGGAGAAGCATGGTGGCCAGATTCAGGATATATTTTAGAAGTGGAACTGACAGAAATTACTCAAGTGTGAGATGGATTCAACAATAATCCCAAGGTTTTTGAGTTAAATAATCAAAAGAATAAAATTACCATATGCTGAAATGAGGAAAACTGGGAGGGGAGGTGAAAGGAAAACCCTATGGAAAAGAACGAAGGCCATCGTCATCTCTTCATCAAGAATTGGATGTTGGAAATGTTAAATGTAATATATTTATTGGATACTCAATAGAAGACAGTTGTATATGTGAGTATGGAGTTCGGGGGAGAGGTCTGGCTGGAAATATATATGTCAATTTTTAGAACACAGATGATATTGAAAGCCATAAGGATGGAAGAGAAAACTTTGGGAGTATTATTAAAAGAAATGAAGAGAAGTCCAAGAACCCCAATATTTAGAAGATTGGCAGGTGAGGAGAACACTTTGCCTCCCCTCAACAATGGGGGCTGGGGGTTAGATAAGAAGGTACAACATAGAATGTAGGAGGAAAGCCAAGACACAGTAGAGCCTCGGAAGTTAAATGAAGGAATTCTTAAAGTAAATAGGAGTGACTGAGTTAAACCTACAGATAGAGTAAATCAGATGGAGACTGAGAATTAAGCAATATCAATGATCTTTATAAAAACTGTTTTTTTGAAGTGGTAAGAATGAGGGTCTGCTTAGAGTGAGTATAAGAGGGAATGATATGAGTGGAATTGGAGATAGCAGGTATTTTCAGATATTCCCAGAAAAGTGGAAGGAAGCTAGAATGTGATATCAGAAGAAAATATTTTCTTACATGTTTGTACGTTTATGGCAATGATTCAACCAAGAAGGTAAAAATGATAATGTAAGAGAGGCAGAAGAACATTTCTTGATCCACTTCATTAAGTAAGCAAGATAGGATGAGATGCAGAATCCAAATACATGGGCTCTTAGATAGAAAAACAGTTTATCACAAGTACAGAGGAAAAAAGAGTATATGGACACACATACAGGTAGATGTTAACTGTGATCTAGAAAGTTTGTGGATTATTTCCTTATACCTTGAATTTTTTTCACTGGAGGAAGCCTCTCAGCTAGAGTGAAGATGGAAGAGGAGATGGTGGTGATTAGCTTCATAATTTAGTTCATAGGTTATGTGAAACCAAGATGGGATTGTGACCTAAGGAGACATAAATGTCACCAAGATATGAAGGTAGTAAGTCTCTGAAGCTCATGCTGTGATGATAGGACAAGTGCCTAGTTGCATTATAATAGGTGAAAACATGTTGTTTTTGGCTGGAGTAAAAAGTTCATATGAGGAAGTCTGAGAGAAATCAAGTTGGAAAGGTAAGCAGAGGCCAGATACTAAGAGCTTAAGGTCATTTGACAAGTAGTTTGCACTTTATCCTGCTGTTCAGGAGGAAAGTTGGAAGAAGATCTTAAGCTGGGGGATGACATGGTTAGATTTTTGTTTTTAAAAGAAAAGATTAGTCTGTCTATTGTGGTTAAATGATTTTAAAAAGAGAAGGCTAGAAATAAAAGTAATTGAAGTGATCATGCAGCAATGCATGTGATAGATTTGAAAAACTCATCTAAGAGAATGGTAGTAGAGGTAGAGGCAGAAACAGCTTCAAGATACATTGAGGATGAGGGCATGACAGGGACTGTTGATTGGAGTGGAGATGGAGGAAAGGTGAGGAATCAAGGAAGTCCTTGAATGTCTGTCTTTTGTGACTCAGTGGAAGGTGGTGTCCTTCATCAATTTAAGAGATACAGCAAGAAGAACAAGATGGAAGATAACAACAATTATTTCTGTTATATGTAGGTAGCATTGACAGCACATAAAGGATGTGTAGATGGGTATGTCTTATAGACCCATAGCTTATAAATCTGAAGCTTTGGAAAGTAGTCTGGGTGATGAAAGAGACTTAGAAATTTTTAGTTCATTGGTGCATTTGAAATAATTGGTGTAGATGAAATGCCTGAGAAAGAACTAGAATGCAAGTAGAAGAGGACCACCCCCCACAAAACAAAAATCTTGGTGAACATAACCTTAAGAAGCTCTTGGAGGGAAGGAAGTCCAATGAAGATGACCAGGGAAAAATGGTGAGGAAGAAAAAAAGGAAGAAACCAAGAGACATTTTAGAGGAGAATTATTATTTGTGAGTGTCAAATGCAGCCTGGCATAGGTGCTAAATAAACACTGAAAAGTGTTCTTTGGATTTGATCATCTTACCATCAGTAGTTTCACTGGTATGGTGGGGTGGAGACAGAAAGTCAGTCTGTAGTTAAGTAGAACACTGAATGGGAAGGTTAGGAGGATAAAGAATAATGATATATGAAGAATAATTTTGACTATTAAGAGAAGAAAAATGTGATAGGAAAAGAGTCCAAAAAAATTTTTTTAATGATGAAAGAGTTGAGTGTATGTATATGCTCACAAAGAAAGGAGAGGGAGAAATGAGAGACTCATAATGCGAGGGGAATAATTTGGTGGATGAGGCCTGGACAAAGTTGGAAAGACACAGGATCTGTAACAAATGTATAGAGATTAGCCATGAACAAGAGAAAAGATTCTCTTTATTTGAGATAAGAAGTGAAGCGTAAGTGCATATGTAGAAAAGACTCTAGGTACAGGGAGAAAGTTGATAATTCTGAAAAAGAAAGAATTGAAGTATAGAAGAAGAGGGTAGTAAAACCAGTCTAATAGTCTGGGAGTCAAGGGAGAAGTACAGAGAATGGATGAGGGAAGAACCAAAAGTAAGTGCAGTCAGCAAGCAACAACGGTAATATTATATGTTCACATACATATTATAATTTTCCTCTTCACCTACAATGTGACATTCTTCTGGTAACTTCAATATAATTTTGATTAAACTATCCACATCTATCCTCTTAAGACTTTGACCTCTTTTTTCCCAATAAACTTGATATCCTCTCAATCTGATCTTATGTGTATCTCATTTGTCTTTTTAACCCCAGACTAGCTCATCATATGGCATGAGTGAGCCCTCAATATAAATGGACAAATGAAGAAGACAAACAGTGAAAGAATGGAATTAAAAAGCCAGGATGGAATAAAATAATGTTAAAATTTATGAAGTCTCTCACCGTATTTTTAGAGGGTGGGTCCCAGAATTTTAATATATCTTCCTATTTATCTTGATGCTTGCACCAACTACTTGCTAATATCTTTTAAAAATTAAATTGTGTTTTTGGTTAAGGCTTCACCAGTTAGTCAGATGTAGAAAATATTTCAATAGCATATTCGCTATAAATGAGTTTTTCACTTTTTCAATAAAAATCTGTAAATTGAGTGCATATTTTTATAGTTTTCATTGATTGAAAAATATCAAAAAGTGTGTCAATGAATGAAGAAGAAATAATATTACTCTATGTTCATTTATTAATAATGCATGGCAATATTTTCAATTGTGCAAATTCAAATAATATTAAATAATATTCTAAATTAATCTAATTTAGCTATAATCTAAAATACTTAGGTAAACGAATAAAGTAATAAACATCTATGAAAAGCAGTTAAGTGGAAGGCTTTCATTATATTTAAAACTGTCATTTCCAGTGTTTTAATAGAAGTTAAGTTTTTGATCTGTTTTATGAATGTATAAATTTAAATATATATATATATATATATATATATAACAGATCTTTAGATATTTCAAAACAGTCTCTGACTCACTCTTAATAAATTAGAATAAATGAGATATTCTCCTTAAAATATGAACAACTGTGTACATAAGTGGAAAACTGTGACAAATACCATTTGGTGTCACACAAAGATGTTTTGAGTAGTAAAAAAATTACACAATGAGTAAATTTTCCCAGAATGTTTAAAAACAACTGGCTGGGAAAGCCATGGTTCTCTGGCATCATGCCCTCTACGCAAAGTCAATTATCTATTGTCATCTGCATTCATTTTCCAGGTTAACCAGGAAACCAGGATTGCCTGAGGGAGGGTTTGCGTCACATACAGTGAGAAGTTTGAACTGTAGCCAGACATACAATTAAGGTATTTCAGTAGAGCTATTACTTTGATTCAGACAAATCCCACTGGCATAAGTACTCAGTAGGAGGAATACTCCAAATACTTCATGTTTTAACTCATAGAGTTAATATTGTCATAGTTCATGTTTTAATATTTTATAGAGTTTTATCAAATTTTATAGTGTTTTCATCAAAAATAGTTTATATTTTAGCTCATAAATTCTTAACGTTATGATGTTAGAAGACAGGGATGAAGATAGAGGAAAGTTGTTGTCTGTGTTTTACAGCTATTATCTTCATGAAATTTGAATACTAAAGGGAATAATTGTATCTATGTGTTTACTACAATTGTTCCATATTTACCTAGGTCTGAATCCCATCAAATTTAGGGTATATATAAAGATATCCTTGCATTCAGTAGCTCAATTAGCATAATGTCAGAAAATCTCCATTATGAAAAACTACATGAAAAATAGTAAAATCATGGTAAAGTTAAAAAATAATTCAGAATGCACTGTGGCAGTACAGACTATCTCTAATGTAACACTTCATCTGTCTGAGTTAAGGTGTCCTTCACAGAAGCTGGACCCAGTTGAGGAGGCACCTGGTCAGGTCTCATGGAAGTATCTCTTGGACCCTCTTCATGAATTTCTCTGGCAGAGGATGTGATTGGCATTGTATGCCATGGGAGATGCTGTTAAGATTTGGGTCAGTGCTTGTTAATGATCAGATCTTTCAGTTAGATTGATTTTGCCATGCTTATTAAAAACTACTCAGAAAGTTAAAAGAAAGCGACTCTGAGTGCCTTATGATTAAAAGAATGATACCCCTCTAAAGTAGGTGAAACTTCAAAATGTGTTATATAGCAGAAACACCTCAATAATTTATGGAGAGAAAATAAATATACATTTTTCAATTATAGGTAACTCCAGTACATTTGCCTATAATGTTTATAACGCTACAAAATTGCATAATAACAACAACAACAACAAAACATGAAAGGGTAAAAAATAAGAGATTACTGTGGTCTGAAATAGGGATTGCTTTTGATATCTACATGCATTTCCTAACTCCTAATAGTCTGTCCCTTGCGCTCCAATTATAGGAAGGATACATGAACCAAGGCCAATCATCATAATTCTTTTCCATTTTCTGGGCATAGTTATTGGTTCAGGGGTGGACATTTGAACCAAGCCAGACAAATCCGTTCAGAGGTACTGATCCAGAGCTTCAGGTGATATGGGTCTTCCCTCTGGTACTACAGGGCTAGGTAGATGAGAAGTTGGGACCATGTTGAGAACCCTTGTCTGCAACTGGGGAGATGATAGAAACAAGCAGAGGTGTGCCCTGGAGGTCCAGCCCAGCCAGTCTTTGTGTCCCTGGTTAATTGCAGATCTTCTTTTATGTCTATCAGCTCCCTCAGAAACTCTCTCAGCTACAGGAGCCAATGAAGTAGATCTAGGTCATGAAAAACAGATGTGGGAGAGCATTTACACATCTTCATATACTTGGGTAATGCCGTCAAAGAATTAATGCAAGAATGTTATCTAAAACAAAGATTCTTGTGATGTGTGCATCTCTAGTCCACTTAATCAGTTATATCAAAATATTGATTGCTGACCAATGACAGAATCTAGGGCCAGTGAGGCATCCCTTTGATCACTGACATGCTATTTCAGGCCCTCATGAAGATGTCCAGTAAAGAGTGAGTGAATGTCCATTTACTCCCCTTTAGTGGTGTGGACCTCACAATCTCACAAGGCAGAATATTTTATTGTTTTTAGTTATGTCAAAGATTTCTTCCTCATATTGAGCTGAAAGTGTTGCTTTGTGACTTGACTCTAACTTTATTCCTGGTATCAACATAGAACTATTTGAGTTCTATTACAGAGTCTATTTCTTATGGTATATAACAATTTTGAAATTTTTGGAAACAGCTCTCATATTTCTTCAAATGATCTCTTCTCTAAAATAAACATGCTCAGTTACTCTAAACGTTTCTCAAATAAAGAGGACCTAGAACCAGATGTCAGGTATCACATGTGGTAAAATCTGCCATAGACAATTGAATTATTCAGTTCTAATTCCTAACTCCAGAGGTGCTAAATAACTTAGATCTTTGAGTATATTAAAACTTGATTAAGTTAAACAAAAATAATACTTATATATTCTGATTACAAAATTAACATAGACTCATTGGAGAAAGCTTGACAATTTGAGAAAAGCATCCAGAAAAGACCATTGAAAGTGTTAATTCCATAAACATGATTTAACTGCCTTAAAGTTATAAAAGGGAACACTCAAAGGTTATAGCTCAGACTTTTGCTCTATATAAGAGATAGAGTTCAGCCCAATCTGCTACCATCTCTAAACTCTATCACAGCTGCAGACATATGACCATAACCTCTACTCAGGCCATCTTATTTTCTTCCTTTTTTTTCTTTTCATTATACAATTTCTTTGTGTCTGACTTTTTGGCTTTTATAAATATTCTACTATGTATAAAATTCTGGATTTTTTTAAGGACACTGGGTTTCAAACATGCAATGTACCACGTAAATCAGATTCAACACTGGTATTAATTATCTTTAACAAATTACCCCCAACTTTGGCAGCTGAGCGATAAACATTTATTATCTCACAGTTTCTGTGGGTCAGGGATCTGGGAGCAGCTCTGCTGAGTGGTTTTGGCTCCATCATCTCTCATGAGGTTGCACGCTGCATCAGCTATGGCTGCAGTCTTATCTCGAGCCTCAACTATGGCTAGAGAAACTGTTTCCAAGACCTCACATGGTTACTGGCAGACCTCAGTTCCTTGATGGCTATTGGCCAGAGAAGGTTTCACTTTGTTGCTGCCTGGGCTTTTGTGAGCAGCTGCTCACAAAATGGCGGCTCATCTCTCCCAAAGTGGCCGAGATGGAAGGCACGAGCTTCTATAACCTACTCTCTGAAGTGACATGCCATCACCGCTGTCATTATTGGTCACACAGACCAACTCTGGGATCATGTGAGAGAGGACTACACCAGGACGTGAATTATAGGAGGTGGGATCACTGGGGGCTGCCTTGGAAGCTGGTGACCCTAAAACTGATTAAAACAATATTATCTTTAATGATGTCAGGAGACCAGAAATCCATTTTAACTTATTGTCTTGATATAAAAGTTAGCTATTAAAAAGCATGTATTTCTTCTGAGATTTGAATAATAAAAGTAGATCCCTCCCCACAAAGCTGTAGTCTCATAACTTGAAAACTGATAAATAACTAATAGTTAAAAATGAAATACATGAAAATAACTCTTTTCACCAGATAAGACAAATGTTTCTACCTATTAACTACTTTTGCAACATTTTTAAAGTGATAATACCCTGAGAAAAACAAAATCATTTAAATTCTGGGATTTGAAAATATTGAAAAATTGACAACCAAAAAGCTGAATCTTTAAAAGTGAATTTTTTTCTGAACTTCGATTTTATTCCTCTTAGTCTATATCAGAAATTAATTTATTTTGTTGATCATCTTAACTATGAGGGCTAACATTTACTGGGTCCCTGGGTTGTTTCAGGCACGTTCTCTGCTTGGCACCTTACAATGGGTCATCATCTCCTTCAATCTCCAAATTATATAATAGAACCAAGACCAGTGACCATAGGGATACAGCCAGCTCTCTATACCACATCATCCAAATGTCAGAGGAGTCAGGTTTTCTGATGCTAACCTTCATGCAGGACTTGTCTCCATTCCCAATTCACATGATAGACAGCCTCAGACTTGATCAGACTTAGGTATCAAAAAATAAATCTTATTACTCATCTTTTTCATAATTTCATTTAAAATAATTTTGCATCTTTATAACATGATGCATTTTTTTAACTTGTCATGTTTATATTCAAGGTAAAATATAATTTAATTATCTATGATATCATGCTTCTTAGTGGTACTAAAGTGAGCGGTATACAACGTATATCCTCTACATCTATCTCCACAGTCTGGTATCCACAGAGAAAGAAGCAAATAGCAAACAGCAACATGTGGCCATTACTGTTTATTAAGTCAATCAATAGATTTGCTGAGCACCATGCTGGGCTTTAGAGCCAGAGGCGTGAAAAAAGTAGACAGAATCCTAACCATCAATGAGCTTGCATTCCAGAAAATCAGCAGAGACTATTAAACAAATAACTGAGCTCCATTCATATGGATCGTGCTAAGAAGGATATGGACACGGTGTCAGGATAGAGAGTAATGAGAGGAGGCCACTATAGCAGCAGCGATCCTGGAAGACGTTTCTCATCAGGTGAGAGCTGAGGTGAGACCTAAAGCGATGAGTATGAGTCTGCCTTTCGATAAGCCCAGGACGGGTATTCCAGGCAGAGAGAACCACCAGGATAAAAGTGAGAAAGGGTTCTGTGTGCTCAAAAAGCAGAAGGAAAATGGAGCAATGTGTAATGAACTAAGAGAAGAACGAAGGGAGAGAGACTGGAGAAGTAGGCAGGAAATAAATCAGTGGGAAAACATAGATCAGAAGGCTGACACAATGAAATTTTCAATTAAAAATGGAAAAAAAAAAATCTCATCTGTCTACACCATGAATAGGAGGGGCCAAAAAGAGAGCTGTGAGGTCAGAACTACAATAAACTCATTTACGTCATTCAGGAACATACGAGAGAAAATTCTTAACTCATCTGGGAAAGTCCAGAAAGACACTGAGGTGTGAACTCGACTTTACTAGGGGAAGATGGGGATGGCGGAGGGAAGAGCATGCACGAAGGGCTGGAAGCATGAAGTGTTGAGGCAAATTTCAAGAATTGCAAGTAGCAACAAATGAACATGACTTTAAGTTTGGGGTGTGATTCAGAATGCCAGGAGGTGACATTTTAAAAGTAGGTAAGGATGAACTCATAAAAGCCCTGGATGCCAAGCTGCGGAATTGGAGCTTTATTCTGTAAAGGATGGAAACACCAGTGAATAGCCCAAAGTAGGGATATAATCAGATTTCAATCTTGTGGTTAAAATGAGGATAGTAAATTGCAAAGGATCAAGACTACAGAAAAAAAGAAAGAAAAGAAAAAAGGAATTGTCAGCAGGGTGCTTTATTCATCCAGTTAAAAAGAGGATAAAGATTTGGCTTCAAAGAATAGGAGATGGGTTCCAGCATTATTCAGGAGGAAGCGTAGACAATAACATAAACTCCATTAGAATGTGAGCTCAATAAAAACGGAGATTTTGACTATTTTATTCATTGGTGTTGTCTCTAGGGTCTAGAAAAGTAGCTGGCACCTAAAAAAAGTTTAATGAAGTATTTGTTAAATGAATGTATGGATGGATTAATTAGTGACCAATTAGGGAGACCACACTTTTATTTATTAAATGTGTTAATCACTAACTATAATATAGATATAGAAATATAAATCTATCTACCTATCTATCCATTTCTTTCTCTCTTCCTCTCTCTCTCTCCTATCACCTATCTCCATATATCCATCCATTCAACCATGATTTTATCACCTTCCTATGTGTCATTTTACTTACCTATGTTGTGGTAAAAGTTTTTAAACACCAAACTGTTTCTCACTTACAGAGACTAGAACTAAAGGACAGAAGAAACTTTTGCCACTGCAAAATGAAAACTAAAACTGAGAAATGGAGCTTAAGTTTTCCTACATAGGAAAATTCACAAGAAATGAGAAGAGATTCTGGGAATTAAAAAAACTCTACAGATCATTTGAGGAGTGGGGTGGATATGAACGTAGAGAATTGGAGGCAGGAAAAAAGAGTGGCTGGTGAAAATGTTCTGCTTATTCAAGTGATTGAAGAGACTCTTAACTTAGGGATAGCTAGTGTCAATTAATTTTTAAGATTGGTTTTCATTTGCATTTTTGTTACCCAGACCCTCCCTATCAAACCTCTGGAGGTGAAAGATTAAGGAAAATGAATAGTAATCCACATCCGAGATAGCAGGCTAGAGAGAGAAAAGAATCAGTCACAAGAGTAAGATGTAAGATCCAGAGTTAAAGGTGTCTAACAAAAAGAAAATCTCCAAGTTTGCAAAACATCTTGTGAAGGGTGATGGGTTTCCCTTCCTCAAAAAAAAAAAAAAAAATATGCTAGGAATTTCTTTCCAATTTTTCCAATTATATTTAATTCTCACTAGACAAATTAATTTCAGCTAGTATGTAAGTTTCATATCTTAGTTGTTCCTTTAGGTAAATAAATATATCTTGCAGTAACATATGATAGTGTGTGTGTATACATGTGTGATGGGTGTCAGTGTTGAGCTTAAGGGGCTGATGTGATAAAGGAAGGAAATTTCTTTATCCAGTAGCTTCCAGTGGTTCTTATTCAATAAAAACACAGACTCATACTGGCAGCCAAAATGTGGGCACAATCACAGCTCTGCGGTAGGCAACCTCCCCCAAATTAGCCAAGATTCAAGGATCAGTCCTGTTCAGGCATAATCGAGGGGTAATTGTCACAGTTCCCTTCCCAAAGTCCTGCACGTTTAAACCACTCCTCTAAATCAGACTGCTGATTAAGCTATAATAACTCTAGCAGAAGTGATGCAATAGCAGTCTTTATGGGCAGACACGAAAACATTCATTTAAAGTTGCTCTACTAGTGGCCATAAGTGATTTTTGAAGGTATTTGGAGTGTAGTTTTGCATTTGAGATGGCATGGGAAATACAAAGACGGGGACTTCCCTGGAGGTGCAGTGGTTAAGACTCCGTGCTTCCACTGCTGGGGACACCAGGTTCCCTGGTCAGGGAGCTAAGATCCTGAATGTCGCATGGTGCAGCAAAAAAACCCCAAAGAAAACAAACAAACAAACAAACAAAAAAATACAAAAGCAAATCCACCAATAGGAAGGGGAAGCAAAAACAAGGCTATCTCGAAGGAACTCCTAAAATTCAGAGTGGATCGTTAATTAGACTAACACTTCTGGCAACACCTGTAACACTTCTGGCAACACCTACGCCATTTGCTTACAGGTAATTACAATGTGAGGGAGAACACAGGCTTGCCATTCCTATTGGTTTCTTAAACTCTAAGCTATGTGGAAAGGATGATATGGGGGTGTATATAAGATAGAAGATCCTGAGCTCCATCATAGATAATCTGATAAAGTACATCTGGGAAGGGGTGCAGGAATGTGCATTTTTACCAAGTTTCTCAGGTGTTTCTGATACAGTCATTTTAGGAAAACACTGGCATACAGTGGAGATTTCAGAATTTTAGAGGGTAGATGTATTCCATATTTTCCAAAAACACTTCCTCGTCAGCCCACTGATGCTTGAAATTCCTTTAAGGAAAGGCAGATCCTATCAATCCACAATTAGAGATGGAGATCTGTCTGGTAGTTTCCAGATCTAATGTGATCTAAATGTCTTGCAGTATCCTGTCCTAAGCCCATGTTGTAGGGATTGTGAAGAATGTTCTCTGAAAGTAAGAAGACTGCAGGTATTAGCTAGGGTTCTCGAGAGAAACAGAACCATTAGGATATCGTTATCTCTCTCTCTCATATGTACTTATAAAAAATTGGCTCACAAAATTATGGAAGTTAAGTCCCACAATCTGCTGTCTGCAAGCAAGAGACCCGGGAGAGTTGGTGATGTAATTTCATCCAAGTCCTCCGAAGGCCTGAGAACCAGGAGTTCAGATGGTGTGAATCCTAGTCTAAAAGCAGAAGACCTATGTCCCAGCTCCATAGTCAAGCAGGAAAAATAAAAGAGAGATAGAGAGAGAGAAATTCTTCCTTCCTCCGCTTTTGGTTGTCGTCCAGACCTAAATGGATTGAATGATGCCCACACACTTTGGGGAGGTGAGATCTATTTTACTAAACCCACCAATTCAAATGTTAGTCTCATCTGGAAACATCCTCACAGATACGCTCAGAAATAATGTTTAGACGAATATCTGGGCACTCTGTGACCCAGTCAAGTTGGCACATAAAGTTGGTCACCACACTGCCTTTGTTAACAACTGGCACTAAAATCCCTCAAATGATAATGCCTAGAATACAGGAACCTGAAGATGTGAAAACACTCATTTTCATAGAATTTATGGGACAATCATAGCGTGTTATTTTTTTATTGTACCAGTGAAGCAGAGTTTCCTAGTAAGGGTTCCTTAGTGTTTCACAGTTTGATCAGGACCATCAAAAATATATGCAAACATTTATTTTATCCAAAAAATTGTTCTTAAGTGAAAGTCACAACTTTTATTATTGACAGGTTTTTTAAATTTTGTTTTGTTCTGTTGTTTTACTGTAGGATATGTTTTAGAGACCTAACAGGACTGAACACTTCTTGAGAGCAGATGTTTACTGTTGGTCACCATACTTTTGTTTCTAAATGTCTCATGACATCTAGCCCAGTTCCTTGAATAGTGTGTGTAAGTACTTGTTAATATATTGATGGCTTTGACCAACTTACTAATTAATAAGGCAAACCATAATAAAGTCCATTAAAATGAGAGAAGCTTTCTAAGAAGAGTTGTGACAATATGACTCTGTTGTGCAAGTTCCTTTGACAGATTACAAATAAAGAACTCTCTGTCCTAGTTTCCAAGGTCTTCCATATGCTGAACACTTAACTTTTCCAAATATATCTCAAATTGCTGCCTATTGTGTATGCCTGTATTCTGATTCACGTTTCCCTGGACATACCAAGGGTGTTTCCATATTTATAGCTCCACTTTGACATCTTTTCAAACCTTCTTTCACTTATTTTTACCCCTGGGAATCCCCTTCCTCCCCAAGGTCTGTCTCAATTTCTGTCTCTTCCAGAAGGGTTTTCTGCTTCTGCACACTCTTAATCCATATTATCCCTCTCCTCTTCACTTCCAGAGAATTTTGTTTTTCAAATGGCAGTTATCACGGATTGCATTGCATTTGTTTCTTTGATTTATTTGGTTTCTATGTTTTCTTGGAGTGACTTCTCCATGGTACAGGATACCTTATGGTCTCTATTGGATCTAATGAAAAATACTTATTGCATATGCTATTGAAATAACAAAATGAATAATTTAAATTTTGATCTAATTATTTATGAATTGGCAGATTTTGTTCAAGTTGCTTAATGTCCTTGGTGATGGGTGTGCTTATCCAAAAAAATAAAGATGGCAACACCTAAATTGTGTGGTCAGTGCAAAAATTAAGTAAGATTTTTTAATGCAAAGCACACGTATATCTTTAAAATTTTCCAAGATATCCCTATCGATGAAAAGAGATAAGAAAGATAGAAAACAAAACATATTATATTGATATACAGATAGTCATATGAAAAGAATGAATGAAGTAAAGTGAGGCTTTCAAATATCACTTGTCCAAAATTCTGTGAGGCAGAAGTTGGAGCTGGGCTCAGCCAGGATGGGTCTTCTCTGCTCCACATGGTTTATTGGTCTCGCTCCTATTTCATGGACCCAGTTGGGAATGCTGGAATTACTGGGATGGCTCAGAAGGCTGGACTTCTCTATCTGGCCTCTCATCCCCCATCAGGGTGGTCTGGACTAATAACATGGTAGGAGCATTCCAAGAGAGCAAGGCTGAAAGCTGAAAGACTCATGAGGTCTAGATGCAGGACTTGTTTTTTTTTTTTTTTTTTAATTATTTATTTATTTATTTATTTATGGCTGTGTTGGGTCTTCGTTTCTGTGCGAGGGCTTTCTCCAGTTGCGGCAAGTGGGGGCCACTCTTCATCGCAGTGCGCGGGCCTCTCACTATCGCGGCCTCTCCTGCCGCGGAGCACAGGCTCCAGACTCGCAGGCTCGGCAATTGTGGCTCACGGGCCCAGCTGCTCCGCGGCATGTGGGATCCTCCGGGACCAGGGCTCGAACCCGTGTCTCCTGCATTGGCAGGCGGACTCTCAACCACTGCGCCATCAGGGAAGCCCAGGACTTGTTTAATGTCACTTCCTTTGCATTCTTTTGGTGAGAGCTAGTCTTGAGGTTAACCCTCATTCCAGGGCTGGAGAAGTAGTTCCTTCTTAATAGAAGGAACTGCAAATGATTAATGGTCATTTGCAATCTACCAAAACAGAGATGGAGAAAAGAAGTATGGAGAAGGCATGGATTACAGAAGCAACAGAGAGTGTGCTCCAGGTTTGGAGCAAACATATCTGTGATTAATGACATATGGGACAGGTTGAACCCAGTTGTGTGTACTCTAAGTAGTAATTCATAGTTATAAAGAAAGAAAGCTGAGGAAAGAAAAGAAGATAAAGGATAATTGAAAGTAAACAGTGAAGCTTAGGATTAGAAATTTAAATGCCTTTGAGCTCTAATAAAGGAAGGGACATGATAATAGCCATGGTTGGAGGTGAGAATCTGTGTTTCTGTATTTCAGAAATACGGAACAGAAGAATTTGTGACATGAGCAGAGGAGAAAAAGTACTATCTCAGTAAGCTGAGTAAGTAGCAATTGGATTAACATTAATGAATGTAAATGGGGAAGGGACAGGGTTTTAAAACACGATGAGCAAGAATGGAGACAATAGGGACCATAGCAGGAGGCACATGAGAGATCTTAGGTGACCGTATAATTTATCATCCACACTGGGAGTTTTGACAGAAAAAGAGGGTGCTATTAATTATTACTCCAGGACCACAGCAGTTAAAAAACCAGAGTGTAGCAGTCATCAATGTTTTAGGGGAAAAATTAAGTTGTGATACTTATGAAGGAAAAAAATATTGGGGAAATATGAAGCATAGGAAAACATAATGATAATTATGTTTGTGTAAGTTTAAGGCCAACAGGACAGACAAGTTAGTTACTTTATGGGCAGAGAAAGCAAGTGAACTGTAAAGAGCTTAAAGACTTGGACTGCTGGGAGATAATAACAATAATCATGTATTACACTTACATAATGCTTTATGATTAAAATGCTTTCACAGGCACTACCCGGTTTTCTCCTCAGTAGCCCTTCTAGGTAGAGAAGATGGCTATTATCCCCCTTATGTGGGGAGATGGGGAGGACGGGCACCGCATGGAAGAAAGCATACTCTTTCAAGATGCATTGATGTGGGTGCGGACAGTGACCTGGTTGTGTCCTTGGAAAGGTTACGTAACCTCTTTGAGCATCAGTTTTGTTTTTTTTTTAACCTATAAAAGAAAAATAAGAAGAATTATGTGTGTCTGTGTGTGTGCCTTTAGTCTACTTATAAGCATATAGTACATGTTAAAAAGTATTTTTTCACTGTCCACATTTTGTATATGCGAACACTGAGGCTCAGTTTGAATGGAAGAGTTATGTTATAAACTCAGATCTTCTTGTCCAGTGCTCTTTCTACGAATCCATTTGTCATTTACTGGAAGTTGCAAAAACAGGGATGAATGAGTTCTCAAAGGAAGTAGATACATGTGGGATCTAGGGAAGAAATACAAAAGCAATGTATCTTAAAAAATCTTAAAGAAAAGTGTTCTCAGCAATAGTTTAAGAAAAATTGTCAGAAAAAAATTGGAAAAAGTGACAAGATTATTGAAAAAATCTTTGTCAACCTTCAGGAGCCCAACATTTGCAGAAGAATCAAATCAGAAGACATTGCAAAGGGTGCAAAGTGCAATACGAATGGAAGCTCAGTGCTTGGACAGGTGTGAGGTCAAGTTGAGGGTGATGGAATAGAATGAGTAAGAGGTGGTGCAGAGAAGGTGAGTGGAAAGTTGAGAGGCAGGTTTTTCCTGAGGGAGGCAGGTTTAGGTCTGGAGAATTACTGATGGAAGGTAGGGTGGCCCTGGGTCAGACCACATTGAAGAGGAGTTAACTAGAGAGGCTCACCTGTCTTGGCCTTAATTCCTTCCATGATCCTTTTCAACCTTACAATTCTATGATTCTAACCATGTCATCATCAGCTCCAGGAGAGGATGGAAAAGGGCTTTATAAATAGCAGTGGTGTCTCCATGCTTCTGAGAATCTTCATCACAGGTTCAGTGTCAGTTCTAAGAATTATTTTCCTCCTTGTAAAGCTGAATGTTCCTTTGTTTCTCCTTCTGTACCAGTTGAAATTTTCCCTCCCCTTCCAATCACCATAGCCTTTCCTCCCATCCCACCCCTATTTTGGTTTGCACTGTTTCCTAGCTGTGCCTTGCCTTTATTATCAGCTGTCTTTTATACTTTCAGATCTCCTTTATTACATCCTTTCATTTTTTCCCCAGAATGTATTTGACAAATTCATTTCTACCAAATCCACCTCCAGAACCAACCTTGTTATTCAGAGTGTGTGGGAGTTTTTGTTCAACTGATGAATACATTCTTCATCCCACAGTGAGACCAGCCATGATAAAATGTCTGACACATCTTTATTGTGGTAAAAGTTTTAGTCATTTTACTATAGCCCTATCCATATTATGACGGGCTTCTTACTGAATATTTTACTAGTCATTTCAACCAGTAAATTCTGAGCATTACTAAATCACAGTCTAAATTCAGACTTTTGCCCATTTTAAATGTATTTTCTTGATGTCCTGTTTTGTCTGCAATAATCCTTTAATGGGCAATCCATTAAATAAATATTTTCTTGGAAATTATCCTGCTAAGAGTATCAAAACCACGAAACTCCTCTAGACCCATTTAGGAATTGAACTTTTGATTGCCCCCAGATAAGGCACTTTATATTGTGATTTGCTTCTTATTTTCTTCTTTCATTAATTCATCATTTATTCATTCTCTCAGCAAACATTTGCCATCTCCTAAGTGTCAGGTGTTTTGCCATGCAAATATTTTTAAAAACTGAACTTAATTTTGGTTGCAAACTCCCATGGAATACAAACTTAATCTTATTCAGTCAGGGTCCCTCATTTTCTCAGAGTCGTACCTAAGTTCTGTAAAGCCAAGCTCATGTGAAGCCAAGTCATTGATCTGATACTTATGACCTTTATTTTTTCACCTTGGATTTGACTGAGAGGCACCATTTCGGATGATTTTCAGTTGTTGTGTCTCTCAGGTCCAACCAAGAAAAGTGAAATCATTCTATATTTTTAAATTAGTGGAATTTCATAGAGTGACATGGTTAGGCAGGTTATGGGGAGATTGAAGACCAAGGAGAGGACCATGGAGCCTACCAGACCTAATGATAGCAGAAAACTGCTGTTTTCCTGAAGATGAGGGAACTAAAAGAAAAGCAATGATTGTTGGACCCAAGAGATGATGTGCAATTGGCAGAAGCTGGACCTACAAGTGGCCCATTCTGGCAAAGCTGGGAAGAAGACATAGCCATCACTGGAGGCATCTGCCCCCACAAAGAGAAAAGGGGCGGACCACTACTGCCTTCCTGTCTCTAACCTGTGCCTCTTATTGGCCAAGTCTAATGGGCAGCAGTTGAGCATGGAGCTCAGGAAAAGGCAACCTCAGTGGTCTGTCTGGCCTCTCTCACTCCCAGATACAAATTATTTTTTCTTATACCTCTCCTCGGTAAGAGAAATTGTTTTCAGTTATAAGCTTAAAATTAACACATTTTTATTATTTATCCTTTAATGAACACTGTATTCTTTACAGATGTAACTCTGAAGAAACCCCAGTAAGTTCATTACAGGTTAGACTCATTAGAGCTAGCTAGTGTATACACAGTTTGTGCCTCCAATTTCTGTAGCAGAGACACTGTCAAGATGTAGAAACAGAACTCGAGTTACTTTAATTTTGTCATTTTACAGCAACTGGGGGTTTTTATTTGTGTTAAAGAAATTGAAACAGTAAAACCAAGTAAACAGAGTGATGATTTGAAAAATAAGCCTTGCTGAATGTAAGGAAAAATTCTCTCTTGAAACAAATACAGATAGCCATGTGTCAAGGCTCACTGTAGGTTTTCTATCAATCTATCTATCTATCTATCTATCTATCTATCTATCTATCATCTATCTACCATCTATCTATCATCTATTTATATCTATCTAGTTTGCTAGGGTTGCTGTAACAAAATACCACGGACCTGGTGGTTAAAACAACACAAACTTATTTTCTCATAGTTCTGGAGGCTAGATGTCCAAGATCGAGGTGTTGGTAGAGTTGGTTCTTTCTGAAGGCCGTGAAGGAAGGCTCTGATCCAGATCTCTCTCTGTGGTTGTAGATGGCTGTTGTCTCCCTGTGTCTCATATTGTCTTACCTCTGCTCCTGTCTGTGTCCAACTACCCTCTTCTTTTAAGAACACTAGTCATATTGAATTAAGGTCCCACCTTTATGTCTTCATTTTAACTTTATCTCTTTCAAGAACTTATCTCCAAATATGGTCACATTCTGAGATACTGGGGGTAGGATTTAAATGTATGAATTTTAGCAGTGGACACAATTCAGCTCTTTGCTGGCTCTATCTACCTATCATCTATCTATCTATCTATCTATCTATCTATCTATCTATCTATCTATCTATCTACCTATCATCTATCTATCTATCTATCATCTATTGTCAATCTGTCTATCTGTCTATTTTCTACATCTACAGTAACTACAGTGATTTGCAGGACTTAGACCAACACAGTTTTTTTTCTTTCTGAGAAGGAGTGCTTTATCACTGACATTTTTTAGAAAGGCCTTTATGTAAAGATTATAAAGAACAGATCTGATATTTAGGTGGATTTATTATTGCTTTTAAACTCTCTACAGATAGAGTTACCCCTTATTGCCTATACCTGGTAAGGACAATTGCCACCACCCACTCTTGGCATACCACTGCACAACCTGCAGGGACCAACATCCTTAGGATACAGATTAGAGCAGAGGAAGGCAAGGAATAGATCTGAAGACAAACAGGCCATGGACACCCTCCCTGCCCCCCAACCTTCTCCATCCATGTGTGTTACTGCTGTGTTCTCACTTAATCCCAACAACCAGGACTTTTTGCATGCTCTGTTCCATTTTAAGGGGAGTAGGAAATATTCTTCTCTTCCCATAGTGTTCTAGCTGTGGAAAACGTGGCAAGATTATCTCTTGGCCTGACAGACTAAACACATCACAGAGATGTTTCTTATCTCCCAACACTGTGAGTGCATGAGGAAAACTGTCAACATCCTTTGTTCCACCTGGGTCAGGACACAGATCATTTCTGTCCTTAAATTCTCAAACCCATCTGAGAATTTGTCATTTCTCTGCATCTCACTTCCCAAGAACTGAACTAGGGAGGGTCCATAGGTTTCTTCCCAGGGACACACTGAAATCTAGACCATCTTAACTCTGCTCCTTTTTATTTTACCTTCATCCAAAGAAATCATTGTATAATCTTAAGATTCAGAAAAACCTGATTCTGACTGAGCCATTTTATACTTTGCCCACAGTCTCCTCAGAATTTAGGTTTTTCAGACTAAAAAAACAAGAACTGTCTTTAAACTTCTGAGTTCTATTGTTTCATCTCTTCCCTGTGGGAAGAGGAGCTTCATATTAGCTAAAATCTCAAATTACTATACTGATGTATATAGTTTCTTGATCATTCCTCAAATATTTGTTAAGTCTCTACTTAGTATGGCTGACTTCTTGATTTCTCAATGTTGGTATATGATTTTGGCCAAGTCATACAACCTTGTAATTTTCAGTTCTCTTAGTTAAAATATGTTGATAATGCTCTCTGCACTGTCTACAGTATGTGGTAGCTGAGGAGTGCAAGTGAGCCCAATAAAATATTTTTAAATGTATCAAGATCTTTCTGCAAAAGAAAAGCATTATTAGTGTGCATTTAATTAAATTTTTAACCTACAAAGGGTTAGTCTTTGAAAACATTTTAACCATGTGTGGCTGGATAATAGTATATTTCCCCCCTCTCTCTGGTCCCCATTCCAGAAGGCAGTTAGCAATGCAGTTCACTGGTTCTCTAGATAGGGAGTAGAGAGCAAAGCGGAAAGCAAGATCACCTAGAGAAGTTTCAGTCTTTTTATGCATTTTTGCTTCTGAATGCTTAAGCATCTATGAAATTGTATAAAATTTTTGACAATGGAGGAGGAGATTTGTGGAGGTGATTTTTTTTTTTTAATTCCTATGGGAGAAGGCAAAATTTGCTTTACCACTGCTTGTAGACAGCTGGTAACCAAGTCAGGAGGTCAGATTCCTGCCATGACTCTGGGAAATGATGTCATAGGTCATCTGGACACTGGCTGCATTGGTAGTTTTCAAAGTTCCTCTGGCAATTCTATTAATATGCAGCCAGGGTTGAAATCCACCGATCCAAGCAGCCGAGAACAAGAGAGTCTCAAGAAAAGATTGCCAAGCATGACAGAAAATCGACCAAGCAGAGAAGCCTAAAGGGACCTTGTGAGCAGGCATAATAGACATCTTCTCAGTACATCTATGGAGTGATGATCATGGACTGATACCCTGAACCCACCAATCAGCCGCTGCTTATCCCTGCAGAAGACCCCAAAAACTGTGTAATACATGGGAAAATACCCAAGAAGTTGAATTTAAATTGGATTTTTTAAAAAAAGATGCATTTCTTCCACACCTGGGTTTGTGGTATGAGATTTACATCTACAATGCACCTTGAAATTCATTGAAAATTATTAATTTTTTGTGTGTGTGTAGAAGGAAAAATAGTACAGCAGAGAGAAGGAACAATTTTTTTTCCAAAGTATACTCTGATTAATGAAAGGGCAAGGAAAAGAATTCTTAGTCCCTAAAACTTTGCCCCATATTCAGTAGCTAATGTTGTCTCTAGTAATTTTATGACTCTACCTAGAGTTACACAATTTTACTCTTTGATTCTCTGACTAGCAGGATATCATGCCTCATTTAGATTCTGGAACCCATCCTGACAGACTAATTACTTCTTCTAGTGAGCCAAAGGGTAAGACAAATGATTCCGTGACAACCCTTAAGCATATATCTTGCTTGTCCTGATGTCTTATGTATTTGCTTGTGTAAGATAAATGACTCCTTTTCAACGCACCCAATGTTTTGGTCTTTCTCAATTAAGTCTGAAAAATAAAGCAATCTTAGGAAAAATCTATCTAAATTATTGGTTTTCTTATTTTTATTGCTATTATTTGAAGACATTTACATTTATTTGGCCTATATCATTAATGTATTACTAATTTTTAAAATACAGTTTTATGTTACCAAGGGTTTGCCTTATTGAAGTCTTGCTGGTGGTTTGTAGAATGGAATGAGGGTTTGACCTTAACATCTAGCCTTGAGTTATCTCTGATTTAATGCTTCAGAGTTATTAGATGATCTTTTCAGGACAGAACTTCATTTTCAAATTAACCCCGCAGGGAAGTAGACCAACATCACTGAAAATATGTAACTATTTTATTTTATTATTTTATTATAATAAGCATGGACATACAATAAATATTTGGTGAACAAATTTAATCTCTTCACTGAAATTATATGTTGTAAATGAAATACATCTTTATTATAAAATAAACACAATATTTGAAGAGTTAAAATTGAATATATAAACATTAATTGGTTCACAAGACACTGGAGATATTCAGAAGCATCCCATAGGGGTGGTCTTGCCCCACAAACACTTGACTATCCATCTCCCCCAAGCCCCACACTTATGACCCAATATTAGCATGTTAAATACATGGAAAGTGAAGAATTGAGAAAATACTGCATATAATTCAAGCAAAACAAAATGCTTTATCCATACCTATTTATTTATTAGAGAATACAAAAGGAGATACTTACTTTGGCCTGACTAACTGCCTGAATCATGACTTTGATTCTTCATTTTACTTAGAGTGTGTAGACATGTGCAATGACTAAAGAATAAAACAAGGAATAGAAACCACTCCCTTCAACACGCAAACCTCAATTCCCTGATTGGGACTGTGTTTCCTATTGATGAGAATTGAGTGTTCATAGTATTCTACTGATGTGTCTTATCAAGACAGATAATTCTGTTTGCTTGTAGGTGCACATCATAGGTTCTGAAAGCATATTATTTTTCATTTATAAATTGTTTTCCTTTGAATATATAATTCTAAGCAAGTTTAACTGTATAAGTTAGATGCTTTAAAATCATCTTCTTGAATATCCTAACAGATATCAGAGCTCCCTTCTTCCTAAAAGTGTTTAATTTCTAGTACATTTGAGTTTCCTAAAAGAGAAACAACTCTTTTCACTGAACAAACATTTTCATATTTTGATAAATTCAATTAAAAGTCCTTATTTGATGTCTATTATTTGCAGCTTGTTTTAAAAAGAAAAAAAGTCATCATTTTAGCTGTTACCATGTTAGTATAAGAAATAATCTGGAGAAAAAATAAGTTAGGTTATATTTTAGAATATGTTCTATTGCTAGGGCTTATCAATTACAATAGAATTCGGATTTCTTAACAGATAATATATGGTTGTGGACAAAAAAGAGTCTATCATTATACTAAGGATTATGGACATACTTGATTTTAGACTACACAAATTGGAATGGGGATTATGTGAGTCCAGTAATAGTAAATGCATTTAATACACATGAGGTCAGAATGTCTAAAGCAAGTCCTTTTTATTCCTCTCACAGATGACTACAATCTATATGCCCTTTAAACTTTTCATCTCAGTTTGAAAACAGTCATAAAGCAAGTTCTCCTGCCTGATGTACTTACAGTTTCTGGCAAGCCTCTATAAAACACATTGATCATAACCCACAGTTTGAGTGAAAAGCAGGTGTTAGACGTAACTGGTGGAGGTCTTACTAAGCACTGTCCGGTTCTGTTGTCCCTTATCTGTGTGTGGCGCAGGACGCCCAGCGGCTGGATATCTGTGCTTTTGCTTCTTTCTGTTGCAACAGCAGAACCCACAAAGCAGACCCCCTCCGATGAAGAGGACAGCGGTACTTGCCCAGCCAAGGAAGAGTGCCGCTCCCAGCTCTCGTTTCTGACCTATGTGGATGGCTGGGTTGTAGAAATCCCTGATGATGGTATTGGCTGTCCAGGACACCGGAATGAGAACGAAGATGCCCGTCAGGATAAAGAGGGCTCCCGAAGTCCCCAGAAGATATGCTTTAACCCTCTCGTTAGCGCCTGTGCACTGAATCTTCCTCATGCCACAGATGCCAATAAGCAGAGCAATCAGACATAAGGCAACAGCTACACACATGAGGGCGCGGGCTGCTTCCAGGTCAGGTGGGAGAGCCAGCAAAGAATTGTAGAACTTGCACTGCAACCTAACCTTGACTTGTCGGATGCAGTTCATCCAGAGCCCTTCCCAGACCCTTTCAAAGACAATAATGTTGCTGCCAACAAAAGCTGATACTCTCCACTGAGGCAGAAGTGCTGTGGCCAGAGTCCCCACCATGCCGAAGAACCCAAGAGCCAGTCCAGCGGTTTGCAGCGGGTCAAATGCCATGGCCTCTGCTTTAAATACGGATCCAATATGCAATGGAAGCTGCTTACGACCCAGAACGGGGAGGTCTCCGTGAGGCTACAGCGATCTCCGATGGTGTTCTCCACTGTTACTGCCCAGAACATTTTAGTCCAAACCTGCAGCAATGACTGAACGTGGCTTAACTAGAAGTACCTGTTGTACATGCATGCTGCCCTCGTACACTCGCATTCACTTCATACTACGTATGAATTACTCACTAGTCATATATAATTGTTTCTCAGCCAATAAGAACGTAACCAGAGGTGTGCCAAGAAATACTGCATTCAGCGTTAGTATTTCTCATATTATTATTGTCTAAGGAATGCTGTGATTATGTGCCAAAACCTCCATTGTGGATTGCTAATTACAGAGCTGAAAACCTCCTGTCTAAAAATCACTCTGATATAAAAGTATAAATATATATGTTAAGCCACCACTGAAGAAAACACCAACACCTTGCCAGTTCTTTGGAGAGCGTTTGCAAAACACTTTGGACTTCAGATGATCTATTATTTTCTTCTAATCTAAGCCACCTCTCTTTAATGTGGTTCATGAATCCTGGTTTTAATAACGACTTCTTGAATCAAATAAGTGTTCAGGTATTATTTTCAAGACTTCTACTAAAATTACTGATACTTTATGAAAAGAGGCATCCTAAGCAAGACATTCAGATTTCATAGTTTATTTCTAAGATCCAGAAAGCAAGAACAAGGAGAAGCACTTCTTATTATTGAATTTACTGGTAATTATTATATTATCTGTTGAGTAACACCTTTCTCTCTGGTGAAATAATGTTTAGGTTATAAATGTTCATTAGATGTTTCTTCAACAGCAGCTTGGAATATATCATATTTATCAAAGCCAAAAATGTATATTCCATTTTTATGGAGCAAAATGAAAGTGGACCTTTGGATTAGATGTGTAATTACTTAAATCCAGGTAACAGAAAAATTTTTAGAGATGGAAGGCAGCTTCAAAGTCATCAGGCTTAAGTCTCTCATTTGCTAGATGAGGAATGTGAGGTTTTCAGAGCACCTGGCTAGACTAGCTGCACGGTAACTGATCCAGGAATAGATATGGTCTCTAACTTATGATGCTTCCCTCCTCTTTCTAGTCTGACTCAAAAACAGGAGGATAGAAAAGAATTCAGAAGAATTTTCATATGAACGGGATTAAACCTGAAATTTAGTGCTATCCCTTCGATAGTTTTCAAATTTTCAAAGCAAGTAAAATTCAATTGAGATGGTTTCAAAATCTGAGAGTCAAGTTGTCATTTTTGATGGTCACATTCCTGCCATGGTTCAGACATGAGGTGGGGAGTAGGCTTAATTTGGGAAGTGTGAACTTTTCCTCTTTTTCTTTCACATTCTACTGCAAGGAATCCATTCCAAGGATGAAAACTATTTGAAAGTAGGCACACCAAGCATGCTCCAGGTGGGAGGCATTACAGTTTCCGAAAGGTCCTCCATTTTATTCAAATATAAGTCAAGAGATGATGGGTGGTCCAACACTATTCAGGTTTTAAGAACCCATTAATTTAATTAGAACATGTGAAAACTATTAAGTTTCCAAGAAGGGTGGTCCACCTATATATGTATGTATCTATGTATGTATGTATGTATGTATGTATCTATCTATCTATCTGTCTATCTATCATCTATCTATTTATCATCTATCTATCGTTGTTGCTGATGTTGTTACTTTCTTAGTACCATCCTACACCAAATAAGAACTTCTTCTCTAAGAAATGTGAATCACTGAGGAAACAGATGACTTCTGTGTAGTTCATAGTTTCCTAACACCAACTAAGGATGAAGGGTTTTCTCGGCCCTTTGTTTGAGGTTGTTGAGACACAAGTTTAACCATTCCCACCCTGAAGGGATTTGCCAACACTACTCTGACTTATTACTTCTATTTCTTCTTCCTCATTCTACCTAATTTTTACTCCTGTCTTTATTTTGTCCTGGAAGTTTCCAACTTCCAACTGTTTGATTTTTTTATCAGACAGAACATCTGGTCTGTATTAAAGATAAACACAAGTAAGAGCATATGTTTACTTAGAATATGGAGGCACATCCTAAGTATAAGTATAATATGAGAAACATAATTAATGCAGGAGCTTTAGTTTTTTTTTTTTTGCTCTCACACTCAAAGCCAATCGTCAACACTATCTTTACTTTCTCTCCTTTACATTTAAGGGGAGATATTGTTTTCTTCTCTAACTTTTCTGTGAATCTTATCCCCTACTTCCTCAGGGGCCCTTGGTCCATTGATCATCCCCTACTTTCATTGTACCTATACCCTCTTTGTCTCTCTGAATTGTCCTTTAGAATACAAACATACTCAATTCTCTTCCATATTAAAATTCCACCTTGTCAGATCTGTATTCCCTGCTATGTATTCATATACATCTTTTGGTCCACCTTCACATTTTCCCCTTTCTAGAAATGTGACAGAATTCTGGGACATCCTAACTGCTATCTCCAAAGAACACTTCCATATTCTTGCTTAATTGTCCTTTCTGTAAAGTTCAAAATAAACCACCATCTTCTAGATGAGGCAGTAAACAGGACGTGCTTTGGAGAGAGGTTTGTGTCAGTCTTGGCTTGATGGCTTAACCATCAAATTTGGGTATGTTTTGAACTTTTCAAAGTTGCCTGTTCTCCAAAAGTAGGATAATAATGATACCAACCTCATAGGGCTTCCTTGAAGATTAAGTTTATGGAATATGTGCAAAGACCTGGCTTTGACAAGCACCCAGGAAATGTTTGCTGTAATGTTTGTCTCTTTTGCCTTTATTATATTATCCTGCTTACCACTTCTCTACATGTTCATCCTCAGTCTTTTCATTCCATAAGTGCCCTGACCCAGGTTTGCTTTGTCTGGTTTTTCAGGCTTCCATATATACCTCGATACTCTTTTCCCCCAGCACATGCTTTCTAGGGAGTTTCACCAAGGGCCATAGCTTCTGCTATGTCTTATTGGGCTATAAGTTTCTAATCTTTTATCTTCAGCGCAGGCCTCACTCTGTTTATCACCCAGGTTTCTTTGTTTCTCTCAGCCCCTCAGTCAATAGGAACCTGTGGAGCTCTTATGCACCCAAATGCCTCTTCCACCTGCTAAGAGTGCCAACAGCAAAATGATCTCACCTGTCAGCCACCTTCAGGTATTGCCTGAAAACAGCCATCTCACCCAAAGCATTCCCCATTCATGGGGACAGCCTATATCCAATGAATGACTGATCAATATAGGAGTGTAAAGGTCTAGCCCACTAGCCCCAACTAGGGGTTAACTCTAAGGGGCGATCCCAGCTCCAGAGTTCACTGTGGGGCTAGCTTATGATTTCACTGAGTCTGTACTACAACTTGACTTCTTATTTCCAATTCTCTTCCTTCCCTTCTTTCCCATAAGTGTTGATCCCAAGAGTACTCTATAAAACCCAATGCACAATCTAATCTCCACCTCAGAGTCTGCTTCCCTGGGAGCCCAACTATTGGTTGACACCTCATTATAATTCATTAAATATGTTTCCTGTTCTAACATCACTATGCCTTAGTTTGCCTTTCAACATTCCTACTTGAATCATTTCAATAATGTTTTACCTAGTCTCCTTGCCTCTGGTATTACTCTTATGTCGCTCAACCTCCACTAGGGACCATAAAGACTTTGCTGAATCAAATTCTGAACACGCCACCACCTTGCTTAAATTTTTTCAGTAGTTCTCTATTTCCTCCAAGATAAAATACAAATCCCTTAGCAGAATGCAAAAGAGCAATCCTTGGCTTGACCCCTGCCCAATTTTAATACATATCTTCTAAACATGACTCCATCCCATGTCTTTACAGAGCTTACATTTTGGTGAGAGTAGTAAATATTAAACAAGCAATTGCAAGCACAAAAATATGTAATTACAAATTGAGATATAGCTATAGATAAAAAATATAGGGTATAGAAAACAGGGTATAAAGAGAGTGTAAACAGATGAGACCTCAATTTTAATTACAAGGTGAAGAAAAGGCTCTCTGACAAAGTGATATTTAAGCCATAACCTGAAGCTTGAGTAGGAATTAGCCAGACCATCAGATAAAGAGTGGGTTAAAGAGCATTCTGGGCATGAAAGAGTGTCTGGGTGAAGGCACTGAGGCCAAAGAGAGCTTGGAGCTAATGCAGCTGGAAGACCTTGAGCAAGAGGGAAGTGAGAACTGCTGACGGGCAGATGAGGCTGCAAATATAGGCAAAGTCCAGATACGTAGGGCAAGTGAACCATTTAATAATCTTCTCAGAAGATCAAAGCAAAATCAGTTAAAGATTTTAAGCATCGAACTGACATGATCAAAACTGCATTAAAAAACATACTAACTATTAAGGACCTACTGTATAGCACAGGGAACTCCACGCAATACTCTGTAATGGCCTATATGGAAAAGAAAATAAAAAAGAGTGGATATATGTATATGTATAACTGATTCACTTTGCTGTACACTTGAAACTAACACAACATTGTAAATCAACTATACTCCAATAAAACTTTTTTGAAAACATTGCTATTTGGTGGGAATAGACTAGAAAGGCATACAGTTGAACATGAAGAAACCAGTTAGAGAGTTACTGCAATAATCCAAATGAGAGATGATGGAAGTTAAGTTAGAAGTATCAATAGTGCAATGTAGAGGACAGGATAGATTGTGCTATGTATAGGAGTTATAACTGACAAGGGTGAGTGATGGACTAGAGGTGGGGAAATGTGTCAGAGATGACTGTCATACCATTGGTATGAGCACCATTGTACCCAGGGATGCAAGTACTGAGGTGTGAGACACTGAAGAATCGGCGACCTTGTAGAAACAGGTCAAGAGTTAAGTTTCAGATGTGAAGTTGAGTAGCCTGTGAGCCATCCCAGTAAAGAACATAGGAAATTAGATTTTGTGGAGCTCATAGGAATAGTCTGGACTGTACATATATGTAAGAATCCACACCTCCATCCTGAACACAAATTGTCTATGATTAGATCACCATCAGTGAGAGGAATCTGACAGTACAGACTGCTGACTTACTCTATCCTCATGTCCTCTTGAGACTTGTTCTGAGGTCTTAGAGAATCTAATTTAGGTTGAGGGACTTTTGCAAAAATGTGTCTGAGTTTTACTTGCAGCATCAGCTTCAAGTAAATAGGAGTGGAGGTAGAACATCAGACTGGAAGAATTAGGATTCACAAAGCATCCTCATTTTGCCTTATTTTTCTCCCCCTTCAAGAGTTTCACTCCGTAAAATGTTCAGATATTCTGCTAACTTACTGTATTCTATTTTGAAAGTTACTGTTCTGTCTCCCTCCTTGTCCAGTTCAAGTTTTAACAAGTACAAGTGAATGGAAAAAGTTTGAATTGAACGCCTGTTAGATTGATTTGAAATTGTATGTAAGTAAATGTATGAATACACATGCATATATAGAAATTTTTATTCTTTTATTGACTTTAATGTATGCTATCCCCTCTACATAAAGAGCTTTCCCAATTCCCCTCACTCATGTCAACACATACACATTGCCCACTTGAGAATTATTCATTCTCCTTTAGATTTTGATCCAAATTTTGTCACAAGAGAAACTTCTGAACTATCAGAATATATTACACTCCAATTCCACCTGCTATCTCTGCCATTGTTTTAGTCTTTTATAATAATATGCATTTTTCTCCATAACATTTTTCACCAGTTCTAAATGAATATACATTTCTATTTATGTTCATTTAAGTCTGTTTCCCATCTAGAGTATAGATTCTATGCGAACAGAGACCATCTATTTTGTTAACAGCTAGAATCACACTGCATAGCAGAGAGGCTGACCCAGATTCGGGCAGTAGTAACCTGCCCAGGAAATATTGTTTGAATGAATAATGAATTAATTAATAAATACAATGCTTCATTTAGTTAGGCCATCCACTAATTTAAGGATTGGCATTTAATTATATCTTCCTAAATTATAAATTCACAGTTTGAATACTTTTCTACAGAGTTAAAGACTGGATTTATGTAATGAAATATACTACGTAACAATTTAAACATCTCATTTGTTAAAAAAAAAAAAAATGTTCTATTCCAGGAATACATTTGGGGGTAATCTAAAATCCAACTAAATTAGGTTTAATACCACCAACTAGTCTATCAAATTTATTATCTTTCATTATTACTCAAATTCCAACTTTTTTAAGGCTACTTACATGCCAGTATTTCAAATGGACTTTTCTGTGAATCCATTCAGGGAAATTTGAGTCCACTCTAATGCAAACCTGTGTTAAACGCGTGTCTTTTTTGCTTCTGCACACAGTTGAGTATATGCTATAAAAATCCTTGAATTTATCTTCCTCCCTCCCATTTCCTTCTCTCCTTTCTTTTTTCAGTCTCATAGGGCAGCAGAAATAATTGAAGAAGACTTGTAAAAAAAAAGGAAAACAAAACAAGAATCCTTGTGATTAATGAAAAGAAAATGGAATTTTGGGGGACAGGGTACCACAAGAATAGGAAATAGAAGATAAAAATGACATGAAGTTTGTCCACAACATATGTTCCCCATTTGCTAAGCATTGGCCTTGAATTTGCACCTAAGCCTTTTAGCAGTAATGCAGAGTGTCCAGGCAATAAAAACAAATACATTTCTTCAGGAGTTGCATAACTCTTCTTGCTTATGACACCAGAAAGAAATCTCTTTCACTGTGGAATACAATGAACAACATCCCTGCAGTAAGTATAGTAGACACATTTGACCAAGTGTTCTTCTTCTACAGGAGTCTAAATAAGGTGGCCCAGATCTTGGAGCTATGGTTCTCAGCCCTGACTTTACATTAGAATCACCTGTAGGAGCTTTGAAACAATATCAGCAAATTGGGTCCCACCACAGACCCATTAAACCAGAATCAGGGGGTAGGGCCCTAGTGTCAGAATTTTTGTTTTTGTTATATTTTGTTATAGTCGCATCACTATTTTGAAAGCACCTCCTGTGATACTAATATGCAGACTGGGATCAGAAACACTGCTTTCTAGTTTCTATTCCAGTGGTTCTTGTTTTTTGCTTTTTAATTCCAATCATATAAGGGAACTTATTAACCATATCAAGTCCCACATCCAACCAATTAAATCAAAATAGCTCAAGATGGGAGCCAGGCATCAGTATTTTTTAAGTGCCTTAGGTGATTTTAGTATGCAGCTAAGACAGAGTCACTGATCTATATGAATGGATGGGTTGTATATCCTCAAGGTAATTTTACATTAATATTAATTCTTTCAGTAGAGCTTTTGAGACTTGAGATTGAGTTTGAGGTTATACTCCTTGACAAGAACCTGCAGTGTAAATATTGTACATTGCTGGTTAAACTCAGTCTTATGTGAGTAGGTGGTGAACGGCTTTGAAATAAAAATGATGAATGTTTTGCTCTTATCTCTCTGCAATTAGGCAATGTTATTTCTTAAAAAGCAGGGTAAGGGCATGACATTTACCAATTATAATTGAAAACTCCTCAACTGGAGTATTAGCACAGTGCTTCTAACTATAAATTATGTTCAAATACCTTTGAAAAATAAGTTAAATTTTTTTTTATTATAATACTGTACTACTTCAATTATGTTCAGACATAAATGTGGTACAAACTTTTATGCTTATGGTTCTTACAAAAACCATGAAACCAAAATAAATTAACAAATTAATTACAAGCAAGACTGCACAATTGATAAACTTTAAATTATAATTACTTTTATACAGTAGATAATATTAAATTTTGAAACTAAATTCTGGATGTTAGAAATACTAGCAGAAAGCTACACTTCCATAATTTGTCCTCCACTTGTCATTTTTTTGTCAGATTTTGAATGTGATGCACCATTACTTGAAACATTCATTTATCATTATCATTTTTTAATTTTAACAATAAAATTATTCTTAATCTGATTCAATATTTTAATAAGTCAAAACACTTGAAAGCATGCCCCTAAGTAAAATATGGCAAATTAAAATGTACTGTTCTTTACTGCCTATTTATATCTATGTTTACTAATGAGCTACACAAAGATCAGATCTGCTTATTACGTTTGATCCAAATATGAGAAGATTTCAGCAAGTTCTTTCTTTCATTTGATTTTGCCTGAATGTCTCTGCATATTGTAAGGCTCAATATCCCACTAACTGGCTTTTTGACTATGAACTCTACATGTGCACAGTGTACCGTGACCACATTTGACCTTCATTTTGAAAATTATTCCAGTGTAAAATGTCATTTTCATGAAGGCAAATCAATGTCTCTACCACATGATTTAAAAAACTAAAACCTAGTGTTGAATTTCTTTAAATTGAAACTTATCACTGCAAAAAATCCTATATCTGTATAAATAGTAAACATAATTCAACCAGTAACTGTATTACTGACCAAATATTCTTAATTTAAAATTTGGAGAAGCCAACCTGAAAGAAGTCAGATGCACATCAAGCACATTACATGTTTAACATTTTCAATTTAGATAATCATTTGCGTCAATCACTTGGGTCAGTCATAATTGCAGTTGTCATCTAGATAATCCATCATAACTAAAAACTCTCATTGAGCAGATGTGTCTGCAAATATTTTGGAGACTCTCAGGTTCACACGGTATCAGTTTAAACAATACCAAAGGACCTTTCTAACCCTTGGTTTCCTCTTTGGTATAAATGGGTTAAATGACATATTAACAAAAATTGGTTAACATTAAATATGGTAAATAAATGTCCCATATACTAATTTTATAATAAAAAATTGATCAAAATGTATCCATTCAATAATTAATTTTATGACTTTTTTGAGATAAACAGTCCATATTGTCATATTTTATGTATAGTTTATGTTTTAAAATAATTTTAAATTTAGAAAAAAATTGAGAGGCTAATACAGGGAGTTTCCATACTTCTTACTCAGTTTCATCTGTTACTAACATCATTCATCGGTATGGGATATTGGTCACAATTAATAAACCAATACTTATACATTATTAGCAACTAAAGTTCATAGTTTATTCAGATTTTCTTAGTTTTTAGCTATTATTCTTACTCTGTTCCAAGATCCCATCCAGCATACCACATTACCTTTGGTTGTAATGTTTCCTTAGATCCCTTTTGGTCATGACAGTTTCTCAGACTTTCCTTGTATATGATGACCTTAAAAGTTGAGGAGTACTGTTCAGTTATTTTATAGCAGGGGTCCCCAACCCCCCCCACCACGGGCCAGTAGCAGTCCATGGCCTACTAGGAACAGGGTCACACTGCCCGGTGAGCGAAGCTCCATCTGTATTTACAGCTGCTCCCCATTGCTCGCACTACTGCCTGAGCTCCGCCTGCTGTCAGATCAGCAGTGGCATTATAATCTCATAGGAGTGTGAACCCTACTATGAACTGCACACATGAGGGATCTAGGTTGCTTGCTCCTTATGAGAATCTAATGCCTGATGATCTGAGGTGGAGCTGAGGCTGTGATGCTAGCGCTGGGGATGGCTGCAAATACAGATTATCATTAGCAGAGAGGTTTCACTGCACAGAGACCATGATAAATCAGTTGCTTACAGACTCATATCAAAGCCCTATCAGTGAGTGGCAAGTGACAAGCTGCATCTGGTGGCAGGCTTTATAGTGTCAGGTGAGTTGCTATACTTCAATTGTACAGCTGCATCTGGTAGCAGGCTTTAAGTCTGAATCTGGCACTTATTTTAGTCCACATGTGGCTTGCCCATTATTTTATTTACCACTTCCATCCGAACCTCTTTCCCACACTATGCACTTTTCTCAGTCACAGCTTTGGTAAGCCCACAAGCTAACCTTAGACAAAATGAGTAAAAAACAAATGTTGCTGGAGAACTTCTTTGAAAACCGGGAAAGACCCAATGATGAGACAGCAGAAGACTCTAATACTGCCGACAAAAAGAAAGTTACATTTAAAAGAAAATACCAAGAGTCCTACTTAAATTACCGGTTCATTGCAACAGGTGATTCACATTCTCCAAGCCCACTTTGTATAATATAAGGCGACCGACTATCCAACAAAGCCATGAAACCTTCAAAACTGCTTTGCCACATAGAGACCAAGCGCCCTGCAGCAAAAGACAAGCCTTTGGAGTATTTCAAAAGAAATAAACGTGAACACAAAGAACAGAAGCAATTATTGAAGGCCACCCACGACTTTATCAAATGCGTCTGCACTGAGAGCATCGTTCTTAGTGGCTAACCGCATTGCTAAAGCTAAGAAGCCCTTTACTATTGCCTGCTGCTAAGGACATTTGTCATGAACTTTTAGGAGAGGCTACAGCTCAAAAGGTGGCACGTGTTTCTCTTTTGGCTAGCACCATAACTAGACGAATTGATGAAATAGCAGAGGATACTGAGGCACAATTGTTAGAGAAGATTAATGAGTCACCGTGGTACGCAATCGAGGTTGACGAGTCTACCGATGTTGACAACAAGGCAACAATGCTTGTTTTCGTGTGATATATTTTTCAGGAGGATGTGCGTGAGGATATGTTATGTGCACTTTTGTTGCCAGTCAACACCACAGCTGCAGAACTCTTCAAGTCTTTGAATGATTACATATTAAGAAAACAGAACTGGTCATTTTGTGTCAGTATATGCACAGACGGAGAGGCTGCCAGACTGGACAGCTTTCTGCTTTCACTACTCGAGTCAAAGAGGTCGCTTCTGAATGTGAGTCTATGCACTGTGTCATCCATAGAGAAATGCTGGTTAGCCAAAAAACGTTACCTGAACTTAGCAACATTTTGCAGGATGTGATTAAAATTATCAGCCACATTAAAGTACATGCCCTTAACTCACGTCTGTTCGTGCTGCTCTGTGAGGAGATGGACACAGAGCACACACGTCTTCTCTTATACCAGAAATGAGATGGCTTTCTAAAGGTAGATCACTGGTCAGAGCTTTTGAGTTATGAGAGCCGCTCCAGAGATTTCTTTTAGAAAAACAGTCACCACTGGCAGCACATTTCAGTGACACAGAATGGGTTGCAAAACTTGCTTACTTGTGTGACATATTCAACCTGCTCAATGAACATAATCTGTCACTTCAAGGGAGAACGACAACTGTGTTCAAGTCGACAGATAAAGTGGCTGCATTCAAAGCCAAACTGGAATTATGGGGGCAATGATTGAACACTGGGGTTTTCGATATGTTTCAAACATTAGCAGAGATTTTGAAAGAGACTGAGCCAGGGACTTCTTTCTCCCAGCTGGTACATGATCACCTATCTCAGCTTTCAAAAGAGTTTGAGCATTACTTCCCAACCACAAAAGACCCCCGAACTGGGAAGGAATGGGTCCACGACTTGTTTATGAATAAGCCAGGTGAATCAACGTTGTCTGTGCTAGAAGAGGATCAACTGCTTGAGATCGCAAATGACGGTGGCCTTAAAAAGTATGTTTGAGACAACTTCAAATCTCCATACGTTCTGGATTAAAGTCAAGGCTGAATATCCTGAGATGGCCACAAAAGCACTGAAAAGCCTGCTTCCATTTCCAACATCCTGTATTATGGTTTTGTTTGCTGCCTGCCTTTTTTGATTTTACTTATTCTTTGCTTTAACGTACATGCTTCATACAATACTGATGCACCACAATCAAATCAGTTAATATTTTCCATCATGCTTTTATTGAATTCCTCGGTACACTCTTCTATAAACTATTCTAGTTCTCAAGAAGATTCTTATTTTTTACAAGAAAATTTTAATGCTTTGATTATTAAATTAATATATGATGTGAGATAAGAAATTCACTCTAATTCTTTTTTTTTCATATTTTTAGCCAGTTATATCTACACTTCTACATCTTTTATTGTTTTCTCCTTTTTTTTTTTTTTTTTTTTTTGTAACATGTTGCCGTTATCACAGACTGTAGTAAGGAGAATAGTGGTCTTCCAAAGATGTCCATAAGTTTAGTTACATGAAAAGGAAGAATTAAACTTGCAGATGAACTTAGATGATGGTAGATAACATTTTTTTTTTGAGACTTGAGTGTTCCAGTTTTTATCTTTACTTAAAAAATTTTTTTTAATTGGAGTATAATTACTTTACAATATTGTGTTACTTTCTGCTGTACAACAAAGTGAATCAGCTATATGTATACATATATCCCCTCCCTCTTTGACCAGAGCTCAGCTCGGTGCTCTGTGATGACCTAGATGGGTGGGATGCAGATAACTTTAAGATAGGGGGATTATCCTGGATCACATGAATAGGTCCAAGGTAGTCAAGAGGGTCCTCAAATGTGGGAAGCAGAAGAAAAAGAACCAGAGAGAAGACAGTATGTGAAGAATAGCCAGATGTTGGTTTTCAAGATGGAGCTTGGAGGTCATAAGCTAGGGAGTGCAGCCAGCCTCTAGAAACTGGAAAAAGCAAAGAAACAGATTCTCCCCAGAGCCTCCAGAGAGACCCTAGCCCTGCCAACACCTTGATGTTGTCCACTGAGACCTGTTTTGGACCTCTGACCTCCAGAACTGTAAGATAATAGATTTGTGATGTGTAAAACTCTATGTTTGTGGTAATTTATTACAGCAGCAATGGGAAATGAATACACGTGTATATCATTTCCTTATGCTTGAAGCACCCAGCACCCTGGAACTCTACACTTCTTCATTTGCATGTTCACTCTTGGTGACCTCATCCAGACTGTGGCTTTAAAATCATTTCCACATTTGTGTCTCCAGTTGCTGTCACTTCCTTGAACTTGGACTCATCTATCTAACAACCTATTAAACATTTCTCCACATTGGGGTCCAATAGATATCTCAAACATAATTTGTTCAGAGCCAAACTCTTGATTACCCAAACTTTCCCAAATTATTCCTTCCCTGTCTCAATAAATGCAACCTCTTCAGCCCAGTTTCTCAGACCAAAAAAGTTGAAGGTAACCATAAACTCACCTCTTTGTCTCACATACAGCATATAATTCATTAGTAATTCTTAATGCTCTATCTTCAAATCCCAAGTCTAACTATTTCTCATCTCCTCCACCACAAATGTCATGGTCCAATCGACCAAACTACTGATGCTGCTTTCAAATTATTCTTACTGCTGTGGTTTTCCCTGTTACTCTTTATTTTTCACAGATTATGTTTCCTCCTTCGTGAGGCTTTCTATCACACTTAGAATAAAATCCAGCATCCCTATCATATTTGGTACCCAGTTAGTTCTTTGACTTAATCTCCCACTGGTCTGGCCCCAAAGCCCTCCATGCTCTATCTTCAGATATGTGTGGGGTTCCCTGTCTGCTTTTTTTTAAATCTCTGCTTAAAAGTTATTTATTAAAAGAAGACTTCTCTGACCAGAGACCACCCTGCCTAAATTGGAAATCCTTTATGACTGTCACTTTACTCTCTTTTATGTTTTTTTAAATCACTTATCACTACCAGACAGTATATTACAAATCTATGAGTTGATTTTTTAAATTGTTTTTCTGCCTATTCTAGGGAAAATCTAAGAGAACAAGGACATATTCTGTTTTATAACTAATATACCCCCGATATTTAGACCACTTCCAGGAACATAGTATGGGTTCAGCAAATATTTTTTTTTAATTTATTGAAAACATACTTAAATTGTTTCTGGACTTTCTATTCTGCCTCATGGATCTCTACAATTTAATTTGCTACAGATCTATTTATATTATTTGTCTTCTTTTGTAATTGGGATGAATTTCTCTTTAGTCTGTTTTTGCGTTAATAACATAACATTTTAATTATTGCAATTTTCTTTAAAAAGCTTTAAAAATCTCCTGTTTTCTACTTCTTAAATACTTTTGGATTTTTTCCAGATGAACTTTAAAATAGTTTTGTTAAATTAACAACAGAAAAGACCATATTGGATTCTGAAAGCATTTATGTAAATGGTATTATTACATGGAAAATGACCAACAGTTTCCAATATTAAAGATTCATATCAGTTTCCTAATTTATAACCCTAAGTAATTACTGTGTGTAGCTTACATTTGGGGTGTTTTTATTTTGTTAATTTTATTCCTAATTTTATATTTGTTGCTCTTATGATTTAGGTCTTTTATCCATTATAATTTTTAACTGTAAAATAAGAAAATCATTAATTTTATACACTTATTTTGCCACCAGCCAAATTCTTGAATTATCTGCTTAGTTCTAATGGTTATCTGCATTTTACAGATAAGAAAATGAAGAAACTAGAGACAGTGAACAATGTTCAGCATCTGAATTCAAGTTCTGATGTGTCTCAGTTCAGAGTCTATGCTTCAAAGGTCTCTCCCCCCATTGGACTGTTTGCTTATGGTCTTCAGGGACTATGTCATTTCGAAATTGTTCCATCCCCTCCCCATAAAATCTATTATAATACAAAACAGTGGTTCTCAATCAGAGGCTATTCTTCCCCATGGGACATTTGACAATATATGGAGATATTTTTGATTCAAACTGGGAAGATTCTGCTGACATCCAGTGAGTAGAGGCCAGAAACAGCATGCATTGCAGAGGCCAGGCCCCCATCCCAGAGAATCATAGTTAATATCAGTACTTACCTAGCACTCTGACATGTCACAAAGATATGTACTATTATTTCCTATGTGATCTATGCATTACTTATCATCATTGGCACTCAAAATTACCCTATGGGGTTGACATCGTCTTCAATTCCATCTTTCGGAAGAGAATACTGAGCATGACACACTAAGGTGCAGTGTCATCCAGCTAATAGGTAAAGCCAAGATTCAGCCTCAAGCAGTGTGACCTCAGAGCCACATCTGATTACCATATGCCAGCTTAAATCTGCTGCATTTTGTTCAATCCAAGTTAAGGGCTTCTTTAGCCTTAAAAAGGTATGAATTGGGACGTCCCTCATGGTCCAGTGGGTAAGACTTCTCGCTCCCAATGCAGAGGGCCTGGGTTCAAACCCTAGTCAGGGAACTAGATCCCACATGCATGCTGCAACTAAGAAGTCTGCATGCTGCAACAAAGACCTGGTGCAGACTAAATAAATAAATAATTAATTTTTTTAAAAAGTATGAATTTATCTTACAAAAACAAATTAAAAATCAGTAACAATTGACACTAATTAATTTAATTAGTTAATTAACTAATTTAATTGCATAGAGTTGGAAAATTGTCAGTTTCTTCCATAGTTTTTTTGGGTTCTTTTGTGTTTTTTTTTTAAACATCTTTATTAGAGTATAATTGCTTTACAATGGTGTGTTAGTTTCTGCTTTATAACAAAGTGAATCAGCTATACATATACATATACCCCCATACCTCCTCCCTCTTGCATCTCCCTCCCACCTTCCCTATCCCATCCCTCTAGGTGGTAACAAAGCACCGAGCTGATCTCCTTGAGCTATGTGGCTGCTTCCCACTAGCTATCTATTTTATATTTGGTAGTGTATATATGTCCATGCCACTCTCTCACTTCATCCCAGCTTACCCTTCCCCCTCCCCATGTCCTCAAGTCCATTCTCTATGTCTGCATCTTTATTCCTGTCCTGCCCCTAGGTTCTTCAGAACCTTTTTTTTTTTTTTTTTAGATTCCATATATATCTGTTAGCATATGGTATTTGTTTTTCTCTTTCTGGCTTACTTCACACTGTATGACAGACTCTAGGTCTATCTACATCACTACAAATAACTCAATTTTGTTTCTTTTTATGGCTGAGTAATATTCCATTGTATATATGTGCCACATCTTCTTTATCCATTCATATGTCGATGGACACTTAGGTTGCTTTCATGTCCTGACTATTGTAAATAGTGCTGCAATGAACATTGTGGTACATGACTCTTTTTGAACTATGGTTTTCTCAGGGTATATGCCCAGTAGTGGGATTGCTGGGTCATATGGTAGTTCTATTTTTATTTCTTTAAGGAACCTCCAAACTGTTCTCCATAGTGACTGTATCAATTTACATTCGCACCAACAGTGCAAGAGGGTTACCTTTTCTCCACACCCTCTCCAGCATTTACTGTTTGTGGATTTTTTCATGATGGCCATTCTGAGTGGTGTGAGGTGATATCTCATTGTAGTTTTGATTTGCATTTCTCTAATGATTAGTGATGTTGAGCATTGTTTCATGTGTTTGTTGGCTATCTGTATATCTTCTTTGGAGAAATGTCTATAGTTAATTTGACAGTTAATGTTTCACTGTGAAAGATGAGAATATAAAACCAAGGCTCTCTACCATCCAAGTTCAGTGCATGCTCCTGAACTTTTTTATGGGAATCATAAAAGCTGATGGTGGGGACACTTGAAGCTTTAGGTAATACTATCCAACTCTTTAATAAGGTAATGAATATTTTCTATTGTTCAGAGGTTAAGAAAAAAGAGCAAACACACCTTCTTCTAGCAGAGAAAATCCATAGGAAGACATGATTCCTAAGACCTTTTATAATGTCACAGGAGAGAGGAATTTTAATAAGAGGACAGATAATTGTACCCTGGCCTGGGAACAAAGGCTTCATACACATTATCTAACTTTACAACATTCCCAAGAGAGAGGGAATGAGCAGGTGTTACATCTGCACCTGGTTGTGGAAAATGTGAGAATATAGAGCAGCTCAGTGACTTGGCCAAAGGCATTCTGTAAATCAGTAACAAAGAGAAAAATATTTTTAGTTTCCTCTGCTTTTGAGCACTCTTCTTTGAACTAATGTTTCTTTTGTGGGAATATTTGTAGAATGCTTTGCAATTCTAACTCATATTTTCAAGAGTTTTGTTATGCAAATATTATGCTTCTGTAATGGCTCAAAGTAAATAAACATAATTAATAAATATGTATAAGTTATCAACAGTTTATCCACCATTTTTCAAATGCCTTGCCTTCAAGGAGCTTGCCATCTATTTAACGAAACAAGACTAGTGGTGCATATTTAAAAGACCAACTGATTGGTACTAACTAGAAGAAAATAAAAGTTAATATGAACTGAGATAACTCTTCAATCTTGTAACTGATGTGAATTTATTCATCACAACAACCCAGTGAGATAGCTGCCAATTTTATTCACTTTTCACAAATGAGAAAAGAGAAACACAGACACGGTAGATGAAGTGCCCAGGGACACAGCGGGCGTCTGAGATAGAAACGCAGACAAGGAGATTACAGAGCACACACTCTTGATCACTTCACTGTATATACAAACTTTAAAAGTTGTCAAGTGCTGGAGAAATGAGAGGATAATAGTCACAGAAATCACTGGGAAATACTCATGAAGATATATTGTTCAAATTGACCCTTTAAAAATTGGTAAATATGCCTCAATCAGTGGTCCTGAAATGGGGAAATACAAGCTTAGGAATATTTTGATAATGCGTTTTTGGGGAAGTGGAATTTGGTTGCTGCAGTGATAAGGAACTTCATTAACATTTAATAGGTGGAGGTCTGATAGTCCTCTTGTACAAACAAGACTTAAAATACAGTAAATCCTTCACAAAGTACACTGCATCTCATGCAGCTTTCTAATGATCTTTTGGTTGGTGACTGAAAACCCCGTGTATGATTATGAACATAAAACTCTATTTTATATTTAAACACAAAATAATTTTTTTTAATGAACAGTGAAAATCCAGGACTGCAGTAAAGAGGGACGGTTGACTTTTATTTTGTTTGGAACTTATACTAAAAGTTATTCATCATTTAAAAAATCACGGCATTCATGGCAATCAGTTGTGGAATTTGAGTCACAAATCTAACATCTGTACCAATCTGTCTCTAACGTCCATATTGTCAGTGAGTCTACATATAAAAGCAAGCATCTGACCAATTTATTTTTCTTTTAGTGTAGCTGTTCCTATTTGACTACATAATGAAATGTGTTATTTTAAATAAATTATTCTTATTTAAAGTTTCCCTTATGTTATAGTAGGACATAATTTTTCCAAATGACTATTTTATATTATCTGTGACTTTCATTCCACAATATTCCATAGGACATTACCAAATATTTTATATTAAAGGGAGCTTCAGGTCTGATAGAGTGGGGATGCCATAATTTAGATAAATAGATGAAAAAAAGGCATAGAGAGTAGGTCAGTTTCACTGATTCATTATTTCAACATATTTTCTGAGCAACTAATATGTGTCAGACCACTCTACTGTGCACTAGTCATGGAAGACTGGACAAGAATTGTAAAACCCCTACCCTCATAGACTTTACATTTGTAATGAAAAAAAAAAAAAATGATCCACTACTTAGAAGTAAGGCAAAATAAAAACTGCATGTCCTTTCAATGCCATGAACCCAATGCCATTGCTTAACAGAGTCAACCAAATCTTATTTAATTCTTTAGGGCATTGTACCTATGTCTTACTTGGCATTTATTATTGGTTAGGGCTGAAATTTTGTGATGTTACATGCTAATTTACAGATTCTTTCCTGTACAGAGGCAAATAATTTCTGGACAGTAAAAGATAACATCTGTCCTCATGTTTCCTTTCTCTTAGGACACTGAAGAGGTTTGTTTTTGACTTAGCAAACTTATTTCAATACATCTTTCCTTAAACGCTCCTGCAACCAGCCCTCCTAACCTAGTAGTTCTCATTAATGAGTAAATACACCTTTGAAACATGTTCATTTCTATATTGATGTAAGGGTGATATTTTTAACTTACTGAAATTGTCTTTTTATGCATTTTAGTAAGAATCATATAGTAAAGGAATAAGGTTGGGATAAACATCACTGGGCCTAAGAAGTAAAGAGTTTAGATTTTTTGAGATCTAAAACTGAGGCCAATTATAAGTTTCTTAAGCAGGTTATTTACTTGACAAGAAAGGTATTAAAATGAATCATAAAATCTGAGAAATATGTTTTTTGTTTTTATTCAATATAAGTCAAGGGTTATTTAATTTCAATTAGAGAATCTTCTTGTGCTATTAAGCATTGGATATCAATTTAGCACTTCAATTGATATTCAGCACTTTCTGCTGATACTGGAGATTAATACGTTATAATTTCCTCAGAAAAAAATCCAAAATGCTTGAAAGAAAAAACGTCATTTTATTTAACGTCTAAGAAGTTTTCGAGAAAATAGGTGAAATATTTTGAGATTAAGAACTAAGCGGAAATTTAATTTTGAGAAACTAGCAAAGGAAGCAGCTGAGAATGCCCGTAGGAAATCTACCATCCCTAGTGGCCTAGAACTGCAGTTTGGGGGCGGGGGTTAGTGCACAGGGCATGGGCAAAATCCTGGATTCAGGTTAGACATCCTAGAATAAGGGTAAGATTCTCAAAGAACAACAATTTAAGGAGAAAGATTAAATTAGAAAGAATTTCCACCAGTAAGTCCAACAAAAAGGAAATTTGCTTGTCTCAGATTAGAATTACAAAAGTAACTTGAGATACTGTGGCCATGTAAAAGTGCCTAACAAAAACAGTGTAACTTTCCTCTGAAGGAGTCCTCAATGAATTCCCACAGATATCCCCCAAACAGGACTCACAATCACAAATCTCAAAATACACAAGGAAACGTCATAATATGTGAGAACTTGCAGAAGGTAAAAACAGCAGAATCAGACCTCCAAAAATTTGAGATTATCGGGAACAGAATATGAAATAAAAATATATATATGAAATAAAATGTAGACTCAAAGCAAATGGAAATTTCAAGAAAATAAAAATAACTGATAAACGGGTATTACAAGAGATTAAAAAGAGTTAGATCTTTAGAATATAAATTTTAAAAATTATTGATATGTAACAAAGAAAAAGAGTTGGGGAATGCCAAAGGAAGTTTGAGTACTGTGGAAGATAAATTCAAAGTAAGTTTAACTGGACTTACTTACATTTAAATGGAGATAATATGTAGAATGAAGAAAACCAAAATCAGAAATAATGGTTGAGAATTTTCCAGAAAGTCAGATTCTGAAATCAGAATTACCTAATTGCCAGACTTAAGAAGCACTTTTAATTCCAATCCGATAAATAAAGAGTTATCCTTCCAGCTGTATTGTGGTAAATTGCAGAACACCAATGACAAAAGAGAAAAATGTTAATATGAGTTGAGAAAAAAATGACAACTTACAAGGAAACAATAATTAGCATGATAACTATTTTTTCTTTTCACTTTTTATTTTTTATTTTTCCAGCTTTAATGAAGTATGATTGACAAATAAAAATTGTAAATATGTAAGGTATAAAATGTGATGTTTTGAAATATGTATACATTATGAAATGATTGCATAATCAAGCTAATTAACATGTCCATCACCTTAGTTATCATTTTTTTTTTTGGTTTGTATAATGAGAACACTTGATATCTATTCTAGCAAATTTCAAGTATAAAATTTATTATTCTTAACTATAGTCACCATGCTGTACATTGGTCTCTAGAACTTATTCATCTTATAACTATAACTTATTCTCTCTGACAAACATCTCCCCCTTTTCCAATTTCCTGCACACCTTCCTAGTAACCACCATTCTGTTCTCTTTTACTATTAATGCAGGGTTTTTAGATTCCACACATTAAGTGAGATCATGCAATATTTGTCTTTCTGTGTCTGACTTATTTAACTTAGCATGATAACCTCCAAGTTATATTAAATGTCAGGATTTCTTTAAGACTGAACAATATTTCATCATATATTATATCACATTCATATATATAATATATCACATTTTCTTTATCAGTTCACCTACTTACAGACACATGGGTTCTTTCCACATCCTGATTAATACAAATAATGCCGCAAAGATCATGGGAGTACAAATATTTCTTTAAGATAGTGACTTTATTTCCTTTGGATATATACCCAAAAGTGGGATTGCTAGATCATAAGGTAGTTTTATTTTTACTTTTTTGAGGAACTTCCATACTGTTTTTCATAATCAGTGCACTGATTTATATTCCCCCCAATAAAGTACAAGTGTTCCCTTTTCTTCACATGCTTGCCAACACTTACCTTCTGTCTTTTTGAAAATAACCATTCGAACAAATGTAAGATGAAATCTCGTTGCAGTTTTCATTTTTGTTTCCCTTATGACTAGTGACGTTGAGCATCTTTTCAGGAGAGAAATACCTTCACTGGTCAGCCTGGCAAGGGAGTCTGTGGCTCTCTCAGACTTTTTCTGTGCATGCACCTGCTCCACATCTCCTGTTTCCTCTTGAGGGGGAATTCTCAAAATTGTGTACTTTCTTTTGGTCCTACAAAGCCAGTCTAGGTGTTGATAGCCTCCAGTTTATTTTCTCTAGGGGAGTGCCCTGAAATGCTCAAGTTTTATACCTTCTCCCAATTCTGCAGAGCTGGACCTGCTTTATATATGTGCTCCCAAACCTCCTGCAAATGCTCACACTCACTTCTGTGGGCACTTGCGTAGGGAACCAGCCACTAGGGGGTGCATGAAGCATGTGGAGCATTGGGGGATGCCTGTGGGCCAGCTGTGGAGTGGGCGGGGTCGTCTGCTGGTGATGCATCTCAAGTAGCTCGTGGGAAGGCTTCCTAATGGAGTCCATGAAACTATTAGTAGAATCTATGCCTTTTGCTGTGTTCTGAGCCCTGGTTGCCGTGCTCCCAGCCTCTTCCAGCCACTCAGCCACGCCAATCACCTCAGTATACCGGGTAGGGTGAGATAGAAATGGGTCTCCTGGTCAGTATCCCACATGGCTGGGGAAGCCAGGCATTCACTCACTACACGTCCACTTTCCCCAGTAAAAGAAATCACAGGTCGAGAGCTTCTCTCTTGGCCCTGAGATGTCCTCTTTGGGGCAAGGGTCACGTGGGGAAATTGAAACTGTTCTTCTTACCCTCTGCAGTGTGTTTACTCAGCGTGCTGGAGCTTCTCAGCTAGACTCCTGGACTCCTACAAAGATGCTCTCATCCATGCGTGGTTGTCAAAATCAGTGCTTTGTGGGGGGATGATGATAGAAAATTCCTATTCTGCCATCTTCTGACCTGATAGCTACCTTTTCAATAGCAACAATAAAGCTAGAAGACAGTGCAATCATATCTTTAAAATTAGGGAGAGATTTTGCATCTAAGGGCAAAATTTTATACCCAACTTAAATTTAAAACATGATAAGCTCAATAAGAATATATTGAATTAATTTTATTTTGAAACTAATATCAATATAAAGTGTGATAAGGGGTTTAACAGAAATCTAATGTGTTATCTGTTCATTCCTCTGTTATAATATCTAAGGTATTATTAAATAATGCTCCCAAAAGATTATACTTAAATTTACCAGTCATACAAAATTACATCTGCAGTCACCTAAGAAAGTAGAGTCTATTCTTAAGGCATTTCAAGTTTTGTCCTTTTAAAGCAACAGGAGGGCATTATTCCTACAGGCAATTCTGCATTATGCCTAGAAAATAGCAGAGAGCCACATAAATCAGCTGTACTTTTTCATGTAAAAATTTTTCATATAATTAGATAAATGTAATAATTTGAGAAATGTACAATATTGCATCGAAACACACACACATAAAGCCTGAGAGAATTTCTGATTACAAAGGTTTCACCATACTCAATATTTTATTTTATTTATTGATTTTACTTTTTAATAACCATTTTTTAAATGGAATACAGTTAATTTACAATGTTGTGTCAGCTTTTGGTATACAACAAAGTGAGTCAGTTATACACACACATATATATTCTTTTTCAGATACTTAATATTTTAGATGTGACAATTGTGATAAGTAAAAATGGCTGAGGGTGGGTTGGTGGGATAAAAAATAAATAAATAAAATCCCTACAAAATCTCAATGAGGTTTTTGCTTAAAAAAAGAATTGCTATTGCTCTTTTTGTTGTGCTTCATGTGGTGATTCACACAAGGAAAAACCTTCAGAATTCAATCAAGTGGTGAACTCTAGAGTACAGTATTTTCTAAAGAATATCCAAAACCACTACCCATAATTTTTTTTAAATGAAACTCTTAGCTGACTATAAATTTACTAATCAGTTATTTGGGGAGAAAATATGTAAGCACTGTGGATATTTTTTATATTAATCATAACTCTTGCCCAGATGATGTGAAGGGTTATAAAATAAGCTATTTAGGTTCACTAAACTCTTATGAGTTGAGTGTGCATAATAGGTTGCACTGAACCATGTTCTGCTTCACCCTGGGTGCTCTGCTGTTATTAAACATGTGTTTGTAAATAGAAGGGCTAACAGCGTATGCAATTGCTCAGATACATAACCCATGGATTCAGGGTAATTTCACACTTTACTTTTTTCTTATAATTGAATATCTAGCAATTAAAGAGCATTTAAAAATACATGAAAATACAGTGTTCTCTGGTGCATATCAAATGTGAATTCAGAAGCCAGATTATGAAATTATTATTATTTTTTTAACATCTTTATTGGAGTATAATTGCTTTACAATGGTGTGCTAGTTTCTGCTTTATAACAAAGTGAATCAGTTATACATATACATATATCCTCATATCTCCTCCCTCTTTCATCTCCCTCCCACCCTCCCTATGCCACCCCTCTAGGTGGTCACAAAGCACCGAGCTGATCTCCCTGTGCTATGTGGCTGCTTCCCACTAGCTATCTATTTTACATTTGGTAGTATATATTAGTCCATGCCACTCTCTCACTTCGTCCCATCTTACCCTTCCCTCTCGCCATGTCCTCAAGTCCATACTCAACATCTGCGTCTTTATTCCTGTCCTGCCACTAGGTCTTTCATAACCATGTTTTTTTCTTTTCTTAGATTCTATATATATGTGGTAGAAAACGGTATGTGTTTTTCTCTTTCTTACTTGACTCTGTATGACAGACTCTAGGTCCATCCAACTCACTACAAATAACTCAATTTCGTTTCTTTTTATGGCTGAGTAATATTCCATTGTATATACGTGCCACATCTTCTTTATCCATTCATCTGTCGATGGACACTTAGGTTGCTTTCATGTCCTCGCTATTGTAAATAGAGCTGCAATGAACATTGTGGTAAATGACTCTTTTTGAATTATGGTTTTCTCAGGGTATATGCCCAGTAGTGGGATTGCTGAGTCTTATGGTAGTTCTGTTTTTAGTTTTTTAAGGAACTATCATACTGTTCTTCATAATGGCTATATCAATTTACATTCCCACCAACAGTGCAAGATGGTTCCCTTTTCTCCACACCCTCTCCAGCATTTATTATTTTTCATAATGGCCATTCTGACTGGTGTGAAGTGATACCTTACTGTAGTTTTGATTTGTATTTCTCTAATGATTAGTGATGTTGAGAATCCTTTCATGTGTTTGTTGGCAATCTGTATATCTTCTTTGGAGAAATGTCTATTTAGCTCTTCTGCCCATTTTTGGATTGGGTTGTTTGTTTTTATGATATTGAGCTGCATAAGCTGCTTGTAAATTTTGGAGAGTAATCATTTGTCAGTTGCTTCATTTACAAATATTTTCTCACATTCTGAGGGCTGTCTTTTCATCTTGTTTATGGTTTCCTTGGCTGTGCAAAAGCTTTTAAGTTTCATTAGGTCCCATTTGTTTATTTTTCTTTTTATTTCCATTTCTCTAAGATGTGGGTCAAAAAGGATCTTACTGTGATTTATGTCATAGAGTGTTCTGCCTATGTTTTCCTCTAAGAGTTTTATAGTGTTTGGCCTTATATTTACGTCTTTAATCCATTTTGAGTTTATTCTTGTATATGATGTTAGGGAGTGCTCTAATTTCATTCTTTTACATGTAGCTGTCCAGTTTTCCCAGCACCACTTATTGAAGAGGCTGTCTTTTCTCCATTGTATATGCTTGCCTCCTTTATCAAAGAAAAGGTGACCACGTGTGCAGGGGTTTATCTCTGGGCTTTCCATCCTGTTCCATTGCTCTATATTTCTGTTTTTGTTCCAGTACCATACTGTCTTGATTACTGCAGCTTTAGTGTAGTCTGAAGACTGGGAGCCTCATTCCTCCAACTCCAGTATTCTTTCTCAAGATTACTTTGGCTATTCGGGGTCTTTTGTGTTTCCATATAAATTGTGAAATTTTTTGTTCTAGTTCTGTGAAAACTGTCATTGGTAGTTTGATAGGGATTGCATTGAACCTGTAGATTGTTTTGGGGCGTATAGTCATTTTCACAATGTTGATTCTTCCAATCCAAGAACATGGTATATCTCTCCATCTATTTGTATCATCTTTAATTTCTTTCATCAGGGTCTTATTTTTTTCTGCATACAGGTCTTTTGTCCCCATAGGTAGGTTTATTCCTAGGTATTTTATTCTTTTTGTTGCCATATAAATGGGAGTGTTTCCTTAATTTCTCTTTCAGATGTTTCATCATTAGTGTACAGGAATGCAAGAGATTACTGTGCAATAATTTTGTATCCTGCTACTTTACCAAATTCAGTGATTAGCTCTAGTAGTTTTCTGGTAGCATCTTTAGGAGTCTCTATGTATAGTATCATGTCATCTGCAAACAGTGACAGCTTTCTTCTTTTCTGATTTGAATTCCTTTTATTTCTTTTCCTTCTCTGATTGCTGTGGTTAAAACTTCCAAAACTAAGTTGAATAACAGTGGTGAGAGTGGGCAACCTTGTCTTGTTCCTGATCTTAGAGGAAATGGTTTCAGTTTTTCACTATTGAGGACGATGTTGGCTGTGGGTTTGTCATATATGGCCTTTATTATGTTGAGGAAAGTTCCCTCTATGCCTACTTTCTGGAGGGTTTTTACCATAAATGGGTGATGAATTTTGTCGAAAGCTTTTTCTGCATCTTTTGAGATGATCATATGGTTTTTCTCCTTCAATTTGTTAATATGGTGTATCACATTGATTGATTTGCATATATTGAAGATTCCTTGCATTCCTGGGATAAACCCCACTTGATCATGGTGTATGATCCTTTTATTGTGCTGTTGGATTCTGTTTGCTATCATTTTGTTGAGGATTTTTGCATCTATATTCACCAGTGATGTTGGTCTGTAGTTTTCTTTCTTTGTGACACCATTGTCTGGTTTTGGTATCAGGGTGATATTGGCCTCATAGAATGAATTTGGGAGTGTTCCTCCCCCTGCTATATTTTGGAGGTGTGAGTTCTATATTTTGAGAAAGATAGGTGTTAGCTTTTCTCTAAATGTTTGATAGAATTCTCCTTTGAAGCCATCTGGTCCTGGGATTTTTTTTTGTTGGAAGATTTTTAATCACAGTCTCAATTTCAGTGCTTGTGATTGGTCTGTTTATATTTTCTATTTCTTCCTGGTTCAGTCTTGGAAGGTTGTACTTTTCTAAGAATTTGTCCATTTCTTCCAGGTTGTCCATTTGATTGGCATATAGTTGCTTGTAGTAATCTCTCATGATCCTTTGTATTTCTGCAGTGTCAGTTGTTACTTCTTTTTCATTTCTAATTCTATTGATTTGAGTCTTCTCCCTTTTTTTCTTGATGAGTCTGGCTAACGGTTTATCAATTTTGTTTATCTTCTCAAAGAGCCAGCTTTTAGTTTTATTGATCTTTGCTATCGTTTCCTTCATTTCTTTTTCATTTATTTCTGATCTGATCTTTATGATTTCTTTCCTTCTGCTAACTTTGGGGTTTTTTTATTCTTCTTTCTCTAATTGCTTTAGGTGTAAGGTTAGGTTGTTTATTTGAGATGTTTCTTCTTTCTTGAGGTAGGATTGTGTTGCTGAACTTCCCTCTTAGAACTGCTTTTGCTGCATCCCATAGGTTTTGGGTCATCGTGTTTTCATTGTCATTTGTTTCTAGTTAGTTTTTGATTTCATTTTTGATTTCTTCAGTGATCTCTTGATTATTTAGTAGTGTGTTGTTTAGCCTCCTTGTATTTGAATTTTTTCCATATTTTTTCCTGTAATTGATATATAGTCTCATAGCATTATGGTCAGAAAGCACACTTGATATGATATTAATTTTCTTAAATTTACCAAAGCTTGATTTGTGACCCAAGATATCATCTATCCTGGAGAATGTTCCATGAGCACTTGAGAAGAAAGTGTATTCTGTTGTTTTTGGATTGAATGTCCTATAAATATCAATTAAGTCCATCTTGTTTAATGTATCATTTAAAGCTCATGTTTCCTTATTTATTTTCATTTTGGATGATCTGTCGATTGGTGAAAGTGGGGGGTTAAAGTACCCTACTATGATTGTGTTACCGTCAATTTCCTCTTCTATGGCTGCTAGCATTTACCTTATGTATTGAGGTGTTCCTATGTTGGGTGCATAAATATTTACAATTGTTATATCTTCTTCTTGGATTGATCCCTTGATCATTATGTAGTGTCCTTCTTTGCCTCTTGTAATAGTCTTTATTTTAAAGTCTATTTTTTTCTGATATGAGAATTGCTACTCCAGCTTTCTTTTGATATCTATTTGCATGGAATATCTGTTTCCATCCCCTCACTTTCAGTCTGTATGTTTCCCTAGGTCTTAAGTGGGTCTCTTGTAGACAGCATATATACAGGTCTTCTTTTTTTTATCCATTCAGCCAGTCTATGTTTTTTGGTTGGAGCAGTTAATCCCTTTACATTTAAGATAATTATCAATATGTATGTTTCTATTACCATTTTCTTAATTGTTTTGGGTTTGTTATTGTAGGTCTTTTCCTTCTCTTGTGTTTCCTGCCTAGAGAAGGTCCTTTAGCATTTGTTGTAAAGCTGGTTTGGTGCTGCTGAATTCTCTTAGCTTTTGCTTGTCTATAAAGGTTTTAATTTGCCCATCGAATCTGAATGAGATCCTTGCTGGGTAGAGTAATCTTGGTTGTAGGTTTTTCTCCTTCATCACTTTAAATATGTCCTGCCACTCCCTTCTAGCTTGCAGAGTTTCTGCTGAAAGTTCAGCTCTTAACCTTATGGGGATTCCCTTGTGTATTATTTGTTGCTTTTCCCTTGCTGCTTTTAATATTTTTTCCTTGTATTTAACTTTTGATAGTTTGATTAATATCTGTCTTGGCATGTTTCTCCTTGAATTTATCCTGTATGGGACTCTCTGTGCTTCCTGGACTCGATTAACTATTTCCTTTCCCATATTAGGGGAGTTTTCAAATTTAATCTCTTCAAATATTTTCTCAGTCTCTTTCTTTTTCTCTTCTTCTTCTGGGACCCCTGTAAGTCAAATGTTGGTGCAATTAATGTTGTCCCAGAGGTCTCTGAGACCATCCTCAATTCTTTTCATTCCTTTTTCTTTATTCTGCTCTCCGGTAGTTATTTCCACTATTTTTTCTTCCAGGTCACTTACCCAGTCTTCTGCCTCAGTTCTTCTGCTATTGATTTCTTCTAGAGAATTTTTAATGTCATTTATTGTGTTGTTCATCATTGTTGTTTGCTCTTTAGTTCTTCTAGATCCTTGTTAAATATTACTTGTATTTTCTCCATTCTATTTCCAAGATTTTGGATCATTTTTAGCATCATTACTCTGAATTTTTTTCAGGTAGACTGCCTATTTCCTCTTCATTTGTTTGGTCTGATGGGTTTTTACCTTGGTCCTTCATCTGTTATGTGTTTCTCGATCTTCTCATTTTGCTTAACTTACTGTGTTTGGGATCTCCTTTTTGCAGACTGCAGGTTCTTAGTTCCCATTGTTTTTGGTGTCTGCTCCCAGTGGCTAATGTTGATTCACTGGGTTGTATAGGCTTCCTGGTGGAGGGGACTGGTACTTGTGTTCTGGTGGATGAGGCTGGATCTTGTCTTTCTGGTGGGCAGGACCATTTCCAGTGGTGTATTTTAGGGTGTCTGTGTCTTTATTCTGTTGTTAGGCAGCCTCTCTGCTAATGGGTAGGGTTGTGTTCCTGTCTTGCTAGTTGTTTGGCATAGCATGTCCAGCACTGTAGCTTGCTAGTCATTGAGTGGAGCTGGGTCTTAGCATTGAGATGGAGATCTCTGGGAGAGTTTTCGCCTTTCGATATTATGAGGATCCAGAAGGTCTCTGGTGGATCAATGTCCAGAACTTGGCTCTCCAACCTCAGAGGCACAGGCCTGACACCTGGCCAGAGCACCAAGAACCTGTCAGCCACACAGCTCAGAAGAAAAGGGAGAAAAAAAAAGAAAGAAAGAAAACAAAACAAAACAAAATAAAATAAAAAGTGATTGAAATAAAAACTAAAAAAAATTATTAAATATTAAAAAGTAATTTAAAAAAAGAGAGCAACCAAAACATAAAACCAATCCACCAATGATAACAAGCACTAAAAACTATACTAAAAAAACCCAGAAAAAGCAAAAAACAAAACAGACACCCAGGACCCTAGGACAAATGGTAAAAGCAAAGCTATACAGACAAAATCACACAAAGAAGCATACACATATACACTCACAAAAAGAGAAAAAGGAAAATATATATATATATATTTAAAAAAAGGAAGAGAGCAACCAAATCAATAAACAAATCTACCCATGATAATAAACTCTAAATACTAAACTAAGATACATAAAACCCGAAACAAATTAGATGCAGAAAGCACACTCCAATCTACAGTTGCTCCCAAAGTCCACTGCCTCAATTTTGGGATGATTCGTTGTCTATTCAGGTATTCCAGAGATGCAGGGTACATCAAGTTGATTGTGGAGATTTAATCTGCTGCTCCTGAGGCTGCTGGGAGGGATTTCCCTTTCTCTTCTTTGTTCGCACAACTCCCGGGGTTCAGCTTTGGATTGGCCCCACCTCTGTGTGTAGGTAGCCCGAGGGCATCTGTTATTCGCTCAGACAGGATGCGGTTAAAGGAACAGCTGATTAGGGGGCTCTGGCTGACTCAGGCCACAGGGAGGGAGGGATATGGAATGCGGGGTGAGCCTGTGGCGGCAGAGGCCAGCGTGATGTTACACCAGCCTGGGGTGCACTGTGTTCTCCCAGGGATGTTGTCCCTGGATCACAGGACCCTGGCAGTGGCAGGCTGCACAGGCTCTCGGGAGGGTACGTGGGGATAGTGACCTGTGCTTGTACACAGGCTTCTTGGTGGCTGCAGCAGCAGCCTTAGCGTCTCATGCCCGTCTCTGGGGTCCGTGTTGATAGCTGCAGCTTTTGCCCATCTCTGGGGCTCGTTTAGGTGATATTCTGAATCCCCTCTCCTTGTGCACCCCAAAACAATGGTCTCTTGCCTCTTAGGCAGTTCCAGACTTTTTCCTGGACTCCCTCCTGGCTAGCTGTGGCGCACTAGCCCCTTCAGGCTGTGTTCATGCTGCCAACCCCAGTCCTCTCCCTGGGATCCTACCGAAGCCCAAGCATCAGCCCCAGCTCCCACCTGTCCTGGCAGGTGAGCCGACAAACCTCTCAGGATGGTGAGTGCTGGTCAGCACCAATCCTCTCTGTGGGAATCTCTCCGCTTTGCCCTCCGCACCCCTGTTGTTGTGTTCTCCTCTGTGGCTCCAGTGCTTCCTCCCTGCCACCACCACCCCCATCTCTGCCAATGAAGGGGTTTCCTAGTGTGTGGAAACTTTTCCTCCTTCGCAGCTCCATCCCCGAGGTGCAGGTCCAGTCCCTATTCTTTTGTCTCTGTTTTTTCTTTTTTCTTTTGCCCTACCCAGGTACGTGGGGAATTTCTTGTCTTTTGGGAAATCTGAAGTCTTCTGCCAGCGTTCTGTAGGTGTTCTGTAGGAGTTGTTCTACATGTAGATGTATTTCTGATGTATTTGTGGGGAGGAAGGTGATCTCCACATCTTACTCCTCCACCATCTTGATGGTCTCTCCTATGAAATTATTTTTGACTGCGAGTAAATGAGCCCAACATGAAAAATAATTGGAGACTGACTGAAGGTCTTCTGAGTTCTAAAAATTCACTCCACAAAAAGCCCTTGAGCATTATTTAATAAATTTAAGTACTATGTGGATAATAATAGCAATCAGTAATTGATCTCCCTAACATTGAAGGTAAAAGTCTTTTTTGTTGTTTTTGTTTGTTTATTTTTTACAATAACAAAGTATATCTTGATAAAACATTAGCCAATAAACTTAAGAAGGAAAAAAGAAAAAAAAATAATATTATGATTAAAAAATATTTAAAGTTGGTTTCTTGAGATTTTCAAGGATAAACATATGCCATTTTTCTTCATTACATGCAGCCACTAACCCCAGACTTTGAAGACTCATGTTGTCTTGGTGTTTCATAGACTAGTTCTCCAGACGCATCTCCTCCATGGCTTGCCCTTTACTACAACCATGACTTACCACAATAGACCTGAAAAGAAAAAATGGATAAGATTTAGATGAAAATAAGTTGGACAAAGCCTAGTATACATCCTTTTTTTTCTCCACCTAATATACTCTATCGTGAACATTTATGTCATTACACATTGATGCCCACCTCATCATATTTATAATGGTGCTGTATTCCATTGTATGAATGAGCATAAGTATAATTTAAACATAATTTACATAATCTACTGATTAAATGTCTTTTTTTTTAACTTACAACAAAGGATAAAGGAAGATATTTTGTAAACTCTCTTTGAAGAAAATTATATTTGCTAGCAATTACACTTGGCTCTATGTAGCACATATTCTATTAATGTTGCTTCAACAAGTAAGATGTTTATTATTCTCTCATAAAGACAAAGGGTAGAGTTTGGCAGCTCAGGGCTGGCACAGCTGCTCTTATAATTCCTGGAGGATGGAGGCTCTGTCTAGCTTCCTGCTCACAGCAACCCAGCATGTGGCACTTGTTCCCAAAGTCCCAGAATGGCTGCGTCACTTCCAAGGAAAAGGGTGAAATGTGCAAAGGAGCAAAGACCCAAGCTCCTGAGTCTGTCTCTATCAGAAGAAAACAAAACTTTTTCTGAAGCCTGACCTAGAATTCTCCCACTTAGTCTCACTGGCCAGATATAGGTCCCATGACAAAACTAGGTCAAGGAAGTGTTGGTAGAGGCATAATTTAAAAAAGCAGATTTCTACTCTAAACAAAAGTGAGACTCTCTTAGCAAAGAAGGAAAAATAGATTCTGGGCATGCAACTCTTAGTATCTATTGCAGAAATACACGCATAAGAGTTACATCTTATTCACCAGTTGATTAAGTGCCCAGTGATGTCTTAGGTCTGATCTTGTTACAGCTGTTATGTCTCTAAGCAAAATTACTGTTACACATAACTTGTAGCTTAGGCCTATCTATTTGTCAAATATTTTAAATTAGAATTATATGAACATTTCCCATATGTAATATGAGAGGAGAATGGAGAGAAACATCTATTTCTTATTCCTTTAACAACAGCCAGGCAACATTCTGCCCAAGATTTCTTAGCAAAATAGTTAATTCAGTTGTCCTTGTGCCAAAAAAGAAAGGCCTAATTTATGATAATGGTGAAAGTTTCCGTAACTATATCATAAAACAGCTGAGGTTACCCTATTGCTTTGCCGAGGAAGAGTTCAATTCCTGATTACATGTTATGTCATTCATCTTTACAATATACATTTCTCCTGTGCTTCCAATGGTACTGTTTTTCACTCCATCTCAGCCGCTCACTTTCATGGTACTCAACCTGCATATTATCATCATATGTGAAAAATGTAAGGAAATACTGATGACTGGGTTCCATCCCCAGCGACGTTAATTTAATTCAGCTTTGATTTAAACTCCCCAGGCAATGCTAATGTGCAGCCCCAGAGAAGAACAGCCTAGACATTTTTATTCTCATTAACTCCACTCCCTCCCTAGCTTATACTCAAGCTTCTCACTCTCTGACCTTCATCATCTCCCTATACTATACAATAACGTTTTTGACCCCGCTGAAATCTACAGTTGGTTGATTCACCACATTTCCAATATCTCTAACTTTCATCATGTCCACACTTCCTCCCTAAAGCACCTTAGATTCCCTTGCATACACCCTCACTTTCTAACCCCAATTTTCTCTGTTTTACTCTTCTGGCAAAACCTCAGCTTTGATTAAATCCGACTCTCCGTGGATTCTGTAGTAAATCCAGGAGGCTAAATATGCCTGAAGAAAAAAATTAAAAGAGGCAATCCACTGCCGCAAACTTCAGGCAGGTTCTTATTTGTGCCATACAATCATATTACTCTTTTCTAGTCTATTATTTTCCCACATTCCTGAAGGACTATTGTTTACTTTTCATCAACATGTCTCCCCACTTCTCTCATTTTAGCTGATAGCATTGATTTTAGCTTCAGTGAGTGAAAAAAATGGAGGAAATTCTTCTGCCACTGAATCTATCAACTGATTGCAGCTGAATTTTATTCTAAGCCTGTTCTTATTAATGAAATCTTGTCTACGTCCATCCCCCATGTATCAGATCCTATCTGATATCTCAAACACACAGGTTGAAAGTCATCACTCCAGATGTTGGCCATCTCTTTCCTGCATTATCATCTTCCCGTCTCGATTGTATCATTCCCAATAGCACTGTATTAGTTTCCTATTGCTATTATTACAAAGTACGACAAATTTAGTGGCTTAAAAGAATACTAATTTATTATCTCACAGTGCTAGGGACCAGAATTCCAAAATAGATTTGCAGAGCTGTAGAGACTCTAGGGAAGAATTCCCTTTTATTTTTTTTATTTTTTTTCTATTCCACCTAGAATAGCAGCCTAGAGGCTACCTGCATCCTTAGCTCATGGCTCTTTTTCTATCTTCAAGTACATAATGTAGCATCCTTGCATCTCAATCTCTCTCTCTGTCTCTGTCTCTCTCTCCTCCACTTGCATCACTTCTCCTTCTCTGGCCCTCATGCCTCCCTCTTTCCCGTATATGGACTCCTGTAATTACACTGGATCTGCCTGGATAATAATTACATTGGCTCCATGTGTATAATGGGACATCATCTCCCGCATCACAAGATCCTTAATCAGATCTGCAAAATCCTTTTTTTGCCATGTAAGGTGACATATTTCAAAGGCCTTGGAGATTAGGACACAGACATTTTAGATGGGCCGTTATTCTACTTACCATAAATATTCAAACTGACTGCAATACAACCAAATTTTAAAAAATAAAAAGAAAAACACAACTTTCTCCTGACCACACAGTCTCTTCCTACTGCTGTTTCTCACTTCTTTTTTTTAAACCAAAAATTGACAGGAGAGTTTCCTCTTCTTGCTACCTTTAATTTAGCCCCTCCCGTTCTCTTTTCAAACATTTTATTTTATTCTTCACAACTCCCATAAAATATATTCTAAAAGTCATTGGTGAGGTCCACATAGTTAAATCCATCATCCTTTCTTAGTTCTCAACCTACTTAACTGATCAGATTTGTCCTAGCGGACAACTTCCTTATTCTTGCAGTGCTTTCTTAGTGTAAGAGGTGCCACTTTCTCTACTGGTTCTTTTCCTATCTCTCTGGTCACCTTCACTCGTTCACCTTCTCCTTTGTGAGATTTTCCTCATTCCCTCAATTTCTAAACACCACAGTGTTCCAGAGTGACCCTATGGATGGCTTTAATTCTTATATGCTGACAGCACCCAAATTTTTTATCCTCAATCTGGCACTCTCCATAATTTCCCTTGAAAAATCTTACAGGCATCTCAAATTCAGCATGACTAGAACCACATTACCAGTTGCTACAAACAACCACCCAAAACTTCTTATCCCCTTCTCAATGGTAACTCTCCTCCTGAGTTCATGAATCCAAAAACCTTGTTTTTTGTTTTTTGTTTTAATTTTTATTGGAGTATAGTTGCTTTACAATGTTGTGTTAGTTTCTACCATACAGCAAAGTGAATCAGCCACACATATACATATATCCCCTCTTTTTTGGATTTCCTTCCCATTTAGGTCACCACAGAGCACTGAGTAGAATTCCCTGTGCTATACAGTAGATTCTCATTAGCTACCTATTTTATACACAGTATCAATAGTGTATATATGTCAATCCCAATCTCCCAATTCATCCCCTCCCTTGGTATCCATACATTTGTTTTCTAAGTCTGTGTCTCTATTTCTGCTTTGTAAATAAGATTGTCTATACCAGTTTTTTCAGATTGCACATATATGGGTTAATGTATGATATTTGTTTTTCTCTTTCTGACTTAGTTCACTCTGTATGACAGTCTGTAGGTCCTTCCACGTCTCTACAAATGACCCAATTTTGTTCCTTTTTATGGCTGAGTAATATTCCATTGTATATATGTACCACATCTTCTTTATCCATTCCTCTTGATGCAACTATACTCCAATAAAAATTTTTAAGAAAAAAGGAAGAGATGCACAGAACTGGCTCAGAAAACCTAGTGTAATCTGGCTCAAAATACCACTATAACTGCTATCCAAGACTTGTTGTTTCATTCCCAATTATGATTTTTGTTGCCATGACTGTATATGTAAGTATTTAAGATATATAGCATGATTTAACTTATTTCAAGCATGGCATAAATTGTATCAACATTTTACAAGTTTATTAAACTCAACATTGCTTTTGAGATTTATAGCTCTACTTTGCTTATTTAAACTGCAATGTAATATTCCATTGGGGGATACATTACCTTGCATTTTGCCAATTGCAGTAAGACTAAGCCTCTTTTCTTCTTTTTTGGCCACTTTTTGATTTATTCTGTGAATTTCTGGCTCATACCTATTGCCCATTTTTCTGTCAGGATGTTTCTTTTTCTTATGGTTGTGTAGGAGTTCTTGATGAATTCTGCCTGGAGATCTTTGTGGATTATGTGAGTTGTAATCCTTCCTCAGTATAAGACTTGTCTTTTAACTTTAATTATGGGTTCTTTGAAAAGAAGTTGTGAAATTCATAAGTTTGACTACTCTAAGTAAATATAATTTTTATAGTATGTGAAAAAAAAACCCAAAAAACAAAAACCTGGGTTTTTGTCCTCATGTTCTCCTTTTATTTCACCTTTCAGATTCTATTTATCAACACATCTGTCAGTTTTGCCTTCAAACATATCCAGAAACAAATGACTTTTCCCCACCTCCACCACTATCCCCTCGATCCAAATCATGCCATCTTCTGTCTACACTACGGCAATCTGCTCTCCCAGCTTCTACCGTCGTGCCCTGCAGTTACTTCAACACTACAGCCAGGGTAATCCTTGAAAACAAAGTCAGATCCTGTCATTTCTCTGATTAATTGTCCAAAGGCATTGTTTATTACTCTGAGTAAGAGCTTACTATAGCTCACTACCTCTCCGAACTCATACCTGGCCACTCTCTCCCTTGCCTCTATTGCCAAGTGAAGATGAAAATGAGAATTAGTCAAACTGCATGAGCAGCTTCGCCTTCCAGGTTGAAAAAGGGGAAGCTGCTCTCTCCTCTCCCCTCTGCACGGCGATGCCCCTTTTTGGATATCCACATGGCTCAGACCCACACTTTCTTTAGGTCTTTGCTCAGAAAGTCTTGCCTGAGCACTCAAAATAAAGTAAACACTCTCCCTGACAGGTGCTCCTATTCCTTGATTCTGATTTATTTTTCTCAATAGTTCTCCCAACTTGTTACATTCTATATGTGGAAATAAGTGAAGACTAACCAAAGGAGAAAAGCAAAGTCTAATTATTCAGAACTGGCTATAGCAAAGGAAGTCAGCCACTGCCATTTGTGTTTTGGCAGAGACTCAAAGGCAAGCAGAGGAGAAGGAAAGCTTTATATTGGGAAAAGGGAAGTCTTCAGGTGTGCCTAGAGGGAAGGTTGTTGGTAAGGGGAAAGCAGAGGCAGGCTCACTAGAAGTGGGACATCCTATGTAATCGGTTAGTTTGGTTTTCTCTGCTTGGTCTTAAGTTGGAAGCAGGGACAAAAATTAGGGAAGCTGTCAGTTATTAATCAAATCCTGATCATTTGGGGCCAATTATTAAAGAAGTTATTGTTTAGCTTCCTGGATTAGTACTAGAGGTAGTAGTTTGACTTCCTACAATTCTGACTTACAGTGGCTGGTTTCCGCAACTATTTATTATAGATAAAGGGGTTGGTTTCTTGGGCAGGTTGCTGCAGGTTGTGGGTCAGAGTTCTATTTTTATATATGGTTTGGCCATTGTCATTTGTATATTCAGTTTCTGATATATTCGCCTTTATAGATGTCCATTTTCTGTTTCTCTCCACTAAAATGTAAGCTTGGTGATTTATTATGTGAGGGACTGGGATTGCTGTTTATGAATTTCCTAATCCCCAGTGTTTTGTACATAGTACAAGCTCAATAAATATTTGCTGAATGAATAAATAAAAATAGGGCAGATATGATCTTATCTATTTTCATGAAAGGTTAAATGAAGGATAAGTCACATCAGGGAGAAAATGGAGACTGAATTATTTAAAGTAATTTCAGAAGCCGAGATTCAGCAAATACTCTCTCCTCTATTTTGTTTGCATAGATACATTATCTCTTGCTTGTAAATGACTTGGAAATGACCTTTAAAACTACTGAGTATGGAAAGGGAGTTTAAATAAATCCATGTGGTATAAGTTGTGTTATACAACTGTTGCCCTTAATAATTAGAAATAGTATTACACTGTTTTTCCCCTCCTATGGCTCTCTTTTGAAAGTCAAAGACATAAGGAAAGAAATAGACTTGTGACAAATTCTGAATATTATAAATCACAATAATGAATTGTTCCAAAGGCCTTTCCTAACCACTAGCACGTTTTGACCTATACCTTTCATCTTCTCAATTTACAGTGGAAACGAGGGCAAGTTTTTTTCCTCACAGAGTAAACTGGAGCGCCCCCTAGTGTTTGGGTGGCATTACTACTCCCCCTTTAGCTTACTTCTCAAAAAGACATTTCTAAGTTTCCATCAAGTGTGTATGTAAATAAAGTCTCCTGGGTCTGAGCAAGAGAGAGGTTTTGAAGTTGTAATCTCTGACACCTAAAGCTGAACGCTGGGCCTAATCAGTTGTTTTATGACCATTATGATTTTAGGGCAACATTGATCTACTAATTCTTGTCTGAGCTCAGAATTCTAAATGTTTTTCCCCAAATCTTACCCTGTCTTCATCCAAAACACCCTAACATCTATGCATAATCTTTAAGCAGTATACAGGAATCCACTTTCCTTTCAAGAGGGCTATATATAATTCAATATTATTGGAAACACCTTCACTCTTTTGGGCCCTGGTTAAGTCCTCTACAGGCATCATTATATTGAATCTTCCCAACTAATTTATGAGTTTCTGATATTATTGCAGTATTGCAAATGATAAAACTGTCTCTCTAAGAGACTTAATAACTTGCCCAGTTTTTCACAATTGGTGTGTTACAAAGGTGGAATTTGCATCTGGGTCTGTATAACTCAATGACC